>NW_026542614.1:0-1200000 GCF_028750875.1 Macrosteles quadrilineatus
CTGATTCATAATGGTCATTACAACTATGATCGATAATGTAGCCATAAGGTCAATAAAATTATTATGTTGAGCGCGACTTTTATGACAATATACAGTTTGTTATTATGTCAAACCCTATTGATCTGTATGCCAAAATGTATGTTTTAGTATGTAAGGAATCCGATTTTGACACTTTCAAACTTTCGAAAATGTACCGTTTAGGCTGTAGAGTGAAAAAGACGGACAAACTGAAATATTTATTTTAAAAACCTTTTTGTGTTGAAATTTAAATTTAATAGTCTCAAACCCTAAACCAAATAATGCTGATTCATAATGGTCATTACAACTATGATCGATAATGTAGCCATAAGGTCAATAAAATTATTATGTTGAGCGCGACTTTTATGACAATATACAGTTTGTTATTATGTCAAACCCCATTGATCTGTATGTCAAAATGTATGTTTTAGTATGTAAGGAATCCGATTTTGACACTTTCAAACTTTCGAAAATGTACCGTTTAGGCTGTAGAGTGAAAAAGACGGACAAACTGAAATATTTATTTTAAAAACCTTTTTGTGTTGAAATTTAAATTTAATAGTCTCAAACCCTAAACCAAATAATGCTGATTCATAATGGTTATTACATCTATGATCGACGATGTAGCCATAAGGTCAATAAAAATTAGTATGTTAAGCGCGAGTATTTTGACATTATATTCTTTTTATTATGGAATTGATGACCAAACCCTATTGATCCGTATGTCAAAATATATGTTTTAGTATGTGGGGAATCCGATTTTGACATTTTCAAACTTTCGAAAATGTACCGTTTAGCCTGTAGACGGAAAAATGCGGACAAATTAAACTATTTATCAACGAAAAATTTTTAGTCTTGAAATTTAAAGACAATGGTCTCAAACTCAACACAGAATAATGCTGATTCATAATGGTTATTACATATATGATCGATCATGTAGCCATAAGGTCAATAAAAATTAGTATGTTAAGCGCGAGTATTTTGACATTATATTCTTTTTATTATGGAATTGATGACCAAACCCTATTGATCCGTATGTCAAAATGTATGTTTTAGTATGTGGGGAATCCGATTTTGTCATTTTCAAACTTTCGAAAATGTACCGTTTAGCCTGTAGACGTAAAAATGCGGACAAATTAAACTATTTATCAACGAAAATTTTTTAGTCTTGAAATTTAAAGACAATGGTCTCAAACTCAACACAGAATAATAATGATTCATAATGGTTATTACATATATGATCGATCATGTAGCCATAAGGTCAATAAAAATTAGTATGTTAAGCGCGAGTATTTTGACATTATATTCTTTTTATTATGGAATTGATGACCAAACCCTATTGATCCGTATGTCAAAATGTATGTTTTAGTATGTGGGGAATCCGATTTTGGCATTTTCAAACTTTCGAAAATGTACCGTTTAGCCTGTAGACGGAAAAATGCGGACAAATTAAACTATTTATCAACGAAAATTTTTTAGTCTTGAAATTTAAAGACAATGGTCTCAAACTCAACACAGAATAATGCTGATTTATAATGGTTATTACATATATGATCGATCATGTAGCCATAAGGTCAATAAAAATTAATATGTTAAGCGCGAGTATTTTGACATTATATTCTTTTTATTATGGAATTGATGACCAAACCCTATTGATCCGTATGTCAAAATGTATGTTTTAGTATGTGGGGAATCCGATTTTGGAATTTTCAAACTTTCGAAAATATACCGTTTAGCCTGTAGACGGAAAAATGCGGACAAACTAAACTATTTATTAACGAAAATTTTTTAGTCTTGAAATTTAAAGACAATGGTCTCAAACTCTACACCGAATAAAGCTGATTTATAATGCTTATTATATTACAACTATGACCAATAACGTACCTAAAGGTCTACTATGTTGAGCGTGAAAATTTTGACATTATACCGTTTTTATTAGGAAATCGGTTGTTAAATCCTATTGATCTTTATGTCAAAAAGTATGTTTTAGTATGTGAGGAACGGTATGGTGAATAATAGTTCAACGTGTATGATGGCAGCCCTAGCGATCATCACAGTAGCTGCCTAAGATAGCATGTTATTATCTTCTAGTTTTATAATTAATTGTTTGTCTTCCCTGAGTCCTTGAGCGGTAAACACCGCCTTTAGTCCAGGAAGAAGAATAAGAATTGTTTATTTTCCAAATGAACAATTCTAGTTATAAGCCCTTCGGTCTTATGATATTTCATCGAAATTACTACCTAAATAAACTTCTTCCACTTTAGTAACGCTGTTTGGCTGACTGAACAAACACTTCAAATTCCAAGAAGGGTTGCTCATTTAGCAAGAGTTTGAACAGAATACCCTAGTTCCTTGAAGTGTTGAGCTAACACCACGGTATCTCGGTGTCAAGCTAAGACCACGTAATCCTTAAATCCACGCAATCCTCAAAACCACGTGAAACGACTCACTTGCGTTGTGTCTTGATACGGTGACACATGCACGCGTGCAGCGAGCAAAGTACTCACGAGCTCTATCAGCCCAGCTGACAGAGCTAGACTGATAATATTATCACGTATGGTGTTTATTGTTCACAGTTATTGCTCGACAACGGTTGGGCCTATTTTTACGTTTGGGTGTCAAAGTAACGGTATTTTTAAGTAGATTTGCTAAAACGTATCTCAATTTTAACAAACATTATCAACCATATGCAGTAAATTTTTTTGTGACTTCTTGCCGGCTCTGCAATAACCTCTCAAACTACCTAAGATCAATAATTAAAAGTCATCATCAGTTTGTGGCGTCACTGAAAAAAGTGATGTGTTGAGTGGATGTCTGTTGCTGGTGTGTCATGGCCGAGGTTGCCGACTTATTGAGGTTGTGTTAATGGCGAATAAATAGTATTAACAAATCGTGTTTTTTTAGTATTTACTATTATAGGTTTAGCTTTATATTGTGAATGTTAGGTTAAGTGTAAGAAATGGACATGTGACCCTAACTTTGCCTGGAAAAATAAAGTTTTCATTTCATTTCATTGCATTCGGTAGCACGAAAATATACAGGTAGTTTCGTCTGCACTTCTCCAAGATGGCGTAAATGGTGGCTTGTTTAAGTATTGATGAAGTACTCGATGGTCTATTTTATGCCTTGTGAGGCCTACCCAAAAAAAAATTCCCGGAGCCGCCCCTGGAATAAAGAAACTCCAATTTGGAACGAAGAAATTAGGATTTTCTAGCACCTAAAACCTAGAAATTACGTTGTGATTTAACATTACCTAATTTGACGAATTCTAAAACATACTATGAACTATACCTACTAAAATACCATCTACTCCCGAAACCGAATGAAATAGCAGAACAACACAAGCTTGTATAAAGAGCCCAACAAGATGACGAAATCATTGAAGATTACGTTAAAGAACTAACACATTATGAAGAATCACTACAACTTTGTGTGTTCTGAGTGCAAAAGACCTACAATCATTTCACATCTACGCTCACAATTAATCCTGGGCCTGAATAGTTCTGAAATAAGGGAATAGCTTATATAACAATCCAATGAATTAACTGTTAGAAAAGCAATTGAAATTATGTCAAGTCCAAGAGACATACATCTAGTTTTGTATTAGAGTCTTCTGTCAAAAACTACACGAATGCAAATGTTACTGTGGACAAGGTAGCTGAAACATTTGCAAATAGGTGTAATAAATTTAAGAACATTGTATTAGTAAAAGTATCATATACATTTGTCATTGATATAACTGTATTAAATAATCTACCTAATTATTTGTAGGGAGTAAATTAGTTAGTAGATTATCTATTAATCGATTTGCAAGCTACATTATGAATATTTCATAATGTAGCTTGTAAATCGATTAATGTATTTAAACCAGACACTCGTCAAATAATGCAGTTCAAGGCGGAAATGAAGTGAGGGATACATCAGGATTAGGATGTGTGTTACAGAACAAGAAACTGATTAAAATAGTTGGAATAACTAGTCAAGGTCAACGCACTCGATAAAAGCACGGGATTATACGCTATAAAAAAGGCGCGAATATGTGAAAGTACAGTATAACCAGCGACAACCTATGTAAAACCAGACGTAAGCTTTAAAGCCAGGCCTACGAAAAAGACAAACTATGAATTTTGAACTATGTAAAGAATGAATCACTGAATATGATTAGACGAAATCACAGAGGTACAAACTATGTTAGTTTAACTATGTTGTTTATTTACGTGGTAAAGGAGCGTAGTTTCTTGATAGGTCTAAACAACGTCATCAGTTACCAAATCAATTATTTTGACTAGTTTCAGTTATATAATTGTTTTAATTTAAACTTGCGCTATTATGCTAATTCAACCTAGGGCAGATGTTGTTCCCACTATATATCTATACTTACACGAGGAGAGCGTGGTTTCGGCGATTTCGTAAAGTAAGAAATAATTGATGTAGAAAGAAATGTGTAGATTTTGATCTTTTTCTGTTTTGATTGATTTACCGTGTTGATTATGCACCACAGTGCTTTGTACTGTAATTGTTTTCTGCCATTATGAAAAATTCATTGCCAATATTTCTTTTAAGGTCCCTTGCATGATTTTGCGTGTATACTAATGTGTACTAGGTGTGCAATGCAGTTGTCTGCTTGCAATACTGAGCGGAGCTATCATAGTACTGTAATCATAGTACTTTAACAGTAACCCAACAACCAATTTCTCAAAACTGTGCTAGAGGGTTATTCATTGGCACAGAAATACGATATGAATTGACGCGACGTGACGAAGGAAAAATCAAACTTACACTGTAACGGATACACCTCCCTTTGAAGTTAGAACGTGTCTTCCCAACAAACAATTTTTTTTTTCATATAAAATCATAGATTAATCTGCATCTGTAATATCCTGATAAATAGACCAATTCGTATATATTCGTCCCTTAGCTGCCATTAGCTGTATAGTATGGGCTATTAATTAACAGCTGTGTCTAAGGAATGTCGGCCTTATATAGTCACTAACAAGACTGCAAGATCGCGCCACTCATCCTACACTCATCTCCATTCATACTTGGCTTAAAATACCTACTTTGTATGGTCGTCATTTCATTGAACAGTATTAACAGGATGCCCGATTTGGCAAAATTAATCCTGAAATAAAAATTCAGCTAACAGGATTTGCTTTCAAAACGTGATCGGAAATGGTTGTGGCATTTGTAAACAACATTTAATACTAACATATCAGTGACAGCTAAAAAAAATAATCTTGATCGTTATAGTCGTTTTTTTTATCGGTAGCTGTTCGTTATTTTATAGATGATATTGTGATAAACTTTGAGAGAAAATTTAACAAAAATCGCGCAAAATTGGAGTTTTGAACGTCCGTAATTTTATTTACAAAGTAGTGAGGCCACATTTTAATGGCTAAATATACTCTCACCAATCCAGCGAATAGATTAAAACGATTTGAATCTTGAAAGATAATCTCGTTTTTCAGGAGAGGGCCGCTTAAAATGTCTCTTTGGCCGTGACAGACAGACAGAAATAGAGATAAGACTTGTTTCGGGGTTTTTAATGTATAAAGCGTAAAAATAACCTAAAAATATATAATTCTAAACTATGTACAGACAAAACTCTAATTTTATTTATATAGATAGATATCGCACGAATAAGAATATAAGTGAATGATTTTACGAGGTTTAATAAAACACAAATTGTTGTACTTGGTTAACACCAAAGTAAAACGTGCCCTAATAATAATATCTCGGTCAATCACGAGAGTCGTTCGTAAATAATTTCTTTTTGAATTCGGAATTAGTAATCGATTAACGTAACGTGGCATCTTCAACATACAGTAAAACAAAACAAAAGACGTTTTACCGTGTTTCATTGCCAAGTTGTTGTAAATATGCAGGCTGGACTGATGTTTTATGTGTTTTTCCCTACAACTGTAAATAATTGACTCCTTCAATTGTTAAGTTTTACTTTTTTCAATGTATAAGTTTTGACTCCTTTCAAAATTTTAATAAAGTTTTCTTGGGTGAGTCCCGTTCTTGTAAACACAGGATTATGGTTTACACCCTTCTACATAGTATTTATAAAAATAAAGAATACATAAAATAACTATAATAATACTATAATATGATTATTATTATATAAAACGTCCAAATAAATTAAAAACTCTTAATATCTCTGCTAAAACCCCGGGCGTTTATAGATCGATTAATATCAACTGCTGCTTTTATATTGCGATTTCCTCCTAATCCTCTATTAAATAATAGTTACCTGCAGTAAAAATTTGATTTTAAAATAAAACAAATCTGCACTGTTATAACGTAACAAATACTGTGTACTGTGGTATCGATAACACAATTTCATAATATAGTACGGTATTGAAAACAATTCATAAATACTGGAAAAAATATAAACTGGTATATTGACACAAACATAATGTTAACATAACCGGCAAAACCAGTCAAACGGTTAGATAAAATTTATTCCATCGTTTTAAGTGAAAATGTGTCAATCAACGAGACTTTTGACAAGTAAGGACTTCCAGCCGCAAAACGGTGGGAAATTTCGATCCACAGAGCCCACTACATCCCTGCATTTATCCAACGGTGTTGTCATATTGAGGGGAAAACACTAAATTCAGGGGCGTAATTTCGCAGAATAAAATTCAAATTCCGTAGCAACAGCAACACCTATTAGCCCAGTAACTTAAGTTAAAAATCATAGCCATTAAATACATGAAAGATGTAAAGCTGATTTTTTTATGGCGATAGTGTATGTGTATAGGAAGGGTGTTTTCTGAAAATCCCCAATATTTCCCCCCTTGCTTCCCCGTAAAACCCCTCCCCCAACACCATTTTGAAAGTGTAGTGTTTTACTAAATTACTTATATATTTTGATGTAAACAAGCTATAAGGATTATTGTTTTTCTTTGAACTATCCGTTAAATTACTTTAATAAAACCTTACATGTAGCATTATATTTGATGGGGTTCTATCTGTGATACTACAAAAATATAAATATCTTATATATTTAAAACATTTGGCTTTTTTCTGAGTTCGTTTGGATCTTCTACCCCACCGATTTTCATGATTGAGGTCTCGAATTGAAGGTATGCACGCACAGACTTGCCATCAAGCATCGGCATATATTTATCTATAATACCACTCGGTGTATACGTAAACGATATTTGCTCCCCATGTATTTATTATGAGAGTTCAGTTTGGTTTCTCTTTTCCGAGTTCGTTTGGCTCTTCTACCCGACCAATTGTCATGATTGAGGTCTCAAATTGAAGGTATGCACTCACAGATTTGCCATCAAGCATCAGCATATATTTATCTATAATCCCACTCGTTGTATACATAAACGATATTTGCTCCCCATGTATTTTTATTAGAAATCCATCCATGTAAATGGAAATTCCCTTAGTCTGCAGGATTGCTGCTGCGGGGGTATTTCAGGTATTAAGAGAGACTAAATTCCAACTTTATCTCTCTGTAGCTCGTAAACGTATATCAAAATTTACTAAAGAATAAAAAAGTCTCAGATTTTCATTTGCTATCCAAAAATACCATAAAATACAGGGTATTATCAAGAAAACCCTAAGTTGGGCCAACAGTGTCATTCGGAGACTTCTAATTGACTATAATGAAGGTTTACTAATCGAAAAATTTGTTCTGTTCATTAAATACAATTATAAATGCCTCAAATTCAATTTAACGTTTGTTTAATTATGAAATTAAACTGTCATAACCTAACCAAACTAATCAGACTTGCTGATAGTGAAAAATCGAATGAAGGTTTTATCGGACAAACAGTTCTGTTCATAAAATAAAACTATAAATGGCTCAAATTCAATTTTATAATGTTTTAATTATAAAATTCAAATGCCATAACCTAATCTAACCAATAAACTTACTGATAATGAAACAAATTCTAGACAAAAGGTTAGTGCTATCGGAAGGATTCGAACCCGGCCCACCCGTTTAGCAGCCCAGCACTCTATCCACAATGCCTTTTTTTTGTTAGGGAGGTGTAAAGCCACCGAAGCCGATGACGGTCATTTATATCGTTCCGGTATGGTGTTCCCTCAGCCAATCAGAAGCCTACGAATGACACTGTTGGCAAAATTAATCCTGAAATAAAAATTCAGCGTTTTGCTTAGTTTTTAACCTCTTTCAAAACAAGGGAATGTTCCCAGGTAAACAAAGGACTTGTAACATGTGTCCATAACAAGCCATCCTTAGTAGACTAACAATAACAAAATACAGTACAAATAGACTATCATCAGTTGACACAACTCAGTTGAATCAAACAACTATTGAGCAAAGATTACACTGAAGATTTCACGATATGGGGGGAAATAGTCGTGATTTAATATTGATTATCTTGCTTGAATGCCACCCACTAAAACTAAATCCCTATGTACTGAAGCAATTTATTGTTAGCAAAGTTTAATTTACAGTATCTATGAAATAAATATTTTAAAACATTATACTTATTTGAAGTAAATTATAATTAAAAAGAATTTTCAATCAGCTGTTTTTAATTTACCAACTGTCAACATGACTTCCATCCAAAGATATTACTATGTAAACGAGTAATTTTAGCATTGATTTTAAGTAATGCAATTAATCATCGTATTTTGCTATAAAATATAGAGCGAGTGTTAATGAGTGTTTTGTGTTGGTGACGTTTGAGTGCAATTGCGTCAACTCAATGTTTTACTCGTATGGTGAAGAGTAGATTTTACAATTTGTATGCACTTTGCTTATATTTTACATAATATGGACAGCTGTAAAACACGAACGATAAGGAAACGTATACTTGCTTTGTGATAATTGCAGAGGAAACCCCTCTAAGGGTAAATAAAACTAGCACGTCAAGGACATTAAATCTGTGTTTTCATAAAAGTCTAGTGGTTTCAGGAGAATAGGACTACTCCAAAGAAACCTTTATTAAAACTTACATTGAAGGATTCAAATATTTACAGTTAAGGTAAAACAAACTGCATAACATTAGGCCCTTTAACTCTGCATTGTCTCCGGTTGTCCGGGGAATAATTTAATTGATGTTAATACAGCAAACAACCAAAGTAATGTCTATTGAAGCCAATTAACTTGTGACACCCACATAAAGGAGTATATCGGGTAGTACCTGAGTATAGATAGAGAATAATTTGTATGGCTATTATTTAAAAATTACTGAAACTCTTAACTATACTCGCGTCAATGGTTATGAAAATGTAAACAAATCGATTGTAAACATAAGCTGGTAACAAATCATCTTCACTACAGTAGTAAATTAGGAAATGGCAGAATAAAGGAAAAGGACATTTCCATGAATACTATTGAAAATTACTTATATAATACATTTGGAGAGTATAATGTATTACTTACCAAATGAATAATTACGTCAGTTCAAATGCGTTAAGTGTTTTAACGATTTTGAGAGACGATGAATTACATACCATACAGTGGCTACATAGAATTACCTTAAAGCTAACACGCATTGTAATTACGTGAACATTTTTTTTTTATTTCCCATTTTTTTGCTCGCATCTACGACAGTGGCATTGTTGTAATGAAGTATGAAGTCAAACACTTTTGAGGGAAAGCTGTCCAAACCCATTATCGTTTTGTGGATGTGCCGGGGATTGAAACCGTCCCTCCCACACCGAAGTCCGAAACGCTAACTACTGTTGATACTGTTCGATGAAATGGCGACCATACATAGTAGGTATTTTAAGCCAAGTATGAATGGAGATGAGTGTATGATGAGTGGTGCGATCTTGTAGTCTTGTTAGTGACTGAGGCCGACATTCCTTAGACACAGCTGTTAATTAATAGCCCATACAGCTAACGGCAACTAAGGGACCTACAGTTTATAGTGGAATCCGAACCACATTTTTTCCTTGCTATATACGAATTGGTCTAATTATCAGGATAGTACTGCGGATAGTCGTAGTACTCACTCGTGCGGACGTTAATCCACACCAGGGAGTATCACACCCACAGTGCATGCCTATAAATATCCACAATTCGTGACCTCCTAGTAGCTGGATTACAGGACGACGCCACCCGTCCCATTCTAGGCTAGCAACACAACCAACTGTATGTTTTATACAGTAGGTCAATAACGGCATACTAGTTGACTTTCAAAGTCAAAGAAATAGATAGCTAGGGTACACAAACATATGGCTTAACACCAAAACTCACCTTTTTGGGCGATAAATAGTGATTTTGTAAGTTGATTTGTATTGTGTATTTGTCAAAACGAAATCCGTTGAAATTTTGAAATGCTATAACGCATTATAATTACGTGAACAATCTTTAGATTTTTCCTTATTTTTGATTATAGGGCGTGAAACGGTATACTAAATGGTATTATAGAATGGAATGTTAAAATAGTATAGAATGTTTTATTTTAGTGTAGAAGGCATACATTGTAATACGTGTTACGTATATTTTAACGAGGGGCATAAACGGTACAGTTGTGCAACGGTATGCAGGTCCAAACACATATAGATCGACACAGAAACTAATATTTTAGAATAAATAAAACTTTGAAAGTTGGCCTAAATCGGCAGCTCTACCAGGACAATGTACAAAATGTAGAAATTGGTCAAATATTGCCTAAAACGTCAAGACACACTTTTAATAGAATATAATAAATTTATAATCAAATATAGCTGAAAGGCATGGTTGTTATTATACAAAATAGCAAAATAAAAAAGTACATAAATATAGGGTAGATGCCTGAGTTTTACACAACTTTTTTTGTAATAATAGGAATAGTTATAATGGGTGTATTACTTTTATTCTTAATTGGTAGATAAATTATTATAATGTTACTTAAAATTTATAAAATAACTTTGAAATCTCATTTAGTCACAAATAACCCACAATATTACGCCACATAAAGTGTGTTCTTCACACGGGGGTATTACAAAAAAATAATATACAAGTATATTTAAATTGCAATCAGCTTACTAGTAAATAACTCCTTAAGAATAGCAGTAGTATATTAGTTCTCCAGGTCCTTGAAATGTGTTTTCGCAAAATAGTTTTTTAAGTCCTCAAAAAGTAAAAAGTGCCGTGACAGGATACACGAGTCCTCAAAATGACGTTTTCATAACTTAAAATGTACCTTTTGAGGACCTGGCTCGGGGACTTCCAGGTCCCGAAAAGGTGGCACGGCGAGCAGTTACGCCAAATAGTATAAGTCCTCAAAAAGTAAAAATCGTCGTGACAGGATATACAGAGTCCTCAAAATGTCGTTTTTGTGACTGAAAATAGACCTTTTGAGGACCTGACTCGGGGACTTGCAGGTCCCGAAAAGGTGGCGTAGCGAGCCGTTAGGTGCTCGAAAGGTGTCATACTTAAATCTATATATATATATATATATATATATATATACGTCCGTGAACGCGATAACTTGAGTAATTTTTGTCCGATTTTGATGAAATTTGGTTTAAAGGTGTAAAGCGGGATAAACTTGAATGAGTTCGCGAACCAGCATGATCGGTCCATGGGAACGGGGCTTTACGGGGGGTTTTATGGGGTAAAAATTGGTTTTTCTCACTTTTGACCCTCAAAACACAAAATTTCCCAATTTCTCTTTAGACCTTTTTAAAGAGCTTAAAAAACAAATAATTTAGTATATAAAAGTATTTTTGTTCGATTATTAGTAACGGAGAAAATTAAAAAAATTGTAAATTTAAAATTCCCATGTTATTCTAATGGAGAATATTGTCAAATGTTGTAGTTTGTTTGTTTATGAATATATTTTGATCAAACTTGGTAAATTTATTTATTTTGTACTAAGCTATCAATATTTTACTCAAAAACACACTTTATTAGTTTCCTTGTAGCAGCAAACCTAGGTACTCGTTAAACCTAATGTTATTAAAATATATTTACCGGTAACTGAAAATAAATTCAGCAGACAAATGGAAATTCGCTTAGTCAGCAGCTTGCTGCGGCGGGGGTATTTAAAGTTTTTATGACCTGAGAAAATTAGGATGTCATCAGCATGCCCATATATCACAATTGGTTATCATGTTTAGTAAATCATTCAAGTATATAATGAACAGTATTGGTCCAATTTGGCTTCCTTGAGGTACCCCATATTTTATCTCCTTTTCATCACTAAATTCATTCATAACCTTCACTACAAACTTTCTGTCCACATTCAAATAGTAAACATTTCATTTCAACGAAGTCAGTTGGTTGTGTGTAGCAAACTGTTAAATTAGCAAACTTATTGACTGTTTACAATTAACATATGTTCTTCTTCTCACTTTTAATTTCTGACAACAGCTGGAGTTTCATAACAATTTTTGTTTCCCATGTTAATCTTATGGAGAAATACGAAACTTTAAAGGGCCCTAGGGTCTCACTCTCTAATTATTTCCCTAAAAAGAAAGTTTCCTGCACAACTTCACGTTACGCTCTTTCCAATGAGACCAAAAACATGTCAATCGGTTCAGTAGTTTTGGAGGAGTAATTGTCACAAAAAACCTGCTTGCGTATTAAATAAGTACGAGAGGTCGTCCAGTGGTCGAAACTCGACCAAAAATATGTAATGTACTCACTTCTCTATTTTCACCCCACACTGTAAATAAAACATGTGATTGGAGTTTCTTCCATTTGTTTTGATTTTCTGTTTATATTTCGTTGTTATTTCGTCACCAGCATGGCAACGCATAAGATCCATGTAAATTTTTTCAAATTTTTAAACTCATTTTTTGCGCTTATCTTTGAGCCTATTTAAATTTATAAAGGGATTCTGCACACCTACAGGAAAATTGCTTTCTAACGGTATGCGCAGATTTACCCCACGATGCACACAAGCTGAGAAAAAAGGTTTTAAAGAAACATGCTTGCCTATTAATATATAGATAGATAGATAGAGATAGATTATAAAAATAATTTGTTGGATTTTTGTATATAGCAAATCGATCCCTAAATATTTATTTTTGTAGACATTTTGGGTATAAATTAAAACTCTATCCTCTAAATATGCCTTTTGCGGCCTCTATATATGCCTTTTGCGGCCGTTTGGATAATGATCCCGTGAAAGCCCTGTTGTAATATTTGATACTCTGTCTTTCCTTCTTTAGTTTATGTATAGTTTGTTAAATCATATGTTATTTATGTTTTTGTTAATTGACTGTTTGTGCTCAATCCTCTAACATGTTTAAGTATCATTCCTAAGTAAATTAAAGCCTTGTTCTTATCAGGTAATCAATTTCATTTCTATTACAATTTAATTTACTTAGATCAAGAAGAATGGATCGTCTTCTATGTCCAAATATACTAGAGTTGAATCCAGAATCAAACTATTCATCTACAGTTTGGAATCACTGGCAACACAGATTCAAAAATTTTATTAAAAGTACAAATGCTAATGAGGAAGAGAAATTTCGTCTTCTTATCAATTACATATTACCTACCATATATGAATACGTAAGTCAATGCCATTCTTACAATGAAGCTTTAACTGTCCTCAAAAATGTATTTGTTAAACCTGTAAACGAGGTTCTTGCTAGACATAACCTCTTTACTCGCCGTCAAGAAACAAATGAGACTGTTGACCGGTATTTAGAACCATTTAGACTACTTAGTCGCGACTGCCAATTCAAAGCAGTTACAGCGGAAAACAATCGTGATGACTGCATTCGTGACTCATTTATTAGAGGTCTTCTAAGTCCCGTAATACGGCAACGCCTACTCGAAAATGAAAATTTGACTTTGGTGGATGCTCATGCTCAAGCTCGTGCTTTGGAGATGGCTCAACTGCATTCCTTGCAGTATGACACTCCTTGTGCAACAATAAATGCTGTTTCAAATGACTTATTGACTAAGGACTCTGCTACTGATAAAACCACTAGTATTAGTCATGACCCTGCTGTAGGAGCTGTGCGTTCCAAAAGCTACTTTTGTGGTGGATTTAGACATCCTCGCATAAACTGTCCAGCAAAGGACCAAACTTGTAATAGTTGTGGAAAGACAGGCCATTTTCAGAAAGTTTGCCAGTCACAATCAAAGAAAACTACTTCTGCTATTCAAAATTCTGTGTGTGAAATTCCTTGTTCTATCTCACACCAGTCCAAAGTTAAAACCATTGTCACTATTAACGGTTTCAAGGTTAAAGGTATGCTTGATTCTGGAAGTGACTTAAGCTTGATTGATGACAAAGTAGCCTGTCAACTAAATTTGAAAATTCACAAGATGAATGAAGAGGTGGGATTAACATCCAATAATCATAAAAATCACTGGCAATTGCAACGTAACTCTTGAGATGCTTGGTCATAAATACCCTCATACCAAACTTTCTGTTATGTCTAACCTCTGTTTGTAGGACGAGATTTACTGCAACTTCATTCATCAGTTCACTTTGAGTTTGGAGGAGATAAGGATCCTCTAGTTGTAAGTGCTCTTACTGCTGCAAACGTTGAACCTGCTAATCTATTTACCAACCTGACTTCTGATTGTAAACCTATAGCTATCAAATCCATTCGCCATTCACTCAACGATTCTCAGTTCATTGAAGCAGAAGTGAATAAGCTGTTAAATGATGGAATCATTGAAAAGAGCAATTCACCATGGCGTACCCAAGTGCTTGTTACTTCTTCACAAAATCACAAGAAAAGGATGGTCAGAGATTATTCTAGACCAATAAACCGCTTCACAGGATTGGATGTCTACCTAATCTCTTCCATTAATGAAATAATCTCTAAAATTGCTCGTTACAAAGTCTTTAGTACGATAGATTTGAGAAGTGCCTATCATCAAGTCCCTATGTGGCTAAGCCATAAGACTGTACATAACAAATGTTTTTATTTTCATATGCTTTATAACACAGATGATATTTGGCTGGTGATTGTAAATAAACTATTTGGAATGAAAACTTAACTGGATGAAATGAGTGTTCTTTATTCTTTTAACTAAAAAATTTTATCCATTAAACAAATCCAATTCTTAACTTATATAAACTAACTAACAAGAAACTCAAAACTATACTTCTAAACTTTACTCAACTAAATTTATATACACGCTTTCACACTTAAAACTTTTAACTGGTCCAGAAAAATAACTCAATCCTCAATACAAATTTCGCGTCATGGTAGCAGAGCGTTGACGGACTTTTTCCGTGGTTGGAGATCCCCAAGGCAAGGGTATAGTAAAAACTCAGAAATGTCTTCTCAACGGCTACGTAAGAACTACATCGAGGCAAGCAAACGATTGAAGACTGCAATTGCCGAAGCCAACGACTTTAGGTTAGGAGGCACGACGTTATCACTGACCACGCTGATCCTGACCGGCAGTCTAGACATAACCACAGAAAACGTACTACTATAACCCAGAATGCCAACCGCATGGTAAAAAGCATTAAGCGGTTTGAGAGAGCTTTGCCTGTCAATCCGTAGGCAGCGCCACCAGCGTTGCTATGCTATTGCATGGCAACGCTGGTGGCGCTGCCTACGGATTGACAGGCAAAGCTCTCTCAAACCGCTTAGTGCTTTTTACCATGCGGTTGGCATTCTGGGTTATAGTAGTACGTTTTCTGTGACATAACCCCCGCCCGATCACGTCGTGTCCCGTTACCGCTATAGTATTATCTTTAGTTTTTAACCTTAAATGTTAGTTTCTATGTTCGTGTACGTGTGCGTGGTAAATGTATTTATTTATTACGAATTGACGACCTTCAAATGAAGTGAGAAGACATCTGTACTGGCCCGACGATGACTCCTTTGTGAGTCGAAACCGGTTGCAATTTAGCAACACATTGATCACATAGATGCAGGTATTTACACAATTATTTAGGAAGTAAATTCGCTTAGGGCTCTGCCCCAGAAGCCTTTAAAGATCCCTCCACAGATTTGTTTACATTTTGGCCATGTGGATAATACTTTTTAATAAAACAGCTGTTAATTTAAAAATTGTATTTTAAACAACACACATTTATTAGGAGTTAGTACAGGTTTTTGTCTATGGTACAGGTAAAATTATACCGTACTAAAAAACCAGTAGAAAACATAAAAATTGGTCCGTTCATGATAATTGCAGGAAACGTAGTACTTACCATTAAGTTTTGTAATCTGAAGAGTCCCTAGTGATTGTGGGGGCGGAAGTACCATTTTATGGGGGTTAAGGTTTATGGGGGTAGTGATTTTGATAAAATTTTTATTTATGGGATCCAAGCAAGTGAGGTGTTGTTTTATATGTTTCTTAGGATGCAGAATCGAACAAGAACATAAAAAATGCAATACAACCTACAGTGTATTAGACAAAATCGAATTTATTCTTGAAAAACTAAATATGACAAATTAATTCAGGAAATAATCCAGTTAATATCAATTATAACAAAATGCATCATGAGTTTATGTCATATGTTAAAGTTGTGCCGAAAATTAACCAAGAAACTAGTAGTTAATTACGCCTCTTTAAGCACCACGTGTCATATTGTTCATCAGCTACTGATGCATCATCACCATCCATGGAATCGTCAGGGTCTCTAACTCGTTCTTCTCCATCATCGACTTGACTTGATGCTGACAGCTAAGTGGGTATTGGTGGCAGAAACATATTTCAGTTCTGGTGGTGATCCTGCAACTTAGGGCGAAGATAATATATAAGACCATGAATGTAAAACCGCCAAGACCCCAATTTTTAAGGATCTTGGTCACCCGCAATGACGTCATCAAAATGGCGCTCGTAAGCGGATGCTGGGTCTGGTTATAATACCAAAATGCCTGAACCGATTTTAATGAAATTCGGCATACAAAATTTTACGTTTAGACGGGCACACATAAGAATCCCCAATTTTGACCCCACAAATCCCCAGAAAACCCAGTTCTCGTGGTCTGATCATGCTGGTTCGCGAACTCATTCGAGAAACGTAGGTTTACACGTTTTTTTACCAAATTTCGTCAACATTGGGTAATTTTTACTTGAGTTATCGTGTTAACGTTCTTTAAAAAGTACTCGTCTACAGTCATTAACACTGTTAAAGTTTGATGTTATGTTGTACAGATAAGTACAAAAGATCTTTTGATGATTCTAACGAGTTCGCAAACAGCATGATCAGACCATGGGAACGGGGTTTTATGGGGGACTTATGGGTCAAAATTGGGTTTTGTCATGTATAACCCTCTACACATAAAATTTTCCAATTTCTCTCTAAACCATTTTGGATACCATGATGATTTTGAATGTCTTAAAAACAAATCATTTTTGTTTATTGAAGTGTTTTAGTACGGTTTTGGTTACCTGCCGAGAAAATTCAAAAATTGTATATTTATCATTCACATTTTATTCTTTTGGAGAATAAGTAAACTGTTGTAGTTTGCTCGTTTATAGATATATTTTGATAAAACTTGGCAAATTTATTTATTTTGACCTAAGCTATTAATCTTACTAATATTTTAATAAAAACACGCTTCATTATCCTCTCTGTAGCAGCATACCAAATGAGGTACTAATTAAGCTTAATGTTATTGAAATAGATTTAATTGAAAATCAAATCAGGCAAATGGAAACTAACTTAATCTGTAGGTTTGCTGCGGTGGGGGTATTTTACCTATTCCATGAAATGCAGGGATGGCATCGCAACCTGTGATTGCAAGGAAAATGAAAGATTTCTGCAGATTTCTGGAGAGAGTTGAAAAAAACCACTAAACAATTTTTAATTATTTTAGTTATTAACGGCCGTTATTTTGAAATGACCTAATCAAACTCGAACATTGACAAACTGGGATTGGATATCGTATTCAAGCACTTGTATGTCAAATTTCATTAAAATCGGTTCAGGCGTTTTGGTATTACAACCACTTCATAGCAACCCAGCATCCGCTTAAGAGTGTCATTTTGATGACGTCATTACGGGCGACCATGGTCCTTAAAAATTGGGGTCTGGGCGGTTTTACATTCTTGGTCTTATATATTATCTTCGCCCTAAGTTGCAGGATCACCACCAGAACTGAAATATGTTTCTGCCACCCATACCCACTTAGCTGTCAGTGTCAAGTCAAGACGATGATGGAGAAGAACGAGTTAAGAGACCCTGACGATTCCATGGATGGTGATGATGCATCAGTAGCTGATGAACAATATGACACGTGGTGGTTAAAGAGGCGTAACTACCAGTATCTTGGTTAATTTTCGGCACAACTTTAACATATGACACAGACTTATGATGAATGTTGTAATAGTTGACATTAACTGGATTATTTTACCTTAATTAATTTGTTATATTTATTTTTCATCAATAAATTAGTCTTTTTCTAATAAACCGTCGGTTGTATTTATTTTATTATGTTCTTTTTCGACACCCCACTTGCTTGGATCCCATAAATAAAAATTTTCTCAAAATCACTACCCCCATAAACCTTTAACCCCCATAAAATGGTACTTCCACCCCAACAATCACTAGGGACTCTTCAGGTCTCAAAACCTCATGGTAATTACTATGTTTCCTGCAAGTTTCATGAACGGACTAATTTTTATGTTTTCTTAGGTGAGTTTTATCTGTTAATAGTCCAAAAGAAATATTTTCAATGTTATTTTCTGATTTTAAAATTGATTTTTTTCTATATCATGCCATGTGTTGCATTATAAAGTTCCATTACGAAATCAGTGGAAAATCCTTTTATCACAATAAATCTAACCATTGTTTCTTATTGAACTATCTCATAGCTATTTACGGGTTGGTGTCTGGCTTTTTCACACCTTTTCCCTATATTTTATCATATTATTCTAGAAAGATCATCGTAGGTTCATGAGATTATTGTCATACATGCTTTCAATCATTGGAAAAATCTTCGATTGTGTAATACAATACAAAATAATATAAGTGCAGAAGGGCACGCTACCCATGTGTCCATATTTTGTTAAATATAGTAACTGGATAAAACATTTTACAATATTTATGTAGAAATATGTGCATGATTTAGAAAGTCATTAAGCTGGAAAACTACAATATACTGCAGACTTTTCAGAGAGGGTACTTCGATGTATTCATTCAGCTTAGTGAAAACATAATATAGGTACGTATACAAATAAGATGTTGAACTCTCGGAGAACCTTTGAATGTTTATTAGATTAACAGAAAGGGTTGTGTATGTTTACTCGCGCTACTCAGCAACAAAAACCATTTAATTTATCTCAAAAAAATATATTCTTAAAGTGCACTGAGCAGCAGCCTAAAAAATCTATATAATAGAGTTACAAAATGCTCAAACTCGCATTGTGACATTTATAATTTGGATTATATTTCTCCAACATAAAATTCTTCTGCAGAAGAATTTTATTGTGCTCTTACCGTTTCTACATCCAAACACAGAAACCTTGCCTAAAATAGTACCTATCTTGACAAATTATTTGCAGTGGCCTATATTACGGACCGTAGCCCACTGCGTTGGTAACATTATTGAAAATAACGCGACATTTTGGCTGTAAACAATAGCACAAGAGTAAATACTATTTAAGCAGCTACTGTCATGAACAAAAAGGTCATATTCCTTTTAAACTAGATCACATCATCTTTTATAAGATACGTTGATTAACAATGCATGTAAACTTCTATATTTACGTGACAGCCTATTAACAGTATTTTTTTCTTTTTCTTTTTGGAAATGTGACATTGCTATGTGATTTGCATTATTTGTTGCCAATGAAGCCACACGACCATATAATTTAGGAGGCCCCTAACAGTTCAAGAATAAAATCCAACTTCACTTCAAGTATTCCACTACACCTAGTATTCCGTAGAGAGATTATATTGACAACTTTATGTAATTGATGCGGCTGAGACAACTAACTGCCATACCCCATGTCAAAGAATTCCAGCTTTAACAGTAACCCCACAACGAATTTCTCAAAACTATAGTCCGCGCGCGATAACTTTTCACTTGGGATTTTTGGTGTTCCGAGTGAATGTTGTATCGGCAACGTCGCACCGCCGAGGCGAGCGCCCGCTTCTTGTCACATGTGACAGGTATAGGATGGGGTAGCGAGCCCTGCAGCGTTGCCAAGCTGTGCATGTCCCAAGTGAAAAGTTATCGCGCGCGGAGTATATGCTATAGGATTATTCATTGGCACAGAAGTGCGATAAGAACTGACGTGACGAAGGAAAAATCTAACTTACACTGTAACGGATATGACTCTATTTCAAGTTAGAGCATGTCTTCTCAACAAATATATATTTTTCTCAAATAAAATCATAGATTAATCTGCATCACACTGATGAAACCACGGAAGTGTTTAACTACAAAAGATCCAACCAATGCGGTTTTAATACTATTTAAAGGTCCTTCCAAAGGAAGAGATACCAGATAGCATACTAACAACTCCGATGACGTACAGTATGGGTAATATTTTATTCATTGAATGATCAACCATATTTGGTAACTAACGCAATTAATATTATTGTTTTTACACTTAAATATTTAAACAATGCTAAATGCTCAAAATATGTATAATTTCACTCAATTTATCACAGTTAGATGAATTAGCGTAAGCCTTGAAGTAACCGTCGATTCCGACGGGTTTCACTTAGTGTTAAGTATCATTTCTAAGTAAATTAAAGCCTTGTTCTGATCAGGTAATCAATTTAATTTCTACTACAAGCCCTACGTCCTATAGGCTTTACATTTCATGTAAATAATTTTACATGTAATGTAATAATTTTACATGCAATAATATTTCAGAGTTTGAGCTGAACCTGTTTCAAGTTTGCATTTGATTGCATAAAAACAGATGGCCGCAATTTAGTTTACATAGATACGAAAATAGCGTTATCGTCACAGTCGGTGATGTTTTAGTGAATTCCACGCCAAGTATTCGGAGTGAATTCAAGTCAAATATTGTAATGTTATTTATAAAATGTAATGAAGAAAATTACTTACGTTACATTTTTAGTTTTCATAGTACGTTTCATTAGTATTTGTATTTTTAAGATTGCTATAAGAGAGCAATAGAAAATAGTAAATTATTTCTTATATATATCACGGATTTTGAAGTCAGGAAATGACGCCTGCTAGTTCACAGTATACATAGAATATTGATTATACATAATTCATCCATCTACACAATTATAAAATTGAGGTGGTGTCTGTCTATCTGTCTGTGCGGTGAATAAAATACTAAACCGATTCAGCCAAAATTAACCACAAAAGTGGTCCAAATACCTAGGAATGTCATAGGCCTATTGGCACTATTCACATTGGCTTCGCCCTGTGGATCTCCAAAGTTTTGAGGAGAGGCGTTCAAAAGTAAATATTGATTGGTATTCATGGCGAAATGAGAAAACTCATGTTTTCTTTGCTTTGACATTTCAATGTAAACAAGAAGAACTGCCAAATTCTTATTTCACAATTTCAGAAAGCTGATCCAAAGAAATGAACTATATTTTACCCGACTAGGGATTATTTAATCTAAAACTTTGTTTATAGATTGTCTATATCAATGATTATGAAACTGATTCTTCTTCAGTTGCGAAGCACGGGCACAGCAGCTAGTACAAGTATGAATCTATTAAAGTCGTAAGCATCACACACACAGTTTTGCATAATCATCCCATTGGATATTGTTAAAAGTTGTTCATCAATATAAATAAAATTCGAGTTTTGTCTGTACATTGCTCAGAATCATTCGTTTGTAGGTTATTTTTACGTTTTATACATTAAAGAAGCCGAAACAAGTCTCATCTAAATTTCTGTCTGTCTTTCTGTCTTTCTGTAACACTCAAGATGGCATTTTACTCAATTTTCTCCAGGAAAACGAGAGTAGGCCTATCTATCAAGATCCAAGTCATTTAATGTATTAACTGGATTGGCGAGAGTTTCTTTAGCCATTAAAATATGGCCTCACTAATTAGTAAATGACATTACGGACGTTCAAAAATGCAGTTTTGTGCGATTTTTGTCAAGTTTTCGTCCAATTTTTATCACATAATGATCTATGAAATAACAAACAGCTGTTCGGATCAAGATAATTTTTTCTAGCTGTCACTGATATGTTTACAAATGTTGTTTACAAATACCACAACCATTTCCGATCACGTTTTGAAGACAAAGCCCATCCAAGTGAGATTAAAAACGTTGTCTTACATAACGGATTTAATTAATCGCAAGTGGAATAATAAAGTGTAACCGTAAATGAAATTTAATAACATCATCCAGGTCAGGAACCAGAGATTCTTTGTGTATAAAATTGTTCTTGAGTTTTGATAACCAGTAAGAAGACCTTGAATCAGTGTTGTATAGCGCTCATATTAATGATCGTCGCCAATAGCTTACTAACAAGGATTCCACTCATTGACGGCGCTTCAATGGTGGTTGTGTAAAGTAAAGAATCACAACTGCAGGGGTTGATTGTAACAGAGGTTTACGGTTTAAGGATGATGCTAAACTCGCTTTTCCAATGTGTGACTTAATGTTCCTACTCACCGTATGATGCAATCGCTGGACCATACAGCCAATAGGCCCATAGCCCATCTCTTGGGTACTTACGCCTACCCAATTATTCATAACACCCTTTTCGACGACGATCCTTGATACCGGTACTTTCCCTAGAATACACGGCCTAAAAATTACAAACGCCCAAAAACCAAGCATTGCGTGATTTTTATCACATTTCATTCTAATGTTAAAAGATATACCAATCAATTTTTAGAGATTAGGCCTGCGTAATCTAGGCTATTAAATAACAAACAGTTGTTTTTATAAGGTTTTTTTTTTTCAAACTGACACCAATAAGTTTACATTAAAAGTTGTCAACGAATAAAGCAATTAATGGGAAATAATTTTGATTGCCGATAACTTTTCACGAGAAAATCCAAAACCAAGAAATCATTAACCTTGGGACTTGATTAACGCATTTAATTTGTCGGGCGTAATTCTTAACTGTAAACGTTGGTATTTGGTACTGGTTCTTTTCCTTAGCTTTTTTTTTGGTAGCAGCAAGAATCATTTTTACGTACCAACACATCACTGTAATTTACAAATTAGTTATCGTTGGTGTTGCACCTTATTTATACAGTCGTATTACAGCCTTATTCAATTTAATTGATGTCTTAACTGTATAAGTTTTGCTTTTTCTGTCTGGATTCCAAAATGTTAGTTTATGCTAAGAAAATGATAACTCATTTAAGTAAAACATTTGTTTAGCAAACCATCATGAATTGTTTACGATTTACGTTGTTTATGTATCAATAGTTTGTGGCCTATTTTGGTAATATTTATTATAGGCTAAATTACTAATCTAAATTGTCTATAGTACTTCATTTCATAAAGTAAGCCGTTATTTCGACAGCATTTCGGGTCATCTTCGGTCCAAGCAAATATAAATTGTTATGATAAAATTTGATGACATTGACAAAGATTTCAAATTCTAATTTTATATGTACTTTGTTATGCTTAAAACGTAGCAAATTCCCTAATTAAGTTTTGTATTTTTGTGTGTATGTCTGTTGGTAACGCATTTATGTCCTTATTTCTCAGTGTCACGAAAAGGACAAGAGCACCTTGATAATTAAAATGTTAACCCGAATAAAGTGTTAAATGGTGAGGTTGAGGTAGTACTTTAAATACCTTTAACCATATTGGGAAGTAACTTTCAACTATAGGCCTTAGGGCTATGCCTCATAGATCTAGGCATATAAAGCTTTTTTTAGTTTAATCATTGGATTTAACATATGGACCAACATGATCCGGGTGACATTTAATTGCGAAGCATTTGTTTTGGCTTGAAACTGTCAGATACTGTATTTGTGAAGGTTTATATATACAGGGTGTCCATAAAAAACGTTTTAGGACTTTGGGAAATGGATCCCCATACTAAAAGGAAGACAAAAGTTTATGGGAAGGTATGTCCGAAAATGCATATTTACCCAGATATCCACCATTTTGTTTTTTATACAAAAATATTTTTATCTGTGAAGTTTTTTATTCGATGATTATGAAATTTGGTAAACATGTTAACATACACAATACCTATAATCGAAAAAATAATAAATTTGTTCCGATTGTAAATTTCAAAATGGCGGTCATTTGAATTTTTCCTAACTTAAATAACTCAAAAACGGCTAATTCTATGAAAAAATGTCAAGAATACTTTTTTTTAGAATTTATAACTGCCTATCAAACAATACCAAGATAAAAAAGATCGGACAAAATATAACTGAAATATCACGTTTTTTCTGTAAAAATAAGGCAAAGTTAGTCGGGGAACCCTTAATTTTTGCCTCATTTTTACAGAAAAAACGTGATATTTCTGTTATCTTTTGTCCGATCTTTTTTATCTTTGTATCTTTTGATAGGCAATTAAAAACGCTAAAAAAAGTATTCTTGACATTCTTTCATAGAATTAGCCGTTTTTGAGTTATTTAAGTTAGAAAAATTCAAATGGCCGCCATTTTGAAATTTACAATCGGAACAAATTTATTATTTTTTCTATTATAGGTATTGTGTATGTTAAAATGTTTACCAAATTTCATAATCATCGAATAAAAAACTCCACAGATAAAAATATTTTTGTATAAAAACAAAATGGCTGATATCTGGGTAAATATGCATTTTCGGACATACCTTCCCATAAACTTTGTTCTTCCTTTTAGTATGGGGATCCATTTCCCAAAGTCCTGAAACGTTTTTTATGGACACCCTGTATATTTATATATATATGTGTGTGTGTGTCTGTTAGCACGATAACTCGAGCAAAAATGATCCGATTTTGATGAAATTTGGTACAAACGTGTAAACTTACGTTTATTCGAACGGGTTTGCGATCCAGCATGATCGGACCATGGGAACGGGGGTTTAGGGGGGGTTTTATGGGGTAAAAATAGGTTTTTCCCATTTTTGACCCAAAAAACATAAAATTTAGCAATTTCTTTCCAAACCATTTTGTAGAGCTTAAAAAAACAAATAATTAAGTATAATGAAGCACTATTATGCGCCTAATGGTTACGGAGAAAATTCCAAAAAATTGTAAATTTAAAATTCCCGTGTTATTCTTATGGAGAATAAGTAAACTGTTGTAGTTTGCTTGTTTATGAACATATTTTGATCAAATTTGGAAAATGTTTTTATTTCTTACTAACTATTAACATTTTACAAAAAAAAACAGTTTTACCCCCCCTGATGCAGCAAACCTAAGTACTTGTTAAAACTAATTCTATTTAAATCGGGAATAAATGTTATATTTTTAAGTAGACATTTCAGTGTAAATCCAATCAGTCAAATGGAAATTCGCTTAGTCTGAAGGTTTGCTGCGGCGGGGGTATTTGGTTTTTCCCATAGTTTTAGCTAACGAGTTATGATATCATCATTCGATTTATGAACAGTTACATTTCAAAATGCAATGGTTCTTTCAATCAGCTGACAAAGTGTGGTTAAAACTGACATCTTCTAGGCGTTCCTGGGCGAGAAACATGTCAGGTCTGGGAATAGAGAAACCCTACTACTGTACATGGATCTCCAACAGTATTTGTCAGACATTAATTACACCCGTACTTCGCAACGGTAAGAGTACGCGAAAGAGTAAGTTATAGTGCTCTTATTCTTTATATGCCTTACTAGCTGTTGTACCCGTGCTTTGCAACGGGAAGAGAACACGAAATAGAAACATTTTGATCTTTATATCTGTTGATAAAACAGTTACACATAAGCCTTTTAAAAACAAAATTTTACCTTTATGGCCTTAATAGGATAGCTGTTGTCATAAATGTAAAAAAATAATAGTACTGCACCCTGTTGGTAAACCTTGTAACTTTTTAATGCTATTCAATATCATAGAACCAACTTGTGTAGTTGAAACAGCTGACAAAATTCTTTTATTCCTTTTAAATACGATTACTCATAAGGTTAACATGGGAAACTCCAGGGCCACTGGGGCGGAGCCCGAAAGGACTTTTAAGATAAGAATGCGTCTATATGTTAATCGGGAATGTGAGCTATCATCATTCCAAATTTCAGCCCAATCCGACCAGTATTTTTCGCGTTTACTTGTCACAAACATACATCCATCCATCCATACATCCAAACTTTCTCATTTATAATATTAGTAGGATAAAATAGTTAAGAATGTATTGTTCATTTTAGAAACAGAACTCAATTTTACCACATAATGTAGTGAAATTCTTGTCTTTAAATTCGGATAATAGGTTTAAATTTCCTAGACACTCAATACAAGTACATTGTACAAGTGGCACTGATCTGTGTTTTGAAATACTGTAACTTTATTATTCTATTTAAAAATATAAGATCTACTCACATTTGAAGTCAATAGATCCTAAATCATCTAACAACATACCGTAGTGTAGCAGTAATACCTATCCCTTGATGTTTCATAAAAAAATTAAGATGTATTCCGCTAATTTTAATCAAGTCTATTTATCTGTAACTTACTATATAAATTCCAAAGTAGACTAGAGCAATGCAAAACTACCAGGATCCGAACCCGCATCTCTGACTTGGGCCTGAATACCATGTGTTACCTAATAAACTGTTGAACTGTAGACCTTTAGTGGAGATACGTTCATTTAACTTTTGCTATTCAAGTAAAGATCTAGTCCATATAATCTGCAAAGGCATACAAACTTCTCATCCAAGGCAAACCTTAACTCTTACAAAACTAAAATGTAGAATGTAAATAATCTTAATCTCTAATTAGAGCATGTTCTCCCTTAACTAGACCTTCAACAACACTTGCTAACCACTAATACTACACAGTACTTGGCATGCTCATTAGTACTACTGCTTAGCCCAGCAGTGTCGCTAACTGCTTCCTCCTAATTAGTCATTTTTATTAGTTCCAAATATGGGTTTAAAATTATATATGATGGCTAGAAGATATGTTAACGAATGAATTATGATAATACTCATTTAGTTTAAAACAAGTTAAGGTACAAACAGTCAATTTGTGTAGGCAGACCTATTATTTTGACCTTTTATAATGTTATCTGTCTCCAAATAATTTTCGACGCTAAATTAATACAATCATAAAAATCATTTTCAAATATATATTTTGAAATATAAAATATTAAAAGAAAGGACAATGTGAACAAAGTGTAAGTAAATTATCGTGATTTATTTGTGAAATAAACTGTTCTACTGTTCAAAAATAAATTTTACATATGAAATGTTACCATAGGTGTTGATTAAATACACGCTCCCTCATGATTTCTACAAAATAGCTTTTAACTGCGTTGACATTATGCTTTTTGAAAATGAGATAAAATGTAAATCTGAAGTGACGCCTACAGTAGTAGGTTACACAACTTCAACTTTTCCAGCTACAAACTTACATAAAGTCAGATGATCCCTCGCAGTATCACTGCTGTGTAACAAAACGTGCTTTCATAACTTTGGCTGAAAATATACTTCAACAGAAATGCTTAACCTAGGCTTATGGCTCAGAAACAGGAATACATCAGCCAACTAAATCGTGTGAGATCATTTAACGTTCTGGTCTATACTTAAATACTTTTCATTGAAATTGCGACCATACAAAGTAGGTGTTTTAAGCCAAGTAAAATGGAGAGATGAAGTTATTATTAGTGCCGCGTTCTTTTAGTCTTGTTCTTGTTAGTGACTAAGGCCGACTAGACACAGCTGTTAATTAATAGCCCATACAGCTAATGGTAACTAAGGGACCTACAGTTAGTTTATAGTGGAATCCGAAACACATTTTTCCTTGGTATCGACGAATTGGTCTAATTATCAGGATAGTACTGCGGATAATCGTAGTACTCACTAGTGTGAACGTTAATCCACACCAAAAAATATCGCATCCACAGTGCATGCCTGTTAATATCCACAATCCATGACCTCCTAGTAGCTGGATTATAAAGTAATGTAACGTGTAATATTATTTATGTTTGAACTTTGCCATTATTGCCATTTAATTCAATTTACCAAAATGAAACAAGAACGATTCAAATATATGTATTTTATTTCAAGCAGACTTATACATTTGCTACCTTTAGGACATACCTTAATTACACAGCATAATCAGTATAGACTATGTTATAGTAGATAGTGTTGGTAGTTTCTAAAATCAACTAAGTAAATTTCTCAGCCTTCTTTTGAAGAAAACCTAAATAAATTGCTTGATCATCGGACAAATTGATCTGAAGGTAGAACTTTTCTTTTAAATTAAAATAATTACTCACAATTATTTAAAAACAAGTGTTATCAAAACTAACTTAATCCATCATGATTTTGTGTGTAAATAAGTTAAGGTAAAGAATGTAAGCAGGCAAAAGAATCCTTAAAAAATTATCATATTTCTAATTTGTATACTACACCAATACATTATAATCATATAAAGTTTTAAGATTCTCTTTGTTAACTGATAGTTTACAGTTTATTTACTCTGCATTTCTCTCAAATGCACACACGATAGTAATGTAGACTGGTCATCCATTGTTAGTGTCTGCTGTGAGTTCGGGTTGTGTTTCACATTCAAATCTGCTTTGCCATTGTTATGCTTTGTAAGACTTTTTGTAAATAAACAGCTTTTGGTTCTTTGAATACTACAATTATATAGCATTTAGATTTTTTAGTTTTAATAACCCTAATAATACACCCCCGTGAATTGTAAATCGAAGATAATGTGTTGTATAAATGTGCAAATGTTAAGATATATTTACTGTATACCAAGTAATATAGAATTGAAAGTTGTCCACTGAGATTTAGTCCAAAACTAAATTACCCATGAAACTAAAATTTCAATAATTCCAGCATATTTTCTTTCTTAAAAAAATAATAGAATGAGCCCCCTTAAAAAAAAAAATAAAGTGTGGATTTTGGTAGAAATATGTAAAAACTGTTCTTATATTTTCCTAATGTTGTAGAATGAGCTATAAAGTACAGTTTTTTCTTTTAGGGAAATCTAAGTAGTTACATTAGTTTGAAATCTATGATTTATTGTATTGCTAATGTTTGTTTTACGATAAATTTAATTACAAACTATCTTATTTGAAGCGATTTAGTTATTTTCCACTCTGATTCATTTTTATTTCGTTTGGTGTTAAAGTAATATATTTAATTTTATGAGTAGAACTTGAGAGCTACGATTTCGTATGGATTAAACATTGAATTGTCGCTAATTTTTCTTATATTTTCCAAGATGTTTCGAAAGGTTTTTCCAAATATCCTATGTTTAAGACAAAGGTATGCAGGCGGATTGAATAAACTGTTGACAACTGGGTGCATTCTGATTTATATGTCCTTTGTTGCCAAGTCGGCCAGCATTGATATGGTCTACTCGCTGAATCAAACTGTTGCATATGGCCATGTTTAAATAATAGCTGCAATCTTTCTTGTGCGTTTATTTCAATAATCCTACATCGACCAAATGCAGCAAAAACAGCTGTTTTTAATATAAGCGTTGCTTAATTTAAGTAGCTCTTTTACTCCCTAGGGGGTAAAAAGCTTTTTTAGTCCAAATGTCAGCTGTTGTAAACTTTAATTGCAAGAAATGAGTCGAAATTATGTTTCAATTAACTTAATTGGTCGTACCTTATTCTTGCATTTCTTCACTTCAATAGTTCGAGAGTTCGACATAACGATAATGTGCACTAACACATTCATAATAGACGAAATGATTGAATCGTTTACTAAACAGCTGTTAGTTTGCATTAGCGAAATTTAAAACAAGTTATAAGTCGCTTTGAGAGATTTTCATTACATAAAGTATTTTTGTTTTGCAACTTAGTGTGATAAATTAATGATGTTAAAGCCTAATTGAAGAAAACTTAAGTTTATAACACGGGCAAAAAGCGTCTTTTCAACCCTCGCTAATTTTCCGGCAAAACTTGAGCTCGAGTCAAAAAGAGTCACTTTACGCCCTAGTCAATGTCCCATTTAAAAATTAAAGCCAGATTTAGAATGGAGAGGGGAAAACTGAGCCACCGATAGTGTCCTGCTGGTTATCACTGATTTCTGTCCAAACCTTCGATTTTAACCAAACCAAACTGAAAAGACAACTTACTTAGATTATCTAAGAAAGTTATCTAAGTAAGTAAGGTAACCTCATAGTTTTTTATGTCACAACACCGATCAAAGTATCGGTATCGAAAACTAGGGTAGGGAGTAGAAACTTGGTCGCAAAACATTCTGTGCATATAAACGGCTCGTGCAACTAAATTTGCCACATGTACATATAAACTCGTTATTCTGGGATACATGTACACCATAGTATTTATTAGTAAACACAGCAAACAATGAATTTTTATGGTAAACTCTGTTATAAAAGTGTATCTCGTGGTTTCCAGAGTATTTATAACCTATATTGTACGTTACGAATTTTCAACTAGAATACTAGGTCAACATAAAAATTCGTTTTGATACCAGTTAGATTATTTTATTCGTCTAGAGTGTAATATTGCACACTAACACGCCTTAGACAAGCCAAAAAAGTATTTTATAGTCTGTTAGTATATGGACAGTAAACCAATCAGATTTTAAATTTAGCCGAATAGGTAACAGCATCTATTCAATCTGCATGGAATGTGAACAAGTTCCTGGAGACAAGTCAGGACGTCGGATGTTTTGCGACTCGAAGTCCTTTCTCAAAGCGGTACATGAGAGTACTTTAGTTCTGTATCCTTTGATCTCGAATGTTTCAAGTAGAACAAGCGTTGTATTACAGTCGTCTACGGAATTCGAGATGTTATCGAAGTAGTAACAGATCCTCGAGGCAAGGGCACTTAAAGCTGCTATCTGCGATCTTCGGATAACGCTACTGATCTTTGCGCTAACATTCCGACTTCTAGGGGTGATATTGCGAGGGAAATTTCTCATTTTGGAGGGAAGTTTACTTGGAAATGGTCAACATTTAACTATAGAGGGGGTATTACGGATGGTATGTATAGGGAGTACGTATAGGGGGTATGTATAGGGGGTACCAATGATTACCTTATAGAGTCATTACATCAAAATTTAAGGAAATCTCGCACCTTTCTGTTACACCTTTTCAAATTTAGACAAAAAAGATTTACGGCATCCTTTATTCAAAAACACAAAAAAAATTCAAATTACTATTGTTGAAAAATGTAAGATTGTTTCTAACACCAAGCGTATTAAAAGTATCTAAGTTCCCCACAAAATTTAAACATTGTTCCCGAAATCTCTAATGGCCTTCAGACATGTTTGACGCGCATTTGCATGTTGTTCTCGGCTCTGGAGACCAAATTAAGCTTTTTTCATTAGAGTTGTTTGTCAGAAGTTGCTGATCTCTCTGCGCCTCATCTAAAGCACAGATTTGGATTAGATTAATTTCAACAACATCTTATCGCCAAACCCAATTTAATTAGTAACTACTAAGTTACATCAAGATATAATTGTCAAGGTTCAACTCCATTAGACAATGTTGTAATTTTTTATATTTCTGCCAAAGTTATTTGTTCTGGAAAGTGTAAGATTAATCCTCTAATAATTCTTAATCCTCTATGGATTTAAGTAAATTGCACCAATTGCACATATAGGAATTCAGTTTCCCATATTTAATTTTAAGACAGACGCCTCGTTTTGAAAATATGTTGCATACTATTTTACACAACTATTATACTTTGGAGTATTCAGTATAGTATTCGTTTTCAAACGAGGTTTTGACTCGAAAACTATAACTTTGCAACCAAATAATTAAGATAAAAGTCACGCGGCTTTTGTGTAATTAAATCTTGTTTTATAATAATTACTGTACTTCAATAATTATGTCTCTGACCAAACAAAAACCACACTAGAACTTCCAAAGAATGCATCCGTTCGTACTAGAAAACAAGTGAAATCTTATTTTTGTGCGAAATTAATAAAGTTCCCTTAGTATTTTCACAACACATGATATCAAAGCTTTAATTCTAGTAATAGCATTAATATGATATACGGAATTAAAAAATTATATTTCATCCTTCGTTATACATTAATAATAAATTCATTTCAAAATATATAACTGGTAGCTTTGACTATTACTACGTACATACAGGTTTAAATATAAATAAGTTTAATTATAAAGGGTCCAGTATGATCTGTAAATTCGTATATTATTACATACTTTTAAGTAACAAATAAACAGATCTCATGCTACAATAATTTTGATCTAGCTAATTCGAATAGGCAAAACGTTCCATAAGTTGTAAATTCATAAAGCAATTTCAGACCAAAAGTTTTTACGAGAAGTGAAAGTTCGTAAGTCGATGATGGCCGGCGGACATTAAATCTTTGTTTGGCACTTTCTTGGATAAAAGTTGTTTCCCGGTAATTAAATTGTAAGTCCCACTCCGATGGCTCTAAAGGTTTCCATCTGCTTGGTTCTGATTCGTTTTCCGCGTGTTTTTAGTTTATTTTAACTCATTTGTTTGTTTTCTAACTCGTAACTTTTTTAGTTACTTGGTATGAGTTTCACAACAGCGTATTGAATAATTATAAACAAAACTACTGCAGAAAACATTTAATATCTGATAACTGTAATATCTGTTATATCTGTCAAAACTATTCAGTAAAGTTTAAAATGGTATCAATCTTACACTTTACGAAAATCCTAAGAAAATGTGTCCTTAGAGTCCTCGGTAAACTTACTGGGCCCCGAATTATTTTACCAAACCCTTTCTGTTGTCTTTAACTCAGTAACTGTGGTCTCAATCAGGAACCAGAAGTTTAACAGTGTAATTTATGATGTTTGTTAAACTACATTGCAAATTTGAATAAATAACAAACTAAAAATAGTAATCAATAACGCCTTCTATATAAACTAAATAAAAAACCTAAAATCTGTTTTCAGTTGATTCTTGACGAGAGTTAATATACAATTAAGTATGTTTAATCAACGGTTATATTCTAAACTCTGCAGATATATTCCATTAAACTCAAATCGAAGACAAACTAAATTTACCTGTAATTTTTATTTACCACTATACGATTGATCGTTACATGTCTGGTTGTATTGGAACGTCAATAAATAAAAATATATTTATAGATTACAGACGAGTGACGGATGACGTTTTCCGATGTCCAGTTGTACCAACATCCGACACGAAATTGATTGTCCAGCGAAATCTGGGGATATGAAACAGATGGTGTATTGTTTGACATCAGCTGTTTTCTGTTTCATGAATAAAACCTCAAACTTTTGAGTGCTAGAACCATTGAATATAATAATTGTAGTTCTATATTCAATGGAATACAGGGGGTTGAGTACGTGGTCCACAAAAGCAAACTTGTAGATAACAAATAATGTAAATAATATAAAAGTCAAATAAAAGGTATAACTGGAGGTAACCCATAATGTTTTACTAAATTGCAGTTACGAATATTTAACTTATAGTGATTTCAGAAGCAGTCTGAATTATTAAAAGATTATTAAATCTCTGTGATAACCGGTACTGAAAATGTATCTATATTAAATAAATTCATTCTTCAGAGTTACGGAGTATTCTAAATACCTGCATACAAATTTTGAAAGTATATAACCTTACATAATGGAAAACGAATGAATGGTACAATAAATAAAGATGGAGACTCCATAAATAGTTTGCAACTTTAAAGATGTACCTTAAAAAAGGTTAATAAAACGACGCTTTATATTGAAATCAATATCAAAAAAGATTTGATGCTGTACAAATCAATTTGCAATTGTATTAAATACATTTACAATATATAATATATAATATATAGCTCGATTCGTTATATATTTTAATAAATCAATGTGTTATGTAGACAGACAAAATACCCCTATCAAACAGGCTATATTATATTTTTCACATGAAAACGTATTCATACAAAGTAGTCATAGTTTATATTTCCACAGACCAGTGCATTGTTTTAGTAAAAATACTTATGATATTTTTATGCAATTTTAAAATCAAGTTATTTCACAATCCCGTCTATACTGAAACTATAAAATTCCGAAGCATTAAAAATTGGAATCTAATCTTGATGCGCTTTAGCAAACTTTTTTACTGAAGATTCATAATGCAGGCCTACCTAATAGCCGAATCAAACTGATGAAAAAGTTAATAAATTCCATTTATTAATGTATTTATTTTGTATCATTGGGAGTTAGCTCACCAACCTTTCGTTTATAAGCCAATGATCTACAAACAGTTTTTACTCAAACAAAGCGACAACGGCTGCGAGGGGTGGTAATTCATTCACGGCGGTTGTATGCCTCAATGCTCTCACAAGGGTTTACGTGTCACCTGGGAGCGAAGAAAATGTTCCTGCACAAACTTCGACCGAGAAATTCTGAATATTTCACTTTGAACATTGCGTTTTATGTTTTGTCATTCTAACACAAAGTGTGACTTCTACTGCAACAAACTTACGACGTTTCTGTCCGGACAATAGTTTACAGGAGGAAAGTGTTTTGTTTTTTTAAACAATTTATCGCTAAAGATTACAATGACTGTAATAAGATGAGCTCTAGGCCGAAAGACCTTTTTGGAGAAAATACTATTTTTGCTCGTGTGATGAACTACTTTTTTGTTTGCTACTGGCACCTACACTATCCTCTAAACAAGCTGTTTGTTAACTTGGTACGTTGGCGCGTCCATAATGTAGCTTCCACAATAGCTTCCATGTGGATTTCATGCTATGAACGAACAGCAGATAACTTTACTGATATAGCCTTCTCGAAAACAAGGCCGCGGTGATACAAGATTGGCAACACCGCTGTTCCGGCCTTCCGAAACAGCTGTTTCCGTGATTCCTAATGGAGTGTATACTCAATGTGTATGTTTTCGTGTTTGTTATCACGGTTATAACCATGGAAATAGGCCCCCCATACACGTAACGATCGGCCGGCCGGCGAGGGCCAGAAGGCCAAACTGAACAGTATGGCCTGTGAAAGGAGGGTCCCCATACACGCAACGATTCGCCTGTCGGCCGGACTGAAATTTCTCCGCCTAGTGGCAAGTGTGCAGTCAGTTTTCGTACGGCAAAAACGTTTTGATTAACTTGCTGTAAGCTGGATCTTTTAAGTCCCTGTTGTGGTATGCCTTTGTTTTGACCCTCCACTGACATTCATGCTTTCTGTATTCTTCTATAAAGGCTAGCACATTCTGATTAGTCCACGTAGCCATATTAGTACAAAGACTGAACAGAAAATAAAGTTAGGTTATGGCAATGACCGTATTTGACCTTAAAAATGAACGTAAATAAAAAATAATGCTACTACTAGTTGGCCTTCCGGCGGCCTGCCGGCGACCCCATACACGTAACGACCGGCCTGAAGGCGGGGGTTGGCCGGACGACGACCCCATACACGTAACGATCGGCCGGCCGGCGTGGACTGTTCAGGCCGGGCCGGCCGGCCGATCGTTACGTGTATGGGGGGCCGTTCGCGGCATTATATTAGAGGAGGTTATGAACAGATGCAACAGATACTACTTCGCCAACATAACAATAACTTATTCAAATTACTGAAATAACTTTACCCAAACAAAATTACTAGGGTTTTTATGTGAGGAAATAAATCACAGAATAAGGAGTTGCCATGTAGCCTATTCTTTATTCTGTGGTTTAACTTCCGCACTTCTACACATAATAGTGAGCATTGATTATTTCGATATATCTGCATTAGAGTCAAAGATGCATTTTATCTTTTACTTTCGGTCATGTTTAATGACGTCACAATCATATTGAGCGGGTTTTGCTCCCATATGTTCATATCGGCGTCGAAGACGCTTAATCATCCACGTGGCATGCCCACCATTACTCACGTTGTTCATGTTCGGACATGTCAAGTGACGTCACAATCATATTGAGCGGGTTTTGTCCCCATATGTATCGGTATCGAAGACGCTTAATCATCCACGTGGCATGTCCACCATTACTCACGTTGTACATGTTCAGACATGTCAAGTGACGTCACAATCATATTGAGCGGGTATTTGCTCCCATATGTTTGTATCGGTGTCGAAGCCGCTTAATCATCCACGTGGCATGTCCACCATTACTCACGTTGTACATGTTCGGACATGTCGTGTGACGTCACCGCCACACTTCCATTTGTCTACTCTTTGACGACCGATTTCATTTATCCCTTGAAACAGCGTCCATTAATCTTCCTTACTTTTCACCGTTACTCAATTACCCCGATTTAAAAGAAGCATTTATTTCAAAGGTATTTAAAACCTAACCTACAGAAAACCCACAACATAAACTAAATTAATATTGTGATAATTTAATAATAGTAGGCTATGCCTAATACTTAAATATAAAATTAACATATAACAAACTCAATAGGCTAGAGTGTTTAGCTCAATTTATTTCCACTTAAGGTTTATTTAAGTGTTTTATTATATAAAAAATGTGTATTAAATTTGTAAAACATATACTGTAAGTATAAAAGCCTGATTTAAATAGTTTAACCTGTTGAATGTTGTTTGGTGTTAGCTTAACATGTTAGTGTAATTGTATATGATCAAACTCGCCTTTGGCTCGCTAGGCCCCCTTTTTTGGTAGGGGGTAAATAGAAATGGGCCATGGCGCAAGACCTGCAATTGAGCCAAATTTCAGATCTTTAGCTATTCTAGAAGTGGGTAAAATTGATTTAGACCGATGCACCTGTAGGAATAACATTGGGGGGGGATTCTATATTTCGTGGGGGAGGGAGTTATATTTGTAAAATGTCACTTTTCGGAAAGGGCGCAAGATCTAAAATCATGCAAAATTTCAGATATCCAGTTAATCTAGAAATGTGTAAACGTGATTTAGACTTATGCATCTGTAAGAATAACATTGGGGGGATTTAATATTTGGGGGGGGGTTGTAAATACGATAGGGGGATGAAACCTTAAGTAAACCAGAGTAAATGTATAGCATGAACGGACCATGGGAACGGGGACTTATGGTGGTTTTTATGGGGTAAATGTTTTCTCCATAAGAATAACATGGGGCTCGTAAAAACTTTCAAATGTTGACATTAAACCTAAGTTTTGGGGGTTAAGAAGTAAAGTTACGAAAAAACACGTATTGTGTAAAATTTAAACTAAAGTAAGGAGAATACACAGCAATAATAATATTTGCAAAAAGGAATGATTTAAGTATGAAAAAATAGCGAAAACCGGTAAAAAGTTGAAAGAAATTTACCAAATTTTGAAAGTAGGGAGTTTTTTTAACCCGAAAGAGTGCGATTTTCGGAAAACACCGACGAGGGTTTTGTAGAAAATTTAATTCCTGTTCCTGGATATTCTTTCAAATCTTTTCTAGCTCTTACTGTTTTCGAGCTAAATCCGTTTGAAAAAAACGTGTTTTATCGTTTTCAGAGGTCCGCCATTTTGGATTTTTGGCGGGGTTAAAATTTGAAAATGGGACTTTTGCAAATTTCACCGTTAATATAAGATCCCCTACAACAATAATACCAAGTTTCAAGTCTCTAGCACGTTTCTAAACGGTTCAGATGAGCACACCAAAGTCGACCACTTTCAATGTTATTCTCCATAAGAATAACATGGGGCTCGTAAAAGTGGCAAAAAACCTTCAAATTTTGAGATTAAAATTAAGTTTTGGGGGTCAAGGAGTAAAGTTACCAAAAAACATGTAATATGTAAAATTTAAAGTAAAGTAAGGAGAATACAAAGCAATAATAATTTTTGAAAAAAAAAATTATTTAAGTATGAAAACATGGCGAAAACCGGTAAAAATTGAATAAAAATTTAACAAATTTTGAAAGTAGGGCGTTTTTTGAAGCTGAAGGAGTGCGATTTTTGGAAAACGCCCAAGACGGTTTTGTATAAAATTTAATTCCTGTTCCTGGATATACTTTCAAATCTTATCTAGCTCTTACCGTTTTCGAGCTACATCCGGTTGAAAAAAACGTGTTTTGTCGTTTTCAGAGGTCCGCCATTTTGAATTTTGGGGGGGGGTTAAAATTTGAAAATGGGACTTTTGCAAATTCCACCGGTATTGTAAGACCTCACACTACAATACTACGCAAATTTGAAGTCTCTAGCACGTTTCTAAGTTGTTCAGATGAGCTTACCAAAGTCGGCAATTTTCAATGCTATTTCCCATAAGAATAACATGGGGGGGAAATTCGAGATTACGGGGGGGTTAAAATTTAAAAATGTCACTTTTTGGAATTTTATGGGTGGTTTGGGCACTAGACCTACAACCACCGAAAATTTCAAGTCTCTAGCTCATCTAGAAGTGGTCTAGAATTTGTATACCTGAGTGAGTAACAATTGCGGCTGTATAGTATTTAGACTATATACAACTATAGCTTGTCCATATTTTTTGTATACTTATATAGTATACAATTTTTATAATTCAAAGCCCACGTTGCTATAATACAGAAGAATTCAAGTACAATCAAGCGTTTAATACATGTCTTCAAAAGTGTATCCATATGTTTTCCTAGTCTACAAACGAGCATAAATAGGCAAAACCAACAATTTAAAAATGATAATACGTTAACGTAACACAGCCTATTCATGGTTTACCTCATTCAGTGGTTAGAGCGTGGGACTTCAGTCCCTATAAGGTCCCAGGTTCAAATCCAGCCAAATCACAAATAGATTTTATCTAAGTGATAATGCCGCAACCCCTAGGTCTAGCCTGAAGTAATTTGAAAAACAATTCCGGGCTCGTGCCCAGCGTCCTGGGACAAAAAATACATGATCTACCTAAAATAAGAAAGGTTCATCCTGAAAGCACTTAACTTCGCAGAAATAATTCCTCTGACAATGAATAACAAAGCCAATATCCATTTACGAAATGTATGGGCCATTGTGAACGTAGCTGCTATTGATCTATTCCTATAGTTTGTACAATGCTATAGGATCAAATGGCTTACATTGTGCTATGTATAAAGGGAAATAAATACATTGTATGTTTTGGTGTAAGTATATACAAAATATAATGAAAATTGTTGAGATCAAGAAAGTAATCACTTATATAACTCTGTGTACGTGAATAAAAAATATCTACACAAATTAATCACCATAGATAGTTAAGCAATGAAAAATCCATTGCTAGGTTAGGCATATTTACAATTGCCAACACAAATGGTTAGCGTCTATAACCTCAACACAAAAGGAGCGCTTCATTTCTGGTATGCTCTTTGCTTGTGGTTTTGGACTTTCCCAACAAAGCTTCTCTGAGAATCACTAAATAAATCTTACAGCAGTATTAGTTAATTTTAATCTATTTCAATGTTCTGGTCAATGGTTAAAGAGATCAAAGTATGATATTTATTTTCTTCATGCGGCCTATGACTCAGTATGCGGTTGAATATTAGAACAATATTTTATCCACGCCTCTTTGGTTATACCATAGACAAAAAGAATTAAATATAGACCGTCAGCTGTGCTGCGGTTACCATAGGTTCTGGCGCACACCGCTTGGAGCACCACCGTAGTTACGGCGTACGCGCTATGTAAACTGCAGCGGTGTGCGCCGGAACCTATGGTAACCATGGCAACCGCAGCACGGCTGACAGTCTATGTTATACCATTGACTGAAGTAGAATTCCCATCTACATGGACCACCTGTAGCCAATTTTTTATAAAAAAGAATGTAGTTGTGTGAGGCAGTCACAGAATGCGCTAGTATCTAAAATTCTATTTCATACCTTATTTTTTGTTGCTGACCAGGTTGATGGGTTGTAACAGTTTCCAAAACTCATCATAAGTCATTCCCTAAGTTTGACTTGATTAAAAAGATTGTGTATTCAGCAGAATTTAGTAATTTAGATCAGCGCAATCTATAGGTGGCTACATCAACTACAACGATTTTGATAAAAAAGCTGGCTACAAATTTAACATGGGAATAATTGATAATGTGATAGAAAACTGTTTGTAGTTGACATTAGTGTTCCGGTAGGATATATTTTAACACTTCACGTAATACTGATCATATTAATATTTTATAGTCAGCTGTCATGTAAATAAAAGTATAAACAGCATAAAAGTAGAAACATATAACCATGTCATATAAACTAAATGTAACATATCATATCTTTTTCAATGCATACATAGTATGAATAGTCAATGCTTCGATGAGGGTGTGTGAGCGTCAGTAAATATACTAAAATTGATTTTACTTTTTTATATCATTGTAATGTTTTAGATTTGAACTCATGATAAAACCATTGTGCTTTATGCGGTTAAAAAATGTGTCTTACTAACCCGTGTCATTCTAATTATATCCTCTAATCAAAACAGACCAAAACTCCACAGAGAAGGCAGAGGAGTTTGAATCAAACTGAGCAACGAGTGTCTACCAGCTTTTGATCATGTCATTGTTCAACTCGATCAAAGAAGCAGTGGCGGTCTCTTAGAATATTGACTTGACTTTTCCAATTAAACCGTTCTAGAGTGTCTTAACAAAGTAATTGAAAGTTAATTTCTTTTAGGAGGAATGAAAACAAATTATATAAATACAAATAAAACACGATAAAATATGATAAATTGGTGTTGTTTTAGTCTCAAAGGACCAAAACTCCCATTGATGGATTGTTTCAATACATAATAATATTGTTGCCCCCACTATAACAACAGGCCAATAAGAAATCATTTTACTTTTAATTCAATCTACATTTACATTCAATTAGAATTTCACTATTCGTCTTTTAAAACTTTACCCGCCCCATATTTTTGTCACTCCTTTGTTTAAAATTTGTATAGTCTACACTAATATCCTTTTGAAATAAATATATAAATCACAAAAAAACTCTTCTTTATATGTATGTGTTTTTTATAAACGGCGCTAAACCGAACTTTTTCTAAATCCATTCTACTAGAGGTTACTCGGAAGTAAAAAATATTCAATGTGAAACATGTTTGCCATTAAAGTGACGCCGACATTAGTGAGTTTCCAAAAGCAATTAGGTTGGATGAAGAAGTCAAGTTCTACAGCGGACAACAAAGTTAGACTGAGTTAACACCGACAGTTCAAACCGTTTCCTCTTTCCGTCAGAACTTTGAAACTTTTCCATGAATCTCAACCGACACTATCGAGCAAAACATTGCCTCAAGCTGTGCAGAATGTTGACGAACTCTTTAATTCCTCTTGTACATAAATAGCCATTAGATATTTTATGAGTAAAATATTGGTTAGTAATATATTTACTACTATATTTACTAACCAATTGGTTATATTCTTCATCCTTATGGACCAGCTATACCATTTAGTGATAAGCACATTAAAACCGGGACCTCGGAGGTCGAAGCCACTCTACCTCTAGGCTTGCTCTTCAAAAGGTTTTACACCAACGTTGTCATGTTAAGCTACCTTCTTTCCTGAGGATCAGATTCCAGATCCCAAATCCTTTATGAGTTGCATTTTACTGATCGTGAAATGTCTGCAAACATCCTTCAAATACATACCAATAAAAGTTTCAAGGTTTTCTAAACGATTTCTAAAACATGTTGTTTCTGTTGCAGTTGGTGTCCAGCAACACCAACCAGCGCAACTGGCGCGGTATCCTGATCGCGCTGCTGGTGATCATGATGGTGCTGGCGCTGATAGTCACCTCTGTAGTGCTGCTGACGCCGCCTGATGAGGGTCCCAGAGTGAAGGGGACAAGACTCAAGCTGCAGGACATTCTGTCACACGACCTAACCGCGCTACGCCACAACGGCTCCTGGATATCAGGTAGGTCCTGAAGTCTCCAATACTAGTGTCATTTCCTAATTGACAACAGAAAATACTTTTACATAGTGTTTGTTTGAGGAGTTTGGACCGTTCTCCTAAAAGTGAAAGTGGTCTAAAATTTCTCAACTAGGGATATCAGGTGGGTTCTTTTTCAGTTTTAACGCCAGTTACAGTTTGTCATTAATAAAATTATGTTTAACCCTGCACTGCCAAGACACAAAAACAAGAAAAAATAGAAAAGAAAAACAACAAAACTCAAACTGAAGTTCACTGACTCCTGTGGTGTTCAATAAGCGACTGGCTGATTTTTTTGGTCGACCGTGTGCGCGGATAGACAACAACCCGTATGTTTAAGTGGTTTAAATATCTTCAAATTGTTGTGATTTTGCTGACGGTACAATCGGTCTCGCTAACCATCCTAAAGCCCAAGACTCTATAACCACTAGACTAAAATTATTTTAAAATCTCTAATACAAAATTAGCAATTAAAATACTATATAAAACTAGAAAAACATTGGAAAATAAACCTAACCTAAGGTTTTTAGCGAATTTCCCATATAGGGAATAAGCTATTACCGTAGTACTCATGGTAAGACCTGGACCCGGTATCGATTTATTTTTTCGTTTTGAGGTCCCTAGAGGCCAAAAACACCATCCGTTCAAATTCATATATATATATATATATATATTTATATATATATTTATATATATATATATATATATATATATATATGTGTCCGTTAGCACGATAACTCGAGCAAAAATCATCCGATTTTGATGAAATTTAGTACAAACGTGTAAACCTACATTTATTCGAACGAGTTCGCGAACCAGCATGATCGGACTATGGGAACGGGGGTTTATGGGGGGTTTTATGGGGTAAAAATAGGTTTTTCCCATTTTTGACCCTAAAAACACAAAATTTTACAATTTCTTTTCACACCATTTTGTAGAGCATAAAAAAACAAATAATTAAGTATATTGAAGCGTTATTGTGCGCCTAATGGTTACGGAGAAAATTCCAAAAAACTATAAATTTAAAATCCCTATGTTATTCTTATGGAGAAAAAGTCAACTGTTGTAGTTTGCTTGTTTATTAACATATTTTGATCGAATTTGGAAAATACATTAATTTCTTACTAACCTATTAACATAAAAAAACGACCGTTTTACCCTCCCTGTTGCAGCAAACCTAAGTACTCGTTTAACTAATTCTATTTAAATAGGGAATAAATATGATATTTTTAACCGACTTCTCCACTACCAACAAAAGGAGGAGGTTCTCAATTTGTTTGTGGCGATGTTTTTTTTTTTTATATATTAATTACTTGAGGATTTTTGATAAGCAAAACTGTTTGAAACAATCAAAGGTTCCACAGAACAATCATTATTTTTTTAAGGAGACATTTTAGTGTAAATCCTATCAGGCTAATGGAAATTCGCTTAGTCTGCAGGTTTGCTGCGGCGGGGGTATTGTCTGTATACCACAGTACTTTAAATAAAACCTGGTATATGTCTTTGAGCTTCAATTTCGGTGGTTTTAGATGGCCTATTTATTTTATAATTGTCTAGTTAATTATAAAAAAGACTAGCTGACCCGGCGAACTTCGTATCGCCTAAGTTATAGGTTTCCCCTAAGACAGACCGATGGAAAGAAAGTACCGTTACGTTTAATTTTCAAGATGATCTCGTTCGCATCGCTCAATCACGTCCTGGTTGAAGTTCGTTCGCTACGCTCACTCACCTTTGGGTTGGACCTCGTTCGCTACGCTCATTCACCTTTAGGTTGGAGCTCGTTCGCTGCGCTCACTTGCCTTCAGGTTAGCTCGTTCGCTACGCTAACTCGCCTCCAGGTTGAAGTTCGTTCGCTACGCTCACTCACCTTTGGGTTGGAGCTCGTTCGCTACGCTCACTCACCTTTAGGTTGGAGCTCGTTCGCTGCGCTCACTTGCCTTCAGGTTAGCTCGTTCGCTACGCTAACTCGCCTCCAGGTGCTACGCTCACTCACCTTTTGGTTGCAAATTAGCTGTTGTCATAAATGTAAAAGAAATAATAGTGCTGCACCCTGTTGGTAATCCTTGTAACTTTAATGCTATTGAACATCATAGAACAGAACCAACTTGTTTAATTGAAACAGCTGTTAAGATTCATTAATTCCATTTCTCATAAGGTTAACATGGGAAACTCCAGAGCCACTGGGGCGGAGCCCTTTTAAGAATTTCGAAACGGGAAATAGTTTACGTCCGATTCGCATACCTACAGAATTTACACACCAAATTTCATAACGATCGGTGAAGTCGTTCCGGAGGAGTTTGCAGACAAACACTGTGACACGAGAATTTTATATATTAGATTTACAAGTTGCCATCCTGAATATTATGAAATAATTATTGTGGTGGAAGATTTTTATTTCCTTTTATATGTTGATTGAGTGGAAAACCAATAATGACTGAGGTATTACACAATTCTCTCTTAACCTTTAACCATTCTTTAAGTTTTATAATACTCATACTCTAACTCAAACCTCTAACTATTTTTTCAGGAGAAGAGCTGATATTTAGCGATGACTCGGGGGGAATCAGCATCTTCAACGCCGCCAACCTTACTACCAGAGTCCTCATGACCAACCAGACCTTCGTGAGTATTACACAAACTAACTTACTCCGTAGCCTCTCTCATACTCTCTAAATATTACAATTTCTCATAATACCCTATTGTTAAAAAATAAAATAAATTCTATCTAAAAACAATTAATAAACAGTTTAAGAACCATTCGGTTAGAATTAAATCTTTATACTTTGTAAATTAAATGTCATTTGCCACAAATTCATTGCAAGATTACATAACATTTGAAACTTATTTATTCCATACAAGTAATTTGGGGTCAGTTCTTATTATAAGTAACGTCGAATGAGAAACCACATTTCTTGTATTTATGAGGTGTACATAGCTCAACAGTTCCTTGACAGCAAGGGTCTTCTTTCTTCTTGTGGTGTTTCCCTTTGAACTTTGTAGCCTCTTTGTCTGCTGAAGTCGTTTTATCTTTCAACGAAGATTTACTAAGTATACATATTCCTTTCTTTTTCCTTTCGGCTGTTGATTTTCCATTTTTCTCAACAAAGCCGCTGTGGTCTGACCCTAAGCACGCCTTGCAACAGGCTGATCTACAACATATAGCTTCGCAAAGGCACCTGCAGCACGGAGACAATTCGCATATTGTTTTGCATATTCCTTTCTTAAACATGGCTGGTTTTCTGCCATGGCAAGTGCACTCTCTTTTCTCTCCTGCCTTGTGTTTTCTCATCGTACCGTGTTTCGGACACTTCGGGTCTGTCTTGTGAGCGTCACTGAACCTCTGCAATGAACACCCGACATAATGCCCGTGATCAGGACAGTATGGATCGTGCTTCCCTTTTGGGCAAGAGCATATTCCGGGCATTTTAGATCTTTTCTTAGGACTAATTTTGTAAATTCCGTGTTCTCTACAGTAAGGGTCAAGCGCACTCGTGCTTGGACAAGTACACAAGTTCCCATAAGACCCAGGTATTTTTCTACCAGTTTTGTAGTACTCTCCATGATCAGGGCAGAAAGGATCTTTTACATCGCTTGCTGGACATGTACAGTTCTCCCCATAGTCTTCCGGTGCCTTTCGAGACGCTCCTGATCTTTTTCCATGTATGGGACACCAGGGGTCACAAGTGCACACAAGTCCGTCATATCTCTTTGGCCTCTTAGAACCATCGCCGCAGTAATTGCCGTGTTCAGGACAGTATGGATCTAAATTCCCTTCTGGACAAGTACAAGGGTCTCCAGTATGCCCAGGGTGGTGTTTCCGCTTGTACCTCCCATGTTGTGGACAGTACGGATCGCGTTCCTTTGACGAAGGACAGGAGCAGGGCTTATCATTGAAGGAAACACGTTTTGTTCCGTTAGTTTTATGACTTCCGTGTTCAGGACAATAAGGATCCATCACACCTTTAGATGGACAAGTACACGGCCCTTCATCATCTGCAGCTAAAAACGAAGGTCTCTCAGTCTTTGGCTCTTCTTCCCTCCCTTCTCTTTTAGCCGTCTCTCTGGCCTCTTCGTATCCATGCACCGGACACTCGGGGTCAGGATGGCGTTCGTCAGGACACATGCACTCTCCGTGAATAGGACATCTTGGACTTATACAGCGACACTCTCCATGTTTCGGACAAGTAGGTTCGTAGACTCCTTTGCAAAGACATTTTCCGTGCTCTGGACAAGTAACTTCTGGCTTCCTAGTGTTTTTACACCTACATTTCCCGTGTTTGACACACCTCGTGTGATACTTGTTCAAGTCTTTACAAGCGCATCTCCCGTGTTCAGGACATTTAGGATGTCTTCCTCTCGCCGGGCAGATGCACTTGCCGTGCCACGGACATCGCTGGTTTGGCCTCTTCACTCCGGTACACATACATCTACCGTGCCGAGGACAGTCTGGGTCTGACTTGTCGAAGTCTCCACATCCACATCTACCGTGTTTGCTGCACTTAGGGCTTGGTTTGCCATTGCTGCAACAGCATTTTCCATGCTCGGGACAGTTGTGAGCAGGATGTTTTTCTCCGCAAGTGCATTTACCGTGTTTGACACAATCACGGTCGTACTTGTCCAACGCTTTACACAGACACTTGCCATGTTCGGGACAGAACTTGTCCTGTTTGTCCTGTGTACAGATGCACTCCCCGTGATGTGGACATCTCCGGTCAATTTTATTGATGCACATACACTTACCATGCTTCGGACAGTCTAGGTCGGATTTGTCCTCTTCCCTGCAGATACACCGAGGCCTCCGAGCCACTGCTCTCTCACCGTCCCCTCGGTCTCTCTCTCTCCGTGACATGGGTCGTGCCTCCTCCACCATCGTCCTGTCCACCCTCCCTTCTCCTGATATCTCCAATATCATGTCCTTGAACAATGGACCGTCTTCCTCAGACATACTGGTGTATTATGTACTTGCAGACTAATGGGAATATTAAATCAAGCTATTTCATTTGTAAATATCCTTTGAGGCTCTTTGGGTATTTTACGATACCAACCTTGATTATATTCTTTGCAAGATGTTTTACTATTAAAAGCCAAATCTCAATTATTAGTCTTGAGTCTAGACTTTTAAGGAAAGCAAAACTTACTTATCTTTGTTTCCAGTGTTACTCCTGTTAGATCCTTAGTGCGGTTCTATGCAATGTTCTATTTGTAGTTAATATGCATGTAACAAAATTGTTTAGATCAAATTGTTTATTTTTAATTTTTATTATTTTTGTTTATTTTCTTCTTTTTGAATGTATGAAAACCTAACGTCTTAGTTTCTTCATAACCTGTAATTAAAGATTTCTGTAAATTTTTTGCACAACCAAGCCCCTTTTAGGTAGGTAGTTTCTATCAACTATAAAACACAATAAACTAGTATAGTATAATAATTTATTCTAAATAATGATCACAATTAAGTACTATTGTATAATTCAAATTTTGCCATTTTTTTGTTTAGACAATTCTTGTTAATTGATATTTTTTAATGGAAATCTTTTTATCAAACCCCATTTAAACCAATACCTTGTAAACAATATTGCATTTACCAAATGCACTCTAAATTATATATTATAAACAAAGCTATCTTTATTGAGCAGCAAAAACATCTTTCCTTCATTTCTACAAGATGGTTCATCTCTTTTTAGGGGAGGTTTTGTAGAATATAAATAATTAAAGTAGCATTAAAGATGGATCTACCCATTGTTTATCAGAAAACCTGAAGGTATTTATTTTTTTTTATTTATTGATAAAATTTGCCTCATTGTTGGGTGTCATAAAAACACATACCATTTAGTGAGCAAAAGGTAAAGGTGAGGTAAAGGTTTGATAATCGGTAATTTTTGAAATGTTATTCATGAGGTTTTGAATGTTTGGGCTATAGTTGTATGCCCCACAATTTAATGTTGAACTTATAATGGCAAATCATTTTACTATGTGCATTGTCGGTGCCTTAAAACAATGATTGAAAATGTTGTTTCATTCTTTTTAACAGTACTTAACATAGTTCACACAATTTTATAGAAATCTATTTTACCAAATAAGGTCAAGAATCGAAAATAATTTTAAACTGTTTTCAAATTATTATTTAATGTACAATAATTTATACTGACATTACGTTACACTTGTATCCGTTGTTTTTATTATTTTATTTTGTTTTGTTGAGTGCTATCATATTTTTAACTAAACAGTTAAATACAATCTTCTGATTTAATAAAAATCGTTTTGCATCAGGCTCCGACACCTCTATCACGAATGCCTTCTATATCTATCATGTGTGTTGTTCATCATGCATGCTAAATTATCTCGAATACACTTCCTCAGCCTTGGATCAATGTACAGGTTCAACACTCCATTGCATCTGTTGGTTTTGACAGTCAAAGTCCCTGTTAGGTTTGCTCCTTTCATTTTCTGAGCTGGAGCCTGTGGTTTGATTGGTTTTCTGCTCACCAGTCCTTCAACTACAATGTCAAGTTGAGGAGATTCCGGCATTCGGCCACTTTTAGTTCTTCTTCTCCCAGACCCAGAGCCATCATCTACATATCTTATCAGCCGTTCGCCCTTTTGTGACTGGCTGATCTCACAGTTACTTCCGTCTCGGCAGAATGCAGATGTTATTTCTTCAGTTACAGTTTCTTTTTCAGGATCAATTCTGGTTATTTTTATACAGCCACAAGGGTATTTCTTGGTCGTTTTTAAACCACTTGGTGATCTCTCAATGACGACGCCATCATGAGATGAAAGCTGATGTTTCGGATCTCGAAAACTTGTGACATCAAGATCCGAACCTTGCTCTGACTTCCCAGACTTTTTGGACTTGGTATCAAATGATCTGCTTTTGCTTTTACTACGCTTTTCGTCATCTTCGTCATAGGATTTTCGCGACTTTTTGGACTTTGTGTCATCTGATCTGCTTTTTCGCTTACTACTTTTTTTGTCTTCTTCATCTTCGTTGTAGGTTTTCCAAGACTTAATTGATTTTGAATCATCTGGTCTGCTTTTGTGCTTATGGTCATAGTAATCTTCTTCGTCTGCATACCTTACATTTCCATCGAAAGGATTTCTATTCAACTCAGTTTTCTTATTAACAAAAATCAAAATCCCCTTGGGCCCCAGAGCTCCTAGAGCGTGTAGCTTTTCACTCTCGGCCATTTTCACGCTCTTCATATCACTGCGAACACTTTGATCACTGGGCTCACTTTTCTTGCCAACACTATATTTATCACCCTGATAAGATTGAGTATTTTCTGGGGAAAAAAATACATTATAGGTCGTGTTTGGAAGTTTACCCACGTAAACCATGGTTTCAGGCACAACTTGTTTGTGCTTGTTCTGTTTAGTTCTTTTTGCTATAAAAGGAACTTCTTTGCATACATCCAAACCAGTCTGAGAGTCTTTTATGATTAGTGGCTCACTAAAACTTAAAATAGTTCCAATTACGTTACTGTCCTTGAGTGTATTCTTTTTTAGTGAAAGTTTCTTGTAACTTTTTGTTTTTGTTTTGCGTTTTTTTGTTCCGCTTTGGCTCTTTTTTCTCTCTAAGTTTAAGGGCGTTCGATGTACAATATGGCTAGGATATGCTAGAACCGCCGTAGAAACATTGTTATCGTCATTACCGGTACCTCTAAATGGATGACCTGTATTTAACATAAGTTCTTCAGGAGTTTCAAAATTTAATTTTTCGTCTCTATCAAATGATTCTCTCAGATTTTTTTCTGTTTTTTGTGTACTTCTATCTCTCTTAGTTTTTGAAAATTCACTTTGTTGTAGGTTGCTTGTATGAAATTTATCCAAATCATCTTTATCCCCCTTTACAGTTACTTCTTCAAATGCTACTGTATTTTCAGAGGGATCAGTCTTTCCATGGTGTTTGATCTCATGTTGAAATGTGTGGCTAGTTTCTTCCTCCGGCATCCTAGTTGGAAAAGAAACTACACCAGAATAGTCATTAGATGCTTTTATGGCTTCCATAATGATTCTGTGTGTTGCAGGGTCAATGAATATGGGTTTATTTTTAGCATTGTATTCAGTTGGGACTTCCCTGTCATGTATTGGGTTATAAGTGTACCTTTGAGATGAGGTCGGTCGATTACTAGTATTCTGATTAGGACCATTTTTTGCATTTTCATCATCGATGAGGTTAAACGCTAAGGGCTTGTTTGCGTATGGAGAATCTACTGCATTAGTACCGGTATTAGTAGGATTACTCTGGTGCATTGGGACTGTAATTTCATTGGAGGAAGGTAGCAATAGCTGATTACCATTCTCAATAGAATATCCACTATTAAAGTCATGTAATCTTATTTCACGTTCAGACATCACATTTTCTTTATGGAAGACTCCACCTACAGGTTTGGGTGGAAGAACATCTGTAAATTGCTTGCTTAGTTCTTCTTCTGGTACAACCACAATCTCTTGTATTATATATTTCTTTGAAGGTCTTGAAAAGCTCCCTTGAATGCTGTTTTTTGGTGTATGAAGTTTCACCGAAGGCTTTCCCCAAGAGCTAACTGGCGATGGTTTTGGAATAGATGATCTTAGTAAAGAGAGTCTGGATTTTTTAATGGCTATTTTACTTCCTATAACTTCTGGTTTCTTCTTAGATGATTGTTTGCTGACACTTTTATCCAGTGGATTTATTCTAGCGCTTGATTTAGATGCCACTTTTGATATAGTGTCCATTTCGATTTGATTATCTCTGCCTCGAACGCCAGGTTTTTGTAATAGAGCTGACAGTGTCTCCATGTCCAATGTAGTTGCATTAACTAATGGTTTTGTAAAATTACTGCCATGAGATCTAGAGATCGCAGCAGTGGCTTCAACATCATCTCCGTTAGTTTGAGAATGAGATTTTTTTCCTGTTTGCGATTCCCCCTGATATGTTTGAATATTTTCTGGAACAGATATGACTATCGTTCTCTCACCAACTCTTGAGTTGCCAAGTAACTCCTCCGTTTTTGTACCTCCATTGCTTTCATTTATCAAAGTTCCTTGAACATTATGTGGATCTATATGCATTGGCGATTCCCTATTTTCACCCTCAAAAGAAGCACCATTGATCTTTGAACCTTTCGTAAATAAACTACGCCCTCCGTTACCCACACGAAATACATTAGTGTCTTTTTGTATTTTTAAATAACTTTGTTCACTGGATGATATTTCTGGTGTAGTCCCATAGACCGCGTCATATAATGCAAACTCTACTTGTTTTACTGGCGTAACCGAATTACCGACTATCCGAATATTGCCTTTCGCTCCCGCAGGTATTGCAATACAAACATCATGGTCTCTATACTTATTAGTGCCTTTTGTGACGCGTCTTCGGCTGGGTTTAGGCTTTGTCTCCTCCTCACTCTCCGTGGAAGTGGAACTGTTAGGGTCGTAAGTCGTACTACTCTTATCCGGTACAAAGCTTCCACATGTTTTGTCATTCAATTTCTTTGGTGTGTCGACACCAGCTGTGTACGTTTGTAATTCGATATTTGCTCGTTCGAAAGATGATTGCTCAAAAGGTTTGTCGCTCACCTTAACAGATAAAGTGTTTTCACTTATCTGACCATTATGAATTTGCTCAGGTGATTTGTTGGATTTCTTATTCATTTTTTAAACTTCTTCTTCATTTCATTGTAGTGTTTGAATAACTTCTTTGCCTAATAAGATTGTTTTTTTTACATCCTCTAAAACGATATTTTCCTAATTGCATGTCAATAAAATGGGTTCCTTTTTCATAATTTACATTTATTTGGCCTCAGAGTCTTGAAAATTGGTATTTATAACCCTTGAAAAGTTTCTTCTCTAGTTTCTTTTTCAGAGTGTTCTCTGTAAATAAAGAAATTCATATATCTCACTACCCACTTTAATTACTCGTTAAACTAACACCACTCAATTGCTAATCATATTTTTTTAGGTAAAATATTTCTATAAAAATACATACATGAATTTGTTTTACAGCAACACAGTTTTAATATAGGTAACAAATATTTACTAAAAATAATTTGTAAACAAACATGAGGCTTGTGATCCAGGCGCTTTCGATATCCAGTAAAGATTACTATTTTACTTTTAGATACTGATGTTCTATCAATATTGGTTGTTAAAGATTACCTAATATTCTCAACAGCTCAATTATTGATTTAATCATTGAAAGTATTTAACTAATTTTACATTTTAAAGATTAAGCCTATTCTAAAAAAAATATTATTTTTAAGTAGGTATTTTCGTTTTGGTTATAGTCGTTAATTAAAGATTCAGTTAACATAATTGTTAAATTAAAATATATGTATCCTCAAAACAGATGTTTTTCAACATTTAGACAAATTGGAGAAAAATTTTGGTGGACGTACAACAACGTTACAGAGAGGTTGAATGTAAAACACCACTAAACACAGCGGTATTATTAATGAGGCTTCCGGATTGTCTACTTTACCTGTGTTCTGTCCATTTCAGAGAAATATTTAACAAGCGAACTGGAAATGAGATGAGAAATCTCTTTGATCTCTCGCGATTCATTCCCGTGATACCTAATGTGCAATCGGTGTATTACGGATTGAAAATATAAGGAAAAACATATTAAACGGTTCCAGTAAACATTGCGTTGTCCTATAGGTGATATTAAATAATATAATTATTCTTTCCCTTTTACAATGAGCACAATTACAATGAGGATACAGATAATCATCACATAGGCTTCTTTTGTTCTAAATTGATGGTATATTATCACTACATTTTCATATTATTGTATTCTTTAATTTTTTAACTTGTAAATTTAGTTTCTTATCAACAGCTTATTTATAGGAAAGTTAATGCAATCTGGAAACTTCTGTTTGTCCCCTAGTATCATAGCCATAAACATACTAAAAACTTTCCCTTAAATAAGAGCTTGACATGATCCTGCACTCAAATGTTAAAGGACGTGGCAAACGGATGTCAAAAATAGCATCAAATTTTACTACAGTATGAGAATTTTAGTAGGGCTATATCCAAACTGTATTTTTAAGTCGTTTACCCATTTAACAATACTACTTTGACTTGCTTAGTAGGTACCTACTTAGCAGTTAGCACAAATTACTATAACAGATCCCGTTATACAAGTGCATATTTTTCATGGAGTGTGTAGTAAAAAATAACTGTTAAATGAATAGACATCAATCAAGGACCAAGCTTATCATAAGGAGTAATCCATCAAAACGCTCCCTGTTGAAATGATCTTGGAAATGAGCTGAGGAATGTATACCACAAGCATATACAACACCTTTTTTATTTTTATTTTTTATTTCAATTCTTATGGTTTGAGACTTTTTGAAGTAGCTAGAGTAGATATTTAGGATAATTTACAAGCCACAGGCTGAATTATGTTATGCAAATGCAATTGTATTCCTTTAAGAAATTACAAATAAAGATAATCTTTTTAATAAAATAAAGAGAATGTTAAAAAATCAGCAGTCAAGCTTCACTGTCTTAATTTCACTTGAAGTTAATAGTTTGATTTAGCTTGTGATTCTTTTTGGGCTAATGTGATCTTATTCAACTTGAATTAAAATTAAAGAGATTCTTCTAACTAAAACTAACTAAAAGCTTTCAGACTATTAGATCAAATATATATTTATAAAATGCATACCTAATACTGTTAAGTATTATTTAATTTTTTTTATTTAACTTAGTGGCCCCTCTCAATAGACCAATGTCAAATTCAGAAAGATATTTCTAAGAATGATCAGCAAAATTTTGTTTGTTTAAGAAATCTATATAAATAAAATTAGAGTTTTGTCTGTACATTGCTTAGAATAATGAACTTTATGGTTATTTTTACATTTCATAGGTCAGAGAAACCGAATCAAACCTTATCTCAATTTCTGTCTGTCTGTCTGTCTGTCTGTCTGTCTGTCTATCTGTCATTCTCTTGGTAACGCTAAAATACGCACTTTATTACAACTACTCCTCAATAACTATAGCACTGTCCCGCCTGAAACTTATTTTCCAAATACTATACATATATGAGATGGTTTTAGACGTATTTCATCGAATATGAGACAGTTAGATATTTAACAGTAAACCCTTGAAAATCAAGTTTTTGTCGATTTTTGACGTGGAATTTCTGGAAGCCCATGTTAACCTTATGAGAAATGAAATTATTGAATCTTAACAGCTGTTTCAATTAAACAAGTTGGTTCTGTTCTGTGATGTTCAATAGCATTAAAGTTACAAGGATTACCAACAGGGTGCAGCACTAGCACTATTATTTCTTTTACATTTATGACAACAGCTAATTTGCAACCTGGAGGCGAGTGAGCGTAGCGAACGAGCTAACCTGAAGGCAAGTGAGCGTAGCGAACGAGCTAACCTGAAGGAAAGTGAGCGCAGCGAACGAGCTCCAACATACAGGTGAGTGAGCGTAGCGAACGAACTTCAACCAGGACGTGATTGAGCCATGCAAACGAGATCAGATAGTAAAAATAAAAGTAAGCCTACCGTTATAGGATCGACCGGCAGACACAGAGGTAATTTAACCTTTTATTGATTGTCATACCGATCCGGAACAACAAAAAACAACATAAAATGAAGCTATGTATAATAGTTTGGCCAGCATATCTTAAAATATGCAAACCAACTGCTGTTCGTTATATAAGAAGGTTTCAACTGAATATTATAAGATCCCCGTGCGTAGAACGGGTACACAGCTAGTAGAATCTACTATTTTGGAGGTTTGAATATAAAATATAGATACAACTAAGTTGTTTACGTGTTAACAAAACATTCATAAAAACCAATAACCATAATTTTTACCCAAGAAGAACACTGTAAAATGGTATTTATAATTTTCTTAGTATCAACTTGACCTTGTCGATAAGTTCTCAAACTTGGCAAGGCCAGGCCATTATAATGATATGAATCATTTAAGTTTGAGTTTGAAAGCATATTTATTACTAAAACCCCTTTGCTATTAATTCTACTGTAGAAATTTTATTGCTTTGTTCCAATTGTAGCCAGTTTTGGCAGAGAAAAATAAGTTCATGAAGTTTAAGTGGGGCACCAATAAAGTACCTATACAACTATAAAATGTTATTTTCTTTCTTAAACTGTTAAACATCAATTCATTAAAACATCAACTGATCAAGAAGGTCTTACTGTAAACAATATCATCTTTCTTTCCACCTAAAAACTTTACACAAATTAAAATATTATAACAACTCAAACAGAAAATAGTGACATAATCAGAGCTTCATCCAACACTCAACATAACAGTGTTCCCATTGAGGAAAATTTTATTTAATATAAATGGGATATCTACAATATATACTTCAGTAAAGGCTTAACGCAAACTTATTCAATCATTACCACCACATTATTCTATAAATAAAGATTTCAAAATACAGCCATTTAAATGATTTTACTTTGCATTTTAAATGATCCTGAACATGCAGACACAAACTAATTTCACAGACTGTTAGCCCAAGCTGTGAAGTTTCTAAACGTTACTCTGATGGAATCAAGTATTTGAATGATTTTATCATGAACGTCACCGTAGGTGTCTCTGATATCGTCTATAAAATCACTCCACTCGTCTTCCTCATATAGGACACATATTCTATCAGCGAGTTTAGAATAGTCCACTTCCTTTGTGGAATCTTCATTGATATCAGTATTAGCATTAGGAGAAGGATTTTCGTCATCAGAATTGTCAGATGGTCCATTTATTATTTCATAATCCTCCTCAGTAGTCTCTTCCATGTTACAAATCTCCCATTCTTCTATGTCAGAGTCAAGAGATGAGCTTTTATCGTCCATTTCTAGGTAGAATTGTGTTTTTTCTTCAAATTATTGAACTGAAGATTTTGAATTGAGTTTCCAAAGAAACGTGTTTGATGTTAACTATGATTTTGAAATCTCACATACATGAAAGTTCATCTTATCTACCGGTACCAGTATTTTCTACAATAAAATTTTTAAGTGTACAATTTTTTTATAAAATCTCTTATGACCATTGTGTACTGTACCTAATTTTTTTCAAAAGTTTATTTTATATGGTCATCTTTTTTGCAATGTTTAGTTAAGTTTTTATTGTATTTTTCATTTTATGGCTTTCAAAGAATTAAGATCTTAGAGAGTATGAGGTTTTTAAAGCCTCATTTTGAAATCTCACAATGCTCTACTTTACAAGATTACGTAAGCTATGTAGGATATCAACAAATATCAACCGTTATAAATTTGTTATCTTCAACACTTAAAAATGCAAAGAGTTGATAACATAATATTTTATTTATTGACAACATGCTTTTAAAATGAAAAGGTTGACACAGAGTCATCACAATGTTTCAATTTAACCACATTCAAACATTAACACCAATTTAGTAGAATTTATCACCAATATAGTAAGGAGTTATCTTGACTGGGCCGTCATAGTTAAAGTCAACGTTGTTTTCTTTGCTAATGTTGAAGCAAGAGTTGAACCAAGGCTCCTTCATCTTGTGGTCTGTTATCTGCAGGTGGTACCGCCTTCTAGAGGTCAAAGTTGTCGCTGACTTCGGCATTGTCACCATACGATACTTGGTAGGATCATGGCCATCTTTTGGTCTTTCTTTGCCTCTATTTTTATCAAAGTCTTCCTCCTCATCCTGTCTCCCTTGCCGAGTTTTACCTCGATCTTTGTTTTCACCTTTTTGATTTCTGTCTTCTTCATGAGATTTGTCTCTTGCTTCCCTTGCTCCTTTATCTTTATAGTTTTTCTTATCACGATCCTTGCTATCAGATCTATGTCCATGTTTATTTTTTCCATCTTTATCTCCTTCATCATAGCTTGTTGTTGATCTTGTACCTCTACTATCATGTTTTTTCTTTGCATATTCTTTATCTCCTGCCCTCACATCTTGTTTGGAGATTTTACCATCAGACCAATCATGATAGCTTTCCCTGGATTTTGTCTTTGTCCCATGTTTTCTCCCATCATCGCCATATTCTGTTCTTGTTCCCCGTTTACTTTTTCCATCATCATGTTCCTGATCTCTGATTCTCCTCCATTTACTGGCATTGCTTTCATAAGAATCGTCATCTTTAGTACCAGGCATTCTTCCTCCTTGGGATTCCTTTCCTCCATATTTTTGTGGTGCATAATCAATTGATTGACCACTTTTTATAGACTTATCTATATTTTTTAGTGGTGGTTTATCGTAGATATATTCTCTCCTGATATCATCATATGAGGATCCATCACTTAGCCTCCTGCCATCTTTTGCATCATAATCTCTGTACTTCCCTTTCCTCCCATCTCCCTTTCTAAAATCTCCATCCTCAAGGCCTTCGTCCCATTCATCCAACATAATTAAAACTTTAACTCTTGATGATGGGTGAGCTTTCATTTCTTCTAAGTCCTTTGAAAATGGAGTACTATGATCTGTGGGCGTGAAAGCAACTGCCATAGCAGTAACCGCTTCATTGGCATTTGCTATTGAACCCATCAAAGTTTTGTTAATAGGCGTTTTGCCACCCATTATAGAAGCTTTTGCATAAAGAGAACCAGTAGTTCCTACATTTTGTTTCTTTATTAGGTTATCAATTGTGCATCTTCCTTTTTCCTCATCCCTTACGTCATATCCTTTACACTCGTAATTCTTACATCCTTTGATTTCATAGTAACTTTCTCCTTTTTCAGTTTGTCCTGCAATTTTTGTTTTAGGGTACAAACAAGTTTTCCCCTCAGTACCACTATCTGGTCGTTGTTCTTTCTCCATTACTTTCTGCGACTTTTTACTTCTGAGTTCAACCATGTGGTGTCTATCACTATCTGGTACTTCAGTATTGAACAAACCCGGATTCCTATTGGCATTTCCATTACTAGACATCAATACTAGTTCTTCCATTTGGTCTCCATAAATTATTGATTTCCTTTGGGAAGTCAAGTCATCGACGGCTCTCTCTTGGTGTAAAGAAGTCCTTAAATTTTGATTGTTTTTCCGAAAGTATGACTCAAAGGGGTCTGTTTTCTCCCCAGGCAAGGTCACCTCGCCTGTGCTCGCAGTGTTGACGATTGTTGCTCGTCTTTGCCTCAGTGGGAACTCTAGATTCTGATGTTCCTCAGCACCCGGCAGTTGCACGAGCATGATCGGCGGCTCATCTCTCCGGACACTATGACGCAGGATATTATCCAACCTTTCTGGATCACTTTCTTCTTGAGTTAAATATCTCTCATTTTCGTTACTCATCTCAATGTTATATCAAATTGAATAATGATTTTTGGAAAGAAATATATTGAATATTAAAAGAAACGGAAAACCATTATGATATCTTCTGATATATTTCATTCAAACGATGCAACTGACACCTACAAAAATGCTAACTTTAGATTTCCAGTTTTCTTCCAATAGTAAGTTATATAATTTACCCTATCCGTTTTGATTGCATGAGAGTAACTAAAGGGTGGTAGGACTTATAGTAAATATAAAACAAGTATTTATAAATATATCAATGTCTGGCTATTCACTGACAAACCATATCACTATATTTTTTAAGATTGAACTACTTAATTCCAAAACCTTAGGTACCTTCAACAGATAAAAGTTTAACATACTCTGCAATGAGACAAAGCGGTAAAAGAGAAAACAACAAATTTATTGATTTCAATTTATTATTCATTCCCTGGTTACCAATGTTTGTGTTATCTGTCGATGTTGCAGCCTCTAGGCTATAATAGTTTGGTTAAGAAAAAAGTGTAATCAAAAAGTTTGCTTACCTAAGGGAGTAGTAGGGTATGTTTTTATATGTTGCCAATGTTACAATTAATTATTTCACATTCTTTGGTAACGTATCTGTATTAGATTTTTCCTGAAATAATACAATTTGTTTTTACAAAATTTAAAAATACAGTTAATACGTCAATAAAACTTTATAGTTTCTAACATCACGTAAAACTTAGTAGTTTCTAACATCGCGTAAAACTTTGTAGTTTCTAAATTGATTGAAACCAAAAACTTTCTATGAATGCGATTTTTTTAGATCTAATTTTGTTGTCCTTAAAGAGATAGGTAGCAATTTTAAATTTTAAAATTATGAAACCCATCGTTTTGCAACATATAGGCCTACTAGCTACAATTATAAATAAGTGAAATAGCTAGTCACCTCATTATCATTGAACACAGAAAATTGAAAGTAGATTATCAATGGTAAAAACTAACCAATCATATTTTAACTTCATCATTTCATTAATCTGTGTGCACTATTTTTAAATTTTGTAAACAAAAAAATTAAATGATCACATTATGTACGGAAAAACATTTCTGTGAAGCGATTCAGAGAATACAAATCTCTAGTCAATTTTATATCTACAACTAAGTTTGTTCCATTTAGAAATTGACTTCTTATTATAAAAGCCACTTTGGGGGTTAGTAACCAATGTACTGGGTAGAGTTAGAGCACTTTCACTTTCCCAACAAACTACTACCAAGAAAACTTCAATTTACCAATCATAGTAATGCGATCTTGTACCATTAAATACTTGAGAATGCAGTATATTGTATACTTACAGGGTTTACTCCAAATTTATCACAAAACATGAAAGTGTAGAGTTTGATGTTGTTGTGTTTACTTTGAATTTGAAATTAACTAAGCTGTTTGCTTACCATATGATAATAGATTGCCTTTATTATGTTAAAACCCCTTAATGGATACATCTGAATGTTTTTTTTAACATATGTTTGCATAACAATTTTAGTTTTAAGTGTTTGCTACCTTCTTATATGTAAACAAATATATATAATATAATTTGAGATTAGTTCTTATCCAATAGTCAATGCTTAACGACCTTAAACTCTTTCATGAATAGTTTTTGGGCCATAACAAGTTTTTTTCCATTTGAGTCAATAGTTTTTGTGTTTTATAAGAAATCCCATTGACTTTGTTCATACAAGTAGGTAGTCTTTTCCTATTGTTGAATTCAAATTCTCTTCGATATTTGTTTCATATTCGTTACGTTTGAGTGAGCTGAGACTATATGTTTCTTTATCATAACAATTTTAAGATTTGACCTTACTATTTTTTTCTTGTCCGGTGCTTTTTTCAGTGATGAAGAGAGTGAGAGCTTTAAACACATTTGTTTTAGTGCGTCTATCCGCTAGAAATGCAAGAGGACAAGCACAAGCAATTGCTAACAAATATATTGTTGAACTTAGTTTAACAAGTTTTTAAACTGGTGTTGTAGCAGGAAATAAACTTTAAAAAAGTGGCATCTGCAAAAACCTCGATGTATTAGATTAATTCAGTGGTTTGTTGCTATATTTAATCTTTTCGATTACTTTTTTTCAGAGACGTTTAAACCCAGTAAAATTCAGCATGTCCCCAGACCACAGGTACCTCTTGCTCATCCACAATGCTCAAAAGGTAAGTAAATTTTAAAATTACTCTAATGAACCTGTTAACCATTAACTGTCACTTTTTACTTACACTTATTACTTTCAATTTTTATTTTTCTTCTTCATTAGTTCCCTCTTTCTCATTCCTCAGTATTAATCTCTACCCTTTTATACAATCTCTAATGTTCCGTCTTTATCTTTATCCCTTCCCCCACCAAGAGTAATTTTACCCTTTTATCTTTATTTTTTTTATTCACCAACTAATATATTAATATGTGGAACCTGATACACACCATAGACAAAAAGAATTAAATATAGACCGTCAGCCGTGCTGCGGTTACCATGGTTACCAAAGGTTCCGGCGCACACCGCTGTAGTTTACGTAGCGTGTACGCCATAACTACATGGCGCTCCAAGCGGACTGTGCCAGAACCTATGGTAACCACAGCACAGCTGACGGTCTATATTTAATTATTTTTGTCTATGTACATACTGATATTATTGTGCATTAAAATGTACTTTAACTAATTATGTATTGTAATTTTCTAGCTTTTCCGGTATTCATTTCTCGCCCAGTACTCCATTTATGATATTGCAGCAATGTAAGTAAAAAATGTGTGATGTTTTAGTATAAACAATATTTTCATTACCGGTAATCAAATATTGTAAGAGTGGACATTTTACAGTTCAAGTCAAGTCAATGATTTGTTTTCACATAAACGTTTACAATGGAACCCGCATAGCTGGGTAAACAGGTGAAATTGTCAAATTCAATTACAAAACAACTTAAAACTATAAGATAAAAAAGGTTTAGAATATAATTTGAAGTAGGTTGAAAATGATCATTTAGGAAATCTTGTACACTATAATAAGAGTTATCTGTAAGCAAATTAGACATCTTTTTTTAAATAAGTTACAATATTTTTACTTAGAAAATTAAAAACTTTGGGTTGAACACTGCTCTCCTCTAATAGCTGTTTTATCTGTTGCATCTTAAATCTTGAAATTTCGCTGTTAAGATAAGCAAACTGGCAAACTTCTCTCATTTGCTCTTTTGAATTAGAAACTTTCCTGAATATGTTTACACTAGAGATAGCAACAACTTAGGGATGAAGTCTTTCAGAAAATATTCCTCAAACTTAACCGTATCCGTTGTCTGTGAAATCCTTGAAGTGATTGCAAAACAAACTTAACTTGATTTGATTTTATACAAAAGTGGCTGAAAAGTTCCACCTACCTCAAACAAAAACACCTCTGGGGGTTGGGTGACTTTGTTGAGCTGGATACAGTTCATCGTTTTTGGAGAAAACTAACTGAATTGAACAGTGTTATTTAATTTTGTTGGAATATATAATAACTTATAAAAATGGTATAACCTACCTGTTCTTGTTGATAACTAATCTTAAAACAGTTATTTTTTTATAGTCTGGATAAAGTATATACCTATTAAAATGTTGGCAAACCTGTTTATCTCCACTTTTATTTAGCTTATCTGATGGTAAAGCACACTTTGTGGGGGTTTGGGCTGTATTCTTAAGGTTTTGACTTACTTGATCATGTTAACTTCTTCTGAAGGACCTTAACTCTTCCTTTCCAACACAGGTTGATAGTGTCTCTCTTTATCTCTTTCCAGGATTTTCGCCTCTTTCATTTAACTCCTCAATCAGTGTCCTTTTCCACGTGTTTCATAGTCCTTTCATTCTCCTGCTTCCAGCAGGGTTCCACTCCAATCAGAAATCAGAAATCCTTTTCTAAATTGTCCTGTGTTGTACCAATGTCCTTCATAATCTCCCTTCTATAATCCATGAATTTTTAGAAAATAGGTTTTAAGATGTCAGTGAAAACCAACATGCGTAAACTGTTAAATAGATACATCTTAATAACTTTTCTATTATAAAATGGTGGAACAGTTGCAAATAAATAAATGTGTGCAATACATGACTTTTAATTCCTCACAGACCACACACATTATCTGCTTGCTATGCCAGTGCTTATTCAATAAAGTTGTCACAAGCTTTTTTAGGCGAAACCGGCCCAAAACCATTGAAACTTATTTAACCCTAATTTTTCATTGTATCAACAGTACAAAATAAAACATTATAAGATTCTTTTTAGTGAGTTACACTACGTACCTTAGGTTTGTTCTTACTAATGTTATTTGCTTGCAGGGACATCATCCCCCTGACCCCCACCCCTGACGAGGACGACCACCCTTACCTACTACACGCCGCCTGGACTCCTCGAGGCCACTCTCTCATCATGGTGTATAACTACGATGTCTACTATCGCCCCACGCCTCGCGGACGACAGGTCTACAGGGTGTCCAAGACAGCTGTGCCAGGAGTCATCAGCAATGGCGTTCCGGACTGGCTGTATGAGGGTGTGTACAGATTAGAACCATTCATCTAACGATTTTTATTTGTCAATAAATAAACCATATATTTATATACACCAACATGCGTATATAACAAAAACTTTTTGGGGCAATTTTTATTTGTTAAGCCTTCAAGTTCAAGAGATTATTCAGTGACTTAATTATGTTATGCCTATTATTTGCAAGTCTTTCCTTATCTTAAAAATGCCAAAATACCGATTCTCTGAACAAAAGAGGGTTTTGATGAACACACACTGTACAGATAAGCAAAAAGGTAGCAAACATGTTAACTGTAATAACGTTTGATAGTTTGCACATAAAGTGCAACTATCAAAAAATGCACCCATCACTTCAACTTCCACCCGAGTCTTTCACTGTTTATTTTATCTTCCATCAAACGCTACCACAAACAGGTGAGCCATCTGTTAAATACAAGACCTGATGGAGACAGAAGTCCAATTCTCAATACTTGGTGATGTATTCTGACCAAGGACAATACCTTGGATTGCTTGGCTATTGATCAGTCACACCGGACAAACAATACTAGTCAACTCAAAGCCTAAACATGTAAATTATTGTAGCCTACTCCTAAGCAGCACATTAAATGAGGTGTATTGCTCTAAACTTTGTTTGTACAGATGTTTACCTGATCAGTAAAATTCTAGTGTGCCCTATGTTGTTTAATTTTTTTTAATTTTATTTAGAGGGATCCTCTAATATTTAGTTATAACACAAGATTACAAGCATTAGTTTATAAATATATTTTTTATTGATACTAAATATGTGCTTGAATTTAAAATTGGGGTTAACGTCAAATTAAGCTTTGCCTATACAGGACGGAATATCTTAAAATTGATTTCAGCCACACAAGGAAAATAAGTCTCTGAAAGTATCTCTAAGATTCATCTTTAAATTAATAAGCAGGGACAAAAAAAATATATCTGTCAATGATGTAGAATTCTTTGAAACAAAAAGAGTCTGTAGACAGGAGACAGCCTTGGGTCATGTAGGTATGTGGCTTGTTGTACAGACTTAACGAACACCTGTAGTTGCCGAGAACTCTTCACCTTACTTGACATTACTTCTTCCCCTTCCACCCCTCTGCTTCTTCTCTACATTCTACCGATCTCATTGTCGCTGACAATGTCAATAGTGAAGTACAAATATTACGCTAATTAGTTTATTATTTTTATAGTATTTACCAATGTGAAGAAAATTACATTTTAAAAATTGAATGTTTCTTATCTATTTAAAACATTGAAAATTATGAATTTTTACGTGGGGATTTTGTTCTGTATATATGACTTAAGGATGAAAAGCGCTATCTCTTTGAAAAACAAACAAAAAAGCTAAATCTGCTACTGTACTGTTGTTTTCAAATCCAACAACTCAATTCCAGAGGAGATTCTGAACCACAACACAGCCCTGTGGATGTCCGAGGATGGACACATGCTGCTGTACGCTTGCTTCAACGACACCCAGGTACAGGAGCTCAGGTTCCCATGGTACGGGGTGGCGGAGGAGGAACAGCCGCTGTACCCTGATATGAGAGGGCTACGCTACCCCAAGGTAAGTCAAACGCCCTACATGTTGTAAGTTTCATTGATGAAGGGCTCTGAGTCAGGATTGTGGTTTAATAGAATAAAGTATAAGTAGCCAGCTAAAAATTAAAAAACCCCCAACTAATAACCCATAGAAGACACAGAAAATAAACAACACTTCATCCTCTGCGGACTCTGTCATGTGTAGACAAAAAGATCTTGACAAACTTACTGTTGTAATGTCAGTATAATTTTACAGATTAAATTTACAGATTCTCATTGCAAGAACGGCTTTGTCCTTAGTCAACACTAGACAAAGTCCAGGATCTGGTTCTAATTCATTACGATTAGGGAAGCGCTAATGGTGAGGACTTAATACGTCAGAACAAATTTTTGAATAATTCAATAGTTCTTAAATATTTCTTTAGCTGTTTTGCAAGGATCTTTTTAGTTTAACCAATTTGTCTGATTGCAGCCCAGTACGAAGAACCCTGTGGTGACTCTGTACGTTGCAGACCTCGCTGACCCGAAGAATATACGAATAAGAGATCTAAAAGCTCCCATGGCACTGGGCCAGACCACGTAAGTTATCGATTAAGTTAAGATATGTGCCGATTATTCAATGACTGTCAATAAACACATGCTCTGCAACGTGTCTCGCTATCTTTTTCTAATCTTAGTGGAGGAAAAGGTTTTACAACCCGAGACATCTTAAGTGCTTTAATTATTACCGTATATTACACCAACACACCAGAGTGTAGCCTGTTTATAGGCAAAGATAAAAAAAGGATTTGAGTAGAAAGAATTGAATGAAGCTTTTTTACTGATTTGAGATCTGCTGGATTTTTACAGGACTATTTATTGAAAGCCCCACGATCAAGGAAACTGATAAATTCTAAGCTAGCAGTGTTTGTTTGGTTCAACAATAGAACAAAATTAACTACCAATCTCTGAAAAGAATATCCTTTTTAGTTCCCTGTACAGTTTAGTACCACTTGTTTGCTGTTGATGATGTTGACTCTGTTTGTTACAGAGACTACTATTTCTGCGCAGTGACGTGGGTTAGTTCTACAGAAGTGTCAGTGATCTGGCTCAACCGAGCGCAGAATGTGTCTATGGTGACACTCTGCAAATCTCCCATGTGGTTCTGCCAGGAGGTGAGAAAAAAAAAGAAATCACACCCTCAAATTCCAATACAAGTAGCACCCACCAGACACTTGGCAGGGGGCTTTACACTTTATTAACCGACTACAGTAGAGTATCGATTAACCAAGCTAAACAGACTGAATCAAGGTCGGATAATATAGACATTAGGAAGAAAAAATAAATTGTAAACATGTTAAGAAGTGTGAAATAAAGTTGACACGTTTACAAATCAATTCAATGTCCAAGTTTAACTTTCACTTGAAACCACTAACTTAATCTGTCCCAAGCTAAGCCATCACCACAAATAAAATAACCAACAAACTAAATACACCATCACTGTAATCAAATGGGAATCGCTCAAAATTTACCCAAATATTTTATGTGATCATTGGTCTCTTATCTTTCCCACAAGAACAGTTGTTTCAATACTACCCACTTTGGGCCAATCTAGTACGGTTAAACCTTGATGTGCTGATAAAAATTGTCTGGAGAGGGAGTCAACTGTACAGTGTAAAGTGACTCCACACAGAAATAGCGTACGATTTCACGGCACTCAATTTTTGTCTGCAGGGAGGGTTAATAATTGAACATTAGATAATTGACTCCTGTATTAAACAATCTTACACACCTGTAACTATTGTTGTTCAGACGCAGAGGGTGAGTGGAGAGGGGAGAGGGTGGGTGGACTGTCCAGGCACCCCTCAGTTCTCGCCTGATGGTAACGTTTACATCACACTAGCGCCAGTGAGGGATGGCAACGCTGGGTACTACCGTCACATCGTATCCGTCAACATACCCAAGAAACGGCTGCTGCCGCTGACACACGGCACCTTCGAAGTCAACAAGATAGTTGCGTGGGACCACACTAACCAGATTGTGTAAGAGTCTTTGGACAGTTAATTTGTTTTGTAGAACATAAAATGTGTTTGTTTTGAAGGGTACAGAGCAATGACGAGAAGTGGTGGCAATGATTATTACAAGATATTAAAGGTCACCAGAGTCTGTCCCATTTTTAAAAAAGGTAAAAAAGATATTCCAGAAAGTTATCGCCCAATGTCAATCATTTCTGTAGTATCAAAATTGTTTGAAATCATGGTTTTTGGCCAGCTGAATTCTTTTTTTGAAAGAAACAACTTTTTAAGTGTATCACAATTTGGATTTAGAAAGGGCAAGTGTACATCAGACGCAATAGATAAATTGATTAATGAGGTACTAACACGATTACTAGAAAAATACCGGTATGGATCATAAACATCAACAAATTACGTTTTTGGCCCGAAAATAAACATGATTTAAGATTGGTTAAATGGAACTGCTAAAACATATGTTCAATTCTATTAGTATAGGATTCGGGCCAACAACGTCATTTTGTTTATGTTTATGATCCATACCGGGTATTTTTCTAGTAATCGTGGGTACTAATGGTCTTTTTCAGAGGAAGTCACTTGCTCAGGCCACTTTCTGCGACCTGAGTAGGGCTTTCGATTGTGTCGACCATGATGACCTAATAATGAAATTAAGTTTTTATGGTATCAACGGATCTCCACATTCTTTTTTCAAATCATACTTAAACAATAGAATACAAAAAGTCAATATTGATGGAGAATGGTCCCAAGAATTAAAAATGAAATATGGCGTGCCTCAGGGATCTGTTCTAGGTCCTCTATTATTTTTAATTTGTATTAACGACCTCCCAGAATGTATAACCAGTAAAACTTATTTGTATGCAGATGATACAACATTTTTAAATATTAATCCCGATCTTAAACAACTTCAAGAGTTAGCTCAAAACTCAATCAATGAAGCTTCTATTTGGTTTGAATCAAATGGCTTCCTCTTAAACAAAGATAAAACTCAAAAAATTGATTTTAGCCTTAGACCCTGTGAATTAAATATGTAAGATGGTTATGTAGACAATTTTAAATTTCTTGGTATTTATCTGGATAAGACCCTTTCTTGGGGAGATCATATAGATTACATAAGTTCTAAGCTTTCAAGGGTAATTTGTCTTATAACTAAACTAATACTACCGATACTCTTAACCGAAACTGATACTCTTTTATTTTATAGATCAAAATTATATTAAAACAGCCTACTTTGCTTATTTCCAATCCATTTTCAGATACAATATTATCTTTTACGGAAATTGCAGTAGGATAGAGGAAATTTTAGTCTTACAAAAGAAGTTAGTTAGAATCATATCTTGTGAACCCCAACAGGAACACTGTAAACCCCTGTTCATTCAGCTACAAATTCCAACAGTAATTAACATTTATATATTTGACTCTGTATTATATATTCTAAAAAATCCCAACCTTATCAAACAAAATTCTCATGTTCATAATACAAGGAATAAAAACGTTGCTACCATAGATTTTTTTAGACTGTCTAAAACTCTTAAAAGTCATATTGTAATCTCACTAAAAATATACAACAAGCTAATACATTTAACAACAAAATATCCTAATAAAACTTTTAAATCTAAATTCTACAAATGGCTTTTGAACAACCCTTTTTATTCTCTAAAAGATTTTTTTGAAATGCCTTTTATTAATTTTTAAGTAGAGCTATAGCAAATTTACCAAATTACTGTTGGATTTAGTTGGTTATGGAGTTTAATAACTTTCATTATTCTAAATGCCTTGCATTTTTCTGAACAATAAGATTATTTGGTTGTAATATTGAAGTATGTATTGTAACATGTCTCCTTGTGTGTAGTATTCTTGTAAATATTGTATATTGTATTCATTAACTGACTATGCTAGTTTTAGCAGTTTTTGGACATTGTCAATAATTTGTATAAATTCACAAGACAATAAACACATTTCATTTCATTTCATATCAAGTTGAGGGAATGAGAGAGTGACGGGGGGGGGGGGGGTTAATTAAGTTGTGGCTGGTGTATGTAAACAAATTCTCTACAGTCGAACAGACCAGTCGTTAATGACAGCTAGGTTCATGTATTTTAAAAACAACAATCTGAATTCATATTGAGGAATTTCTTGGACGTTCTGCCTGCTTATGTGAACAAGTGAGTCATTTTCTGAGATTAAGCAGGTATTATTTTTTGTTCTGTGAAACGTCAAGTATAAGTTTTTGGGATCATTTGTCAAAAATAGTGCTTACATTTTGTTTGTCTGATGTGTAATGTTTAGTTACTTAATTCAATTCTGTGTCCATAACATAACCAACTTTACAACAACTGGCAAACAACTGTAAGGACTAAACTATACTTTTTATTAAATTACGAAATACACAAAAATATTACGAAGTTAATGTTGTTGCAGATATTACCTCGGTGTGCCTCAGAACAAGCCAGGTCAGCTTCACTTGTACGCGGTGAGCTCAGCCGTGCCCAGGTCTGGCACTCCACTGACAGTGCCGCAATGTCTGACGTGTGGCGCCCCTGTACCTGCGCTGACAACACACTACGAGGGAGCCGCCACCCTCGGCTCCGGCACCAGAGACACCTACGACTGGGAGGACCAGCCTGAACCAGCCACCACCACGGAGGAACCTGAACGCAAGAGGAGGAAGAAGAAAGGTATGTAATGATTACTGTGATGATAAAGCTATCACAGTCAGTTGTATTTTATTTTCATTTGAGGATGAAAACAAAACTTTGTATTGCTATTGAGGAGTTGTGAAAATTTTCTATACAAATCAATAAAGGAAGTGCTCATGGCGTGTCAGGATCTGGAATCTAGACTATGAATATATTTATCATATCAGATATGATTCTTGTAAACTCCTGTTCACGGGGATTTAAAAAATTGTCCTTGCTACCACTTTTACTATTCAATCTCGTAACCAACCTTCTACTAAGTAATGCCTTTTCTGTAATTATAGTTTAATAATGCTCATTTAGCTGTTGAGTTACTACTTTATTTTGGAATGTTTTGACTGTTAACAATAATAACTCAAGTTTATTTTTAGAGATATTTTTATCATGCAATCCTTAAGTAATTTTCCGATACAGTACTCATACATTACATAATTTATAGGAAAGCTACTCTTAATCTACATGTTATTATGTAATGGTTTCTCTATATCTTTTATATGTGTTTCAGAATAAATTTAAAGCTTTAAGTTTTTACTGTAATAAAAATGAATGTACCGTAGTACCTATATGAATTTAGCTCATGCTTTCCTTAATTGCCATTTTTACATGTGATCTGCCTAAGTAGAGACGGATTGATTTCAAAACTAATAATTAATAATGGAAAAAAATATAATGAAGAATGGATTTTAAATTTTCAACTAACGATTTCAGAGCCGAGCTTCCGCTTGGAGCCGCTCTACCGTCCTTGTACATATCACAACATCTACTTCAGCCCGGGACTGCAGTACTACATAGACGAGTGTCTGGGACCAGGCATACCAACCGTCACTCTCTACACCACCTATGGCAAGAACACGTCTGCACCTGCCATAGAAAACATCCAACCCCAGCTGTTGGCTACACTGCAGAACAACTCTAAACTATATGTGAGTGCAGCAGAAAACAGCTGATTTTTACAAAGCAGGCTTTCCTTAACTCTGTCTCAAAATATCTATCTATATATTAATAGGCAAGCATGTTTCTTTAAAACCTTTTTTCTCAGCTCGTGTGCATCGTAGGGAAAATCTACGCATACAGTTGGAAAGCTATTTTCCTGTAGGTGTGCAGAATCCCTTTATAAATTTAAATAGGCTCAAAGATAAGCACAAAAAATGAGTTTAAAAATTTGAAAAAATTAACATGGATCTTATGCGTTGCTATGCTGGTTACGAAATAACAACGAAATATAAACAGAAAATCAAAACAAATGGAAGAAACTCCAATCACATGTTTTATTTACAGTGTGGGGTGAAAATAGATAAGTGAGTACATTACATATTTTTGGTCGAGTTTCGACCACTGGACGACCTCTCGTCTAAATAATTACAGAAAACCATAAAACACAACACAAAATGTGAAATGTAACTTGAAACTAACAATATATAATATTTTTGTGATTATTCAGTCCTAGTGATACCAGGGTCTGGTGTAAAATACTCATCTGTGCTGTAAATACTAATATTTACCACAACAATATAAAATCAGGTGAGGTTTGGCAAGAACTAAATAATATGTCTTGGAACAAATAATATTGTATAAAAATACAGTTGTACAAATTAGATCAAGAAATGGCCATTTTTGACCCTGAGAAATGTTTTAAAAACTTATTGAGGTTTAAAACTAGAATCAGATGCCCAAGTTTAAGACTGGATTACATGAGCAAGTTTGCAAGATTCTACTTGCAAAGTCGCAAGTAAGGAAGTAGGATTGTCGGCGAGTACGACCCTTGCTATTGACCATTTCTGACATCATGAAGAAGAATACTACTAGTCGCTTGTGCACAAGCAACTTACCTTGATTTACAATCAGTTTGCATAAAAGTGGTCTGTAAAGTTGACGGCAGAGTTAAATTTTCTCAGAGATTTTTTTATAGTAGCTATCGACCGAGTACACTGGGCTAGTTTATGTGTTAAAAGTAAAAAGTCTCGGTAGTAAATGGTCACCCTGCCACGTAATCTAGCTTTTTTTATTAAAGATGCAGGTTATCTTACAAAAAAGCAAGCTACAACCACAAAATAATTTATATTTTACACAGGATCCCTTAAAAACATATCGAGTTTCCTTTACTTTAAAACCATAGAGAAGTTCAAACACAGCGATAGAATAAGTCCATCCATTTTACTTTAAGATTCCCTCTTACACAGTGATTAGTAGGCTACATATTTTCTACCATGAAGTGTTCAAATTGCAGGACAAGATCTCCAAGGTGGCGTTACCTCAGGTGAAGACATTCCCTGTGCAGATCTCCGGTGGTTACCAGGCGCAAGTGCGACTACACCTGCCACCGGGACTGCGGGAGGAGGAGATCACACGATACCCACTCGTTCTGCAGGTGTAAGTAGCTACGGCACCTGCTGAATGACAGGGAGAAATGTTTAAGTTTTATTATAAGTATAGAAATTAGTCCATTATTGATTTATTTCAAAAAGACCAATGAACACATCAGTATGGATTTGTAGATGTTTTAATCAGTTCGGGTGACTTGGCTAGCAGCGTTTTTTTTCACAGAAGCTTGTATTGGTTGTCTTTGCCTGTCGGGTGGCATGTGGTAAAGATTGTGTCAATTAGGATGGCGTGTAGTGAGGGTGAGGGAAATGCTCTTAACAATACTGAGAGTCACACTACTAGGCGCTGGTGGTGTTAATTAAATTAATCCAACAGAAAATGATTGATGAGATGACTGCGCAAAAGAACAAAAGCGACTGAAAGTAGGGATGGGTTCTTGGGAGTTTGAGCAGTTTGCTTTTCTAATTAACATTATACTGCCTAACATAACAACACTCAAACCCTCAGAAAACCAGCAACAATTACCTAAACACAAGCCAAATGTTGATGTATTTTATCTCAGCTTAGGGGTGATAGCTAGTGAATTAAAATTAAAATATTTCTCAGCTGGTGAAAAAAGCTGAAATGATATTTGCAGCTTAGGGACAGCCGATGTTGAAACAATTCCGCACTCTTTGTGTCAGCAACATTGCCAGTACAACAAAGCTAAAAAAGATATCAAACTCAATAACGGTACTCAAAAATTTCACATTTTATTATTTTTCTACTAAAATATGTGAACGTTTCAAACGTTTGTTCTTGCAGTTACGGTGGCCCTGGGTCCCAGCTAGTGACTGATCGTTGGAAGGTGGATTGGAACACCTACTTAGCCAGTAGCCGAGACCTGATAGTGGCTCAGATAGACGGGCGGGGCTCGGCGGGGCAAGGCTACCTGATGCTGCACCAGGTCTATCACCGCCTCGGCACTGTAGAGGTGGCCGATCAGCTGGAAGTAGCTGAGTAAGTATTGATTTACACAGTAGTGATCGTAAAAAGTGCAGATAGTTCTAGTTTTAGTAGTGATTAACATATAGATATATTGTAAAAACAAGCATTACCACTGTAAAATAAATGATTTATTTCCAGAAAAAGACTGTTTAATCACGTTCATTTTTGTTTAAAACAGCGACGTAAAACCTAAATGCAAACTTTAAGCTGAGTATGAATTTAGGAGTGTAGGATGGAGTGAAATAATCAGTGTAGCTTATTACTGGCTAAGATCAGCTGTTTTCTTTAGCCAGGACCATTTATTAAAAGCACAAGTATTATGAACGACTGCTGAGTTCAGTTTTGAAAGAACAATAACTAACCACTAATATTTGGGAATGAACCTGAGACCTTTTGGTTGTGAGGGGAGCCCTAACAATCACACAGCTACCCAGATAAATTTTGTAGCAGTGGCAGTGGTAGATGATAAGACATTTGACATGTTCCCATATTCTGATATATTTGACATATCCAGATCAATTCCTATAAATTATTTGAAAAAAACATCTTTTGGTCAAAGTTGATGCGACCAGATGTACAGGACTGAATAGGACAATTCTTGTGTGAATTTATCCGATAGTCATGTAGGTACCATTTTGCTTTTTACAAAGGATTACATATAGTCAAGCAGTAAAGAACCTCTAGTATTTACAGTTACTCATAAACATGTTTACCCTCTGGATTACGTTTTTTACAAATAAAATGTTAAATAGTTGCACTGTCAACAATCCATTTTTTTCTTGTAGCTAACAAGGATTCTAAACTAAAGTTTCATTTTCAAGCTTAAGTATACAATTAGTGGGAAAAATCCTCTTCATCTTTGGGGTTGTGAAGAGTTGTCATACACTTTTAACACTTACACAAACACTGTTCTACATTGTTCTATACTCAACAGTCTGTTGATGTCCCTAGATACCTGAAGGACAACCTCCACTTCATAGATAAGCGTAGAGTGGCTGTGTGGGGGTGGAGCTACGGAGGGTTTGTGTCAGCCAAACTACTATCCACCCCTGACCAGGATGTCTTTCAATGTGGCATATCTGTGGCTCCCGTCACCTCGTGGAAACTCTATGGTATTTCAATCCATTTTAAATAAAAGGGAAAATTTTGCTCTTGGTTTTACCTGAAAGGCTGAAATATTTTTGTGAAGGTAGTTTCCCTGCAAAGATTTCCTGGGAAAGATTAAGAATGCTAGAAATGTTTTGATGGGCAATGTTTTTGGCTCAAGGAATTGTTGCAACATCAAAGACAAGTTAACAAGAAAGTTGTTTTTTGATACGGAAGAGCATATGAAGTCATCAAATAATATGGAAAAAATATCATATTTTTCATTATCATTATCATATTAATTATTTTACTATCATATTTTAGGCAAATGTCATATTTTGGAACTATAAATGAAACTTCAAAGAGTAAACATAATTTTGTTACACTATGGTTGGTTCTGTTAAGTGGTGCAAAATATAGTATAGGAAACCCCTCATAGATTGGAGGTAATCAGAAATCCTAGTTGAATTAATGAGAGTTCGGATAAGATGAAAAAAACTTATTATAAAAGGTAGTTTTGTTTTGGGAGTGTTTGGGCATTATAAAAGAAAAACCTTTCGCAGAAAACTTATTGAATATTAAAAATGCAATTAAAAATCTAAATCAAAAATACAGTTTAATGTAAGCTTTGCAACAAAACTACATTTCCATTTTGAAAACTTCACTCAAATGGTTATCCAGGTTAATATTAAGTCTGTATTATACTCTGTATTTAGGGACTGGCTATTGGTACAAGAGTCGGAACAGTCTCAGGTAGAAGAAGGGGTTAGGAGACAGGTTCCATCTAATAGACTAGTATCCTCTCTAAGAGCTATTACCATTGAGTGGTTAAAAAGTAGGTCACAAGCTTGCTCCCATTGTGGCTGGCTCCATCTTCCGTTGATGAAGGATGGTAAGCTTGAATTCCATCATCTTTCACTGATTTAGACTTTTACAAATGTTTTTCAGACTCTGCCTACACGGAGAGATACATGGGGATGCCGACACTCTCCGGAAATTACAAGGGTTACCAGGACTCGGACCTGAGTCGTCAGGTGGAAGGGTTCAAGGACAAGATGTTCTACCTGGTGCACGGCACGGCAGACGACAACGTACATCTGCAGCAATCCATGGTGCTGGCGAGGGCTCTCTCTCAGGCCGGCATCATATACAGGCAACAGGTGAACCTGGGGGTGATATTGTCTATAGAGTAGGCAGAACAGAGTAAACATTTTATGGATAAGATAAATTAGGGGGTCTTCCTTACATCTGTAGTATAATATTTAATCAATGATAAGTTTCCCGAGTGTTTTCTCAAATGTGAATGTTGCAAGTTTCCAGATAAGCGTGATATGTTTTCTTAAATGATAACATCGTGAGTTGCAGATCTACCCGGACGAGAGCCACGCCTTGAGTGGAGTCAAGAAACATCTGTATCGGTCGATGGCCAACTTCCTCGACGACTGTTTCCGCAAGCAGGTTCCACCCGAGCTGAAAGCGGGTCTTCGCAACGGTGGGACCTTCATGGAGCCATAATGTTGTGACGAGGACCAGTGTTTTACTGTCTGTAGATTCGTCTTGTGATATTAAACAATTAAGTTTCACTACGGAGGATTTGAGTTAGCGGATTCTATTTGTAAAATATCCCTTCCTAAATCACAGTTGCGATTGATTTCAAACGTTTTTAATTGCACATATATTTTTACTACCGTATTGTTTTATATTGTGCTTTTCAAGCCAAAGAGTAGCTGTGATCTGTAGTCCCTGTGATTCATTTGTCGTGTTAGTGTGATAAAAAGCAATCACAACCAATGAAGCTGAGATGTAATGAATATTTTAAAACAATCAACAGCTTGATCAGAATCCTGATCATTGTTTATCAACCTGAGAATGTCAAATTAATTTGCCACATTTTATGTTTTAGTTCCTAGCTTTTATACTTCGAAATGGACCTAACGTGTGCAAATTTTCTCATGCAATCGTTTGATCAATTTTCAAGTTTTTTCTCACATTTTTCATCAATAAAACCCTACATTTTTTTTCCAAAGCTCTGGTAATAATAACCATTGCAATTAAGAAAGTGTTAATCACAGATTGCGTAGTTAAATTCTAAATGTTGTAAAACTCCAGTTATTGATTTTTTCAAGTCTTTTTCTATCACAAAACCTCTAGCATGTTTTGTACTTTTTTACTCTAAAGTGTATTAATTTTATTCAGTTAAAGATCTATAGGCTTAACAAGTTACTTTAGGAACTGGTATGTACTTACATCTGGTCGTAAGCTTTTGCATGGATATGTTGTTTTTGAAAGAAAAATGTTAACACTCTCCCTTTCAAACAAAATGTGCTACTGAAGGATAAATTGTATGCAACTACACACAACCCGCTTTAAATCTTACATTAGATATTCATCAAATGCACCAAGGCACTTAACGATTTCAAGGAAAGAAAACACTAAAAAGTTACAGTAGTACCGTATGAGCATATGTAAAATTATTTATTTTATAATCTTTTGCCACATTCTTTCTTTGGCATACCTCAAAATAGCCATTAAATTAAAATGCACAATTTCTTTCTTTATGGCTGGATTACAGTTGTTACTACAAATTATTGTTGATAAAATAAAATGATTAGGTACCTTATCCAACCACAGTTGTTGGTATGATAACTAGTTTCGTTCCTTAGAACTTCATCAGGTCATTTTGTATTAATACATCAATGTATTAATACATTGTGGTATGTCAATAACTCTTTAAGAAACTATCACAATCACAATGATTGAAACTTGCCATATGGAGTAAAAATTGATAAAACTGATTAAAAATTTACAGGCTTTTTAAATTTACAATGCTAAAAAACTTGACCATGTAACATTCTAAATGATCAGACTTCTTTCCAGTCAAATATTATATTTGATACATATATTGACAAGTTACTAATCAAAGACGTATAGAATAAGAACAAAACAAACTGAAATATAGGTGGCACTGGAGAGAAGAATAAACATCATGATTCAGTCAGTTTTATTTAGTCAGTGGCAGTGATAGACAGTGCTTGCCAGCATGTACATTTTTAATCAATTTTTATTCCATTTCTATTTTATCAACATGACAAGTGTCAATTATTGTGATTGTGGTCGTTTTTGTAAGAATCTATCAAAATACCACAATGTATTAGTACATTGATGATGTTATTGCATACAAAATGACCTAATGAAGTTCTAAGGAACAACAAGTCGTCATACCAACAAATGTGGATGGATAAGGTAATAATTTTATTTTATCAATAATATATTCCAACCAAGGGTCGCAATGAATAATACAAATTATTGTGTCTCTATTCTCATACCTAAGGAGTTTCAATAGAAAGGAATTTATTTGTCAATATTTCGATAACCTCCGCGCTAGCTACTGGTTCACTTACTATTTAACGTACCAAAACAGTCAATTGTTATTCTAAGGATTGAACCCTTAAACAAATTACTTTAAGGTCAAATGAGGAGTTGATATCTTGGGAGGAGTTTTAGGAAAGCTACATTTCTTATTGGGTCCAAAGTGTGATTCTTGTATGTAATGAAATCAACCGGACACTATGTGCATTATATAAGCTTACAATGCTTCCTTTTTAGATTTATTATTTTAAAATCTGTAGATTTAGATTAGGAGTGTTGTTTTTAATTAATGAAACCTACGGTAGAAATAGATTGTATAGTACTGTTCAGTAAGTAATAAATACGGTATTGTAAAAAACACAGTTCTGTGATTAAAATTTTGTGTAAAATGTTTTAATTTTAAACTGGATGTTTGAGAGCTAGAAACTAACCACAATCTTTTGTTAATTGAAAATAGTTGTATTTTGATTGATTAATATCGTTTCTTTCAGTTAATATTATTGTATTTATATATTACAGATTGAACAAACTTATAACTGATTCTCTTTTAAAACAAAATTGTGTGTATTATTTTGCATTATCTTGAGTTCTGACATCAACAAAACATGTTAGTAGATTCTAGTTTTCAAACCCAATTAGAGTGGTCCATCTTAACTTAAGTTTGTACATAACTGCATATCTAATTCATCCACATTTTTAAACTACAAAAAAAACAATAAGTGCACTTCATTAAATGCACTTGGTAAGTCTAAATTCAAAGTATAGCTAGGTAGGGTAAATGTTTTTGGAATTTGCTATCCGAGATTCGCGTAACCGTTACTAAAGTTAATACGGTTTAATCCAGAACGTATAACGATCGAGTTTGGTATAATATTAAGAGTATAATATAACTGACAAAAAGCTCAAGTGAAAAGCAAATGAAAAGGCTCAAAGACACCTGACTTGCTCAGAGCCAAGGCCACAGAAATGATCAGATTGATCTGGCTAGGTCTAGCTAGTGTAGAAGCTTGGTGGGTAGATGGTAGGTCTTTGCCTTGGAAATCCAACATATTTCACGGGCCGCTCTCCTACTTCACATCATGTGCTTGTTTGAACTACTACACGGTTAAATCTATTTTCATCTTCCTGCAGCATTGACTAGAAAAATTGCTGGATATGAAGGGACAATGTATCAAAAAAGTCGGCTATTTACGAAGGCTTCTACATTTTCACCCTATTAGTTCACCATTTCGAATACTTAAGGATTAGCCGCAGGGCGTCCATTTAACTGTTCCATTATGGGGGCTTTGAGGGTCTGAGGAGTCCCGAATAACTCCCAGTAAAGAGGGGGGTCCAGGAGGCCTCCCCCGAGAAATAGTTTAAATTTAGGTATAAAATGTCTGTGTTACGTATTTCTTACACTCCTCGGTCATATGCCTGAATTATTAACTTTTTGTTTTTACTGCACAATCTAAAAATATTTTATTAACGGTCTTTTAGGGTGGGCTCAAGTCCCTCCTAGATTGTTGGGCATCCATGGAAGCTTAGTTTTAGTTGACTGTACAACTAGAATTGAATTACAATATGATTTTTTTTTTATTTACACAAAATAGTTTCTGTTGATGATTATTACCAAAAACATCTTATCCATCAACGATTCTAATATCTCTTATATATTAAAATTATCTATAAATCTATCTATATTAAAATTATAATCAAGTTCTCAAAGATAAAATAATATTAAAACGATACACAAAAACAGCTTAATTTATTGATGTAGATAGTATTAAAATATTTTTGTACGGTTTTTATTTGTTTAGTATGTGTTTTCCTAGCGGTGTGTCAATAATCGGGTTTTACTAAAAAATTAAAAATATTAACCCCAAACTATGATTTATTCTATACTAGTTGTAAATGTTTAAAGTACTGTAATGGTACTTATTAATAAAAATATATTTCTTAACTGCAGAAAATATTTCCTCGCTTTGTCAATAAGAGAGAAGTAGGCACATGATGAGAAGTAGGTTACGAGTATTAGAATCTTAAAACTTATAACGGAATACATAATGGATCATTCAGTGTAAATATTTACGAAAGCTTGTTGAAATATTCAAGTTACAATATGAATATCATTTACCTAAAGGAATAGTAAATATTGCCTTCATATTTTAACATTTCATTCCACTTTTACCTGTTCTAATGTCAGTATTAATACAATAAGGGGTTATTGTAGCATCCCACCTCCATGACAATATTGCAAAGTATTAAGACATGTGTCATTAAATATGATAGATATAATTTTGATTAATTAACCTCTTTTAGTTTATAAGATTATTTATTTATAAATTATTTAAAAATTTTAGGAAAAATCTTTTTAAAGATTCCACAAAGACCGAATACTTTATAATGATTAAAAACAATATTGTAAATTACCTTTACGCATAATCTTCGTGTACTTAAGAAAATTCTAGGATTCAACCATCTTTCATTAACTGTTTCATCTACTGTACAATTCAATAAACAAATAATTTTGTTCCGATTATCCTCTTCCAATATGCAATTAGTGTAGTACTTTTATATTTTGACAATCACTTAGCAGTTAAGTTTGTTGATTGAAAACATTAACTATCAAAGAATTTTCGAGATGTGTTTGTTTAAATGTTTCTTGGTTTACACAGGTTGACTAAAACAGAAGGTAAAGTGTTAAGTTGACTCAACAGAGTATGTATTAACTCTCAAGTTTTATAATTGCTGTCGCAATTAGTCTGACTTTTTGCTGGGCAAGTAGGTCTTTCGCTCCTTCATGTAAAAACCCTTTAAAACTATGAGCTAGGGGCTGCCACATTGATTTATAACTTTCTGTTGTACTCACCCTGTGCAAAACGATCTACTTTTGTATCGAGATAGTTTTACAAATTTTAGATTCAATAATTTAATGTTTTGTTTAGTTAATCATCAGAAAATAAATTGTTTAAACAGTGTGTTTGTTGGAGGAAGTTATATGTCACATGCTTATGAAAAACAGTATGATTGGGAAATTGAGATGGTCACTACCAAGTTTTTTCTAGAATAATTACTTTCACCGTTTCCACTAATAAAGGTAGTTAACAGATTTATGGCAAAATCACAACAGTACAATTTGTGAGATTTAAACCGAGTTTGGAAATGAAAATTGAAGTTTGACAATTTTTATATTTTGGAAAAAGTAATTAGATAAACATTTTAATTCCACCCCACATTTTAATTAAACCCACGAACTAAGTCTTGAAATGTATAGTGGGATTTAGAACTTTTAAACCAATAATAGAATGGGTTTAAACGCTTTAAAGAATAACGGTTATAGTTGTGTATGATAATTTTGATATTTTCTAAGATTTGTTGTTATTCTGGGCACCCAAATATTTACGTGTGGTTCCCAACACTATCCTCCATCACTGTTTTCATTGTTTTATTTCACTGTTCCCACCAGAATCAGATATGTTAATTATCAGTCAAAAACTCAAATTTGCTTCCTTTTATGCTTCATATTCCATTATCAAAGTTAAGCGCAATTATAAATATAATGACCAACCTACTAAATTGTGTACATTAAATATTCATCAATTGGGTTTTAATACAGTATCTGTCCGGACAGAAAATGAAATTTCAAATTCATTGCTTTGACTAGTCAAAGTTAAAGTGATAGGATTTAGGAATATAATTGAAATTATTATAAAACAAACGAGTTCAAAACCATAATGTAAAACCATTCAGAACTATCTAAAAGGCATTTTGAAATGGAAATGAAGAATTTGAAATCCAAGTTTCCTGTATTGAGTTATATAAAATCAATATGCATTGTATTTTTTTTTTTTTGTTTTCATACTGTAAACTTAACTCAAAATAGTCAAAATAGCTGTGAAATTCAGATAACTTTATGAAATATTTCCATCACAAGAACGTATTTTCATAACCAACTGTAAGAACAGGCTATCATCAAACACATAACATGGATTTTGGTAAATATATGGATAAAATATGTGATTGATACTTGTACATAACTTTTATAAAATAGTCAAATAGCTAATGTAATTAAAGTATTAATTTTTTGATAGATCTTTCTAGCATTTAACAATTCTTTTTAGCAGTAGAATTATACACTAAGTCTTTCAATATTAATTAGATATCCAGAGTTATCAGTACAGTAGAAATAATAGATACCTCATAAGATTGTAGAACTAAATGACCTGACTTGGTTATTTCTTCCTGTTTCTTTCTGTTGTATATATTACAGGAAATTGTGTAGTAGGAATAGTTTGTTTATTGTTAAATAATTTTCTGCCGAGCACCAAACGTAAATGCTCCATTTTCCTTAAGTTCCCATATTGAACCAAAACAATTCCACAATACTTCTGAGATATTTATTTGATTTTTATAATTACATACAATTTATTATATTTGTCTAAAGTTTAAGATAAAATGTTCAAGAATTAAAATAAAACATTGTACGTATACAAACAAACAAGATTTTGTTAAACAGTGTTGTAATTTGATAAACATTCCTAAATATCTTTTGTAAAATTAGCTTGGCCAAACAATAAAAAAACCTTCTAACAGACAACCATAAAATATCTTGAATATACTGTAAAAGAAATAAACTCCATTTAAGTCAATAGTTGAATTTAGTATGGATATGATGGATATGATTTCTAATAATGTGTCATTATATTTAACAATGCTGGTTTTTGTTGCTTGCAAAAGAGGAAATATTCTAACAATTTAATTGGTACAAAAAATACAAAAAAAGAAATATTATTGATTTTTAAACAAGTTTATGGCATTTTTAATTAAAAACACAAAAAAGCAACTGTATATTAACTGCCTGTATGTTTCCTGCAATAGGGGTTGTTTTTTGACTTTCTATTTTATCAAAGTAATCATTAACCATCAATTATGCTGGATTTAATAAGTAAATTTACACAAATTGCATCGCATATTTTAATTAAAGACTCTTACTTTTCATTTTACTGGCAGCAAACTATTGTAAGATAACACTGTATAGTTTTAGTTTCTTTACGCTTACTAACCTATGTAAATTCTTACAAATACTACCTGTATACTATGTAAAATACATATTACTTGTTAGGCAGTTTTTAAAATTTTAAATACAATATAATATTTAAATAGTTATAAATAAATTCTATATTAGAGACTAAGAATTTCTTTCCTTTCACTCCTAAGTCTAGATAAAAAGGTCACCAAATGATAAGCTTTGCTTGGTGATGTTTTAGCGCCTTATTTGGGTTAACAAATAACAATTCGTTGGTACAATAAAACGCAAGAAGATGAGGCAACCTCAAGAGGTTTTAAATAGCTCCAAACTGAAATCTAAATACAATATAGCAAGGACACTCATAGTGAGAGACTTTTTTGCTACACAACTGTTCTCAACTGAACTAAGCTTAATAAGATATCTTTGAAATCTCCATAAAACTTCCTAAATGCTATGTATCTTGAAATACTTTGGTAAAACTATAGTTATTTGTGCAACTAGTGCGAAAAGTGAGCAATTTACTCACTCGAGAGAAATCCTTACTCACGAGCCGTAGGCGAGTGAGGAATGGTTTCTCGAGTGAGGCAATTGTACTTTGAACTCGAGTTGCACATTATACTTTTCCTACAGTTACCATAAAACAAATAAATTGGTGAAGAAACATAACCTATTTTTACACAGAAGTGAACTTTTAATATAACATTTAACGTGAAGTGACAAATACAACAGTACAACAGCTGACCAGCTGATTTACAGCCAGTGCTGCCAACGTATTTCGCGCGCATACGACGTTGCCTGCATGTTACGCGCTCACTATTTCAAGCCTTCACGTTGCAAATCTGGAGTGAGACAAAGTAATTAGAGTGAGACAATGTTAACATTGTCTCACTGATGAGCGAATTGGCCACTTTGTTTTCTCAAATCAGTGAGAGAACATGTACATTGTTAGGTAACTGTAGGAAAACAGTTTTTTTTTTTTAATGTTGGCATCAAATATTTAAAATACCCACTATTTTGAAACAAATAAAGGGTTTTATTCTCATTTTACACAAAATAACCGGTCAACAAGACAAAAATCTTTTGCAGAATCTCAACGCTGTAGCTCAAACCGTTAAGGAGTAGTGAATGTTTTTGCTGTAAACACATAAAGATAGACGCTAATCGAAAAATTATGTTATAACTGTTTTATTTATTTAAACCCAAGGAATTACTAGGTAAGTTATGTCCCTGCCTTTTTTGAACACCTTTCATACAGTCAGTTCTAAAATCCACCAAGAACCTGTTGTAAGACAGTTGAAGAGATGAGACCTCGGAATGGAATTCTAAATAGAAAAATTAAGAACCATAGGTGGACTGTGGAAAAAGGGTTGGAGAAAACAATGTCACCAAAAGCGCTACAGCAAAACAAGTTGGCTGACCAGAGGGACTTTATGATAGTGACTGTCGAGGCTCTTTGCCCTCTCTCCCTTAGGAGCTCAAGAATGAAAGTCAAAGTCATAAACTACAAACGACCTTCTTTCTGAAATTTTCCGGTGAGCAGAAGATTTGACTTCGTAGAGTAGTTTGCATTCCATTACCATGTTAGATGTTACCAATTCTAGAATGAGAATCGACGTAGTTGAATTGAATCGCCAACAGAGAGCACCGATTACCGATTGTCTAATCAAACTTTTTAACCAAGCCAAAATGAAAGGACTACTTGATGCTATAGTATCTTCTAAGTGACATTAATTTACCGTAGTACCAAAATTATCAGAGAAAATACAATTTTTACAGCACACTATGTGAGTGGTTAAAGAATGTTATATTTTTAAGCGAAAAATTGAGAATAGCCACACCATGGAATGTCTACTTCGATTTCCCAAATTCAATGGTGGAAGGTCAACTGAGCATTAAACTTTAGCCAACATCAGCCTAAAATGTAAATAATCATTATCACTTAACTATGTTTAGGTCAAATGTATATGTGACGGCTCCAAAAATTCCCAGACCCATTACATATCAGCTGGAGAGGTTTTTTTGCTACACCCTCAAGAAACCCTGTCAATACCATCACAAAATCTTTGCTTTATTTCAAATATTAAAGGAGGGTCTGTAATATTGAACTTTTTTAACCTCCTAACTTCTGCGTCAGCCCAGTTGCCTCACCATGGCATATTCCGGCAACCATAATATTCGGTCAGGCCTGGCCAATGTTTCAAGAAGTGTCATGCACATGGCTGGAATTCGCTGAGCTCTTCTCAGCAAATTCCTCGCTGAACCCGGTAACTGCGCAACTACAGTTTGTCTAACACCCCAAGTGATCGTTAGGCAGCAGCACTATACAGCAGTGAACTAACGTCATTGGCTGATGCTCCTCCACGGCCAACTTGGCTACGGACGGAAGGCACTCAGCTAAAGTTAGTCAAAATTCTAAATTCATTTCGGTCTGTCGCCTTTAGTTCCGCGTCGCCTTTCCCCCCTCTTTCTAAAATGGAATTAATCATGTCAATCTTTATCTTGTTATTGTAGGCCTATAACTTAGCGCGGATTCTAGTTCGGAATTGTATTTTCTCTTAAGCTAGAATTTTGTGTTCATAAATTTGTTAATACACCAAGTCAAAAGTTACATTATTTTATTAATTTGTTGCAAAGTTTGTTGTTTCATTCGGCAACCTGTCATATATAATTGGATTTGTTTTCATTTTAAATTATTACTTCAATATTAATATTAGGTAATGTGATTGTTATTAAGAGATGTAATTTAATGTTTAAGTAGGTTTTACTTATTTTGTAACTCAACTATCTGGGTAAAATGAACAGAACGTGTTCATGCACATTTTTGAAGATAGCAAATTTTGAAGGTTATTACAGAAAAAAAAATATTACTTTAAAGGGTAGTGAAAGAGGGTGGCAGGGGAGTTTGTCCAGACAAAACGAGCATAAAACATCAATGAAACGAGTGGAAAATAAATGAAAAGAATTATTAACATACAACAGTATATTTACATATACATTTTTTCAGTACAATCATTATACTTTGTCATAAATAACATAACAATTCAAATAAACAGTAGCTATAAATATGTTTGACCGGATTCACTAAGTTAAGTACAAAATACACAGAGTATAAAATTAAAGTATAACACAGATACATAAGTATAATGGCCACAAACGTATAATTTGTTAAAACCGTTAACACTTGACGAGGAATGTACCACCTTACACCACAATAATACTAAACTAATACACAATTATTGGCATCAATACCTAAATATACTCAAGGTCAATTAGCACCGATCAACTCTAAAAGAATTGCACAAAATAAGGGGGTTTTAGGCCTAAATGTAAAAATACAGACATCGCCTTTATTGTATTCAACACAAGTTCTGAAAATTCTCAGCTATTTAAATTATCTTAAATATTTATTTATTTGGATTAATAGAAATTGTTTAGGGCACCTTTCCGACCAAAAATGTTGGTTAGCCAAACTTGGCACACATTTTCGAGTACCGTAATAAAAGTGTATTCATTCGGCCATACCCATTATTACCAACCACCTGCCATTGCCGTGTTACATAAATTAAATTTTTATTTGCAATGTAAAAAAAATTTTCAGAAGTCATTGGCAAAAATAAGATAGGAAATTAAAGGAAGACAGAAAAACACAAATTTGTCAACTCTATCTCCACTTCTATGAGTAGAGCCTGTTACCGTCTGTGATTTACCACATACCATTTATGTGAAGAAATCTCTTTATTTTTTAACCGTTTTAAGTACCTTATAGGAAGATTATGTAGGGGTATGAGAGAAAATGGGGGTGGCACCTGATGAAATAACGCCTGCTACAGAAATAACAAACCCTCCAACACGTTATTTCAAGACTACAATTTGGTCATTCATACGATGGGAACGAAATAAGTCCTTATAAAAAGGTTGACAATATCCATAGTTTGTAGCTAAAATATTGCAGTGTTTCAATATTTCAGAAATACTGTTACATTTTTAAGTTTTATTTTGGTAAGGAATTTTTAGGATTCCGGTTTTCTTAAATCATGACTAGTTTATTATACAGTACTAGTCTGACTGTCCAGGTATTAGCATTGTTATCCTTAACTAATTAACAGAAGTAATTAGGTCTTCATAAAATATAACATGACTTACATGTAAATAACAAACCTATTTGTTTTAGATATTTTACGAATGGCGTTAACTAATATGGGAAGATAATTAACACACAGCCTATTATTTAAATACTCACAAAATACCAGTATATGAGGTTATCTGATTTTTAGTTACTTTTAGAAAGCAACTAAGAAAATACCCCCGCCGCAGCAAACCTGCAGACTAAGCGAATTTCCATTTGCCTGATTGGATTTACACTAAAATGTCTCCTTAAAAATATCACATTTATTCCCTATTTAAATCGAATCAGTTTAACACATACTTAGGTTTGCTGCAACAGGGAGGGTTAAAGTGTTTTTATGTAAAATGTTAATAGTTAGTAAGAAATAAAAACATTTTCCAAATTTGGGCAAAATATGTTAATAAATAAGCAAACTACAACAGTTTACTTATCCTCCATAAGAATAACATGGGAATTTTAAATTTACAATTTTTTTGAATTTTCTCCGTAACCATTAGGCGTATTATAACGCTTCAATATATTAAATTATATGTTTTTTTAAGCTCTACAAAATAGTTTGGAAAGAAATTGCAAAAATTTAAGTTTTTTGGGTCAAAAATGGGAAAAACCCATTTTTACCCCATAAAAGCCCCCATTAACCCCCGTTCCCATAGCCCGATCATGCTGGTTCGCGAACTCGTTTGAATAAACGTAGGTTTACACGTTTGTACCAAATTTCATCAAAATCGGATCATTTTTGCTCGAGTTATCGCGCTAACGGACACATATATATATATATATATAAATATATATATAAATATATATATAAATATATATATATATATGAATTTGAACGGTTGCTGTTTTTGGCCTCTAGGGACCTCAAAACGAAAAAAAAAATCGGTCCCGGGTCCAGGTCTTACCATGAGTACTACGGTAATAGCTTATTCCCTATATGGGAAATTCGCTAAAAGGAATATGAGGTATCTGCTGGATGATTTTACCATCCCTATCCATCCATAACAATCCTTTAGTTTCCTTCCCTACACAGTAAAATTGTGCTATAGCACATCAAATAATAAAACCGTACCCAAATTCAGTTTTACTTAAACATTTAATAGAGAGAGGTTATGGAACGCTGAAGTCCTTAACTTAAGTAATATTTAAATAAAATCATTCATCATGAAATTAAATAAAATCCATGGGAGCACTTATCGAGATCCATAAGAAAACCAAACTAAATCACAACCAAACATAAAGCAAAGTTCAACTAGCAACACAGCTGAGTGTTTTAGGTCAAATTAAAATCTCAAAATCATAAACCAAAGATTTAAAAATCCAAAAAACATATCTCACGAGAATCATGTTTGTGTCAACAACGTAAATATATCTAATAAAAATAAATCAAATACTTGTACTGATTTTCTCAATAGCATTGAGTTATGATTTCAAGTCGTAAGTTTAATGTAACGTTAATACACTAAGTGAACACCGTATTTTGATTGTATGTAGCCTTCCCTGCCTCACCATGGCTTGGTATACAACTAACTACCCTGAAGTGTTCTATAGTCCAAAGTGTTCTACAACACTCATACAACCTTGCATCATTTGTTCTTCACGCTGCTTTTTGGTTCGTAAAACCTCTCCATCAATGCACGCAGGATACTTCCTGGGATTCTCTGGTTGTTGGCGATAAGCTCCTCAAGAGCACTTCCTACCTGGAAAATGCCATGCAGAAAAACACAATGTAGTACAATACACAAAAGTACAAGAAAAGTTGGAAATTTTGAATAAAATTAAAATAATGTAAGTGACATAAATCCTGTCACCTTAAAATTATAAAACCACATACTGGTACTCCAAAAAATGTAGAATATTTTATTTACCTAGATGGTATATAGTAACAAACATGGCACTGTTGCACTAGAAGTCACGAACAAAATAAATAAAGCAGCTGCATTTTTCCCACCAAGTTAGTAGTCTTATATGAATATTAAATTAAAAGCTGATTTTAAATCAATTTTTGACGCACACTCATACTTTCTATCCATTATGTCATACGTACAGAAACTTACTCAACAAATACAATAGTCACACAATTTAGTCCACAAGGAATTCACAATTTCGCTGCAACCACAGGAAATGTGCACAATTTCGCTGTGATCCCAGAAGACGTACAAAGTAATTGTAGTATAACAATAACAATTAATTTTAAACTTATCAATACTTTCCAAAGCAACCCGATTTTGACTGGATCTGATTTATGTCTGAGAATCGTTAACATTTTGACTGGACACGGCCTAACCCAAAGTAAATGTATGGCACATTGACCCCTAGAATTAAAATGAATTGTGAAAATAGACCTCCAACAGTACGTAAAAGAGAAGCTTTACCTGGAGAGACGAGAATAGAAAAGGCTTAGCAGATTATAGTTGAAGTAAAATCACAAAAAAACTGACTTTTACCATTGTTGTTTAAACCAATAGTTTTAATGGATTTAAATTGAAAGTAGTACGATAAAAAGAACACAATTGTGCTACTTACAATAACTGCCAAGTCCTCGGGTGACAGTGAGCCATCGTAAGGGATTGGAGTTCCGACATGAGTCCTCAGCTTCACAGGGAATCCGCCGTAAATGGGCACCAGAGGAAACTTGGTCCACTGGTACAGCTTGAGCCAAACTCTGCGAAAGAACCCGACTGATCTGAATGACTCCCGCACATTCTGGGTGAATATGGGGATTATTGGCTGAAAACAAAGTGAAAATGTCAGATATACAGGACCAATGTTGAAACAGTGATTTTCATTGTACAAAAATATGAAACTGTGATTATAACATTATAAATAAATTTGGTTAACATTCCATATACGTATATTTTGTTAGCATACACACTGGGCCTACCCACATAACTTAATATAGAAAAAAGGATTAGGCCTAGCAAATGGTCGGGTCTTACAAGATGTATGGTAATCCATGGTATAAAATTATCTGTACTATTTAACACGTTGGTTCCTCTTAAATAAAAGAATATACTCCTACCATACAAATGCTACATATGTAAAAATTTCAATGGTCTTTCTAAGTTTGGTGTGATTTAGTAAATAAAACATTTTTCGGTACTTGAGTATTAAACGGAGGCCACCATTACGAAACACGCCGCGGCACTTATAGAGGGTTAAATTGTTATAGATGTTGTAGTAGAACTATTCTAGTATTGTTGTGAGTTGAGCGTTATCAGATGAGTCATGTGTCTACTCGCAGAATCCCCTCCAAGTAGGCCAAGGTCAGGGTCGTTGACCGGAGCGCGCGCCATTACCTGTCATCGCCTGTCACTGTGTCTGGTCAGCTATATCAGTTATAAAATTAAACTATCATAACCTAACCTAACCAACCAAACTTGCTGATAGTGAAAACATCGAATGAAGGTTTACTAATAATCAGTATTATCATAGCTAAGTTAAGAAACTGTAGGTTAGGTGGCCTCCGTTTAATACTCAAGAACCCATTTTTCTTCGCTAAAATAGACTGAAGCTGTCAGTAATTTAAGACCAGTTTCCACCTATGCTTGATTTCAACAATTTGAGGTATAATGAAACCTAGTGGAAGCAAAGACCCATCCTTTAACATTCATTTCATTATCCTCCCCCCCTCCCCCCAAATTGTGTCAAGGCACTACAAAAGCAGTCAAACATTATGCAGTATTATTATTTGTTAAGTTGTTCAAAACTTTAAATATTTTCTCTAGAAAATAATGTCCCGGAACACATTCCCCCTTCAATTTTAGCCCTGGTTCTCAAAGAATTAACAGTAACTCACTACATAAATGATTATACCGTACACAGATATTAATTTGGGATCTTTTACTACAGTAAAATAATGCCCTACATACAAAGGTAAACTAGCAAGAGTACAAAGAGCCTATCTAAAACGAGTAGGCTATATTTTACATTAACGAAGAAAGAAATTGAAACCTACGACTTGGGCATCAAGTGCCACCCGAGCAAAACCTAGCCTCTTCTTCCACATGAGCCTGTAGTACGAGTCAGAGAACTGAGCTTCGTACACTCCGCCCGGAGAGATGGCCAGGAGATTGTTCTCCTTGAGGATGGCCGAACACGACTGTATCGTTCCTGGAATCACTTTGAGAGCTTCCGCAATGATGGCCCAACCTAGGAGGAAGAGAACATTTAGTTAGGTGTCAATCCATAAAATGGTCCAGAAAAGAAATATTTGGTTGCTTCAAGATTTTTGTTTTCATATTTTTTAGCCAAAAGCACATGTCATTGGAAGTGCAAATATTCCTTATTTAAATTTATCCACCTATGGCAGCCATTTTTCTGACGTTGGAGTGCCCATTTGGCATTTTCAGCGATTACAGGGCTCTGTGTTTTATCAAATATCTCCGATTCTATACATCTTTAAATATTAAAATGAAACCCAATCCCTTCAGAAGAACCTGAACTTGAATAAGGTGCTAAAAGTGTGCACTAAAAAACAAAATATATAAATAAAAATTATCAAAATTTCTAACTTTTGAAGCACTATATATTTGTTGGGCATAAAATCAAAATTTGAAATTTGATTTTTGAACTGTCTTTGGCAGGATTTAGAACAAGCACCTCAACGAGATACAGTTATCTCACTCTCAATCTACTCTTGACTAAATACTTTTGGACTCAATAGGCTATTCCACCAAAATAGATTAAATACAAAAACTTAACTTCTTTCCAAGACTACATTCAAATTTTCATTAGTATTATATTTGAATTGTTGGCCAAAAACATTGATTTCCGTTGAGAACATTGATGTAGGCTATCAAAAACATCGCTAACCTACCATCTATGTTTCGAAAACATCCACTATCAATGTTCATCCCTGAAATGCTGTTAATACTTTTGCCAGCCGGGCATGTTTGTGCACTTGTTTAAACACTTCTCAAGTTAATATCAGTTTACTATACAGTACGTGTGAATGTAAAATATTTTAACTTACCTGGTATTTTGAACAGGAATCTGTCACCAACAGAATGGATTAGACGATTTTTAAGTAGATATACTCTTGATAAAAAATAATACAAGTCTATAGGAATGGCACCGTGGTAGTAAATGAACAATGCTGGTGTACTCTCGGGAATGTTCTCAAGACCTTTCACCTCATAACCTAAAACCAACAAATCAAAAGGGTGTTTCTTTCAAATTCGATTGGTAAGAAATTAATGTAATAAAATCGGTCTGGAGTGAATTGTTTTATTTGGAAACCAACAAAGGAAGAGAAAGTATGATAACATAGGCCTACAAGATAAATTACCCAACATGTCAGTGTAAAAATACTTCCTGAAATGTGTGTTTACATCTACCCTATTGCAGTAATTAATGTCTATAGAAAATATTGTGGCTCAAAAAGACTCTAAATGTAATCAAGTAAAAAAATAAATAACCTTTGTTCTCAGACTGCATAGTAACTGGGGTTAACGTTGACTCTGAGTTTAAAGGTCTGTAAAATCTCAAGAACATCAGTACCTACCATATCTCACTTGATTCAGGCAAGCTTATGACCAAGCATGACTAGTGACCAAGGTCCAGAAGACCTTATTCAAACATTTTCATAATAACGTACTCAAGCTACTAACTTTTAGCTACCTACTAGTACCTACTATTGTCTTACCTATTAGAATATTTATATTCATATGCGATGGTGACGCCACCTGTGCATATTTTAACTTAAATATGAGTGAAGGATGAGTGTAGAATTGAGTATATTGTGAAGCTTTCTTACTGACTAAGACCAGCTGTTTCATTAGTCAAGACTATTTACTGAGAGTCGGATGATCAAAGACAGCTGGGTCCAGTTTTGAAACCTCAAAAAGCTACACTTTTTCCAGGATCGAACCGACACCTTTAGGGAAGCTGCAATATGTGATATATGATTTAGGGTAACTGACAAAATTATTTAGAGGACGTATATAAAACTAAATTAACTTTCTCTTACCATGCCAAATATATCCATGTGCGTCCCAAATTGCAGCTATAAGTTTTCTTGCACCGTCATAAATATCTGTCTCAAAGGCATCTCTTAATCTGTACCTGAAACGCAAGATATAGCAAATAGTAAGTGTAAAGATGGGTGGTAAATAAGTTTTTCTATTGTCCTTTTTACCGTATTAGGTGGCGCACTCTTTGCATTTGTCCAATAGCTGCTAAAAAAAACTACGGAAAAAGTCTATTGTACTGGCAAATTTCCTGTCTCAAACCAGATTTCGAGTGGACTAGATTGTAAAACTATCCAGAGTGTACTCACAAGCATCGGATAGGATTAGTTTTGATATGTCTAAGGAATTGGTTTTAGTAGGATCTCTAGGTCATACTAGAGATGGAAAATACCGTTACTTTGCAATAATCGTGAGGAAAGTTTCATAGCTTTTCGGTGATTAGTTAAATAATACAATAATTTTGGCTCCAAATTAATTCCTCGTCAAACATTACAGCCGGTCACCTTAAGTAAGAAGAGAAGGACATTATTTCACTTGCTCATTCAAAAAGTTCAGCTAGCCTACATTACAACAAATAATTTCACTACCAAAGTACCAGTAGGCTACTATATTATTTCGTAATACTCGCTGTCAATAGGAAGTCACAATCAACTTTATTTCACTGGCTCGTTCTAACAGTAGACAACATTACAGTTACAGAAATAATCGTATAAGGTACCAAAGTAAGCTACTATATTATTTTTTTATATGCTTGGCATTAATAGAAAAACGTGATCGTCACTATTCCACTTGCTCGTTCTAACAGTTAGATGACATAACAAAAAAAAATGCATTTTCAATTTACCAAGGTATTATTATTTTGTGATGCTCGCTGTTATTAGAAACACACAATCAGCAAAATAGTTATTTCATTTATCCCTTTAAACAGTCCAGACGGTGTTCCTAAAATAATAGGATATTCTCAGAAATCTATTACCAGGGTGAAAAAAAACATTCAGTTGGCCTAATAGGCTAGCAGGTTTGCTGCGGTAGAGGGTATCCAATTGTGTTAAATAACGCCCCACCTCTATGCCATTGACAAGCCTGCTATTCTGCACCCTGGGGAGGCCTAATAGTTTGTAAGCCTAAACTTAACCTTAGTAACTAAGCCTTAACTGTCCAAAATATGTTAAAGGATGTTAGAGAAAGAAATATTAAACCCAGACAAAAAGATTTGATCCACGCATGAAGGTAAATGTTTGCATACCTATGGAGTTTGTATATGTACAGTATCACTGCATTCATGTATAAAAGTAAAACAATAAACAATGGAAGCATAAATGAGACAATCAGAGGTAAAAGTAGCCAGGAAACCCACAGTGAGTAGTCCACATCAATGTAATCCACTGAAACAGAAATAATTGAATTTCACTTATTAAATACTTTCAGACCCTTAACTATGTTACTGACTATTATAGTTTACTATTAATGTATCTGGAGCATTAACTTAATGGGAAACAGATTATAAATAGAAATTATGATAAACTATTTACTAAGCTTACTTTATGTGTCAGTAAAACACCAAATTAAATTGGTTCAATAATGGAAAACTCTACACTAGAAACAATTTCACATTAGATCAGTCAGACACACCGTAGAAGCTACCACTGCACCCTGACAGAAATAATCACCTGTACCCAGGGCCGATTTACCGAATAGGCACGTGCCTAGGGTGCAGGACAACTGGCTTTTTTGTGGGACGCCAAAATTTGGAAAAAAATGGTTGTTGTAATTGCATGCGATCGCTGTAAACTTCTGATAATCCCTCGCGACCGTGTGGACATCGTAATCGTCTCCCGCGATTGCGGCAAAATTGTAATTTCATCTTCCACTGATCATTATCTTCCGTGAATGTGGCTAAATTTGATCTTTTCCCACAGTCATGTGGACAAAGCGGGCCTGTCTTAACCAGTATCTATTTACCGTGACAAAAATGCCTGGAATTGAATTTGGTGCAATAACTCCAAAGTCTAAGTCCGTAGAGTGCAATCAATTCCATATTGCTTAGCTCGTTTTTGAAATTTTTTTTTACTAGGCCTAAATATTTGCAAACGCAGAGGTAAACTTAACCTTATCATACACCTAATACAAGGTTATTAGTAAGTTAATAGGTACAATAAGTGTATGAAAAAAATTAAAGACCTTTCACAGAAGCAAACTAAGTTTTAAAGCTTTACATAATTGGCTAGGGATCAGACTTTCCACATCAACTGCCGGCTGGCGTATGAACTCGTAGGGACCGTGTTGTACTTTAAAATTATAGTGGAGGGTAGTTTCTTAACTGGGCTACGCTAATATTGGTTGAAACTATCGATCCGATTAGTAAACCTTCATGAGATTTTTTCACCATCAGCAAGTTTGGTTGGTTAGGTTAAGTTATGATACTTTAATTTTCAATAGATATATTATAAATGATCGATTATTAGGCTAATCAATATTTTCAATTCGATAGTTTCAATCAATATTAGCGTAGCCCAGTTAAGAAACTGTATCTTTAGTGGGTTCAAAAAAAGACCTTGAAAGTTTTTTAAGGGGCATTCCCTAACATCAAATGCAGTATTAACGTCTGGTTAGGTGTTAGGTAATATCAAGATGAATTTGCCAAACCTATTTCACAATGTCAATAATATCCCATGCAGTTTGGGAATTACGGCAGCCGCTCTATGGCTATACTTCACTCGACTCACCTTTATTTCTAGTTGTGCAAGTGATTACACAGTGGAAGTTAGAAAAAAAACTTAGTTGTTGCCTAAGTACCCACACCTTGCACTAAGTTAAAGCTTGGTCCAAGGTAATAAGATCTTATTGTCTGTTTACTTCTGAAATTAATTATCTAAGCCTAAACTAAGTTAGCCTCAGCTTACCACAATATTTCTCAATGTAGTAAAGAATATTGCTGAAAAACTTGTACATTTTTAACAGTAATAGGCTAACTTATACAACACCGAAAAATATTGAGTCTTATTTACATTAACTATACACGTTTCTCATTAATACGATTTTTTACGCAAATTAAAACCAATTATACATTAGGACTATAATGATAAATTACTAAACGATCACAAGATAGGCTATAGGCTATACAATATTTTCAATTTTAAATAAACATTATTTATAAATAACCTAGAAAACTTATTAAATGACATTAGGATTAGACAGCGTAAATGAATACAAAACCTCATTGGCCATTGGCCAAATTTGTCGAACAGCTGGAGGAGCTGGGTTTGAAAGAAAAAGGTTCGGTTCAGCTGACTAGAGCGAGTGAAGATAGTTTCGAAGCCAACTAGTGCCTTTGATTATAGAGCATCAGTCATCAGTGTCATTTTAATTGACGATGGCATCGTCGGATTGAAAACCAAACACTATGTCGATCTTAAAATGTTAGAATAAAGCTCCCATTATCAATGGTCGTAGAAGGCAACACCAAAATCATTGTATTTTACCCTGCTAGTCGCAAACTAAACGACTTGAAAAAATAATTAATTAGTTAAAATGTTTTATACAATAACTATGCTACACATATATTATAAGTTACTTAATCTCTATAAAACTAAGCTCAGTGAATAATAAATACGCATAGTTTTAATTTGTTTCCTCATCTATTAACGATAAAAAATGTCTAGAGCCAATTTGTTTAATTTGTATTAATTATAAATTATTTAAGATGGGGACGCCACTATGTGCGTATTTTAACCCAAATATGAGTGATGGATGAGTGTAGGATGAGTGGCGCGATCTTGTAGTCTTGTTAGTGACTAAGGCCGACATGTTCCTTAGACACAGCTGATAATTAATAGCCCTTATAGCTAATGGCAACTAAGGGACCTACAGTTTAGAGTGGAATCCGAACCACATTTTCCCCTTGGTATTTAACGAATTTGTCTAATTATCAGGATAGTACTGCGGATAGTCAAGTACTCACTCGTGCGGACGTTAATCCACACCAGGGAGCATCGCTTCCACAGTTTATGCCTATAAATATCCACAATTCGTGACCTCCTAGTAGCTGGATTACAGGACGACGCCACCCGTCCCAGTATGGATTCATTTTACTATAAGAATACATATTATGTTTTAAGAAAAACTATCCTTCAAACTAAACAGCCCCCCCCCTTCTTCGATCCAATTTTCTATCATGAAATAGTTATTATTATTATTTTTTTTTTATATATATTTCAAAACTAAAATAATGATATATTCCGTTAAAATCAGCTAAAGCTTATTTCATGTGAACCTAGAACTAGAAATAAAAAACAAGGAATCCTGCCAAACGTAATAAAAATATAGAGGTATCAACGGTTACGTTGGTACCACTTGCGGATGCAGGCTGTCTCTCGCAGATGATAAAGTCCCTTAACAAGTGTGTCTATAACGCACAGTTGGTAATACTGATAGCACTTTTACTCGATCGATTACTGTAGCGCCTGTCAGACAGAAGAGCGGCAAACTTTATCACAGATGGTCATGTGTTTTCCCAGTACTTTTTCCTTAATCAATTAAAAAAGTTTACAAATACTATCAAACCTCTTCGAAAAGTGCAAGCTAATACGCCTATAAAACACTTGCCAGTTAAAGTTGGCATCGATTCCAACGATTTACAAAAATGTGAACACCGTGTACCCTTAAAATAGTTTTAATTAGTTTTGCAATTTTTTTCATAGTTTTTAAAAATGCAAAAAGGTTTAAGTGTGAATTGGGCTCAAGGAAAATTTATTGAATTGAGCCATACATTTTTCTTCCGCTTTGAGTTTCACATGTTAACTTTATTTGCAGTACAGAATTTAATTTGTTGTTTATCATTCCAGTTGGTATATACCTGTTGATATAGATTTTCAGCGAATTTCGACGAAGCAATTTTTAGTGCAAATTATTATACAGAATCAACCTGCATTAATTATTAATTTCCTGTTGGTATAGGTATGTTGTACAGTTTGAACGTCGTAGTAATAAAAGCAACATACACAATCGTCCGAACATATCCAAAGTGAGGGTGTTGTCATAGATAAAACATGTGTTGCCTAATGAAATAGTAGCGTTTCTGACTTCAACGCAGGAGGATGGGTTCGATTCCCCGTAGAATTTTAAAAAATTGAGGGGTTTGGTCGGTTTTGACAGTTTTTATTTTATTTTCCTTGCTCACTAAAAGCCACAGATGTAGATGCCTGGGTAGGTTACATAAAAATTAAAATAAAAGTGTTGCAAATGAGTTTAATTTGAATTCTTTAGTAAAACAATCAACGCAATGGACGTAGAAAAACTTTACTAAGTAAAAATGTAGGGGAATAATTATAGTCTTGCAAGATTATGGAAAGAAGCTGTAATAGAGTCTTGAATAAGCCTGTTTTATTTTGACCAGTATTTACATGTAAATTTGTGGATCTTTACGTTGAATCGTGGCGTTATTTCGAGAAATGTTGATGATTAGTAAAAATTTCCAACGAAATACCAAAATATTGTCTTTCCCACCCGTCCAAAATCCCACGCTTACCTGAGGTGGGAATCAAAAGGGAAATTTATTTTCCTGGCTGAGCGCCCGCTGGGTTGGCAGCACTGGCAGCTATGGCGAGGGGCGTGCAGACGACACAGCTCACTGTGTTAAGACAGCGACGAAACGGCTGCCGCCCGAAAAGTCAGTGATAATACGTTTCAACTTGTACATATTCCAGTGTTACCTAGTGCAGTGTAAACATGTGTTCAAACTACCTCCAGTTGATATCATCCGATGATAAAATCTGCAAAAAACGATCTATAGGGTTTTGCGAATCGGGAAATTGGTTTAGATAAGTGTTTTTTTCCAGTAATAACTAAAATTGGCCGCCTCGTAACGCTGGACGGGAATTTGTCAATGTAATAATCCGCCGCTCTAAATAGGCTAAGGTTAAAAATAGGCAGTGACAGCGTAGGCGGGCTGACGCAGAATGTCAACCTAGCTGTGTTGAGTGGTTACGTTGAGTGTCGTGTTGATATGCTGCGTTGACGGCTGGGAGAGATGGGCAGTAGTTGTTCATCTGGACAAGCTCATAAAGACAAGGATACAACTTCTCAGCGCTCCGATGAGTGAGTACAGACTAATTTGCCAATCCAGACTGTCTAGCTAATTGCCTGATGGATAGCCGCGTCCGCGTGTCATATATAGGTTTTGGCGGGAATATATCCAATTTGAAAAAAAGTTTTTCTACATACGTGATACTCGAAATTATCAAATAGCGCGTGGGGACAAAAATGTTGAGGGGTTTCCAAAATCTGTAAAATGTAAAAATCAGAAATGTTTAAATGTTTTCTCTCTACTTAAATTTAATTTTATTTCAACGTTTACAATGAAATCACTCTTGTGAATGTAACAGTTTTGATTAATCTTTTCATATAAAATATAAACATAAACCAACTAACATATTCTAACTTAGTATACTATCCGATAGAACACGTAAATGCAAAAAAAAAAAAAAAATAGTAAGTGCAAAATCCGTAATTTGATAGAAATCGGCACAGGAACCTTTTCACTTATGGACACCTTGCAAAAATTCTTTAAACAGTCTTATAACTTATTTTTTCGTCTAGTACGTCTATAATTCAACACAAAAAATATATTTAAAGGTCAATAGCCAATTAATTGTACACAAGTTTCAAATTGCTCAGGAACAAGAAAAGCTACATGAAATATGGGCATAACACCGTACAACATATTAACATATAACATAAAATTCAATTGGAGTACTATAACAATATGCATTCAAAATCTTAGTTTACTTGGTGATTCAATGCCGCGCTAAGATATAATACCCCCGCTGCAGCAAACCTGCCGACTTAGCGAATTTCCATTTCCCTGGATTGATTTTTAATTAATCTATTAAATTAAACATTTATGTTTAACGAGTAGGCTACCTAGGTTAGCTGCTACAGGGAAACTAATAAAGTGTGTTTTTTATTAAAATATCAATAGCTTAGTATGTAATGAATATATCCGCCAAGTTTGATCAAAATATATCCACAAACAAGCCAACTACAACATATTATAATATTATCCATGATAATAACATGGGAATTTTAAATTAACAATTTTTTGAATTTTCTCCGTAACCAATCATCGTACAAAAACACTTTGATATACTAAATTATTTGTTTTTTTAAACTCTTTACAAAAGCTCTGGAGAAAAATTGATAGATTTTGTGTTTTCAGGGGGGGGGAATGAGAAAAACCCATTTTTACTCCATAAAACCCCCGTTAAACCCCGTTCCCATGGTCCGATTATACAGGTTCGCGAACTCATTCAAGTTTATACCGCCTTACACCTTCAAACCAAATTTTATCAAAATCGGACAAGAATTACTCAAGTTAGCGTGCTGATGGATATATATTTGAACGAATGGTGTTTTTGACCTCTGGGGACATCAAAATGAAAAAGTAAATCGGTCCCGGGCCTAGGTCTTACCATGAGACCTACGGTAATAGCTGCTTCCCTATAAAGTAACACTTTTAACAAGCTAATACAAGTCTCAACCTGTTTTATTATTTAGTTACTATATACTAGTAGGGTCTTTACTATAAATTTGATATCCCACAGGATCCCGCAGTGTTTCCTAATTTTATTATGGACAGTTTTGTAGGAGTTAGTTGGGACGTAGGTGTAGTTTAGTACATTATTAAACATCAGTCCCTATAGATTTATCATCTTTGAGTCAGATGATAACAATTTCAGGTTCGAATAAGAATATTTATTTTCCTTTTGTCCGCATATAGGAAGCATTAGGTATTTTTGACACTTATTGTTTATTGTTGATTTATTCCAACAGTAAGTTGACTCCTTAACTTAAAGTACATTACATAGGCATTAATTCTACTTATAGCATACCAAGTCAATGTAGTAAGTACCTTATCGAAAGTGATTGTATATAGTTCGGTACAGTACGACCATCGAAGTATATAACACAACTTCGATGAGTACGACTCGTCTTGACGTTCCAAAAACGAGACACACAGACCGTGACGTGGCCAGGTAGAACACTTTATTCGAGATTGACCATACTACACACATATACATACACACCAATATTAGAACAGAAAGCTGTATGGATCGTAAACATAAGCAAATGGCGTAACTGGTCAGAATCCCATACCAATAACATTAGTTAACATGTGGTTTAGACAGTTCCATTATTGAAATAAAGTTTACTTTCGGGCCAGTAATCTTATTAGTTAATGAACCATTCAGTTGCTTTTCTAGTAGGCCTATTCGTGATACCTACATTATTGGTGCTAGAAGTTCGTTAAGGGCGAGAGCAGCTGAACAGCTGACGTTCCTAACCCTTGTCGCGAACTACTTTAGTTGACGCTTCTCCCTAAATGTTGGGCCGTGTTCAGTCTTGAAAGATGATATCACGCAGTTTTACCCCGGGTGCTTGTTCTATAATGTATCTATATATTTAATACACAGTTGTAACACTGTTTTCTCAGTAATTACTGGACCGATCTACAAGATTTATGTCTCAAATTAAAGGGGATAGTGTGTAGATTTGCCGAACTTCCTTAGAATTTATACGTTTTTTCTAAGGGCTACGATCTACAGCCCTTTAAAGGTCGAGTCAATACAATTCTTTTTGAAGAATATAATACACAGTTTATAAATTATTCGTCAGCTGTTTAATGTTTGTCAGACATTTGTTATTATTTTTATAACCTCACTTTCAGTATGCAATTATTAAACATGGAGTTTCTGTTTATAAACACACGATTTTGATCAAGGAAAGTGTATTTGTTAACTTATTTTTGAAATGTTTTAGTTTTCCTGCAAAGTGATCTGAAGGAAAGTGGTAATTGAGTTTAAGTTTGAGTATGGAATGTGAAATAATACCCATAGTAGGGAACGGAAACTTATTGTTTTTATCAATATAATTTATTCTCTACGGCCACCAGAATAATCATGGGGAAATCCGCTTGCAAGTTGTACATATAATTGCTAATGAGTGGGAAACATACAAACATTTTATAGTAGGTGACGAATCTTACTCAAGATCTTAGACGTTCAGTGGTACCAAACTTTACCTTCTCGAGATGGCAAGTACGCTGGGATACGTGGAACTACAATATATCAGTGATTTTCTTTTTTCAAGTACACAGGGAAGTTGCTTGAGAAACTGTGACTTACCATTCGGTTCTGGTGAAGAGGTACCGGTATGTGACTTGATGTTTAATGGCAATGTTGACTCGGGTCATTATAGCGTTATAAAACTTTATCATTAACCCCAGGGTGTGAAAAGTACACAAAGAAAAAGAAAAGGTACTCATTAACCGGGCGTAAAGAGACATACCGAACGAAAAAAAATGTAGAGAACCATCGAACTAAAAAGGCAAAGAGCAGTGTTGGTGTTAAATGTGCTCTGGAAGACCCTACAAAAAATATCAACACCAACTCTTTTGAATTGGGGTCGTTAGATTGGATTTGTCAGTCACTAGGCCTACTTCAAATCTATGAATTTGAGTCAGAACAGACTAACTGGGACACAAAAATGTTTTAGTTTTCCTGCAAAGTGATCTAAAGGAAAGTGGTAATTGAGTTTAAGTTTGAGTATGGAATGTGAAATAATACCCATAGTAGGGGACGGAAACTTATTGTTTTGATAAATATAATTTATTCTCTATAGCCACCAGAACAATCATAGGGAAATCCGCTTGCAAGTTGTACAGATAATTGCTAATGATTGGTAAACATACAAACATTTTATCGTAAGTGATTAATCTTACTCAAGATCAGTGTTCGACGTCCAAAATTTACCTTCTCGAGATGGCGAGTACGCTGGGATATTTGGAACTACAATTTATCAGTGAACTATAGGCCCTACCCTAACTATATTTGTTCGAGTAGGCCTACACAGGGAAGTTGCTTGAGAAACTGTGACTTACGATTTCGGTTCTGGCGAAGAAGTATCTGACTTGATGTTTAATGGCAATGTTGACTCAGGTCATTATAGCGGTATAAAACTTTATCATTAACCCCATGATGTGAAAAGTACAAAAAGAAAAAGAAAAGGTAATCATTAACCGGGCGTAAAGAGACATACAGAACGAAAAAACATGTAGAGAACCATCGAACTAAAAACGTAAAGAGCAGTGTTGGTGTTAAATGTGCTCTGGGAGTCCCTACTAAAAAATGCCAATTTTTTTTAAAATGGGGGTCGTTAGATTGGATTTGTCAGTACTGCAAATCTATGAATTTTGAGTCAGAACAGACTAACTGGGACACAAATATTTTTCCTTATGTTGTCACAAGGGGAAGGTAAAATGAACTCCTTATCAACATTTTGAGTTTATGGAAAATCTTATCAACAGCGACTATAAAAAAAGTATTAAGGGTCAAAAGAGACAAAAAACGATTTGAGTAAAATATAATACAAATCTGCATTTGAAATGGCCAGTTCTAAGTCTCACTTGAATCAACATCTTTCTGGTAGTGGTAGTATACATAGTTTTAAAATCCACGACTCCTTTTCCATCAAATTGGACAGTTAATACCCTCTAACATTGAACAAAGTATGCCCAACTTTATATATACGACGTAAACACAGCTTTTACTCACAGTATGGGTCAAAGATTCGTGAAATGCGACCAACTGCTGATGCGTGATTTACATGTAGGCTAAGTGACTATCTTTATTCCATACAACAAATGTAATGAAAAAAGACGAATTTAGGAATATACTTGAGCAAATTATCTAAATATCATAAATAGCTGCTTATTAGGTTATCAGCATTGCCCAGTTTGTATACTATTTATTTTTCAAATGAAACTCGAATTAAAAAACATTAAAATAATAAAAACGTTAAAATAATACATCGGTTTGATTAACATAAAATAGTTTATACAGGCAAACTATCAGTTCTATTTCATGTAAAAAAATTAAACAACCCCTAAATAAAATACAAAGATAAACAGTATTTGTTAATTATTATTTCTTTATTGCTGACAATATTCCCGTGGCGGAGCACGGGCTGTTAACTAGTTCTATAATATTTTATACAGCTAAAATATTATTGTGTTCCTGTCAGCAGTCATAAAAGTCACGACCGAGGTAGGTACCTCACCCGCGTCTTTCTGGGAATTGACTAGATATAACTTCAGTTCCACTTCCAAATTCTCCTTTACTACCTCTTCTAGACGGAATGTTGACTTAGCAGTAATGGTAACGAAAAACGGACGCCACCACCGCGTGCCACTCAGGGCAAAAGAAACTTGACTTTAAACCGTATATTAGATAATTGTTTTGTTTTGAGATTACTTTTAAATCATTTCTTCAGCACACACTAAGCTATGTTCAATACAACAATACAAACCTATCAACGAACGCTTGTCAACCGTTAATATTCTAACATTTACGATGTCTGCGTGTACAGAATGAAAACAAATCCTATGCTCCGTCCAGCTGTTTGTGAAACTGATTAGAAGTGCGACAAAGTATGTTTCACTATCGTATATGTAAATGACTTACGACCATGGTAGATTGCAGCGAGCAACTATCATGAACAAATTGCCGTGTTATACTGAATAACACTATTTCCTAGTCATGAGTGACGTATCTAATACAACTTGTAGCTAGTTTTTAGCGAATTTCCCTATAGGGAAGTAGCTATTACCGTAGGTGGCACGGTAAGACCTAGACCCGGGACCGATTTACTTTTTCATTTTGATGTCCCCAGAGGCCAAAAACACCATTCGTTCAAATTTGTATATATGTATATATATATACGTCCGTGAACGCGATAACTTGAGTAATTTTTGTCCGATTTTGATGAAATTTGGTTCAAAGGTGTAAAGCGGGATAAACTTGAATGAGTTCGCGAACCAGCATGATCGGACCATGGGAACGGGGCTTTACGGGGGGTTTTATGGGGTAAAAATTGGTTTTTCTCACTTTTGACCCTCAAAACACAAAATTTCCCAATTTCTCTTTAGACCTTTTTAAAGAGCTTAAAAAACAAATAATTTAGTATATAAAAGTATTTTTGTTCGGTTATTAGTAACGGAGAAAATTTAAAAAATTGTAAATTTATAATTCCCATGTTATTCTTATGGAGAATATTGTCAAATGTTGTAGTTTGCTTGTTTATGGATAGGCCTATATTTTGATCAAACTTGGCAAATTTATTTATTTTGTACTAAGCTATCAATATTTTACTAAAAAAACACATTTTATTAGTTTCCTTGTAGCAGCAAACCTAGGTACTCGTTAAACCTAATGTTATTAAAATATATTTAATTGAAAATCAATTCAGACAAATGGAAATTCGCTTAGTCGGCAGGTTTGCTGCGGCGGGGGTATTTTTAACCAAAATCGTCGTAGTTGATGTGAGCCACCGACAGATTGTGCTGATCTAAATCACTGACTTCTATGGAATACACAATCGTTTTTACCAATTCAAACTAATGGAATGACTTATTGTGAGCTATAGCAACTGTAGTTATGACCCATCAACTATGTCAACAACAAGAATTAAGGTAGGAAATAGAGTTTTCGTCACTAGCGCATTCTGTGTCTGGCTCACACAACTACGTCCTTTTTCTTAGCAAAAAATTTTCTATTTCTATCTAGGCTTCTTGTATGGACGAGACTCTATCAAATTTATGTTTAAGTTGTGTAGATGTATACTAGAGCACAAGGCATGAATGAATGTGTTTTGCGTGTTTGTTGTTACAAGTGCTACGTACTGTACAGGTTACGTCACGTTCTCTACAATGCTTTAATCACGTCATGCCTAATATTTAACAATGACAGCATTATATAGTCAACCATGACTCCTTAATTACGAATGGCATAAGTAAACAAGTGTGAAAATATTGTGAGGATTCAAGACGTAATAGTTTTTGCTGGAACAACTTTTTCAACCGATTTTACAGCAATGACTTTGGTATCGTTTTTGGATGTGAGGTGGTTTCCTAGAAAACCTTGGAACTCTACCATAATAAAAGGTTATGTCTTAAAGTTTATTGAATTTGGCATCTTTAGATTGAATTTGCAGACGTTTCAGCCAAAAGTTAAAATATTTTGGATACGAAAGAAACACAAGCCTATTGATGATTTTTGAATTACTCTATACTTAAACGATTTTAGTTTTTAATTTAATTGGGTACTTTTTGCCTCGGATACTAGTTTTGAACCCTATTAAATTGCGCAATATGCGCGCGGGTACCTCGTAAATTACCTATAAGTTAAGTGATATCATGAATATTAGAACCGAAACCTGTATGGATAATAAACATAAACAAATGACGTAACGTAGAGTTATTATACATCGATGGACGTAACTGGCCCGAACATGGTTTAGATAGTTCAATTTAAGCAATGTTAAATAATGTTTACTTTCGGGCCAGTAACAGGGAGTGATATTTTTTATACAGTTTTCGAAAAAATATCCTGAATGTTGGTGGGTCCTCAGAAAGAGTTTTTTTTTTTTTTTTGTAAACCACTGCTAGAGAAAAATATCCTGAATGTTGGTGGGTCCTCAGAAAGAGTTTTTTTTTTTTTTTTTGTAAACCACTGCTAGAGGTTTGATAGCTGAATTCCTTCGCCATCGCATGCTTTTCAAGTATGACCACAAGTTATACATACCGAACTGTAGATTTTTTTTATTTATAACCGGTATTAATCACTTTGGAATAATTTAAGTATTTAAAACGAAGCAGTTTTCATAAACTAAAACTGTATTGATTAGTTTATTTCGCCACGTAAATGTGACCCTTTGTATTGGTAAGCATAAACGTGATCACACACACTTCATGAGGTTTCACGATTTTTCTTTTAAAGGAAAACCCATTTTGAAATGAAGGAATGTCGAGGCCATGATTTTCATTTTTTGTTTAAGTTATCTGACTGGCTGTATTGGGGGTTTTGCTTCCCCATAACTGTCGGCTCACTTTATATATTGGTAGGATTTACAAGTATACACTTTTACTTTTAGGTAAGCGTGTTTTAAGATGTACAGTAAAGACATATATCAGCGGCACTCACGTCGTACCAGATAGTCTTATATAAGTGTGTACTACTTTAAATTTGAGGAAAAACTATGCGATACGATTATATTCTAAATATTGTTCCTAATATCAATTAAGGATGTGTAAACATTCATACAGATTATTTCAAGTCCTCCCGGGTTGCCAAGCACGGGTATAACGGTTAGTACTAATTATTAGATACAGTAGTTACTACTCATAACTGTAATTAAAATTATAAAACCGCCTTTACTGGCCAATTAGAAACGTAACTCTAATGAATTTCGAGGTTTTTATGTAACCATTTAAATTTGTAAAGTATCATAGCTTCAACTATGGATGTACCGGCACTATCGTGTTAACATTGTTACTACTTAAGTTTGGGTAAACATTTAAATTTGGACATTTTTTATGTGTGACTGTATCCTGTTTATCTTGATACCGTTTTATGATATCTATCTAAGCCTATGGTTTCATACACATTCAAAATGCGACATATTACAGAATCACGAACCCAGATATAACTTGCTCGCAATTTATCTCACACCACTAATAATGCTCCCCTTGTAATTTTTAACCAGTCGTTATTTTCAGATACATACAATTCTCCCTCACCACCTACGGTAGTGCTAAACTGTATTTTGAATCAATCCACATCTAAGTTTACCAACAAGCCACCGGCCCAATGAGGAGACTACGACGTGGCGGGGTGGGGGTATGCGTATACTACGTGCGTGCAGGTGGAGGGGGTGGACTATCGACCCCGCTGCTGACGTCACCGCTGACGCAGACCGACGCCCGGGTCTCTTGCTGACGTCTAGATCGCATCAGCAACTGACGCTGATCCCCTGGGCCTCTAATGAACTCCACTAAGGACCCGTGCTGCAGCGGCGCTTCTATTTCCTCCGATATTGGAACTGTAATCAGGGGATGTAAAAGATTCAGGCCTCGCTTATTGCATAGAATATGTGCCCGTAAATGCGGGAAGCTATTATCAGTTCAATCGTTTATTGATTTATATATACTTCACGTTTTTAAATTACATGTTTCCGTCCTTATTCCTTAGTTCACTTCCAAATTATCTATATATTTAACTCCGTAGGCGAAACGGTCCCCACGAGTTATCTCGAGCTAGGAAAAAGGTAACATGGCTGTTGAGGATTAATTTTAAAGCTTTAAGTCCAAGGACGGTGGGAAACACATCAGAAATAACAAAAATTACCCTTACTCTGCCCCACAGGCTGTCAAACATGGTCACGTTTAACTCCAGGCACGACCACCTTTAACTCCAGGCCGAGCCTTTGAAGTAGCAACATCGCAAGTAGGGCTGTAACAGCTGATTTGTTTGGATGCAGCTAATGGTAATTTGTGTATTTTTTTTTTAGAACACGAAAGCTTGGTTGCTGTGCTATGAAAATATTGACTCCACTTTAAAAGTACAAAAATTGATTTTCAATTTAAATATTGTTTTTGTTTTCAGTTCTACATGTTTTATTTTCAATCGTTCAACAAATTTTATGTTAATAAATTTTAATTTTAATGAATAATACGCGAAATAATGAGCTGGTGGATCAATTCTACCAGGCCGCGGCCTGTAGTTAAAGGTGGCCGTGCTCCAGGCCGCGGCCTGGTAGAATCGGCAACGTTGCAAGTAGTGTTGTCTAGCGCCAGACGTCCCATAAGATAACATTGCAGACATGTGACACCAGCTCATTAATTCACGTATTATTCATTTAAATTTAAATTAAACATAAATTTATTAAAATTACTATTTTTGTACATTAAATTGGAGTAAATATTTTCATAGACCAGTAACCAAGCTTTTGTATTTATTTTTTAAATACACAAATACCATTAGCCGCCTCCAAACAAAACAGCTGATTGCTGATACAACCCTACTTGCGATGTTGCTACATTGTTGTACTTAAAAGGCTACGAGTTAAAAGGTTGTCATGCTAAAGATCAAGTCTCTAATGGAATTACTGCCACAGTGTTTCTATAAGCTGTTTCAATTATACCAGCTGATGCAAACATTGCTCATTTGTTTGTTTATTGATTTTAGTTTTCTGTTTTTAGAATGGTTATGCAGCATTGAAATGTATTGTTTAGGGGAAGACCACGACTACGTAGGAGAGTTTAGGAATGGTGCACATCATAGGGGATGGTAAAGCCAAATTACAAGGTGAAGGGCAGCAATTGCTGTTATGCCTAGTTTTTTATTAATTCCCTTGTTGACCCAGCAACAAATTAGGGTTATGTTAAGATTGGGATATTGTTATATCACTTAATTCATTAAGATGCAGTCTGAGATTGTGGGGCCTTTGGGGCGTTCATTTTCGTCCATTAACTTGTAATACAAGAGAATAGCCTCGAGAGAAAAGTTTGGGAATGGGTTATGGAGTGTAAAAATGGCCGGGGAATCCTTTTTCCTTGGTGGTCTTCTGTGAGAATTCTGGGTATCGACCAAAAACACGATTCCTTCCGAAGTGAACATTTTATTCATGGCCATTTTTCAACTCCTTAGCCTATTTCTGCTCTTGCTCGACTGTCAGGGTCATAAACTTCAGTCATCTGGCGATAAATTCAGCATCTGATATGTTTCTTGTGGTAAAAAACGTATCACTGACCATATCTCGCATACAATGGGAGATTCAAAAGTTTAAAACTTTTAAAAACACACAGCAAAGTGTACATGCCAGGTACAAAGCTGTAAATGGTGTCATTCTGTTAATAAATGAGGCCAGTAGTAGCGAGGAGCCTCGCAATACGCAAAATCAGCCCTTACTTAAAAAAAGCCGCCCTCGTAGTATTGAAAGGCTTACAAACCATCTAAACATGATCTACCACTCTACGATTGAAAATAATGTGTGAATTAACCAAGTTACTTTTATTTGCAGATCTCCCAGTTACCAAGTATGCAAGAACAAGCCAGAGTCAGACCAGAAGACAGCTGTGGCTCCCACAGTGCAGAGTGGGGTTGTGTTGGAGCCGGCTACTGTGGAGTCAGTGGCCCGTCAGGCTCCCAGTGTTCCAGCTCCAGCCCCTGCTGTCACAGTGGGAGGCAACAAGGGTCCCAAGCCCTTCCGGAGCATAGCGACCTCTAGCTACTCCAGTGAGTAATCAATCTAGGAATATAATATTTATGAGGCAAATCATAACTAAGATGATTTCCATTACTGCCTCCTCATTTACAACACTTTATGATGGTCATGACACATTATTTACCTTTTTATTGAGGTTTTACGCGGTATTCTTTGGAACAAAATGATTTATACGGACCAGATTGTCGCCTAGGTAAAACATAAATTTGACATGTGACAAGGGGCAAGCCCTGAAATCTTAGATCTTATGTTGATCTGTCCTGAAGCAAGCTTGCGGTTATAATGTAATGCGCTATGAACCTGAGAAAAATTGTGCCTTCCCTCCCGTCCTTTGCGGGGTATTGTTCTCTTCCTTACAACACCCACAAACCTAAAACCTTTTGCGTCCCTGGGCCCAGGCACATTTACTACACCGACCCTTACCTGTAGTACTGTGACACTAAATTCCATATGTTCAAAAGAGGATAGATTTTTAGGGAGTTTTTTGCATAACTGGATTCTCATACTACACGCTACTACAGACTAGCCAACTGTTTGTGATTGAATGTTTTCCTTAAAAAGTATATGTATATATAGATGAGGTACCGTATGGCTATCTAGTGGTTGATGCGTTACACTCCTATCCTCTGGGGGTTTGGGTTCAAATCCTACCAATGAGTAACCTTTTTATGCATTGGACTCCCCCTCTTAAAGCTAGGCTATATGATAATTTGTTTGATATAATATCACACATTTATTGCTCCTCTTATCAATTTTCCTCTATGTGCACCCTGTAAAGTGTTACAGCTTATCTAGGCCTAAGTAAGATTGTGCAATATGGCCCCATAAATTTCAAAGTTCTGATGGAGTCCAAACTTGCATCTGTGCTCTAAAAAAGAGATTTTTAACATAACATGAAACCTTGGGTATTTCAACTTTGAGTCTCTTCAGGAACAAAATTAAGTAAGTAACGATTACCTAAAATAATAATAATATCATAGGTAGTCTCCTTAATAAAAAGGAAATTTACTTACTACTGTAATATTTTTTCTGAAATTTTAGTTGCCTACATAATTATTATAAAACTCAACGTTATAAATTTGAAAAGTATTTTAGTAGGTACGTCTATCCACATTTTCTGCTCTTAGAGTTCAGTTCAAATTAAAAACATTCTAGCGGATGTTGCTGCCACTCACAAATTTTAATTTAATCTTCACTGCAAAATAAGATGGCCAAGAATAAACTCACTGCTCTCAACTCCATCAACATTATTTCCTGCCACGAAATGGTTCAAATTCTTTGAATTCTTTACCTTATTTTAAGTATTTCCATTTCAGCTACGGTACATTTACAAAAATTTACGGTAATTTTAAACCAACGTCATACGGTCACAAAATATTGATTTTATAAATATATAGCACATATCTGACAAACAGTTGATTTTTGTTCCTTATAATCCATTCTGAAGTTATAAAGGCTGGACATAAATGGAAAAAAAATTACCAAACATTAGCTAAATAAAATTTAACTATTGTATTACTACAATATTATTGTGTCATAGCAATAGAAGGAATGGATTGTGTGTGTACCAAAACCTATTTTTTTTATATTCATTACCACTTATTTTCAGGCTCTTTGTGGTATTCTGTCAATTCTTAGGTCTACCAAGCAAACTGTTACATACTTTCCCCATTAGCTTGTCAACAACCGTTATAATAGGTAAGCGGTGAGCGGTGGAAGTAAACTGTGATATTTTATAGGTAAAATCACAAATATTCAACTTTATTTAAACAGTAATTTGTACACAGCATTTGGGGTTGTACCATTTGGTTAGGTGTTAAAAGGACTATAACATACAACATTTTTATGAAAATTGTTTGAGCCGTTTTGTGAAAATCTTATTTTTCCACTTTTTTATGGTGCTTTGTAGGAAAATCTCCATCAAAATAAAAAATTTCAACAAAATTATAAATACCTGGAGGGAGAGATATCTACGTACCAAATAAATATTCATCAAAATTGGACCACAGGTGTAGTCTGTAGCTTTGCTCACATCCACACATACAGACATTTCTTCAAAAATGAATTGAATATGTTCAAAGGGGGGGGGAATATGTTTCTCTCCAGAACGCAAAAGAAAAAAATTTAGACAAAAAACCATAGCTTCTTCCTATACCATGTGTAGGGGGAGAACGTAAAAACTGGTAAAATGTATTTTACCAGTTTATAGACAATATTTGGTAAACATATTTGACATTAAATATAAGCTTTAATCATATTTTAGGTGCAAATCAGTATTTAACGACACAACCGCTACATATTATACTTGTCACAGCTGACTCAGTGTCTCCCAACTCTCCGCCCGGAGTGTTGAGTCCCAGGGAGGTAGACAAGTCCCGTTTGCCTCCACTGGTGCGTCGCCTGTCAGACAACAGTCAACACCTGCTGCTAGGTGCGACCGCAGCCGCCCGGACCAACACTCGCGCTCGCAAGATTGTCATCTACATCTGTGCTGCTGACTCACAAGGTAAGACCTGCTTTTCGTAAAAAATTGTGATAAACGTGTACTTTGATGACCGTTGCCACCTCTAACTTCAGGTGGCGAGATAAAGTGACAACATGCTATGGCGGCAAACCAAAACAGCTGTTGCACTAATAGAGTGTCTGAACAATTATTCGTTTTCACGTTTGTTATTTCTGTTATCACGATGGCACTGGGCTACTTACCAATACCGCGGCCTTGTACCAGAGGAGGCTATGCCGTTGCACAGGCGTTAGTAAACTATAACAAACACAACTAACTGGTACCTGAAACAACCCTTTCATTTTGAAATAAATGAACCATATAGTTGATAATTATTTAGACTCTCTGTGGTGTGACCTTTAAACTAACTGATTCGTCTATTTATTATATCTTCAGAGTTTGTATTTACTGTACTTACTTTCTGATGTGGCTCTTGGTACACTACAAGGCACTTCACCTCGCCAACACACTGCTTTCAGAATCATCAACTACTAGAAGACCTAATAGGTAGAAAAGAACAGTGCTTTAGTATGTTTTTAGACTAAATTTGGCATGATTTATCATCACTACATTTTTACAGATTGCTGCATTGAGAAAGGGGTGCTTCATAACAAAATCTATCCTTCGTTACGAGAAAAGGCAGCCGGGAGGGGTTATGAACTTCATATTGTTGATCTTCATTGGAAAACCGGGTTGGAGAAGCAGCAAGACCATGAGTTTCCAGAGCTTTGTCTTGAAGAGCTTGCGAGTAAGTTTTACTTAACATTATATTTTGTTAGTTTATCCTCCTTTATGTCAAACACAAACTAGATATAAAACTAATACAATTATGTTCATGGCAAAAGATTTGAATAACTCTTAAAGGCATTGCCTATTCTTTTCCTTAATCTCTGTTTTATGTTAATTTATTTTTTATCCATATCTTGTTCAAGATATTTAGACAAACTTTCCTCCATATCCATGTCAATGTCTTATCAAGTTTAACTGTGATGGTAAATAATTTAAATTCTACGGTAAACACTGTTTTTTATAAGGATTGGATTCTGTTCTATTGACTTTTGGATTTTGAAGTAGTTATCCTATCTAAGTATAGACTATCTGTAACCAAATTATTAAAAATCAGCATAGTTTAATGAGCCACAGCTAGAGTCTAAAATTCTATTCTTCATTAGATTAAATTTCATCATGTTGATGTGTCATAACAGATGCTGCTGCTTACATAATTAGCTGTTCTTTCAGTTAGGCTTGGCTAACAAATTAGTGTTTTTGTCAAAACTCAGTAATTTATCAGGGCAATGTGTCCATAGCATCTCGCTACATCTTCAACAAAGAAATGGATGAATCTCTCCGTTGTGTACTCAGTGAGAAAATCCGATTACAATGTTTAACCACAGAAAATACCACCAGATTATTTTTAGATTTTATAAGAGTATTTTTTTTTCAATTTAAGAAACATATGATCCCTTAATTAAGCAACATTTTTCAATTTACATTTCGTCCCCAGGGCAATCGGACACGGGCTACGTCATCCCTGTGCTGTTCCTGAGCAACTCTCTTGGCACTCCGCTGCTGCCCAAGACTATCGAGACACAGGACTTTGAGATGGCTCTGAGTCAGGCGGACAACAAGGCTCTGTTGACCAAGTGGTACCAACTCGACAGTCACGCTCAGCCGCCGTGCTACAGGCTGCAGCCCATCGCCAGGCACATACCTGGCTTCAAGGTGATTGCAAACAGCTCATCTTAGTAATAAAGCTACACAGATCATCTCGCTCCATACGCATGTTCTCACACTCAAATTTGAAAATACCGACCCTAAATAGCTGGTATTGCCGTGTCAAAAGTTAACAAGAAAAATCGTGTTAGAGTGATGAACATGATGCGTATGTGCACAAGAACCCTTTTCCGCAACTATCGCATTTGTAATTTCGTACATTTATCTCAACAATTAATTTTCGTAGGATTAATCTAATACCTAGTGCTTGTGTTGTGACTCTCAATGATGTTGGGAGCCTATCCCTCTTCCCCCCTCGCGTCATCCTAATTTACAAGATCTATAGCTATCTTTTTTGGATCCAATCGGGTGGACCAACGTTTCTAGGTGTCGAGATTGCTTCGGCAAAAACCTCAAACAAACAAACCCAACAGGAGTAGATCATGACGAATCGTCTTGACTTCCCCATGAGTAATTGTGTCAATACCAAAATAATCTTCAATATCTGTAACAGATAAATACTTTGGTGTTTCAGGAGCAATGTGTGGAAGAAAAAGAAAAGGCTCTTGCAGTTTGGTCGTCAGAGATTGAGAGGATACTGTCTGTTATGTTGGCAGCATTCCCTCAAGAGCTTCGAGACACGTATCTCACGACTGTAGTTGAGCAGGTACTGTATTCACTCTCAACTTCTTTTCTTTATTGTTTTAAGGGTTGGTTAAAATTGATTTGACAAAGAAGTCTTTTTAAGTGTAGTAACGTCTTTCCTTCGTCCAAGTTTTGAGGGATTTCTTAAAGTGTAATAGCTGGTTCATGTTTGCTGGGAGGTTGTTGAAGACAGACTTCTCTTAGATGTACAAGACTGAAGCAAAGTGTGTATACTGTATATAATGTTATAATGTATGTCGTATACAAAATTCCACTGTTTAAAACACTGATGAGAACAGTTTGTAACATGTTTACAAAATAATTAGTCTCTCACCAAGCCACCTTGTAGAGCTCAATGCAAGATATTTTTAAAAAACAATCTGTTAATTTCTGAGCAGGAGGTTCACAACACAGTTCTGATGAGCCAGGAGATGGCACGTCGTTGCTTGTGGCTTTGTCGGGTCTTCACCCACACAACGGAGGACCCGAGAGTCACGCTCTCCCCCGCCGACGCCGAGCTCAAGAGACGGCTGGAGACTCTACAAAAAGCGCTCAAAGTAGGATATTCATCTTAAATCACTACACTAAAATATAGAAGTTAAGGAAAGGACAATTGGCTGATTAGAATTATTATGTACAAGCATAGGAATCAACTAGCTTACCTGGTAGACAGAGTCCAGATTAGCTTTGGTAAGCCTAATCTGGACTCTGTCTACCAGGTAAGCAAGCTGATCCCTATCCTTGTAGATAATAATCCTACACTAAAATATAGTTATTTTTCAAATTTTAAATTAGTAAATTGAGTGTTGAAATCTATTAGTGTTGATATACTTAAAAATAACTACAAGTAGTTCCTGGTAACGATAACATGTGTAAATAAAAATCTATTTACATAATTTTATTGTTTCGGAATTTAGTTGTTGACTCCTCAACTGGACACCTATGAACTCTTGTCCTATCCTAACCATTTAAATTTAATCAAAAATTAATGGATACTTTAGGAAAACCTCACATTATATGTACAAAATTAGTAATGTACAGTCACATGCTATGTTTATTTTCACAGCTAAGAACAGAATGATGCAACTGTTTAAGTCAATCACATGTGGCTGTTTGAACCATTCAATGTACGATACATGTAACAGATCGGAACAAGAAGAAAATGTACTTTAGTTCTATAGGCTATATTAAAAAAAGAAATTGCTAAAATTTCATTTCCAACATGGGTTTAAAACATTTTTGAAAACCTAGGTAGACAGATAATTTTTTTTATAGAATCAGCTGATTGAGCAACACATCCTGCGACTGACAGTCAAGTGGCAAGATGGAGGACTCAACACTGACAACACGGAACACGCACAATACGTGGCTGAAGTCACTGCCAGTCTCACCCAGCGGTTGTCCACCACCATAGATAGTATAATAGAAGAAGATCAAAACAAGGTTAGTGTAATTTACTTTATGAGTTTGCTATAATTTTTCCTAGTCATACATTTTTCTTCGTGACAATAATATGGGATACTCTGGAAATGTTTATCTCTGTGGTTAAAACTCCTGTTATGATTTGTTCACAGACTGTGATAAAATCAAGCCAAGGAATTGAAAGTGAGCTCCTCCAAGAGTTAATGATCCAAACCCACTTCACTCAGAGGGCAGCCCAGTGCAGTGTTAACAGGGAAGCCATCTTGCGAGAACTAAGAAGGTATTGAACGTTCAGTGCAAGTTAGTGTCTAAAGTTCTATTTTCTACCTCAATTTTTGTTAAAGTCAAAGTCATCTTTATTGTCACAAAACGTTTTTTTTTTAATGCTCTGGCACAGCCAGACAAAACAGGTGACGTCAAACTATACTAAAATAAACTAGCTTATTGGTAAAAATAAATACATAGTAACAAAACAAACAATTCACATTGATTTGTCTTCGAGAAAGTGATCTATACTATAATAATTCTTTTCCAACAAAAATTCCAAAATTTTTTCTTTAAAAGATACTAATCCTATTATAGATTTGTAGTACCCAGGCAAATTGTTAAAAAATCTTTTACCCATATAAGAAGGTGTCCTTTCCACAAGATTTAATCTGTAATATAGGATATTGAAAATCTGTATGAAATCTAGTGTTATAATTGTGCCGATTATTTTCACTGTGGAGTTTTTCAAAATTTTATTTCACATACAATAAACATTTAAGAATATACAAATTAGGGAAGGTTAGAATCTTTAGTTCTTTAAAAAGTTGTTTGCAAGAATGTTTTACGGGTTTAAAAGTCATAATTCTAAGTATTCTTTTTTGAAGTTTAAAAAGTTGATACGAAATGTTGCTGAGGTAGTAGACATGACATAAATTATGCTAAGGCTAACAATAAGTCGTCCTATCAATTTTACTTGGGCAAAATGTTCATATTTGACAAAAATCTGTAATTTACATCAGCGCAATCTGTCGGTGGCTCACTTAAACTACGTCCATTTGAGATGAAATGTCCACTTCTATCAATAGTCAAAAATACTTTGTAACCACCTAAAAAAATTTCCCTAAAGATTGAGCTGGTGACCTTGTTATTGGTGGATCACTGCTTGCTATTAGATTAGAATTGCATGATATCCACACCATACTGAGTGTTATGGAAGAGATGATGCCTGTTTTACTAAAATGGTTTTTAGTGAAGACTCCTTAACAATCCAAGGATCCATGACAGCTGGGTCTAGTTTTGACCCAATAAAAAAAACCTAACCCAGCATCGAACCGGCAACCTTCTAAATTAGTAGGCGAGCACTAGAACCACTCAGCTTTATATGATAACCACTCAGTCCCACAACTTATGAAATTTTAAAGGTTAAAGCAAAGAAGGCAAAGTTCCTTGCCTTATGTCGAAATAGAAGGGAAATACTAAACATATCTGAAAAGACTCATAACTTATAACTCAATTTTACTATTGTTTCCCAACTATTGATTCCCAAGTGTGTAGTGATAGTGATAGTTGTGTATTGACTGTTCTAGCTATGTTCTGGGAGAAACATCAAACGGTAAGACCGTAGTGCTGCATGGAGTCCCGGGTTGTGGTAAGACGACTCTGTTAGCCCGGGCTGCGCAGTGTTGCCACTCTTGGTTGCCAGACTGCGCAGTAGTGGTCAGGACGGCCAACATCTCTCCGCAGAGCTCCACGCTAGAACAGCTTCTGCGCACAATCACCATACAGTGTTCCATCCTGAGCACCGGTTCACAAGTGTGGCTTAGGCATGTGAGTACCTGACAGTATGTTGCTCAAACCCCTTTTAGATTTTGCATTAAAGCAGTCTAGTCTGCTTCCATGGATATCAAAAGTCTGATCGTAAGGAGTGAACAGGTCTAGCGGTAAACCGCTGGCTTTGGTCCTTAAGTTCCAGATTGAAGTCATGCCAATAACCATTGGATTTCATGAGTGAACATCACACATCCTACTTTTGCCATAAAAAGCTACCAAGTCTGTTTAATCTCTGTTTGAATCATTAATCTTATTACTAAAATGCCTTTAGACTTTATTTTAATTTGAAATGTTGAATTTCAGAATGTTGAAACCTACGCAGAACATTTACCAAAGATTTTGGAGACGGCATCGCTACAACGCACAATCATTATCATTGTTGATGGTGTTGACCAGGTATATATTCTTACATTTGTATGTACAGTATATAATATAGGTGATGGAAACTTTTAATTTATTCTAATCATGGTTACTTCAAATTCTCTTTCCAGTACATCATGTTCTCTGTCCCAACACTATGACCTAAATATTCTTTACACCTATTTTTATTTTGTAATGGAATCACATTTAAAATTAGATATGTCAATCTAACTTCATAACCTTATTGTTTACCTATCAGCTTCACTTACAAGTGGTAACTTACTAAGTAAATAGACAAACCGCAAGGGAGTTTTTAACTTCATCGACAAATTTCCACCAATGCATCCTATCAAAATTTGCTTCTACTCTACCAGTTTCTACTTCACAATCCCTTCAGCTGTTGAAAAATATTTTCTAACCATGGCCCTTTAGAAATTTTGTTTTTTTCGATGCAGTTGTTTCAACCACCTTCACATTTTTACCACTGACAGAAAATCATTTAAGCTCCTGAGTTTATAATTTGTTTTCCATACTGCCACTATAGAGTTTTTATTCTGTATTTTGTTTCAGCTTCAAGAGTACGGAACAGTTGGAGTTGATTGGCTGCCTTCTCCATTGCCACAAAACGTGAAAATTATCCTCTCTATCTCTCAGGATATTGCATTGCTGCAAAAAATGAAGACCAGACTCGGAATTTCTGGAGTTTTCATTCAGGTATTGAATTTATGAATGTGTTGTACAACATACTAGATGTATGCACTATCCAGCCCTCCATAGCAGTAATCAGAGATGCCTACTTTATCCCAAGAGTAGTTAGTAGCTTCTTTTGGGGTTTAAAACTGGACCCATCTATCCTTTGGCTATTAGGCCTTTGACAAATGGCCATGGCAATAGTTAGTTACGAAGCTTTAATCTCACTTCATTTTAGACACATCCTTTACTCATTATTCAGGTTTAAATACACAATATTTTTGTCAATGTATTGATGGAATAATATAATGAAAAATGTATAATTTTAGTGGCTATAATGCTATAAGTTAACTTATCTTACAAAATAATTTACTGATTACCATAAGTGTTTTTTTTTATGCACAAAACAATATTTTTATTTTTCAGTTTATATAAGGGATTTTTCATGATTGTAGAGCAATGTCCATTCTACTGTAGATATATAGTCATAGTCATAGTATAGTCTGATAGTTACGATAAATTATCTCGACAATGTAGTAGTTTTTGTGTACAGTTACAACAGAAAGAAAGCCACAACTATATTTTACTTTCGTGTGAACATATTTTTTAGTGTAATCATATGTACTTTACTTGTTTCACTCACCAGATAAGTTGAAACCACTTATGACGTTCTGTCTGTTTACTAATAGTGTTCTTTGGTTATTTTCATTGTGAGGTTCTATCGATTGCTGCCAAACATATCTCACTGTGGGATAATGTGTGATTGATCTTGGAATAGGATCTGGCTTTAGGGTGCTTAGCTACAATTTCATTGTCAAGAATTACTTTTCAACGTTTTCATTATAATGTAAAGTAAACCATTATTGTGATTATCACTGTTGTAGATTCCTGATCTGGACAAGGCGGAGGCGGAGAGTATTCTGTTATCTTCGGTGATGGAGTATAACCACAGTGTCAACAGTCACGTTCAGGAGTGTGTTGTCACTTCTGTCAAAGCTTGCACTCTTCCACTCTACGTCAAGGTAGATCCTCCTAGAGATTGGTTATTGTTACTACGGTAGAATTCCAGTTATCAATAGAGACCAAACTACATTCAGATGATCTAAAATTTAGATACTGTAGTTGAATTTTTCTGAATTAGAGGGTATTTTATATAATATAGGCCAAGTCAAAGCCGAGTTTTTACAATCCCGATGGCAGAGTGCAAATATGTTGTGATTGAAAAATTCACGCTTTTGCCATGATTGTGGAGGACCATGATGATTTCGTGACCGCAGGAGACGATTATATTATCTAAAAGACACAGGAGATGTTCAAGATTTTGCCGCTGTCGCGGGAAACGAAGGTGGTACTCTGACTGCAGGATACGATAATGATGTATACAAGACTGCTGAAGATATTCAAGATTTTTTTTTTATTTCTTGCAATCGCTGGAGACGACGATGATGTTTGCAAAATTCTCAGTCATAAGCTCAGTCAATTTCTGTGTTCAAATCACCTAGTGCACATGGGTTACCACAGAAGTATCTCAAAGCTGAAATGAATCACTATCTGCGGTAAGTGTCAAAGTACACCTCAGGTGCATTTTTAAATCTGGTTAGATTGAATTATACTACAGTTGCATTTATTTATGGTGTTCAGGTGTTGGCGTGGCAGACATCTTGGTGTGACACGGAACACAACATAGAACCTCAGGGGAAGGTTGACAAGCAACTGTCAGTCATGCTGTCTCAGCTGGAGGAGAAGCTAGGCAAAGAGCAGGTGAGGAGAAATTTAGCAAACTTGGGGTCTCAATCTCGGGATCCCAGGATCGGCTAGGACAAATCCCAAAATCCCAAGATTGGATTGAAGCCAATCTCTTGGGGGTCTTTAGTGTGGCCCTACGGATTGCCCACACAACGGGAACTGTGTGAATTATGTCAATTGTACAAGCATTTTGTGGCTTGCAAATTTTTATATGTTTTAAAATTTGTTTACGGAATAATATTAAAATGACTATGTTGAGAAACAATGTCTTGATGGTGAGAGATCTACATTTACGTAAAAACTAATCTTACTGCACTATAGTTGGTAATTTTATGTGGCAGTCGCTTTTACTGTTTTAGTTGACAATCATACAAATTGGATTAAAAAACCAACTATAAGTGAGAATATCATATATGCCAATCATGAAAATTAAATTATCTTCAGTCTTTGGAAATCTCTGAAGCACTTGTCATAATCTTAAAGTCAAAACCTGCATGACATTTTATTTTACCCTGCTTTATTTGTCAATGGATTTTGTTGTTCTCAGGTCTCATTGGCTATCGGTCTCCTGTCCTCAGCAAAATATGGACTGACAGATTCAGAAATGCTCGACCTTCTTGCCTTTACTGAGGTGTTCCACAGCAAAGACACTTATGGTAAGATTCATTTAAAAGAAAACCCACCAAACAAATTATGGATGTTTTGTTTGTGTGTTGAAAAAGTATAAAATTAAGTTGTAAAAGATCCAAAATAGGCAAAACTTTAAAAGAATCACAGCACATGAACATTTGAATATTTAAAATTCAAATGTCAAAATGACAAAATATCAGTGTAATGTTTGAATTGAAATAAATTATTTTTTGCATTTATAATTTAACTACAGTATTTACAAATTTAAATGTTGAAAATATTCAAGCAATCATTGTTGGTACAGTGGCGTGGGCGCCAGCCTGTCTGTTCTGGGCTCGTCTCAACAAGCAGTTGAGTCCGTTCCTACAGTGGGTCCCTGTCCAGGACACATGTGTGCTACAGTGGCGCACAGCGACTGTACGCAACCACATCTCTCAGCGCTACAACGCAAACCTCCCTCACGCGCGCAACATGCTCATTCAGTATTATAAGGTATGTAACATCTTGCATCGTTGTAATAAGGCTGCTGACATACAGATTTACTGTAAAACTGTGATAAAGAATCAAGATATCTTTTTTAATTAGAGTTATTAAAAGACACTTGCTAATTTCAATCAGGTAATAAATTATCCTCATAGTGGTTTTGACACTTCAAATTTTGTACATCTAAAAGATTTCTGATCAGTAAGTAAGTTAACAAAGTTTAGACCTAATTTTGGGACAGGTTATCACAGTTTGTTATACCTTGAAAATACGCACCTAGGTGGCGTCCCCATCTCAATAATTGATAATTGATAATAATTGATTTTATAGCTTTCTCATATTCGTTTTATTTTCACAACATATAGACAGTGGAACCTGCAGTCATTCTCTGCAAAAAACTGTATAATTTGTAACTCTTATTTAGAATGGCACTCAATGGCAATTTATGACAACCAGCTACTGTAACAGACTCTTTTTCTGCAAACCTAAGATTTCTTTATTGTGTTCATTTATATAGTATATTCCCACGGCCATATTCTCTTCTCTTCCATTTCAATCACTCTTGCATCTTGCAACTAGACTAGACAGCTCCTTATTACACTCCTTTCTTCTCTGCATCCCTCTTCATCTACTCTTTAGTCTTCCTCTCACATTTTCCTTTCAAATTCTCTCTTTTCTTGCAAATGTACATGAATGGATTGCTAAAAAATTACCATAAACAATTAATCACCTTAAATATTCTTTCAGACCGAAATGTCAAAGCAGAAGGAGGACAAGTTTTCTGCAAGGCATTATACTCAGGCTGTTAAAATTGGGAACGGGTAAGCTATGTTAAAGTAGCTGTGTTATTCTATACTATCTTTGTCATTTTAATTTAAATTAATAAGAATTTAAGGAAATAACACAGGGAAATAGGAATAGGAAATGGTGATAAATTTTAACATTAGTTTAGCACCTGGTATGGACAATACAGTTATCAGAAATCTGGGGAGCGAGCTGGTGTAGTGGTTAGAGCACGGGGCTTCAGTCCCTGAGGTCACGGGTTCGATCCCCGCCAAGTCACCAATGGATTTTATCTAAGTGATAATGCCGCAACCCCTAGGTCTAGCCTCAAGTAATGTGAAAAACAATCCCAGGCTCGTGCCTAGCGTCCTAGGGAAAAAAATAATAAAATCATCAGAAATCTAGTGAGGCATTGACAATACCAGGACTTGTAATATGGTAAAAGTTATTCGTGTTATTATACATCTGAATGCCTTTTCCTTTAACTAATTTCCTATTTTGCAGGTACAATACCCGTAAACTAGAGGAGTTGCCATTCCAGGAGTTTCACTCGTCAGGAACTCTGTGGTCGTATCTGGAGGATCATGAGTGGCTCTACAGCAAAATATGTGGAGTTTCTGTATACCAGGTGAGTTTAGCACACTTCCTATCTCCCTCTCTTTCTGTTACCAAGTTTCTTTTCAACTACTCTTTACTCTAATTCCCCTCATCTGCTCTTTGCCAAGTTTCTCCTCAGATGTTTTCCGACATTTGTTCACTAACCAATCAGCTTAATCGATTTTGCAAGCACTACAGAGTTTGTAAACTTGATCAAAAATCTGTCGTCAGGTTTTGGAGGACATCATTTTGGAGGAAAAAAGTAGTCAACACAAAGAAGACCTGAAGTGGCTGCGAAGCTTTTTGGAAGACAACGCGAGATCATTAGCGTATGATGGGAGACAGCTGTACAGTCTTCTTAGTGATATCACTTCTACAGTTGGGCTTTACAAGAATTGGAAAAGTGTTATAGAAAAGCCACCAATCCTTTCACTTGTGGCTGTTGTGCGAGAAGAAATAACAGGTGGGTGAGGTTAAGACCATTGACTATGGTTAAGACGTAAGAGCTTCTGAAATCAATAAAGTTGTAAAATACAGATGCCTTGGTTTTCAATTTAAGATTATCATTCACAACAAAAAATAAAAAATATAAGTTTTAAGCTTTTTTTCTTGATTCTTGACATAGAAAAAGGACTTCTTAAACCTCTAAAACCCCCAAAAAATTAAATAACAACATAAAATTTCCTGTAGCTGAATAAAATATTTTGTTTTTTACAGATGAGGGGAATGAGATTTTAGACACTGACAAATGTCTAGACATGATCATCCGATTACCAAAAAACCCAAACTTTATAGTTACCATAGCAACGGAGAAAGAAGAGATATCAGTTTGGGATGTTGACACGTAAGTCGTCTAAGAAAAATATCAGAACCGACCTATTTGTCAAAAACTTAATTTGTTCAAGCTTATGTTGTTTTTCAAATGTATGGGACGTTCATACTGTTTAAAAGACACTTTACTTATTTGCACACCATTACAAAGAGAGTAATGTTTACTGTACTACTATCTCAATACATAAATATTTACTCAAGTAATTTATATTTCAGGTGCGTCAGAGTCAGAACGTTAAAAGGAGTTCCACAGCCTATCAACCTAGAAATGATAGATGACTTTCGATGTGTAGTGTTGTGTAAAAGAGAACTTCGCACATACAATTTGAATACTGGAACTCTCTTGACTAAGTTGAAAGGTAGGATTTAAATGATATTGTATTAGCATTCACAAACTCGGAGAATAAACAGGAGGTTGTACTTGACACAATTTTGTATCCAAAATTCAACGGTTTTATGCACTAGTTATAACCTTATTAACGTCCTTTGCTTGAGAGCATTTTGTACTGGATAAGCAGTGTAAAAAGAATAAATTATGTTAGTTCATCTCGATTTTTTCAGCATTTCCACCCCATGACAGAAAATACAGGTATTTCAATTTCAGGTTTAGACGTAACAATTTCTTCTATTTTATATGTTAAATTCCGCAAATTCATCACTGAACCTTTTCAGCACTATCAAGATTATGAATTTCTTTTGCATTTGCAATTACAAAATTACCTTATCAACATTCCAGCAAATGTTTTACATGCATGTTTCCATCTGCAAATACATTGTAAGACCCTGTATTTGCAGGTGTTATGAACCAGAAGATGCCGTACTTTGGTTTGCATGACTCGAATCACCTGGTGGCTTTGTCTCGCAACCGGATGTATGTCAACTTGATGAACCTGGAAACCGGAGATCTTGTGACAACGTTCAAAGCCGGAGAAGACCGGTTTCTCAACTCCTTGCTGGTTTCTGGCGATGGGAGGTGAGTGTTGGAGTATGATATAAACATGTTTTTATATATAGGCCTTTTGATATTGGGCCTTATAATAAAAAAATATATAATATAAAAAATATAGTAGACAACCTCATGTTTAGTTTGGACGGCCACCTAGAGCATCCAATCGCCCGATACCTTCAATGATCTGACATACAGTAGGTCTAAAGATCTAAAAAGAAATTGTAATGCTGTTTTAAACTTTTAAACCATATAAGCGCTTTCAGTAGAGTCGGGTGCTATTGGCAGATGGGAGCGATTGACTCGTCAGTAGCAATCGGCAAAGTTACAATGGCCCACAGACCAACAAATTTATTTTGACACTCTAAAATTACTCATCAGCAATACTTCTGCTTATCTCATAACAACAGCTTTATAAGAAGGCATAAAGCACCGGTAACCTGGTGTTTTCAATAACTGCCAAAGTCCTGTACAAGCTGGATAACAAGCAACAACTTTAATAATAAAAATATAGAATTTCAGGACACAAAAAAAGAGCCTACCTACTAGAAGATTTTACTACACGGTAAAATTATTATTAAAAAGTTCAAAATGTTTGCCTTTATTTAGGCAATTTGATAAGAGGTTTCAAATTTGTCTCTTAGGGTCTTAGTCTGTGGGGACGAGACTCAAAAGCCATTCCCATTGCTGGTGTGGAACCTAGCCTCTCGTAAGCTGTTGTACGACTTGCGCATTCCCCATCACGATTTCATCACCACCCTAGCGGCCATTACATACGAAGGACACTATGTGTGCTGTGTAGCCAAGGTATGGTACCCAGTAAACTATCCTAGTTTTATATGAGAAAAATAGACTAGTGACATAAATATATATATACATAAAAAACGGTATCAGCAAACTGACACATACTTTTCTCATTAGCTAGTTAACAACCTTCATAATAAGGTTATAGTTTATGTATTAAGTTACAAAAAAATGTACATTTTTATTGATTATTCCTATTGTCAGAATCGTCAGTTGTCGATTTGTATAAATGTGTAACGATTAAGAGTTTAAGACTAAACGGCGAATTTTCTCAACATGTAAAACATTGATTAAACGTACCGCTAAGGAATTATAATGTTGACGGATAAGTTGAAAAAGATTGTTTAGTATGTTTCGGTTCGTTTAATGTAAGGGGATATAGTTGTTATTGTATTCCTTGTTTAACCCACATTAAAAATTGTTTAATCTAAATATTTATTGCAACCATTTAAAAAAATTATTGCTTGTCCAATATCATAAGTCCAGCTGTACGTACTCTGTAATGTCCAATCATTGTTAATCAGGTTTAGTATTTTAACTGCGGATTGTCAGGATCATCAACATAATTTTTATCAAAACTTAACATTGTAGGAGGTGGATGAACCCAGCCCCAACTTCATCGTCGTCTATGATCTCCAGTCAGGGACTCTGTTCAAGAAGTGGAAGCCTTCTGTCAACACCGTATCTCTGGACATCTCATCCAAGGACGGCTGTGTGCTCAGCGGTCTGGAGGATGGCAAGATACTGGTGTGGGACTTGATAACAGGTCAGTAAAACTATTGACTTTTGGATACTGAGGTGGACCAGCTGTAGTCAATTTGTTTATAAAAAAACACAGTTTATTCACAGAGTGTACCGTAGTGCTTCAGTCTTAGATCATCTTTTCCACAATTAGTTTTTGTTCCTGTGATAGTTGATGCTGCATAAAATTTGGGGGTTGATTTTTAAGGTAGACCACATATCTAGATCCATCAACATCAACCACATTGCTATTTGCTCATCTGGGGTTGTTTTAAAAATCGAATGCAGCTTCTGCAGTGTTTCCCAATATCTAGTCATATAACACTAACAAACGTAAAGCCATGACAGTATTCTCCATTCTGAGCTCTGTCTAATTTAAACCAATATTAAAAAGAGATTTTGATAGCAAATTTTTATTTTCAGTGTTTAACGTTTTGTCAACAATTGTTTTGAAAATCTGGTGTGGATTTAGATTGTGTCTATTAATTATGATGGTGTTTGGGAGAGAGAAGGCAAGGGCATGCAGATGCAAGTACCGAAAGTAGACGCTATAGATAAATCCAACAGCCATTAATTGTTGATATGATTGTACAAAATAGCAAAAGCGACATTGGTTGTGGAAGGGTTCTTGTCGCTCTATTGACACTATCTATACCAGAGAAACGCCTCAATACATTTTTATTTATTCACGTCTCACTTACTTAATTGCTCAAGTGAAATGTTGACAGAGCTGTTTGATTGATGTTTGTAGGCAACTGCAGATGGCGCCTGAGTGGCCACAGTGCTCCGGTCACCAGTCTCAGGCTGGACCCATGTGGAGGTTGCTTTCTCTCGCTGGACGCTGAGTGCCGCGACCGATCACTGCGGCTGTGGAACCTCGTCGCAGGTCAGTCAACCCCTCCGAAATGTTGCTCGCTAGGTGTATGAGTCGTCACACAGATATTTATTTCTTTTACTTAAGGGTCTGTTTCCGCAGATAATTATCGTCTGGGATATTTAATTTCTTGTTTTTTTCTCGTGTTATACATTTTTTGCGTTTATTTAGTGTGAATCAATTTTGTCATGTTTTAAGTCCCTACTTAGATTGTTGTTAAGTATTTTTGTATGGAATAGCAACACTTTTCTTGCAAAATTCAATAACTTAAATTATTCTTATGTTGTACATATTAATAAATTACAACGACAACAAAGCAAGTGGATTGAAGTCAGTCAATACTTTGTCAAGAAGAAACTAGTAAAATGTTAATATAAAATAGACGCAATTAAATCGTTACCAATGCTAGACAGCGGAGAACCTTTAAGTATCCAAGAAGCTAATATCTACTTAAAAATTATTTTGAAATATTTTATAATTATTTTCAAACCATTTCTGATTCATTTAAAACTACTAAAATTGAACTGTTTTACTGTTTAGTTAAGGTTTTGTGTTGAAAAATGGTTAAAAAGTCTGTACATTCAAGAGAAATCTGTAATTTACATCAGTCCAGCACAGCTTGTTGGTGACTCACTTCAACTAATTTCATTTTGATTTAAAAACTGGTGACAACTTTAACAAGGGGATGGAATGTCTAGCTCTATAGTCAACGGATACATACAACTCTGCTGGGTTACCGGTAAATTGCTATGATAAAGTCTTAAATACTAGTGTGCCGGCTAATTCTGCTTCAATAACCTAAATCTCCTTAACGCAAATGATTACCTACCTTTGAATTGGAGTATAGAAGAATCAAGTGATATTCTTAATCTGCAGGTGAGCTGAGTGCAGTGTGGACTCCCAAACGTCCCATCACCGCCTGTGAGGTGACGGCCGGGGGCAAGCGTGTAGTGTTGGCAATGGAAGGCTCACGCACACTAACCACTCTCCAGCTGTCGTCAGATAGCCCCGGCCCCGAGCCCCCGCCTGTGTACGGACTAGCGGACAACAACGGTCTCACGTTTGACCTGACGGAGAGGTGACCTTCCCCTCTCGTCCCCACTAATCACCGGCCCCGCCCCAGCTGGTCTAGGGCTCCGGGCCTGTGTTAACTGCCATTATGTTCGTTTCCTTTCACTGTTAGTCGTCGATACGGTAAAAAACACCTTGTTGCTTCCTCAACCAAAATTGTAATGTGGGTTACTCGTGGGTCCGCCTATCTAGTGTAAGTGCCCTGGGAGTACAAACCTGGAAAGACACGGTGGTAAATTGCGTATTGTCGTGGGTGGCTACTTTTGTAGTTTTTCAATTTGGCCAAAATCCTAGGTGTTGAGCAATGATACAGTGTTGTTTTGTATTCCAGTTCTGAGCTCACACCTTATTCACACTACATTTTAGGGTGGAGAAAACCCTGAACCTTGACTAAATTATATTTTATTTGAACTTAAGTTTGTAAACTTCCCAGCAAACGACTGAAGCACCCTGGTCACAATTAATGCAGCACTATATTTTAATTGTGCACAGCTATAAGATAATCAATGTTTGATATTACCTGTGAACATGAGTGAAGTTTAGTACTAAATTAATTTTTACCAAAGTACTGGTAGGTATGCATGTTTCATGCTCTCTTGATTGTTTTGCTCGACATCTCATTTTTATGAAGGCGCTTTTGGTAAAATTTTGACATAGCTTTATATTTTCCCTTTGCAGTTCATTTTACAAGTCTCGATCTTTAATTAGGTAAGTTAGATTTGTTTACTAACAAGTAGCTATTCCACCAGAAATTTCATAACCAAATTAAAATATTTTCAATACCTCCTTTTCCAAGTTATTTGGTTTTAATCTAATCCTTTAATTTAATTGCAATGAAGTAAGATGTTGGTCATGAGAATAACCCTGTATTTTTTTATTTCTACCTATCTGATGTGAAATTAATAATGTAATCTATAGTTGATCCAAATTACACCAAGGGTTGAACTTTATCATTAAGTTATTAACTAATTTCCTGGCGCCCAATCAACTTCTATATAAGGCCCTATTTAGGTGGCATCACAGAATTCATCTGTGTTTTCAAAGACTTTTCCTAACAAAGTTATTATAAATAAATTAAATTTACAAATTACATATTTGAACAGTGAAAAACATGTATTCTCGGGAATGCCCAAGGCTAAAGTGTAAAATTACACTGAAACTTAATCGTAGTTACAAAAGCAAACAAGGTGTTTCCAATAATCTGTAAAAACCCATAAGCCCAAAGTTTCATTCTGTATGTGTGACTCTTCATCCGAACCTGAACCACAGACTTGGACCATCACTGTCGTATAAACGTATAGATTCCGAAACCACTAAAGTATAAATATTATACATAATAAAGTGTATTTGCTGGCGTTTTCATCTGGAATGAAAACTGCCGCAACATGTTATTTGTGCCACATTGTTATTATTTTTTGATTGCGTAGATTTATTTTATGAATTTTATATTGTGCTAAGCACATTAGCTATATAAGAGTTTAAACGAGATACTATCAAATTACACTCTCACTCATTTTGTGGTATTATTCTGTTACAAGAACTAAAATGTTGTGTCTGAATTTATTATCAGTATTAGTTTTTACTCCATATTGTAACAGGGCTCAGTAAAAATAAATATAAACTGATGCAAACAAATTTGTGTTGTAATCTAGCTTGATGCTCACCATATCGTCCGATAAGACCAGTGCTTGTTACGTTGGGAAATCTTTTTTAATATTTGTGGTAAGACTAATACTTCACCGTCAAGGCTACCAATAAAGGCAAGATAATATGAATTTAGCTATGGGCATTTTGCTTATTTATGACTGCAAAAAAGACTGTTTTAAGTTACTCAATCAAACAATTAGTATAATATAGAATTAGTTGTTATAGATGTTGTCAATTAGTGGTGAGCGAGACCCTTCCACCTCCATTACCGTTTTGTTTTGTACGTTATCAACAATTAATTGTTGTTGGATTATTTAAATACCACCAGTGTCTGATGTGACTCTCTGTATTGTTAGACTTTCCCTCCTCCTTCCCTACATATCATCCTAATCGACTTTTGATTAGTATCACTATATCTTGGTAATAACAACTTAACGTTGAGCTGCTTGACAGGATAATATAATCTTACATTATTACAGAATCTCAAATTTGATTGGAAATAAAGAAATGTAAATAACAACGAGTATTTGGTTGTTTATTAGAAATTTCAAATCAGTTTTGTAACAACTTTGAGTGAGGTGGTATTGGTATTGGCTCCACTAAAAAATTCTTCATGAATTCTTAACGAGTGGTCAACAAGATTGGGGTAGGTTTTGACGACATCAGCAATCTTACTGAAGGTAGGAGTGGAGGACAGAATTGTGTGGACATGAGCAAAAACCAACGCATCCAACTCTGTAGCCCTGAAAACATCAACATTTTACGTACATAGACAATTAATTGTAGACATAGAGTTATAACGATCGTATCTACCAGTTTTATTAACAAAAGATGGAACACTCTGAAAAACTATGCATGATACATAGTCTATTCTTGACCTTTATGTCTTAGACTCTCAAAAGGTAAATAAATGTTTTATTAAAAAAAAAAAAAAAAAAAAAAAAAAACTGGTGTGATTGAATAATATTCATCCAAACATTTACATTTGTAATATTGAGTACTGATACCACTAAGAATTCTGAGTTACACCTCCATTGATATTTACTTCCTTAAGCGCAGAATTCATGGTTGTCAGAAAGTTTTTCTGTGGCAGTCAGGTTTTATATCTCTGGGTAAATGGTTGTTACTATTTTATTACTTACTGGTCTCTGAAGAAATACTTTTCGTCGCCAAGTCTAGTTGAAAGTGTTTTGCAGCATTTATCCACTTGAAAAACCGCCTAGAAATTAAGGTTAAATAATTTAGATAACCTTCAAGAGTAACACGACTTTGGGTTTCAGCTTAAGATTACGATACCCGTGTGAGAAACAAAAAAGGTATAGCAATCCGCACTTGTATAGTAATGTAAGTGGAATAAAATAAATGAACTAGTATTAGATTTACCTTTGTTGTGGCTTCTTTGTAAGATGTTTATAATCACAATATGTTGATTAGGAAGATCGAAGTTGGTGTTAGTAAAGTTTGTTAAGTTTGCGAGTTTAAGTTTGATAAAACTAAAATAACTTAGTTTAATTTTTTTTTTTTTACGCCACACTACACTATTTTGACGAACTTCCCATGCAAGGATTTAGTCCAGAAAACAGCTGTTTGTTGCCAGCTTAATCAAATGGGGTTTCATTGCGTACTACTGTACTGTAATGAGTTTTATCGGACACCAATCAGCTGATTATACTATATTTGGGTGGCAATGAGTGGTTATAAAAAAAACATAACCTCTCTTAGAGGTTATGACTAGTGATTGTTAGTCCTTTAGTTGGTGGTAATAATATATAAAGATTTGAACGGATTTAGTAGTATAGCGTAAACTATCGTACGTCACTCGTCCAAAATGTGTTTACCGGACTCGTATGGTAATCCCGTACTCGACGTCCGGTAAACACTTATTTTCAGGACTAGTAACGTAATATACTATTTCATACACTTTTTTATTCTATTGTAACAATTATGAGTCCAAAACAAAAATCAAATTCAATCAGCTACCATTTATTAATAATTTATTAAATCCATGCCTTTGGCACACCCTATGAATTTCTCCACCTTGTGTGGCATCTTCAGGGGTCTTCTTACTCATACGTATCACTGACATTATAGTATTGCATTAACAAAAATATTTACACTTGTACCGTCACTAGTATCGCAGTTGGGTCGATGGGACAAAACTACAGTGGACACGCGGCAGAGTCATGGCAAGACTTCCTGATCGAATCATCCGGCAACGGCACATTTAGGATACTCTCTTGTAAATAGATAAGGAATTAAGTGTGGGCTAAATTAATATATTGAGTAGTATTGAGGGGAAGACACCTTTTAATTTATCTGTAAAAAAAACAATAGTGTTGGCAATATTTTAGCCAAGAGATAAATTTTCTTACTATTATACCAGGCCTAGTCACCCTAACGGAAGGCAGAGGAGGGCGCAACTAACTCTCACGCCCATACGCCCATACAGTCACATGCAAACCGTGGCACAGACCAGGCCGCAACCCAGTAGTATGTACAAACCTCTCCGGTGGTTAAATGAAAGCGGTCGAGATATTTGGAGACTTGCTTATACTTCCGTGAGGTGAGCACCCAGTCTAGAGGAAAAGGCCGCTTGAAGCCACTCCTCACCTTGGTGTAAGTTGTGAAGATTCTTTCATCCATCCAGCATAGGTACAGCTGCAACAGAATCCACGTTTAACTAGGTTACATCAAAACTATGTTTATATTAGATTATATTGTCGTTGCCTGTGTTCTAGAGTAGGTAAGATGTCTGTGTCACCCTATGCATTGATTGAACACCCGCCTAAACAAAAATACACAGGAATTTGCATCATTATTATTGTTTTTAACACTGACTCCACATAAGCTGGTAGCAATAGAGCAAATAGATTTACCATTAACAGTGATGAAAACAGTAAATTGTATTCTGAACTTCAAAAGGAATTTTAAATTCAATAACTGGAAGAACATAAATTCTGTTTCATAATAATGTTAACTAAACTCAAAGAAATATTGACCCCTAAATGTTCCAATTAATTTAATATCCATGTTTATGTTAGTTGTTTATAAAAAAATATATTGTTTTGAATTTTATCATTACCTGTATTTTTGGTAACATTAACCTTTGTAGCACCTTTACCTACACATTACATTACATTAACAAGTAAAAGAGTTTCGCATTTAGGTTCAATTCAAGATTCGGGATTAGATTTTTTAAAGTTTCGGTTTCGGTTTTGAGATTCAAAATGTCTGGTTTTGACCATCACTAATAGCTACTTACATAGAGAAATTTGCTGTGACTACCCGAGCTCTAAAATTTTCAACTTAATACACAACATTGAAACTAACAAAACAACACGAAAACACATTGACAAACTAGCAACACTTGAAAGATCAAAGCACCCGCCAGACCATCAACCAGGGAAGTTCTGCCCTTAACTTGACACACAGCCCAAAACCAACTACCTTAGTCAAGAAGGAAGAAAGAAAGACCTCCCACCGTGAGACCACTGCATGTACCTCGTCGTGTTGTCTGATCAACCCTACGTAAATGTTGTAGGTACTATAAATAGTGTTATTGATAAAAAGATTAATTAAGATACCCTGAAGATGCAACACAAAATGGTGAAAAGGAAAAAAAGGGTGACACAAAGATTGTACATACTCAAGAACGTATGCAACGACAACAAAGGTTTAAAAATACACTGTTAAAACATGCGGAGATTGTTCTTAAACACATACGGTAGCATTTATTTCAGTCAAGCTATGGAGACCTCTGAAGCAATTAACACCCTGAGTACTGATATCAATATATATAATTCCGTAAGTCAAATTTTTGTAAAGAAATTGTGAGTGACTGGATGGCCGTAGAAGGATGGGAGGGGTCTTATTTTAAAGGTCTTGACGTGAATTTTGAGGGAAAACTATTCATTTTTCTTAATTATGCACCAAAAGGTTATTACGGAATAAATTAATTCACATTTGAATAGCACGGGAATCTAAGCCATGTCTGCTTTGTTTACTTTAAAACATGTGGTTTAACTTTATTCAAAGCATATGGTAATTTGTAATATGTACTGTGCATGGTGGAAGGAAAAAAACATAGGTGTGCTATTCCCGTCATATTCTGACGTCACGCGGATTGCAAACAAAAGATCACCCACCTGATTGTAGCTGTCAAATTAGTATGTATTTGTTTTAATTTGATTGTTATTGTTTTTTTTTACTGCGTATACAGCTTAAATATACTTTTTCCCGTTTTTAAGGGTCTGGATTAGTTAATGGAGAACGATTGGTTGTGTTAGGCATGTCCGAAAATAGTGTAAAGTTAGAATGAATTACTAGAGTAGGCAAAGGGAACATATTTTTCACGCCAAAAATAAAACTAATATCAACCAATCCGAGTTTAAATTTTCTCTAAAAAAATCGCTGTTACTATAAATAAAGCGCGAGGCCTAATTAACACCCTGAGTACTGATATCAATATATATAATTCCGTAAGTCAAATTTTTGTAAAGAAATTGTGAGTGACTGGATGGCCGTAGAAGGATGGGAGGGGTCTTATTTTAAAGGTCTTGACGTGAATTTTGAGGGAAATTCACAAAAGTACACCTTCACAAAAGTTGACGTCCTTTGGAATTTTTATTTTAAACAAAACAGACATCAAAACGCTTTATGCAGCTATGTAATGACTAACTATCTTACATGTTATAACAAATAAAAATGTTAAACAATAATTCAAGGTAGAGGATAACCCATGAGACTAATAATTTGTACAAAATACTAACTAGAATAATAGGGGCTATTGCCCATACAAGCCACTAGTAAAATAGTAATTTTGTTTAGGATGTAAAGGTATTTACTTTTAAGAACCCAGAATGTACAACAATCAACACCCTCCAGTTATAGAGATGTATGTTTGATTGTTTGCCAGAACAGCTCTGGCAACCTAGAAGCATCCCGTATGTTGCATGTGTTCAAGGCAACCAAACAAACTTTCCATCACTGCAAATACTCCAGATAGAATCTTACTTTCCAACTTCAAGCAAATTGGCTTTTTTTATTGCACAGGTTTTATGTGACTGTGACACTAAAGGTTCTACTGAAAAACCTACCTCAGCATTAAAGAGCTTTGTCAACAGAGAAGTGTACACCTTCATGTCATTGAGTGAGGAAACGTCCAAGTGTCTTGACGGTGATTTTCCCTTCAACAAACAAATCTTATAGTAGGCCGTTTCTCAAATGTCAAAACACTCTACTGACACACTCTCTGTGTTGGTCTATTTACTGACTTTTCAGCCTCAATGCTGAGTGCAATATTCAGGAAGACTGGACTTTCAAAGTTTCAAATCAAATAAACTTACAATACATACATATGGCTTCATTGTAACTTGCTATGAAAACGGTGCAGAAGTCAAGTTGCCCATCTGCATTACATATAGTGTGTACCAAAACAAACAGTAAGAGTGTATTATAATTATTTCTTTGGTTTCAATACTGCGTGTTATTTCACAAACTGTACTTTCAACTATTAGTTAGCATACTTTTTTAAACTAATTTAAAACAAAGATGTCAATATATATAGTCTTATATCAGTTACTGGCTGAATTTATTTAATTGGTTAATATTAATGCAAAACTTATTAATCATCGAGATTTTATTTGTAACCACTGATTCCACCAAGATCATAAAAAAAATATGTAGAAGCCGATCTTGTCTATCAACATAGTACTTTCTACCAGCATAGGAGTAGGTAATGAAATTCCACAGTTATTAATCTGTATTCTGGGTTTTAATCTGTGTTTAAACATTAATTTGACAAATTATTATAAATTATTTATTTGAGATGGGTGCACCACCTAGGTGCTTATTTCAACCCAAGTACCGTGGTAGCAGATATATTTGATTCAATCCTAATTATTTACAATCAAATATTAAACACTAAGGGTCCATGATTTCAGAAATAATTCCTGTTAAAAAAAAACACACAGAGCTATTGATTGGAATAACAAAATCCATAGCCTATGATAAAATATATGCATGAAAATCTCTGTTGAAAATAGAAATTAGGAAATACTTATGCGATCAATACAGGAATACATTAAAACAAATTAAATCAACTTACCTGAAAGAATCTTGTTATCGTTTCCACATCTGATACTAGAATAGTACCACACTTAATAAATGGAACTTTTCCTAAAAAATATTTAAAAAGTTAATTTAAAATCTTTCATTTACCTAACATTTCAGTAAAAAGCCGACTCCAGACTTGCGCCATTCGCCAAGCACCAAGCAGCGACTCGCCAAATCGTGAGTATAGATATCCCAAGAACAAAACAACCTGCGCAGAAACGAAAAGATCACATGGTTCGCGCAGGTAGGTGTGGCGTACCATTCAAACCTGCGCGGCTCGAAACGGCCCAGGGTTCTTTTGTTTATGGTATTACTATAGTGTGGTGTTTGTCTATTAGGCAAGCAGCAAATGCTCATCATGCTCGTGTTTTCCTGTTCACTGTTGGTATTTTTGCACACATCAAAGTAAACAAACAGTTGCTTGGAAAACATACAACACATGTATGTAGACGTCTGCTCGTTAATCGGCGAATTGCAAGACAACTAGATTGCCAAACATGAAATATTTCGTGCTTTGCAAATGGCACATGTCTGGAGCCGGCTTTAACTTTAAGTTATGTGTATCACATTTGAAAATTATTTATCAATACAACACAGGACTCAAAAATGTTCTCTCATTTCTGAAGTTTTTAATTTCAACCCAACTATAGATTGATAAAACTACTACTAGGGTACTACAACCCTAAGCAATTGTTCTGCATACTGTTATTTCAACCAAAGTATATTGTTGAGCAATAACAAGTGACAAAAACAAAAATTAATTGCCATCCCTATTGTAGTTATTCATTTTGTAGATGATTGAAAAAAATATTATTTACTATTTCACATTTAAAGGTTGGTAAACGTTACCGTCGGCCTACTGCTTGTATTTCAGTATAAGAGCCAATACTAAAATCCAATAACAAATTATCGTATTACAGCTCTGAATCTATTGGACACTTTTCGGTTGGATTGCTCCTTTGAGCACATTGCAATATCCATAAGTGCTTACCTATAGTACTTGAAGGTGACATATCTTCAGCATTCAATGTTTCTTTCACTTCATAGTTCACTTTGCACATCCTGAGAAGTGTTTTAACAAACATGCAGTTGACTTCATCTGGTAGCAAAATTTGCTTTGATGCAAAAGGTTGAAATAGTAAAACAGGATTTTGCTCATTAGGATCTGAAAAAATTAGAATTTTTTAAAGTTGCTTTTGAAGGGTGTGGTAGTTCCTTTGATTGAAAACTAGGTTGACCTAGGTTAACTAGGTTTGTGTTATATTTTAAAGATTCATCCAATATTTGAAATATCGGGATTCCCATGTAGGGGCCCTCGCGCTTGACAGGGATCATCGCATTAAATTGGCGTGTCTATACAAGCGGGATTCATGACGCAAGTGGGGAATGGAGGCAGGGTCATGCAGTTGACATTTACGACTGTCTCAAACCTGGGTGAATCCCACCCAGCCATTCTACATCTAGCGATGTTCATGTTAAGTTACTGGAGGTGGCAGCTCAAATTTATATCTTAATTATTGTCCAGTTGGGAAGGTGCAGTGTGATGTTCGACACAGAGAAGTTTATTTGTGAGATACAGTAGAGGCTTAGCCTGCACTGTATACTCGTAGGTAGTGTCAAGACTGACGATTATTCAAATCAAGAGATAAAGGCCAAAATATTGGAATGAAATTGGCAAAGCGAAGACTGGGAGGTTTTCACCAAAACTAGAAAAACTTGTCCGGGTAGCCTACTGTACCTCCGATGGTCATTAAAGATGACATTGAATGTCTCTCTTGTCAGTCTGTTTGATAACGTCGGATGTGTCCACTATCGAGGCGATTAGGCCTAGAGGTTTCTTATGTTTCTTTCTCAGCAGTTCGAATAGCTGGATTTGGACAACCCCAGCTATACAACCGAGCTCCACCGTGTCCATCCCGTGTCTGAACCACCTTGCCTGACAGGTTTGTAATTTGCACAAAATGTTGGCGCAGACACACGAAGGTCCCCTCGCGAAATTCACGTAGAATGAGCCTTGAGCTGCATATTTTGGTCAATTCAACTTAATATAGCTTTATTAACTTATATGTTTGCCAAGGAATATATCTCTAAATTTGTCTCTCTAAAGCTCTTTCAGATACTCTTTTACACGACCTATATTTTACTAGGCCTATTACCACAACTAACTTAAGCCAATACAAAAGCTAAGGCTTAAAATTATTACCTTGGTAATCTCCAAATTCCATTTTAATGTGTCTCAGGATTCTTATCAGTGATGTAAAATAGTACCTAAGTTACTTTTAGGACTTAGATATATAGGTAGGTCTACCTTGTTTAACGTAAAAAATATCTTTTTACAAAATCCACTTATTTTGTTTTGAATTGAAAATCACAACCACATTGCCAAGCCAAGAATGCCAAGCCAGAAGAAGCCACAACAACATTTTGAATTCGTTTCGTTTGATTTTCTCCTTTTACTTCTTCCTTGATAGCTATAACCAGTATAATAGGAATAACTTGACAACAAGAACAAACGAAAACACAAAAAACTGAGCAAATAATAATGAAAAATCTTTGCAAATAGTTAACATTGAATATAGTTGTGTAGTCAATAATAAAAAATAACAAAAATAATAATAACAGTAATTATTATTAACAATAGTAATAAATACAATAACAATAATAAATAACAATAGTAATGAATAATATGGCAGTATTGAATAATAATAATTAAGCTCCAGCCCTTCATTTAATTTAGCCCTGGAAGGGTTAATTTCCGTTATATAACATTTAATTGAGTGTTTAATAGTGTAACTGTCCTTAATTCCATATTGTATTATTTTTGGAAATAGAGAAATAGACAAAATTTAATTCTTACATTAATTTTACAAATAAAATATTGATGAAAGGTCGTCGTCTGTGGGTGTGGAACCAATGATGCTGGCAACATTTCCTTTCTGTATGGCCATGGCAATTTGTTGAACTAGGTGTTGAATAATAATAGTAATAAATAACAATAGTAATAAATAAAAATAGCAATAAATAAATAAACTGATATGTTAGTTCATCTATGGCTAAGTATAGCCTGTAGGAGGGTTGAGTTGGTTACACTGGTTAGTACATAGTCTATGGACTATGTTTATGGTAATATCAATATCATAATAGGATTGATCAAACATGCTCTCTAGCACCATATGTCCCATAAGATAACATGCCGACAGCCGTATTTTAGCCGTTACCAGCTCATTATTTCGCGTATTATTTATTTAAATTAAAATTTATGAACATAAATTCATCGAAAGATTGAAAATAAAACATAGGCTATAGAATTGAAAACCAAAACAATATTTAAATTGAAAATAAATTTTTCAATTTAACACGTGGTCCGTGGACACCGATAGGCGCGACTGCCATAGTGCCATTGTTTCAAATGGACTTACCAGGAGCTGCGATTCCCCGTCGACAATTCCAAGAATAGTGGTAACTCCCTTCTGTGATTGTGGTCTGTGGACGTGGACACCCGCCCTTGATGAATGATGACTGCGCCGACTGTGGGCTGCAGCATAACGGAACGTGATGATCAGATTATAACCAATGGGAACAAGCCGACTGGTCGGGTTACCTCGTTACCTACAACAAATTTCGATTCGAGTTTTTTGTTTGTTTTGTTCTTTGTTGTCTGTTAGTTCTAGTTGTCAGTTGTCATGTTGTGTTGTGTTGCGTCTTGTGTGATGTGAACGTGAAGGTGAGGTGAAATGTTCATTTTATTCGCTTGCCATTAAACAATTACTTACTTTAGTTTTAGATGTTTTATCGGTGGGAGTTTTGTTTCAAACGTAAAAAAAACCATTAGCCACCATGTCTATATATTTGTTTCAATACTGGTACATTAATTAATTGCTAAATAATTTAGGCCTATAACTTAAACTCTCAATAATTGTGAATTAATTAATGATCATTATATTAGGTTGTGTTGAGCCAAGGCTTTTTAGAACTTTTTATATTAATACACTTAGCCTACCTAACTTATTTGAAGATAGTTAACCATAAAATTAAATCTTGAATAGCCTACCCTACGGCCTTCATAGCCTATTCAAAACTAAAAGTTGATAATGTTAGCTTCGTAAGGTTATGCTTTTGGTGTTAGTCTATGGTTTGTCGTTGGCGTAACCAACGAGGTGGGTCTCATCTGGCATTTCGAGTCTTAGCAGACTGTCGTAAGGCACGTTCCAAAGATCGGAGACTAGGATCTATCCCTGTGCATACCGGAGAAGTTATATAGGGATGCTGATCCTTGGTGGTGTCAATAAGCAATAAGTTAAATGGTTCTAGAGGTAGCCTAGGACTTGATCATTTGTAGGAGGTAGGGAGGAACTCGGAACACTAGCAAGATCTTGCCTCGCTTGTCTTTACTAACTTAGTACAAGATCCACGCTGTGCTTTGGGCACCTAAAAAAACCAAAACAATTTTTAAGTTACCACATTTAACAATCTGCATGTGTTCATGTTCCCTACGTTCGGTTGACTGTGATTTCTGGATTTGTTTTAGCACGTTGCATACCTCATAATTTAGTCTGCCAAATTCCTCATACAGTTGAAGCTACTTGCATAAGAAATACATTTTTTGCTAAATTTACCTCTCTACAAAGACCTGTGTCTGAGTGGCTGCAACACTGAGACTATTTATTTATTTTTAGTCTGCACTTAAGTATCTGTCCTACACTGATTCAAATTAATATAGCCTACTTATCGATAGATATAAGTTATCGAATAATCTGAACAACGATATTTTTTATTCAAATGAGCAGGGAAGTTGGAACAGATACTAAAGTGCAGCCGATTTTTACCATGTTTATAAATGTATTGTCCAACTTTTCTGTTTACCAACCTGGACATATCCTATTCATGTCGGAAGAGAATTTACCGTACGTTTTTATTTTTAGGCTATAACCCAAATAGCTAACACATCTTCATTGTGTATGTTTGCGTTGATTCTGATATTTTAGAACAAAACTTAAAGTTAAGTCTGCAGTACACATTAGCCTAGTTTTATTACATCCCATTTATTTAAATCTAGTAAATTAAATAACTTAAGTTAGGTACTCTTTAAGTGCATGGATTTAAAAAATGATTTAATAAGATACCGGTAGGCCTAGGCCTAATGTAAAATTATGCAGGCTAACTGCAAATGCCTGAAGTTTGTCACCGCTGAAAATAAAAAAGGAAGCAGGAATCCTAATTCCTCCTGGTACCGGTACTGTTTCTGTTAAAAGAATTTAAGAGAATAATGAATAGAGAAAGATATAGTGCGATTTGGCTATAAACATTTCACCGTTATGTCACGGCCACCTTTAACTCCAGGCCGCAACTTTTGTTGCAGAAAACCCACTTCAGTAATTTAATTTTAACAAATGGATGGGGAAACAATCAGCACCAACACATCTGTTGATGACAAAACTGAGGATTTTTGTGAAAACCCCATACGGGACACTTTGGCAGAAGGTTTGATGTGTCTCCTGAAACCTACAATCGACCAGCTAGATGAGAGGGTTCGTGCTACCAGGTTTGTACTGTGCATTTACAAGTACCGATACTTGCGTTAATTTAAAAATGGTGAAGCCCTTCATCTTTGTTATTTTACTCTTATGGTGATGAGTTTAAATTAACTTAAATAACTTAACTTAGTTACTTTGAACATTTTGTTGTATGTACCTATGTACAATGGGGAAGAATAAAATAATCAATCTTAAAGCTGATAGCTCCAGTAATGTTAATTAAACTTTAAATAGGTTGAGCAACATTTTTCTTTCAACATTCCTATTAATTAGTCCTTGCTTTATCAGTCTTGTTTTGTCAGAATGAATCTATCGCCTTCTTCACAAATAACAGATTGGGCGATGCTATTATAGGCTACTTCATACCATAGACAATAGAGTAAATATAGACTGTCAAAGAAAGGTTTTGCGATCTGCCGCTAGAGCGTTATCGCCGTTCGATATCGGTTATCGGTATTCTATTTGGTTTCATCGTTGCCAGCTGTTAACTAGCACTACCACTCTTGCAAACTAAATGCTTACTATAGGCTATCGCTAGTATCGTCTTCTGCAATCGTGTCAAAATCATGAACATCCTCCGCGGCTGTGTAGACATCATTGAATGCCGTGGTCCTGAAACGTCATCATCGTCCACGATTGCGGCAAAATTGAGAACATCTTCAGCGGCCGTGTACTGTAGACATTATCGTCTTGCGCGATCGTAGAAAAGCGATCATTTTTTACCGCGGTCACAAAAACGTCTAGCACAGTCGCAGTTTAAGAACATCTCCCGCGGTCGTGTAGACACCATCATCGTCTTGCGCCATCACGGAAACGTGATCGTTGTCCAGCACGATCGCGATATAATCATTAAATTTCCCGACTTTGATATCAAAATAAAGACTAAATCCCAACTTTTCAAGACCATTTTGAAATTCAAAACTAATACCTGACTTTCCCGTTTTCCCCGACTACTAGACACCCTAGTTAATTAGTTTTTGACCTTGCAAATATAAAACAAAATCTTCCAATAAACCACTTCCTAATAAATATTATGGATTAATAAAGAAAAACTTTGAATCATTGTAATGAAACTACAAAAGTATAACAAATATACGTTTAAAAAAATACAATAAATTACTATATTAAATATTAAATAAGTCAGTAAATTCTAATTCCGGGGAATTCCTCCAAAGTTGGCAACACTACTCCCAACTACCAAGTTGTTATGGAAACGGTCGCTAGCGCTTGATGCTGCAGCGGTGTATTACCCCTAGCGGTCGGCGCCGGAATATACGCTAACCGCAGCACAGCTGACAGTCTATATTTATTTCTTTTTGTCTATGTTCATACCCAGCTATTATAGGATTATAATCTTACTTCCAAACAGGATATAACATGTGTTACTTTGTTACAGAGTAAGTCAGCTGGAGTTAAAGCAACAGATTGATGATCTTTCTGAAGAGTTGAAAAATATTTCAGCAGAGCAAAGCTGCCCTCTTGCTCTAGAAGCGTATACTAATAAACTTAATAGCACTCGTCATAAGATAACTGTCATAAGCAACATTTTGCAGACTGCTCAGGTAAATGGTCTGAAGCCTATTACATTAGTTTTTTATTGGCTTAGCTTTGACTGACATGAACCGCTTAGAAAACCTGTGAGTGAACTAAATACAAGTATATCCAGCCATTAGTTTCACAAATGTTAAAATGTTAAAATGTTTAGATTTGTTGAAATTTAAGGTTCATACCATTTTTAGTTGCCTAATGTATACCTTTTTGATCTTGATATTTAATTTATTAAATACCTACAAAGTTAGCTGCTAATTTTGAAGAATTGAATTTAAAACTTTTGTGTCTAAAACATAAACTACGGTACCGAATTGTTGCCTAACAGATTTGACAAGCATATAGGCTGTTTTGTTTTTATTTTCTGGAGAATAGGAAAACGTTTTGCTTTCTTTGTATTCTCTGTATTCTCTGTTAGGAATTATTTTAACACTTCTATGCCCGGGTAGGCTAGGGACATTAGTTTGTTAAATCTCACCTGCAAGCGCCAGTGTACTTATAGCGGCACTTGTCACATTCAGAGCTACAGACTGATGAAATTTGGTATGTTGGTAGTGGTGTCTTCTGGGGGTTTTTTGAATAAAATAATATAAAAGGTGGATTTTCACAAAAACGGCTTTAACAATTTAGTCCTTAACAATATGGTCCTTTTAACTCTGAACAAAACAGTGCTGTAAAAATTGCAATTTAAGAGTTATTGCAACTTCAGTGATTCTCCCTATAAATATCATAGTTACTCCCACCGCTTAACCAAAAGGGTTGTTGATAAACTAATGGGAGAAAGTATATGTCGAATTGCTGATACCGTTTATTTCCACTTAATAGTTCTCAGAACAGTTTGTTGTAATTGCGTGTTTATTTTTTTCATCTAGGCCTACATGCAAACAAAAACATAATTGACATCATTTTTTGTATTGAAGCTGTAAAGGGTGAATTATAAACTTCTGATTTTGTTATAGGAAAGACTACATAAAATCCAGCAACACAGTAAGCAGGAAGCTGATCGGCTTAAGACATTAATGGAACCTACATCCAAACCTAGTTCTGGAGAAACACTATAATTTCAGAACAAGCCCCGTAAGTATTAGTTTTCCAACTAAGACATTTTTTCGACGTCAGTGGCATTTTTAAGTCAATTCAAAGCAAACAATTGGTTTCAAAGGATTTTGCACTTGGAAAGCGGTCCAACCAAACCCATTAAAGTTTTGTGGACGTGCTGGGGGTCGTGCACAAAGTTCCGCATCCAAAGTCCGAGACACTAACCGTCAGGCTAGCAACACACCCACATAAAATTCCACCTAGATTTACAAGATTGGTTCATGGGCATGACAGTTTGTTATGGCTTTGAGTTAAATGATAAGACTTTTTGAAACTATTGAAGAAAGTTAACAAAAACAAACATCTTTATATATATACTCCAGCTTTGGTATACCACGCCCATATGTAATAGTAAAGTGGTACATTACCATGTGCTTCGTCTGACTAATTAAACCAACCTAACCTACCGTATCACGTACCACTTCTTTAATTTGAGGTGTTTACTCAAGGGAGGTATATATGAGCCTACGATGACAGCTGTGGGCTTCTGATTAGCTGAGGGAACACCATTACCACAACGATACGGTGTGGAGCCATCGGCCTCGGTGGTCCAATGGATAGCGTGCCGGGCTGATAAGCTGAAGGTCCCAGGTTCGAATTCCATCGGTAGCATTAAAAATTCTGTCGAATATTTTTTTCATTATCAGCAAGTTTGGTTAGGTTATGACAGTTTAATTTATAATTAAAACATTATCAAATTGAATTTGAGCCATTTCTAGTTTTATTTTATGAACAGAACAATTTTTTTTTATTATTATGAAAAGGTTATGACAGTTTAATTTTATAATAAAAAGATTATAAAATTGAATTGAGGCATTTATAATTTTATTTTATGAAATGAACTATTTTTTCGATTAATAAACCTTCATTATAGCCAAGTGCTCTCTACTACAGCGCTGTTTTGTAGGAATTTTGAACTAATATGCCTCATTTATACCTCCCGTAAGTCAGACCCTTAATTTGAAGGTATCATGTGAATGGAAATTTGGTACCTAGGCACACCAACATTTTGATTTTTAAGAATTATAAATAAATTAGTAGTTAATTAATAACGAGACAGGTCCAAATTAAATAGTATGAACTGGATAGCTGACAAAAAATGTTTACATGCTCAAACACCTTGCTTGAGGAACCTGTTATGTAAACTCATGGTATCCATTCTAACAAAGATATTCCCTTAAATAGATTAGATACATGTTTTCTAATTTTGATCCCAATTTTGTTAATAGGCTACAATTTTCAAAACATAATAATTGTGATTTATTTATAAATAATTAACTACACCATCCGTTACACTTACAGCAAGCAATGGAAACACCCAAGTGGAACTTTGAAAGTACATCAGATGTTTATGAACCGGCCGAAGACAGTTTCCTGCTGCTGGATGCCCTGGAGGAAGACCTTCATAACATTCGCGAACTCTGTCCTAAAGTCATTGTGGAGATCGGAAGTGGTTCTGGTGTTATAATCACTGCTTTAGCCAACGTTTTGAGAACCTCTGCCTTCTGCCTCGCCATCGATATAAACAACAGCGCCTGTGCGGTTACAAAGGAAACATCAACATTGAATTCTGTTGAGGTAAGATGAATATTTAAAGCTAAGTAATAATTTTGAAACCAAATTCTCTGAACCATGCAACCGATTTATCTTTTCTGTTAATTAAATATTTGAGATATTTAGTTGAGATACTTTCTAGTTTGATTTGTGATTTAATTGTTCTGTAGGTTATTTGATCAGTAAGCTTTGTTTCCTTTTAAAATCAAATTAATATTTTTTTTGTTTTTTATACACTCTTAGACTTTTTTCTGTTTTTGCTGCACGGTTAATTCTTTTATAATTTTTGAATTTTTTATAACCTGTTGTACGTAGTTTAGGATTGGCGAATATTTAAGAATCTATCCGTAGGTAAGTTCCTGCATCATAAACAATTGTTGCTGTTTACGACATGCTGTTACTTTTCTTGTAATTATTTTGTTCTGCATTTTCCATTGGTTGACCATATTTCATTATTAAAATAAATTAGTAAAATAGATCATGTTATGTTTTGCATTAACCTAATCTCAGGTAGGCCTAGTTTTTAAAAATGTATTCCTTTCAGGTTTTATTGTTTTAAAAAGCAATCAAATATTAAGTAATGCAAGTTGACTCATCTGCAGGTAGACGTGGTGCAAGGAGATCTGTTAAGCTGTGTCAAGGCGTGTGGTGTGATTGATGTGTTGATATTCAACCCTCCGTACGTTGTCACACCCGATGACGAGATAGCAGGTTCTATCCAGAGATCTTGGGCAGGTGGAGCTAACGGGAGACTGGTCATTGACAGGTAAATACATATTCAACTGTTGCGTGTACGCAAGAATGGCTGTAGTTATTCAAGGAAAATATTTTATCCTGTTTGTTTGCTATCATACATCAAAGTGTTCCTCTTAGTTTTCCACTAGTTGCGGCAAGTTTCTTGGACAGGTATGGCTTTCCTGTAGTTTGTGTCACGTTTCTTGACTTTATGTCCGATCATTGAAATGAAATATTCAAAATCACTACTGGTCATTCTCATAAAGGGCTCCGACACCCTTTACTCTACTGACTATTTTGCACTAATTCTTTGGCTACAAGTTTTCCACTAGTTGCTCTAAATTAAAGAGGAGTAACTGTTGGTTTTCCACAAAAAATCTTCCACTAGTTTCTCAAATTTGTTAAGAGTAACATTTAGTTTTAAACTTTTGGTTGTCAACTTTTAGTTGTCAACATTGGTGTAAACGCGCCTTAAGGGTGCCAATAGCAATAGGTTAATTTTTTCAGCTGACACATTTGATTGAGCAACTGTGGTGCATCATAAGGTCCGAGTGTTCTTATGGCCATGCTAAAAAATAAAGTAGGCCTGGGCCTACCAAAATATTTGTTTAAAAATTGTTCATTAGGTGCACCTTGTGATGCGTCGGTGCCTGAAAGGAAATTCTCATTACCGGTTTTAGGGAAAAGTACGGTTCTGAGTACCAAAGTTAAATTGTCAGCACCATTTTAGGCCTTAGTGTGCTCTGTGATATAATAACTCAGCCGATGGTGGCTATACGGTGGGAGCATATACTTATGGCTATCTAACTTACAACTGTCCAATTTCCAAACAAACAAAAAAGATGATTCTTGGCTTTTTATATTGTGTGTTCTTTAAATAATTCAGGCCCTTGATTTTCGTTCTCATGTTTCAGATTGATTGAACAGATGAATCCACACCTTTCTCCAAAATCGTTTTTTTACCTTGTACTTATAAAAGAAAATAATCCTGAAGAAGTTCTTGTTAATATGATGGAAAAAGGGTTCACTGGAAAACAGCTGAAGTTCCGAAAAGTTAGGGGTGAGCAACTGTCAGTCTTTAGATTCACAAAGATATAAAATGTGTAAGTGTGATTTCAAATTGTATATTACTACAGTCTAACCTTGATATAACGAACCTTGATATAACGAATTCCTTGATATAACGAATTTTTTTTAATCCCCTAGAACTCTCCATAAGACACAATGTATATTTTACCTCTACATAACGAACAAACCATAACAACCACCTTGATTTAACGAATTTTTCGTGATTTCGGCTAAAATAAGACACCTCAATATAACGAATTTATCATTGTCAGAACCTCTACATAGCGAATTTAACCTCTGCATAACGAATTGTCTATGTCTTTCCCTCGATATAACAAATCCCCCACCCAATTATTGTTTTGGGAAAAACTGTGTCTTTATCAAATGAAATGGAAAGGTCACGTCATCGCTTGCGCTAACATTCGTCTGCTCCGTTTTACACATCTCTGTCTGCTGTCGCTGCGCGCGCTATGTTGCAACTGAGAACTGATTTCATTCACTGATGACGACGTAATGTTTAGTAAGCTGTGATTGGGCGATATGGGATAACTATGGGGAATTGTACAATTTTTGGATAAAGAGAAACCTAAGAAAGAATATAAACACAAAAGCAAAGAGAAAGAATAGCTACATCGTTATTTTAACATTTCTTTTACGAGTTTTTTTATTATCCTAAAGTTGGCTATGATTATACACTTTTATAATGACTTATCTAATAATTTATTGTTTTCAATACGATTTGTTTCAACTAGCAACACCAATGCTGATTATTATTGACATTCCTCTGTTGTAATAAATCAGTACCGTACTGTAAGTAGCCTACCGGCCTATCGCGAGCAGTAGCTTACAAAGCTTTCTACTGTTTGTTTTGTTCTTTACATGGTTTATGACTACACAATACAGTGTTTGGCTAGGTTTTAGGAGGATTAGAACAAGCTGTGATTTTAAACTTACAATTTTTTACCTGTACCAAGGTCAATGCCATTGTCATGATTGTGCAATATTCAAGATCCCTCCCCTTTATTATGCCGGATAATTTAGGTTCTACTGTACAATGTAAACACTGTACTGTAAAGTAGTGTAGCCTATGCTACTTTAATTGTACTGTATTTTAATGAGGTCAAATCCCGACCTATATTGACCATCGATGTTGACCGACGCTAATTCTGAACCTCGACTTAGCGGAAATTCCTGCAAACCTAACCTCTATATAACGAACCTCGTTTTAACGAAATCCTTGATATAACGAATATTCAGTTCGGTCCCTTCAGATTCGTTATACTGAGGTTGGACTGTATTTTTTTGTTGGCTTTTTTCGGCTAGCCACAAGTAACTTCTTACGAAAATGGACTCAAAACCATGTGATGTTAAATTTTTAATGGTATAAGTAAACCAAAGAAGTGAGATTTGGATATCTAAATATTAGTGCAATCCTTTTGCTTTGGACTTGCACTACAGTATTTAATAGTGTGAAGTGGTGTATATTATTTTGTTTTGTTAATTAATTATTAAGATTAAATTTATATTATGGGACACCTGATTTAATCATTTTACCAACTTCCAAAAATAACTAATGACTAATAATGACTAATAACTAACTAACTAAAGAAATAGCTATGTTACAATAGATAGAGAGAGAGAGAAATTCTTTATTTACAACAAATTATTTTTCCTACAGTCACCCGACAAAGTTGGCTTCCTTATACTGTTTATAGTACAGAAAGCTGCTAATTGCTGCATATTTATACTTTGTCGTACGGTTTATACTTTGGCGCACATCAGGATTCCAACGAAACACAAAACAGCGTGGTTCTATTATGCATGTAATCCGTGTACGCTTGGAAATAGGTTGGCAACACTTAAAGATAATAATACTATGAGCAGCTGATTGACTATTATAACTACGATTTAACCTGTCATTTCGTGTTTATAGTTTCGGTATTTCTGAACTTTATGGACTTTTCTTTTATTAAAACATTCCTACAATCTTAATAAACAAGAAAATACCTTTAAACCATTTTTTTTAGGCGCGGAAACCACTTCAAATTACAAAAACATACGGAACTATATTCTCAAGTCGCGGAGCACATTTCTTGCCGAGGAAAAATAGCGGAGTGATACGGACCGGGTACTACTTTCTCTAGGGCACCTATTTGTGTTGTCAGCTGAACCTAAAAACGTTTTGTATAGTGTTTGAAAGACTAATTATTTATATGCTTTATAGTGACTGTAGGAAAAATAATGTGTAACACGAGTGCAAAAGGCCTTTGATGCACTCGAGATCATCATTGTAAACATTGCTCTCGTGTGCAGCAAAGTGCCACTTTGCCCACTAAGTTACACAAATAACTATTGCAGCATATCATGTAGCAAATAAAAATATCACATGAGTCACAATGACCTGTGCGTGATAGAGCAATACTTTTACTGTCAATAGTTTCATGTCTTTTTGATCATATTGACATGTCTCTGATTGGTTAGATAATTATTTTTATCAATCAGCACAATCTGATTGTGCCTAGTTGTTCTTAAAAATTGTAAATACACCGTTTATTAGCTTTTTAAGAGTTTATTATTATTTTCACTGTGGCTGGTTCCAGTACTTCATATCAAGATAAACACTTGAGAGTTTTTTATTCAAAATACATTCCCAAATCCTTGGGCATAATAGTTTTAGCGAATTTCCCATATAGGGAATAAGCTATTACCGTAGGTCTCATGGTGAGACCTGGACCCGGGACCGATTTAGTTTTTCGTTTTGAGGTCCCCAGAGGCCAAAAACACCATCCGTTCAAATTCATATATATATATATTTATTTATATATATATATTTATATATGTGTCCGTTAGCGCGATAACTCGAGCAAAAATGATCCGATTTTGATGAAATTTGGTATAAACATGTAAACCTACATTTATTCAAACGAGTTCACGAACCAGCATGATCGGACTATGGGAACAGGGGTTTATGGGGTAAAAATGGGTTTTTCTAATTTTTCACCCTGAAAACATAAAATTTTGCAATTTCTTTCTAAACCATTTTGTAGAGCTCAAAAAAACGAATAATTTAGTATATTGAAGCATTGTTGCATGCCTAACGGTTACAGAAAAATCGCAAAATAATGTAAATTTAAAATTACCATGTTATTCTTATGGAGAATAAATACAGTGTTGTAGCTTGCTTGTGTATGGACATATATTAATGAAATTTTGTTTACTTCATACTGAGCTATTAATATTTCAATAAAACCCCCCTATTTTCTTCCCTGTAGCAGCAAACCTAAGTACTCATTAATATTAATGATGTTTAAATCTATATATTAATTTGAAACTGTTTTTCTTTGTCATAGCTATTTTGAGAGAACGGCTGGGTGTAGAAACTCGGTAGAGGTGTCTAAAGAAAGGCCTTCGTCTGTAGATGAGCCATCAAAAGAGAAACATGGTGAATTCCCTTGGGGCTCTGCCCCAGTGGCCTTTAAATTCCTATCCCATGTTATTCTTTTGGAGGAAAACGGGGTTTTTGTCATAGCTAATTTGAGAGAACGGCTGGGCGTAGAAACTTTGTAGGGGTATCTAAAGAAAGGTCTTGGTCTGTAGATGAGCCATCAAAAGAGGAACGAGGTAAATTCCCTTGAGGCTCTGCCCCAGAAGCCTTTAAAGTTGCCTCTTAAGATTTGTTTACATTACGGCCATATGCATAATTCTACATTACTTTTTAATGAAACAGCTGTTAATATTTAAATTGTGATTTATTGAATTTGTCAAAATGAAGTACAGTAGCCTATTTGCAATGGGTTTTTCTGATTTTAAATTGGATTTTCTTCTGCATCGATTCATGTTTTGCAATATAATGTTCTATTACCAAATCAGTGGAAAATCCTAATATCACAGTAACTCTTAAAATTATTCCTTTTGGAGTTAACTTATATCTATTGTATGGGTTGGTTTCTGCCTTTTTTACCACTTCTTGGTGATTGTACGTAGGTGATATTCGTTGGCATATTGCATCTGTAGACGAAACTTGGGTTGGTGTAATTATTACAATGGAAAAGAGCGAGAAATCCTGGCCAATTTGATATAGGCTAAAAATAAAACTGAATTAACACTGTTCTACATTTCTTGAGCAATCATCAAAATAATCAATTTGCAAACAATGGAAACATGGAAAAAGTCATAGAACACAACCAAGAAGAAGAAATAGAAATAATTTTTTTTTTCATTTATAATCGTTGTCATAGACAACCTAATGCGGCTATGAGAGGGGAAAATTTTTAGAAAACACTAAAAAACAAGATAAGCTTTTTGAAAAAAGATAAGATATTTACAAAAGATATTGATTATATCTAACTGTTGTGTAGATCGTGAGTATTTCCATAATCTTTGAGTCGCCTGTAATGCTTCGCAATTGCTCGAATTCGAGCAACAGGTACACTAGTAGGAAATAAATCTGACAATTTTAAGGGAACAATTTAGTGGAATTCCAGCTGTGTATATGGAAATCCGCTTAGTCTGCAGGTTTGCTGCAGCGGGGGTATTTTTAATGTTTATCAATTAGTGTGGAGGTAAATTAGTATAAAATTAGACGATTAATAAAAAAAAGCTTTATTTATTTTACTATCCTACAAATAATATCTTGCTAAATGCACAGTAATATTGTTGCATAAATAAACTAAATTAATCAAAAATATCTTATTTTACCATAAATAAGATAATAGTCTACAATTGCTAAACCGGATGAAATAAATAAAATCCCAATAGAATTATGAGCGACTTAAATCCTAACACTTCAATCTTAAATTACCCTATATACCTTGTGGTTTTGTTGAAAAATAATACCAGCTTTTGTAGATAACTACTTTAGCTTAGTTATCTACTTTATCGTAGACCACAATATAATCAAAGCTATCACCAATTTGTTTGTACTCCTTTAAAATCCATTGGTCATTTTCAAACAAGGGTTGGAATGGATGTGGATTTGTGTGCCGGTGACTTTTAGGTCCAATAATTATTACACACTTTCCGGCAAATGTTGTCAAGTAATCGTGAAATGCTTTGCCATTGTTGAAATAACAAAACATGACAGCAGATTGAGGACGGCGCAAGACAGAAGAACAGTGTGGATCTCCCGTGTAAATGTGAGGAATGTAGGTCTGGATGTAGGGAGAAGTCCACCAGTTCGGGTCCTGTTCAACACCTACCACCTGTAAACCTAAGACAAAAACATGAATGATGAATATCCAGAAGAACTTTACATGCAGACGACAATCTCTGAAAATTAGGCTACAATAATTGCGAGATCAAGATACACATAGTACAACTTCAGTTAACTTTCAATCTCAGTTATCTATCACCTAAAAGTGTGTATTCACTACTTTAAGTTTTTCTGTAGGGCCTTCTTAATAATATTCAGTACCTCATATAAGCATGTATTTAAAGGCCTACTGTAGGTAAAATAGTATGTGTAATTCTAATGTACGCTACGTTATTTCTTTCCAAAATCACTGTAACGGTTCTAATTGATTTAGTAATTTATAAGGAATTTCTGTTATCAGTATATTCAGTTAACCGCCACAATCTCGTTACCGCAGGTGATAGTTACTGTATTATTTTTTCAAAACCCAAGGAATAGAAACAAGCAGCCAAGCTAGATTACAAAAAAATGTTTAATTTGTTTGAAACTAGATTGTATTGGAGAAAACGTGTTATTATCTTTGAATGCTTTTTGTACAGATTTTTTGCTTATTTCTGCACTTGGCTACAAAAAAATTGAAAAATAATTTTATAGGTGCCACATCCTAACTCCAAATAAGTACGTTTAACTTTAGGAAATACCTAATAAGGGTTGCAAGAATTTTAACTTAGGTATTCAATGGACTCAGATTATGTAGGTGTTGTGCTTTAGACTTTTTATTTACAACAGTTTAAATTTTCTACTAAAGACTACAACCTAAACTAATAAATCTAATTCCCTTCCCCCCATCAATCAATGTGGGGAAGTCCAGTTCATAAACTGTACCAGCTAGTAAAGTGGTAATATATTAATTATTTTAAAAACAAATCTTTAAGGCTATCCCTACATCATCTAACCTGTAGCCGAGGCTAGCACCCATTCCAGGAATCCGCTACCACAGCCAATGCTGATCAGAAGGTTGAGTCCGCGGGACTTCATAGCTGCATAGATAAAGTGCAAGTCTGCCAACGTGGGACGTATCCATAATACTGTGTTGTAGTCATCAGAGGTAGTTTGTACATCAAGTGCTGTCTGCCAGTCTCCTGACAATATAATTTCATATTCACATTGGCTACATAAAACTTACTCTATGGATGGTTAATGATTTGGATGGACAGAGTTTATACGGATATGCCTGGATAAACTTTTTTTAGAACTTGATTTTAAAATATTATTGTATATTGTTTAGTAGTGAATCAACACGGGAAATAACTACCTAGAAGTAATTTATACCACTCTATGGATAGGAGTTCTACTCTTGTAAAAAAATACTTTTATAAAATATACTAGCTGTACCCGCGGGCTTTGCCCCGTTTAACTCCTTAAGTATTTGCATGGCTCAATCACGACCTGGTTGAACTTCGTTCACTACGCTCACTCACCTTTAGGTTGGAGCTCGTTCGCTGCCTTCAGGTTAGTTCTTTCGCTACGCTAACTCGCCTCCAGGTTGAAGTTCGTTCGCTACGCTCACTCACCTTATATGGTTGCAAATTAGCTGTTGTCATAAATAAAAAAAATAATAGTGCTGCACCCTGTTGGTAATCCTTGTAACTTTAATGCTATTGAACATATAGAACAGAACCAACTTGTTTAATTGAGACAGCTGTTAAGATTCATTAATTCCTTTTAAATATGAAAAATCATAAGATTAACATGGGAAACTCCAGAGCCACTGGGGCGGAGCCCGAAAGCCCGATGAGAATAAAAACTACTTAGTTTTCCTATTTAATGCCCAAAGAATCGGTGTACCGAATTTCAGCCTCCTAGGTAAATGGGAAGTGGGAGAATTAGTGATGAGTGAGTGAGTCAGTGAGGGCTTTGCCTTTTATAATTTTAGATGCGGTTTTTTAGCCAAACGAACATTTTTTTACTGTCAATTGATGATTTAAAGACGCTTTTTTTAGGATGGACCAGAAATTGCTATTTTTGGCAACTCTTAATTTATTTAAATCACGTGTTAAGCTTTCAACAAGTAACCATATGTTTAAGAAACAAATGTTGTGCCATCCATTGGATACCAAGTACTGTATGTTGGCTTTGGCTGTTTTATAATTGAGTTATGAAGCTATTTCATTGTAGAAATAACAAACATGGAAATACATTTTATAAAATATTTTTAGAATTAATAGGTTACAGACATAGAGAAAATACAGTTTTAATATTACAGAGAAATCTTCTAATTTTCAAAAACATTTTTTGGCCTGCAAACAATATTAAAATCATCTAAAATATATTGTGTGCATTAACTCCTATTGGTAACGGTAATAAGAAAATCCCCTTGTGACTATTGTTTTGGTTGTTGTTTTATAAGTTTACAAAACTATATCCACATTTTTTCCAACTTTAAAAAAAAAACATGTTCAAAGTGTTCTTCCATGTTTTTTTCCTCCACAGTAAATTAGTAACATAGGTACCTTAAATAGTTTAGGGTTTTTAAATTGATAATGCAATTAATACAATTTATGATCCTATTTTAAATCAAAATCAATTATAAAAGTAGTGAATAACAAACCTTGCTTGAAAAGCTGGTTTATTGCTTCCCGGATGCTGGCCATCACTGACCTAGGCCTGGTACAATGGACTCACTGGCACGAGCCCAGCCATTGGCCTAGGCACCTTGGCTATTCTTTTCTAATTTTAGCTCTTAACTTAAACCAGGTGTTTCATTCCCATTTCTTGTCCAAACCAAAATGCCAGTACAATTGCAACCAGTGAAATCCATTTGATTTATGGCGTGTGTTTGAAATATTGAATCAATTATTCTTAGTCAATTTGTAAAGTTTTAAACTAAATTTAAAATTCATAAACTAAAAATTTGAAGTTTAGAAACGCATGGCCTCAATGAAATAATGTATTGAAAAAAATATACTTATAATAATTTAGACGAGGTTTGGCCTTTTAGCCTACGTACATTATCTTGTAGAAATGCAGATTTTAAAGAACAGTAAATTTTTAAGTAAAAAATTGTGTACATTATAAACATATGTATACATGTATTTGTATCTTATGAATAAATCATGCTGGTAAACAAATTTTAAACAAAAGAAAAATTCTGATAGCTGTAGTTTTACGCACATGGCATGCTGTTAAAAAGAACTGATTACAGTAGAACCCCTCGTATTTGGCTACCATGGGATCAAGTTGCTAGCCGGATTACGTTGTTGTTGAATAAACCTATTATAATAATAATACTTTATATCTAATAATAATATGCAATCAGTAAATGTTGCCAAAAGTAAGTAGTGTTTTAAGTAACTTTTAGAATTTTTCTGGACAAATACACGCATGTAAAACCAACAAAAAATGAATTTCAAAGGGTAAAGTGGTTAAGTAATGCACATAGGTACCCCTAAAAATATTATGATTTCCATTTCAGATTATATAAACAAGAAATAATGGTGAGAATAAAAATTACTCAAAATAAATTAGGTCTTGAATTAGTGTGTAATTATTTGCTAAACTTTCTTGTCCTTTTTTTAACGAAAGTTTTACTGTACCATGAGTCATTTTCCTCCCTATTTGATATAGTTTTGTCGGTTAAGTCAGAACGGGAATTCCAATACTTACATGTGACGTAGTCATCAGGGCTAGCTTATCGCTTATCCCAATTATCTAAATTAAATTTCATGTTAACAATATGGAGAAATAAATTAGAAAAAAGACTTTTAAAGTGTTTATTACAATCAAACAACAACTATATTATATTAATAAAACATTTCTATCATAAAAAATAACAGAAAATTAGGAATGTTAAATACGTTAACGTTAAGAGAATATTTTATGTCTCATACCTAAACATTCAACTTAAAGTATGCATTAACTGAGCAATTAGTATTTCTTCTTGAGGAAAGATATTTTAATCTTTAAAAAAGCAGAAGCTTTTTACACATTTACTGTGGTAATACATACTTGATTTAGTTTTAAATTTTTAAACATCAAATAGTGTATGCAATCAAACGCTCCTAATAATAATAGATGTGATAATCAGGAAGAAATATAAACAAATTCGTTTTGTGTTAAATATATAACAAAAAAAAACTTTACAATTGATAAAAAACTACAATAATATTGCCGATGCAGAAAACCTGCAGACTAAGGGAATTTCCCTGATAGGATTTTTATCAAAATATTTCCTTAAAATTGTAAGGTTTATATAAAATTAAATAGGCACATATGCTTTTAGTTGATTTCATCGAAATCGGATCATTTTAAGTTTTTACTCAGGTCATTGTGCTAACAATACATAAATATGAATTTGAACGGATTGTGGTTTTGGCCTCTGGGAACATCAAAACAAAAAAGTTAATGGGTCCGGGCCCAGGTCTTACCATGAGACCTACAGTAATAGCTTATTCCCTAAATGCGAAATAACTTAAAAACGTGAATAGCAAAGATGATCTATAATCATTGTAAGTTAAAACCACAGTAAATGTATTAATTGAGTCAGAACTCTTTAATTTACAATTTACAACACACTTACAAATTACAATTTACTATATTTATACTTACGAATCAATACATCAGTCTTTTAATATTTAACTAAGGTAAATCGTCTTATTGTTCTGATAAAAATACATGTTTACTGGCAAAATTATTTTTAAATATAAAATATTAGAAACATATATACAAGGATTTTTTTCTCTCATAAACCTTTTTTGTTCACAACTAATTCCTAGTGGAATGATTTTTATAACCTGGATTTGTTCAGTTGCCCAATTGAATGAGAAAAAAAATCATTCAAACGAGTAATTACAATCTTTTCTGATTTTAATGGTATTTAAATTATTCTGATATGTATACAATACAATTTTACTAACATTTATTAACTACACGAGACACAGATCAGCAGTGTCTTAAATCAACATGTAGATTGTCATTTACCACTGAAATTGTTAAAAAATAAAACCTACTACATTTATTAAATTTCCTAGGTATTTGAACGCCTATTTAGTTTCCAATACTCTATAGAGTCCTTGGAGCCTAGGCGCTCTAACTCATAAAACTATTAAAAAACTACAAAGAAAATTTCTATCCAACAGAGCGAGTGCACTAGATATTTTAATTGCAATCACTTTGGTATTTGAAAAAAATGTTTTGATATGGTAAATAACTCTTCAGGGGCCGTTTAAAATTGACAAAATTAACATTGATGGCGGGCAAATCCAAGAGGGCCGTTACTTTCCATAGAAAACCTTTTAAAACTACATCGAACATTTATAATCACACAGTGTCCTAGATATTTAAATTATAACCACTTTAGTGTTTGAAATAATATTATTGGATGATAAATAACTCTTCGGCAGTTGTTTGAAATCATCCAAGATAGCCGCTAGCCTCCAAGGACTCTTAAATATAAATATTGACAGTTTTTTAGAAATAATATGTTGGTAAGGGAACAATGATGTTGGATTATCTCAAACTGAAAGTTTCCTTAAATGTTTACCAAACAGTTATTTGCCGTACTCACAGTAGACCCTCGCTAATCAAGAGCACGCTTGGTTATAACACAGCGCTGGGGATGACGGAAACTGTCAAATTACACTGAGTCCAGCATAAAGTGCCGAAATTGCAAAGATAATGGAATAGCATTGAAATAGTCAAAGGTAAAAAGTGTTAATAGGTATCAAGGAGTTTTCGAGCAAGTTCACCTCAGTTCTCACAGCTGAAAGCACCCAGAAGGCTTGTTCAGTTTTAACAAATTTCCTTCGACCAATGTCAGATTATTGAATATCCCTATTAGTAGGGTTTTAATGTATGTATTCACTAGTAACGTGGAGGCGATAAAATAAAAAATGTATGTACTCCAATCAAATAATTCAGTTCCATGGATCGAGTACTTAATAGATAATTGTACTTGAATGAAAAACATAGCTTCCTCTCTGAGCTAAATCTACAAGTCAGCTGAAAAAAGTTAAATTAAAGTTAAAATCACAGCGATCCACATTTTCTGTATTGAGCTGAACTCTTAGACATACAAAATAAGCAAACGAGCATAATTATAAAATATACATTGACTAAAATTTGAGAAAACATAAAAGCGAGGATTAAAAACAGTAAAATATGTAGAGGTACACAAAAAAATCACAGAATAAACACAATGGCACTACAATAATTAGTAAAACGTATTATTGTGCTAACAAGTGAAAATAAAACTGTTAAGCAATTATTTACAGTAAAAACATAAGATTACATTAACAACAACAGGAATGTTACATTAAGAATGTTACATAGCCAAGTTACACCTTGTACTTGGACCTAAGCGTAGTTATTGTCCATTCTGTTACTCCTTGCTCTGCCAAATCTTGCTGTTTGTCTTTTAGACTTTCTTCCAGCTTCTTCATAATTTTGCTGCAGAAATCCTTTTCTTCTCGGGTTAAAAAGTCTAGTGTTATGTTGAATCTGGAATTCAAGAATAAATCTGTAATCTAACTAGACTTGTTAGCAGAATGTTAAATGGTAGAAAAAGGAGGATAGCAGCTAGCTTACCTTGAAAGTGTGGGTAGGCCATAGAACAAGTATAAAAATATTTTGCACACAATATTTCGTCCCCTAAGGGACTTTGTCAAGTGTAGAGAGAGTTTATAAATTACAAGATGGCTGCTGTCATGGCTGATGGCTGTTGTCATGGCTGATGTCAACAGCCATCAGCCATGACAGCAGCCATCTTGTAATTTATAAACTCTCTCTACACTTGACAAAGTCCCTTAGGGGACGAAATATTGTGTGCAAAATATTTTTTTACTTGTTCTATGTCCTACCCACACTTTCAAGGTAAGCTAGCTGCTATCCTCCTTTTTCTACCATTTAAAATCCTGGCCTAGAGCCTTTCCTTAAACAAAACTAACCTTGTTAGCAGAATGGTATAACTACTTGTCTTTAAACCAACTATGTTAGAAAAAATCTGAGACTTATCACAAAAGTTGTCAGACCTACGGACATATAAATATTGCAATTTATACAAACAGGTTAGGTTATTGGAGGAAAATCCACTTTCCTTAGGAATACCTACTTTAAGGATAAAGGAATTGGTACACAACTAACTTTCCTAAGAAAAGTCCCACCAGGTAGGCTAGTTGAAAGAACAAAGAAACTTCCCAACACAATAACTTGCTTGATGTTCGCCAGTTTATCAACTGCCATTCTACTTCTTTCTGCTGAAGAAGCCCCATGTACGGGCAAAATATAGGTCATGTAATTTAGACAAAAATTTTTTTTGCTTATTTTTTATTTTTTTGGGACCTTAAATAATGGAAAAGTACAGTCCCAGACTTGGGTAAAAAAAAAAATTGTTCCCCTAGGACGCTAGGCACGAGCCAGGGATTGTTTTTTCACATACTTCAGGCTAGACCTAGGGGTTGTGGCATTATCACTTAGATAAAATCTATTGGTCACTTGGCAAGGATCGAACCTGGGACCTCAAGGACTGAAGTCCCGCGCTCTAACCACTACTCAAGCTCGCATGTTTTCTTTTCCATACTTCCACTAACTTATTTAATAAATGTGTGTATTCACCTCTTGGTTTTGGTTAGTATTTCCAGGACTTGAGTGACGAAGATGATTTCATTCACAGTCGGAGAGAAGCACATCAAAGCTTCCACGATCCTTCCTAACACTCCAGTGGGGATTTCAGTTTTGAATATATTCCCAAGCTCCTCACTTCCGGTTTTCATGAGCAGTTTGTATCGCTCCTCATTTGTGCGAAGAACGCTGAACTTTCTCACATATCGATATCCAGTCAGCGACTCATCATCGTTCTTGATTTCATTCAAAACGTTTTCAATCTGTGAAACATTGGAATTGATTTTAGTTTCATGTCAAACAGGTGGCTATGCATTTTAAAGTGTTTTAGGTTATAGACATTGTTTTAAACTATTCATCGATCAAGAAACAACACCAATTTAGCGTAAATATTTAGGTACATTGACAAATTACTCGGGATATATCCATTCAAAATACAAGAACGGTGTATCACAATTAGTAGAAAAAATATTTGAATATTAAAATTATTTTTTACGTTAGTATTTATTATTTATTGACATTTTCCAGCTGATTCTAAGCTAGGACAAGTGACAAATACCCCAAGAAACGCTATCAAAGGCCCATTCATACAGCAATGGGCTAATCATCCAATTGACACACTTGTGCTATCAGTATCAAAGCTTGATGAGAAGGAAGGAGGTGGCTCTTAAAAAACATACGCCTGTGTGATGAGGACAGATAAACGATAAACCCAAACTGGAACTAAGTTAAAAGTTAAAAATTAACAATTAAGTTTTCAATATGTCAACACCTAATCTAATTATTCTGTCCAATTTATTACCAGGTTATAATTAGTTTGATTAGACTAAATTAAAACATACCTCGTCTTGCAGTTCAAATAGTGTGTTTTTTTTTTTATCCACTACATGTTTTGCCATGTTGGCATTTTCAAGTGGTACACAGAAACATTGAAACATTATACTATCCGAATTGGACTTGTCAAGTTGTTGAAATTTACATTCAAACATAAACCTGTATATACATTTAACACGCACGAACAAAACATTTTCATCTAGTTTTAATAATGGATAATGTCACCTGTTTCATCAGCATTGCTGAAAACTTGAAATGAATTGTGACAATAAAGGAATATTTCATTTCATTTCATGTAGGCCTCTGGCCTACAACACTTATTGCAACCCGATCACGGCACTGACAGAGACAGAAGTGGCAGGAAAACAAAGAAGTCTCGGCTTCTCTGTTTTCAGGGGTACAAAGGTTGACTTGCTTGTGTCCAGAGTTATGTGAGATGATTGTATTGAATATTGCATGGAAATTGAAATTTAATTTTTCATTTAAAATATTTTGTTTTGTTTCTTTGTTATTGTAGCTATTGTATATTTCAAACTGTTCCAGAGAATCTAGCTTATTCCCTTTGTTGCAAATGTGTAAAATTTGTAAGCTGTTTTCTATTTTGTCTACAAAATGATTAGTATCTATTATGTGTTGGGCAAACGTTGGTTTTTTTAAATTAGTCTTGGGGTCGGGGTAGTGTTCCTTGAAGCGCTGAGTAAAAGTTCTGCTAGTCTGTCCAATATAAAAATTAGGGCATTCCATACAATTTAATTTATATACCCCCGATTTATCTAATTCATTCTTCTCACTTGTATTATGGGATAGTGCCTGTTTGGTTTTATTTGTTGTTCTGAAGGTCAGATGGAGTCAGAGTTTTTTCAGCATTTTGTGGAGTCCATTCTAGGCTGTTTGGCTATATTCAATGCAAATGAATTTCTTTTCAGATTTTCCAGTAACATTCAGTTTTTGGTTTTGTGTTTTATTATTGAATTTTGAAACCAGTTTAGTTGGTCATACTCTGTTTATAACATGAAAATGCCAACATGGCGAAACATGTAGTGGATAAAAAAAAAACACTATTTGAATTGCACTAATTGTATCAATGCAAATGAATTTCTTTTAAGATTTTCCAGTAACATTTAGTTTTTGGTTTTGTGTTTTATTATTTAATTTTGAAACCAGTTTGTCGGTCATACTCTGTTTATAACATGAAAATGCCAACATGGCGAAACATGTAGAGGATAAAAAAAAACACTTATTTGAATTGCAAGACGAGGTATGTTTTAATTTAGTCTTTACTAAGCAGTTCAAGGGCTAAAAATGGAATTTAGTTTAATTAGTTGGAAATGTTAATCGCTGGTAAGTCGTCATCTGTATCACAGCCTACTTATTATAATAGTTGCAGTAATCAGCTCCAAGCTGCTGTTAAACTAAAGGATTTGTTTGAATTAGTTGAACTAGTTACAAGGTGTAAGAAGCGACCAATTTGTTCTAAATACCTAAAAAGGTTTTTTAATTAATTCATTCAATCAAAATAGGCTACTAAAAAATGATAGGACTATTTTAGGTACAACTGTCGGTTGAACAAACTAACCTCCATGTTTTGAAGAGGTGATAAATCAGTTTTTTTCTCTACAAAGGTATTCCAAATACAGCCCTTGGAGTTACTGTCTGGCCCGAGACGATCTGATTTATCTAACGGTTTCAGGTGTGCAGCTTTCACAATATCTCTAAAACAACCAGAAAAAATATTATTGGACAATAAGAATAACATTAAAATGTTTTCAGATCAGCAACACCTGCAGGTGCAAATTTCTATTTGCCTGATTGGATTTTTAATGAACTATTTCCTTTAACATGTCTGATTTATTTCCTATTTAAAATAAATCTTTTAAATAAGTATTTGGTTTTTCTTTTCCGAATTCGTTTAAGGCTCTTCTATCCGACCGATTTTCATGATAGAGGTCTCAAATTGAAGGTATGCAAGCACAGATTTCACATCAAAAACAACATATATTTATCGGTACTTTGGTATTATCCAGAGGCCACTTATTTTAGAGGGATTTTTTTTACTGGAGACCAAAAATAACTACTTTATTGGAAAGAACATACTTAAATTGACTTACTGTCCAAATTTGACATGATTACAATTAGCGGCCTTTGAGTTCAGCTTCCCAGAAGGCAGCAATGATGGCGAGGATTGAGTTGAATAAGTCGCCGCCGCTATACTCCGCCAAGTAGGTATGCAGCGCCTTGCGGCGGTTATGTTAGGTTGGGTTATCATAAATGGACTTTCCTCGTTTCGTTATGAATCTAACGATACCAGATGAGTCATACTTTCTCCCCCCAAATACCCCAAGATACAAGCGGTGACAGGTGATGCGCACACTCCGGTCATCAACCTGACCTTGGCTTACTTGGAGGGGATTGGCGTGTGAAAGTATGACCCATCTGGTATTGTTAGATTCATAACGAAACGAGGAAAATCCATTTATGATAACCCAACCTAACATAACCCCCGCAGCGCGCTGTTTTAGGGTGGCCTCCGTATGATACCAAAGACCTATTTATCTTCAGTCCCACTCGGCTTAAATGTAAATTAAATTTGCTCCCTATGTATAATAATTGTTTAAGGGGCAGAGTTAAATTTGGTTTTTCTTTTTCCAGTTCGTTCGGCTCTTCTACCCAACCGATTATTATGATTGAGGTCTCAAACTGAAGGTATGCACACACAGGTTTCACATCAAGCATCGGCATATATTTATCTTCTGTATTACTTTACCAAAAAACATAATTTGATTTATTTTCGAATTCTTCAATTTAAGATACATTTCAGCAGTTATAATATAATACAATACATTTAATCAAAATACATATATCCATTTAAGCAAACTTAAACCATTATACCATGGGAATTTAAAAAATAAGCCAAGCCTACTGTTTGCTAAAAAGGCACTTAATTTGGATAACAGCTGAACTCAGTGCAATCTCTAATGAGTCTGAAAATATCATCTTACCTAAACTCTTCGTACGAAGCAACTTTTTGATTCACAGCTCGCAGTTTGGCGTCGTTTTCCCTCCAATATTTTTCATCCTCTTTTATACTTTCCTTCAACTCCTTTTCAAGTTCTTTAAAATCCAAAACGTCTGTGACCTTTGACATTAATACCTAAACAAAGAATGGTTAAGGTTACAACTTCAGTAGGCCTACTCTGCACACAGATAACAAATATAGGCCTTTTAGGGTACGGTAAACAATAACAAAAATATTTATAACCATTTCATATTTTAAAGTTCTTAAAGATGGGGAGAGCGACATGTTTATAGGAGTCATATTTATCTTGAACTATAAGTAAATATATCGAATTTCAATACATGTACAAATTAACCTATTCAAAATAGGTAACTCTTTATAGTTTACAAACACACCACATGGATACCTCCTAGACAAGGCTCAACTCTTGCTGGTTTTGCATTTAAGTAAGTTTAGCTGTACCGTACATATTTACATGTTTGTATGGTGAGTTTTTTTTCATTACCGTTCCTATACAAACGGGTCACTTGGTCAAAGACAAGATGATTTCATTCACAGTAAAGCTTCCACGATCCTTCCTAACACTCCATTAGGGATTTCAGTTCTGAATATATTTCCGAGCTCCTCACTGAGTAGATGCAATTATGAGCAGTTTGTATCGCTTGTGATCATTAGTAAAAATAAAAATTTGATTTAATTTTGGCAATATTTGATACATTTTAGATCTAAATAAACGTAACAAATGACTGTTTAGTGCATTTTAAAATATGATGCTGACATTATTTTTGATCCATTTCATCTATCTTTATTTTGCATAGCCTTACTAAACTAACCGAATGAATTAACTTGACTTTTAAGTTACTTATCTTAAGTCCTGGCACTAATTTACCAATAAACCTTTGTTAATATCAGTAATGTTACAGCTATTCTATTACGACAAAAAGCTTAAATTCTATTGAGACAAAAAACGTTAATTTTAAACTGCTTTAACTATAGAATGATTACTTCAAAATTCTAAAACCAGGGTCGCATAGATTGTTCTTTCTTCTAAAACTTTTCTTCTGTAAACTAAGGCAGTTGCCGTGAACGTCTGCAAGCGCTTCTCGCAGTGCTGTTCAATGGCGCAACATAGCTACTGAAGCCCGAGCTGAGGTAGAGAGCACTCTTAAGTTAATATTGTAAAAATATGTTAGTGACTAAATAAACAACAAAACAAATGAGTTAACTACCTATACCTATATTAGGCCGTACCCCAACTAATAATAATTAATAAAATGAGAGAATTAAAAGCACAATTTATTATTATTGTTAGTATGGTTGACTACCATGTAGGCTATGATAAGCCCCGAGAAGATTAAGTTAGGGCCTTGAGTCTGTGGCTAAGAGAAAGATACAAGTTAACTTACAATAGGTATCCAAGTTAGCCTATAATTGTTTCAATCCGCCTTGGTTGTCTTTTTCGAGAGTATTTCGTGGGTTCATCTGTCTGCGATTTAAATAGGGGACCACATATAATTTTCCGTGAAAAGCTTGGATAAGTTAGGACAACACAGGAAGATCCTTTGAAAGCTGGGCCTTTGATGAAAAATTATGCAACATTTTACTGATCCTTAGAGAGAGTGTCCACTCTGGTGGACACTTTCTCTAAGGATCAGTAAAATCTTCTAAGCTTCTTTTAAGCTCTTTCTTTTAAGTCTTTTAAGCTTCTTTAGCTTAGTAAGAAATTATTTTTTCACCTATAGAATATGGAAAACACAGAGGATGAGTTACACGTCCGGTAAGTTAATCAGACGTGGATTGGGCGTCCGGCAGTGGCGTCACCGGGTTGTGGGGGCCCGGAACGCCATTACCACAACGACTTGCTATTCAGCCATCGGAGTTTGTGGTGTAGGCCTAGTGGATAGAGGGCTCGGCTGGATATGCAAGAGGTCCCTGGTTCGAATCCTATCGGTAACTTTAAGTTTTTGCTTTGAATGTTTTACTTCTTAACTATACGTCTTTTGTTAGAATTTTTGACTTTTATAATTTTATTTTATGAAGAATTTAACCTTCACTCGATTTTGTCATTATCAGCAAGTTTGATTGGTTAGGTTAGGTTATAACAGTAACTGCCGGACGCCTAATCCACGTCCGGTTATCGGACGCGTATCCTCTGTGTATGGAAAAATAGGCTAACAGAAATTAAATTCCTAAAATCTTAAACATTTATAATCCTTGAGGACAAAAGGGTTTACACTTAACAAAATTTTAACAATGAATGAATTACTTAATAGTTAATCCTTAGAGAAGGAAGGCTCCAGAGAGTTTGCAATAAATCATTATAAAGGCCTACCATACTATAGCCTAGGCCTAGGATAAATCTAAGTAGGCCTAGGCCTAATTGAAACTAGCAGGCTTGGCTAAGCACAATTCACAACCTTACCTAAAATAATCAAATCCAATTTATAAGAACATTTAAAATACAAATTCCTTATTCGATTCATTTAAATTTCATACTTACTTGGACCTAAGTCAGAATTCACAACAATTCTAAATGCAAGAAGATTAATAAAATGACGCTCAACTGACAACGACAGTAACCGACAACACAAATACCAAGACAAGACAAGACGACAGCCTTTACGAGTTGGAGTACGACGACGACCTGACTGGACTGGACTGGACTGGAGCTGGAGGAACAAAACAAAACGAACCTACTACGAGCATTGAGCAAACGATTGGGGAAGACCAAAAGAGAAATAAGTGGGCTCGTCCTGTAATGTGTAATATGGTAATACCGAGTAGATTTTTTTCCGAATTCTTCAAATTGCGATTGATCAGATTTAATCTAACTAAATACAGTATTTATGATAATAATTCTGAGCGATCAGTACCCGGGTATTCACGGGTAAATGAAACCTAAACCAAGTTATCACAATTAATTAGTCTTAAATAAAAATGTATTTAGCAATTGTATTAGAAATCGAGTCTAATCGAATGATAAGTATTCACAGAAACTAAACCGAGTTCCCACAATATCGAGAAACCAATTGCAGTTTTCGGACTGTGACACAAATTAGGAAACCCCCAACCCCGTTCGTGTGGGGGGGGGCAGCTATTACTTGTATAAGAGAATATCTCTACAATTTTGGTTTTCCGGGGAGACCACTTGAAATTAGTATTCTCATTTCTCATTTTCAGTTGAAGCTCCTGTCTCAGCTTTGCTTTACCAGTTACCACTGAGGATGACACATCGTAAAATGGGTGAACCACCAGGCACTGAAAGTAATGTATATACTGTCCGCGAGAGAAAAGAAGTCCCCTAAGCTCCGGCCTATTCGCAGTTTGAAGGCGTTACGCTTGAACGTTTCGCGGGACAATTAGAGCCGTCTTCACTCTTCACGCGGTATGACGCGTTCATATCAGGTAACACACCATCCACGTCTACACTTTGCCAACATTTCTGGAACGTTAAATTATTGCCCATCCAAGTTTCGTCCAGGTAGAAAATTTTCTTATTCTGTTCCCTTAGCTTCCTATCATCTCTCGCAAATACTTAAACCTCCAATTAATAATGTCAGGCCTTTCAATCAAACATTTTCTTTTGGAATCGCATTTCTTTCACTTTAACCCCATATCTTTGAAAAGACGCCGAAGGGCCCATTCGATCCATTTAAAATTAATCCTTTCTCTCAAAACAGATAATAGTTTTTTTTCGCTTCACTACTGTGAAATAACGTTTTTGTTCCATGTTTATCACCTGCGAAAATCCATCATTACATTATTTACTACGGCAAAAGAATGTTAAAAGTATTTTTTAGATTTTGCCGACGTAAACAAACAAATATTTGGTATTGCTTTATCAACTGTTTAAATTTTCTGAAAAGTAACGTTCAAAACACGAGTGAAAGTGGGTCTATAAATAATGATCAGCCTTCTTGCAATTTTTCCCGAGTGTACAGAGTTTTACATCCGGAGTTTGTTTGCAGGTTTTTCTAATTCGTTTAATAGTTTATTCTGACATTTTACAATAGTTTGCGGCATGTTCTGTTGCATTTTCTATCGGCACTGATCACTTTTTGTCTTTACATTCATTGTCACAACACTCGATCACCCGTCGAATTAAATCCCTCTCTCCACTATATATATATATAGTAGCACCACATTTTGATAAATCCATAGCTGCAAGGACTGTCCAAAACAAAACAGAACTCCAATACGCAATCATACGAGACTGCACTGAATCAAATGGCGTGACCATATGATGATAATCCACTTACCAAAACAAAGATATGAGTAATTATGTTTACAACAGTTGTTTACAGACATCGAGACGAGGCACCCAGATGCTTAGCGCCTGCAAATAGTGTGCGATACCCTCCAAACATAGCTGCGTATCGCTCTGGCTCAAGGGACTTCTTTACTCTCGCGGACAGTAGTGTAACTACCGATTTGACACGGCTCTCTCAAAAATCCAGCAATAAGCTGATGACACCGGCCTTAAGTCTACGAATGAAAATTGTAAAGAGATTAACGTTTAGTCTTACCATAGATAAAATATACTCCCTTAGTCTATGGTCTTACCATACCATATACCATATACACGGTCTAATTAAATACCTATATGGCAAAAGTTGCAACCATACTATGTCGCCAACCTCTGATATTTGATGTAAAATAATATAATTATTATTTATAGCTTTTGACCCGAGCCAAGGCCACACTAAAAAAAACCCCGAGCCCGATATCATCACAAGATCACAAGCTTTAGCTGTAAAGTCCGAGCCCAGCAAACATAGAAATAGAACATTAACAGTTTGAGTACTGGATTGGATTGATTTGAGTTTGCTTAGCTTATCTCAATGTCTGCTACTGCTTTTTTAACCTCAATTCTTTAACTAGTATTAGTATTAGCATAGCAAGTAATTATTTTACTATCAATCTCATCTCTTTATAATCCATCGTATTATGAGTATGAAATGTTGGATTCGTAACTGTCAGAAAGTTTTTAAATCCCTACCAGATACATGGATGTACAATGTAAGTAATAAAACAGCTTAAAATTATATAAACTCGACTTAACTCTGTGTCCTAAGCCTAATAGGGGCTACAATTATCGTTTATTATGCATATTAAAAAGGTGACCAAGGGAACTTATAGTAATTTATATATCATAAACTAGATTTTTACCTGAAAACAATGGTGCAATATTTTCTTCTGCTGTCACGAACACAGAATAAACTAACTTTGTCAATTTTATTACTGTAAATGCTTCTTGTTTTACTTGTCTCTGTCACCATTATTGTGATAAAGCCGGCTCCAAACATGCGCCATTCGCATAGTACGGAATACTAAGTTTTATGGTCGGCGACCTAACTTAGTTGTCTTACAATTCGCCGATTAACGAGTAAGTTAAACTTAGACTTTAACACACATATTGTTTTCCGAGCAACTGTTTGTTTCGGGAATTGCAAAAATATTTGTTTCCGGACAATGAATGGGAAAACACGAGCATGAATGTTTGCTGCTTGTCATACATGACTTATAGGCAAACATCTATCCACACTACAGTAGACTCCCTCTTTTCCGGACACCTTTTAACCGGACATCGGTTTAACCGGACTAGCCTTACACTCGGCAGAAATGACATCTCTTTAACCAGAAAATTTTTTACGCCACACTACATTATTTTGACGAACTTCCCACGCAAGGATTTAGTCCAGAAAACAGCTGTTTGCCGCCAGCTTATTCAAATGGGGTTTCATTGCGTACTACTGTGCTGCAATGAGTTTTGCCGGACACCAATCAGCTGAAGCTGATTATACTGTATTTAGGTGGCAGTGAGTGGTTATAAACAAAAACATAACCTCTCTTAGAGGTTATGACTAGTGATTTTTAGTCCTTTAGTTGGTGGAAATATATAAGGATTTGTACGGATTTAGTAGTATGGCGTAAACTATCGTACGTAACTCGTCCAAAATGTGTGTACCGGACTCGTATGGTAATCCCGTACTCGACTTCGTCTCGCACGGGAACGACCACACTCGTCCGGTAAACACTTATTTTCAGGACTAGTAACGTAATATACTATATCAGCACATCGGTTTAACCGGACTAGATCGGCAGGAAGTGGGCGGTACTGAAACGACTGTTCTCGTTGGAAAGATTTGAGACCAGTGATTATGTGTCTAAATACAATGCTCTCCTAAATTTAAGACAAATTCTGTAGGACCTACAGTATGGATTTAAATAGTCCATTTTTACGAGTTTTGGGGAACTCGGTTTAACTTAACTGGGAAAAAACCGTTATTCTGACTGGCCTTGGTCCCGAGTAGTCTGGTTAAGAGGGAGTCTCTTGTACTCTCGATTCGGTGCTTGGCGATTGGCGCATGTCTGGAGCCGCCTTGATACTAATACAAACATGAACAATTGAAAGGGTCGTCTAGAAACCTATAATGACTAACATTAAGTTTGTACAAAGAGGACAATGCAGTTGAAGCATTTGTAAATCCAACTAAACGTTGATTAGGCCTATTGTGAACTAATCAGTTCTTATTTAGGCATGTGAGGTAGGTAGGTCGGGGTGTTATGTGGATTCGTGACTGTGTAAGTGTTTTGAAGTTAGGTTGGATTAGTAAGGTGAAGTTTTGGTTCTAATAAATCGGGAGAACACTAATGAATCCAGACTGTTTTTGCACTTTTGAAATAGTGCTAAACACGATAAGTAATGTTTCAAAAATTGATTGTACTAGTTTGTATACCTTTTTCTGTTGATATAATATTTAAGTTATAAAACATTGTTTGTCTAACGTTTCAATTAAAAAAAAAAAAAAACTTGTGTCACCGAACCGATCGTGTTTTTGAACCAAATACAACCATGGAGAGTTAGCCTAAATAGAATGTAATCTGATGTGATATTTAAATATAAGGACCCAACATGACATTATTTCTTTTATGAGAAAGCTTGAAAAAAATAATATAGGCCTAGACATAAATATATTGTTTTAAACTTAGGTTCAAAATAAATTCTTAACTCTCTTCAAAAAATGAAGTTCCTCTTCCATTTAGGCTAGCTTCTTTGATTATTAAACATTTTGACCAATTTAGTTTTTACTAATTTTTTTCTCACAGGCAATAAAAAGAGAAGGAGAGGTTAAATCCATTCAAGTGAGACACAAATGTACTCCAGCAGAATCTCCTCCAAAAGTGAAGAATCCAATTCCTTATATAAACCCCAAGTTTACATATAACAAGGGAGGTAAATTACTACTGGTAAGTACATATGCCCTACTTAATTCTAAATATTGACTGACCAGTTGTCGCTAATAGACATTTTATAATGTAGCCTATAGGCCTATACGCCAGAGTCTTGCAATCGTCAAAGTGATCAATGAATAAAAATTACCTAACCAAACCAGTAATCCCACCCAGAACTACCAAGGCAGTCAATGTCAAGAGGATCATGTAGATGGCAGAAACTCGCCATGGATTAAGCTAGCTAAAAGATTAGCCTACATTTTATAAAGTTTTGGTGCTATGTTTACAAACATGCAAAATGAAACATCGCCTAGAGGATTTTTAACAAAAAGCTGAACCATTACGTTTGCTCGGATATCAAATCAATTGTGGATGAATGTTTTGAAGAACATTTGAAAACATTACAAGAACATTTAAAGGCAGAGGATCAGGATGGACTAGTTTCATATACTAGGGCTTACCCCCTAACTGCTTTTGGTAAATAAATATTAGTTGGTTAGGGGTGGGGTTTACGGTGTTAAGCATACAGTGTCACATATACATATGGTTTGGAGGTAAGAGTGCATAAACACGGTTATGGAATTAGAGGAAGTACCATAGCTATAATCCTATACTCAAGAAAATCGGTGACCCTAAATCTCGTGTAAATGTACAAAACCATGGCACCTAACAAGGGTCTAACAGTTATTTTTCGGCGAAGCATCTTCTTTTTTCGGATAGGCTGTATCCTGTTTTCCTCAAATTGCTAATCAACTTGAGAATTATATTTCGGCTGAAAACTATATGGTCGTGTCTAAGATGAAAGGGAACTAGAAAACTCTCTGCGCCGTTGTTATAATGCTCGCCATTTTGTACATACTCATTATAGGCAAACATGCGGTGTTAATGCTCCATGATAATAAAAAAGCCTAATATACAGCAACAAATTACACTCCTCACCCCTCTTGACAGAGTTGCATACTATCAGTTTGAAAAACATCCGGTTCCTGTTGGTATAAGGATAACATGAGTTTGTTTCATGTTATAATAAGCTGCCTTGGTATATTGTTTCAGTATATCCTTAAGGTTGTAGGGACAAGGAGAGCTTACTAATTTGTTGAGTATAAACTTGGTTAATCGACCAGGAACTGTTTTAATTTCCAGATCATACCAGTAATAACATTTGGTCTTGGGACACATGGCAAGTTTAAACGGTTGAAATGGAAAGAACAGCTCTACCTATCAAAAAAATAACTCAGTTATTCTGCCCTATTCAAGTTTTTGGATAATTGAAAGATTTTCTGAATTTCTGAAACTTAACATTGTTTATGGGTTATGTTTTTTAAAACCCGCAACATTCTCGGAAATAGGGACAAAAGACTAAATAAACCTACGTAAAAAGTTAATTTTACCTTGTTACTTTTTCTAAGCCAAACCTAAGTCATGCAACTTATCATTTAAAGAATTAAAAATATTAACCCTCCCTTCAATGTATATTCTACAAACTTTGAGGTTTATAAAAAGAAATCTATTTTTTCCAGATCATACCAGCAATAACATTTGGTCTTGGGACATGGCAAGTTAAACGGTTGAAATGGAAAGAAGAGCTGATAAAAACTATGGAAGAAAGACAACGATCAGATCCAGTTCCGCTCCCGTTAGAGTGAGTTGACTAATATATTAAGTTTAAGAAATATGTCTCTTAAACTAAATGTTAGCTTTGCATCATAATTAACTGTTTAGGCCTACTAGCCTATATCTTAATGGTTAAAATATTTTCAAAGGAACACCTTACGCTGTTCAGTTTTGTATTCTTATTATTGAACTGTAATGTCATGAAAATTCAAAAACAAGTTATTTATACTAAGAGTATAAATTGCGTACCTCTATCAATAATTGTTGCATATTCAACTTAAATTTTTTATAAACTGTTTTGCCTCCCCTGGAGCCATAAGCTTTAAAATTACAACTCTATCGTATAAATCGGTTAAGTAGGACAAGGTTTAGAAGTAACCCTCTGTATGTTTATTTTAACAAAATTATTCATGTTAAAAATATTCACCGCTTTTCTTTACCTTAACTGTTTTACAATTGTTTTCGGTAAGTGAAGTCCAGAAGTAGTCGCGGGTATGGAATTTTGCAAGGTGACAGTAACGGGCCGCTTCGACCACAGTGAGGAGCTCTTCTACGGACCCAAGCCTTGCTTTGTACATGGTGAGGTCAAGAGAGATGTTATCCATCCTTCAGGTCAAGAGTCGCTGGGATACAACCTAGTAACACCCTTCGTACTCTCCGACACGGGGTAATTCGTTTTTCTTCTTTGTTTTTTATGACTCCTAAATAGGCTACTAAAAAAAAATGCTGGATATCTTGCTAACAAGGCATTTTAAAAAACATTTCTGGATTTTAATTTTTTTTACCCATAAAAATATTTTCTGGAGTTTGGCTGTTTACTTACAGGACACCCTGTATAGTAATTATTTCTTCTTGTACACATTTTTTTGTTTATTCCAAAAAAATTCTTACTTTTTCTAGCACTCATACAATGAGTAACTTAGTTGCAACATAAGTAACATTGACTAGGACCAAGGAATCTTATAAATCTTGATTTGAACTTTTTCAGTGATAGAATTCTCGTCAATAGAGGATGGATCCGCACAAAGACTATCAAGAAGAAAGATCGAGTGTGGAGCAACTCTAAGGGAGAAGAATTAACCCTCACTGGAGTGATAAGACTTTCAGAACCACCAGCAGGCTTTGGGCCCAGTACTGACGAAAGATATGACATCTGGCATTATCGGTATTGAGCTTAAACAGTGTAATGAGAAAGATCTCTTTGAAAATGTATTATTAAGCATAACGTATAAAGCTATAATTTATTATTTTTATCAGCAGAGTACATGCCAATACTCTTGGCTAAGCCTTTTTGCTAAATAACATCTTGATCAGCATTTGCGTGTTCATTAAATTACCTGAATTTTTTTCAAAATAAATATATTGACACATATTTACACTAATACTGTTGACTCACAAGACAGTAAATACTTATACAAGATGGTAAGTGGTTCTGTTACTAGACATGTTTTTTTTCAGACCTTTTTGCTCTCTATGTACTGTAAGATGCTGGTGATTCATGCCCCTATATCACAGATAGAAAAATCAATCACTATTTGTTTGTACTAACAGATCAGAGGACATTACTTTATAATATGCCCTTAAACAATAAAAAACATAAAATATTTTAAAAGTTGAATAATAAGATGAATAAAGAGTATTGTACATTTTTTCTTTGTTGTAGAGATATTAAAGATATAGCTAACAAAAAGGATTGTTTACCAATCTGGATTGATGCTACCGAAGAGCATTCCATCCCTGGAAAGTTGTGGGGAGGCCAGACCATCATGAAGATACGAAATGAACATTTATCGTACATCATTACCTGGTATGTAGTAGGGATGGGAAATGAAATTTATAGTTCTTATTGTTAAGAGTTTTAAAGTTCTTACCATATTTTGCAAAAATAGTGAGAAACGTTTCTAAACCTTTTGGTAATAGGCAAAATAAGTAATTTTTGTCACCTACTTGCCTGTCCAGTAGGTTAAAGCTGGTCTTTCTACTGCTGGGTTATTCTAAATTCAGTTATTTCATGCCGTTAATAGTTAGCACAGAATCTTACTATTTTGTGATGCTCACTGTTAATTGGAAGATATAATAAGCGTTATTTCACATAATCGTTCTAACAGTTCAGACGTACAGTATTCTTAGTAATTTACTATCTAGATCAGCTATACTTCATTTACTCTTTCTACCAGCTGAAACATTACAAGAATATTATTAGGGTATCCTATTCTCAGTAGTATATTACTACGGGGTCTAGTATTGTTTATCATTCTGTTTACAACGGCCACGTAAAGTTAGTAGTCTTATGACATTGACACTCACTTACTTCCACTATGTTCCAATATTGGGAAATCACAAATGTCACAATTAACTGTGTGGAGCATAAGTGATGTGTGGATGTGTCTGTCTTTTTAAAAGTCTGTACTGATTCCTTGGAAAATTTGGTTCTTTCTAGGCACTTCAATGGTGAAATTCCTAGAAAGAACCAAATTTTCCATATGGATTGAGCCACTGACAAGAGTGCCCTGATTTCTAACAAATATGTTTACTTCTAATGAGGAAATCACATTCACCACTATACAGTAGCAATTTTAGCACAGTTCACTATTATTGAGTGTTCTCTTTCATTTAGTGATTCGTATTTATATATTTTTGCAATAAGGGTGATTCTTGCTATGTAGAAACTCTGCGCTAGAATGGTTCAAAAGCTACCTAACGGGACGTTCACAAGTCGTGGAACTGAAAAACTCATCAAAAGAAGTCACAGAAACTTTCAAATCTTCAAAAAGCAAGCTGACAAGAGGAGTTCCACAAGGCTCTGTATTAGGCCCGATTCTATTCATCTTATTGACTAATGACTTCCCCAAACAAATTGAGAGTGAAAATGCTGTTGCAATCATGTATGCAGATGACACAACCATTTTGATCAAGGACAACACAGCCCAAAGCCTTTACCTTAATTCAAAATCGATCTTAAATAAAGCTATCCTCTACTCAAAGAACAATGACTTAGCAATAAACCCCACAAAAACTACAACTCTGAATTTCAGTAAGAAAAAAGACATAGTCCCTCAATTAGAGGATGTAACAATAGAAAACTACACAAAATTTCTCGGTGTTATCCTTGATAACAAACTGACATGGAAAGAGCACATCAACCACCTAAGCAAAAAAATCAGTACTGGAATACATGTCGTCAGAAGGATAAACTACATAGGCGGACTCTCTGTGGCCAAAACAGCTTACTTCGCACTGGTAGAGTCGCATCTTAGATATGGCTTGACAGTGTGGGGAGGAACTTCAACAAAAAATATGAATCGAATTCTTGTCCTTCAAAAGAAAGCCATAAGAGCCCTCGCCAACCTTGTACCACCACAGACTTGCAGACTAGCATTCGTAAACCTAGGAATCCTCACAGTGGTGTCTCTCTACATACTTGAAACCATTAAGTATGTGAATGAAATAAACCCCCCAAGAAACCAAGACCTGCACCACTACAACACCCGTCATGGCTCCAAATTTGCACTACCAGTTCACTGAACAACTCTTTGGGAGAAAAAACCTTCCTACACCGGCTGCAAGCTGAGGAACCATCTACCTGACTACCTGAGAGACCTGACTGGCAACAAGCTACACCAGGAGCTGAAGAAGTGGCTAATTGCAAGACCCTTCTACTCAATAAAGGAATTTTATGAAAATTAACATGTACAATTCACTATTGTATTGACACTATTGTAATTCTTGACGAATTAACAATAAAGAATATTGTATTGTATTGTATTATGCTTTTGCAACTATTCAATAAAAAGATGGAAATGATTTTTAGAATTGGCCTTTGATGGAATTGAAAATGTTATATGTGTTAACTGGAGTTGGATTTGTTTTCTTTTCATTCATCAATTAAATACAAAGCATCGAGCACATATATAAATATTATGTGCTTGATGATACCTTGACTTTTAAACTAAGTTTGTATTTCATTAGTTGTGATAATGTTTCCTTGTCTGTTTTAGGTACTCTCTCAGCATCTTTACAGCCTACATCTGGTATCTTCGTTATATGAAGAGATAGGATTTTTAACTGTATAAGTAATTTATCTGTACTATATCAAATAAATGTATAAATAATTATTGTTATTTCTTTGAAGTCTACTCTTTTCTCAATTAGACTTGTTTGTGAGATTAGTGATACTTTTGTAATCTGGACCATCCAGTATCCTGGCTCAATCCCATTTTAGAAAAAGTCATAGCCTAAACAAAATCACACGCAATGTTAAAATACACTAGGCCTACAGTAGTAACAGGTGGCGTCAGAATAAAAAACTGTCACTGTACCACCCACTCCTAAACTCCAATTATTTAATATTATCGGTTTTGTCAAAAAAATTTCAGTGATCGCTCTTCCACTGGGGCGGAGCCCGAAAGGATTTTTGAGATAAGAATGTGCCTTAATGTTAATCGGGAATGTATGAGCTATCATCATGCCAAATTTCAGCCCAATCCGTCCAGTAGTTTATGGGTGTTTGAGCAACACACACACACTTTCAGATTTATAATATTAGTAAGATTTTATATATATATATATATATATTTATATATGTGTCCGTTAGCGCGACAACTTGAGCAAAAATCATCCGATTTTGATCAAATTTGGTACAAACGTGTAAACCTACGTTTATTCGAACGAGTTCGCGAACCAGCATGATCGGACCATGGGAACGGGGATTTATGGGGTAAAAATTGGTTTTTCCCATTTTTTACCCTAAAAACTTAAAATTTAGCAATTTCTTTCCAAACCATTTTGTAGAGCTTAAAAAAACAAATAATTTAGTATATTGAAGCGTTTTTATGCGCCAAATGGTTACGGAGAAAATTCCAAAAATCTGTAAATTTAAAATTCCTATGTTATTCTTATGGAGAATAAGTCAACTGTTGTTGTTTGCTTGTTTATGAACATATTTTGATAAAATCTGAAAAATGCATTCATCTTTATAATTAACTAGCTGTGTACCCGTTCTACGCACGGGGATCTTATAGTATCAGTTGAAACCTTCTTATATAAAGAACAGTAGTTGGTTTGCATATTTTCAGATATGCTGGCCAAACTATTTATTATACATAACTTCATTTTATGTCGTTTGTTGTTGTTCCGGATCGGTATGACAATCAATAAAAGGCTAAATTACCTGTGTCCGCCGGTCGATCCTAATGTATCCTATTACAGGAGATGCATTTCGGCGAAATTAAATCGCCATCATCAGTCCTAATATAAGGTCTTGAGCTTCCCCATTAGGTGCATCTTGGAGTTTTTGAAACACATACACGAACTGTACACTTATACACATAACGAATAAAACATAAATACACGGTAGGCCTACTTTTATTTTTACTATGGACAAGTAGACGCGCGTCGGTCGTGTGCCGAGTCTTGACTGAAAACGCTCATTTAAAAAATGTAAGTTTCCCAGCAATATACAACACTGATTCAAGGTCTATTTCCCGGTTATCAAAACTCAAGAACAATTTTATGCACAAAGAATCTCTATTTTCATTTACTGTTACCCTACAAATTATTGCACTTGCGATTAATTAAATCCGTTATGTAAGGAAAAACGTTTTTAATCTTAATTGGTTTGGATTTGCTTTCAAAACGTGATCGGAAATGGTAAACAACAAACGTGATGGGTATTTGTAAACAACATTCAATGTAAACATATCAGTGACAGCTAGAAGAAATAATCTTGATTTGAACAGCTGTTCGTTATTTCATAGAAGAATATGTGCTAAACATTGGGAGAAAACTTTACAAAAATCGCACAAAATTGGGTTTTTAAACGTCCGTAATTTTGTTTACAAAGTGGTGACGCCATATTTTAATGGCTAAAGACAATCTCGCCAATCCAGTGAATGCATTAAAATGATTTGGAACTTGATAGGTACTCTCGTTTTTCAGGAGTAGGCCGCGTAAAATGGCTCTTGGGTCGTAACAGACTGGAAGACAGACAGAAATTTAGATGAGACTTGTTTCGGTTTCTCTAATGTATAACACGTAAAAATAACCTAAAAGTTTATGATTCTGAGCAATGTACAGACAAAACTCTAATTTTATTTATATAGATACGCTACATGAAACATTGTCGGTTGAACTCCTCCGCCATTTCTTAACCGATTTTATCCATTGACGTCTCATTGGAAAGAGCGTGTCGAGTAGATTTGCAAACTGGCCTTACATTTATGAAAAAGTCCCTTAAGCTCTGCCCCAGTGGCTTTAAAGGTTCCCATGTTTTCCTTATGAAGAACATAATTGTTTACATTTTGATCAGCTGAATAATTTAATTGCTGTTATTTATCTTTCAATTCAACGAAACGCATTGGGTTCATTAACTGATTTTGCTTGAATAGAAACGAAATAAATGTACTACTTTAGTTTACAATTTAAATAATCGAGAAAGCCTTGGCAATTTGATATATTTTACCTCCTATATAATGAAGAACACCTACAGTATGAATATTCCCACAAAAAATGAACAAGGATGTTAGTCGAAGTGTTACTATTTTGTAGGAAACACGGACTTAACTTTATGATTATTGGCAAAGGAAAACACTCTAAGGCTGAATTAAACTGTTACGGCAAGGACATTAAATATATGTTTTATTAAAAGTCAAGAGATTTTAAAATAATATGACTACATCCAAAAAACTTTAATAAAACTTTTATTGAAGGATTCGCATTATTCACATTTAAGGGAAACAAAAAACCATCTGAACAATATTAGGCCTTTCAATCCTGCATTTTTTCAGGTAAATTTATCCATTGAGTATACACGAATATAATTGAATATACGTGTACTCAATTATATAACATACATTATAACAGTAACTAGCCAAATTATTGCCAATTGAAGCAAATACAATTGTGATAGAGAGGTTATGCAGAAAATCAGGCAGTTCTTAAGTAATGTAAACAAAATGTTTTTGTTGTAAAAAAATTACAGAAATTTGTAAACGTACTGGCAACAATGGGCAGTACCATGCAGACTACATTATCATTGACGAAGATCAACATGGACAACCTAATGCGGCTATAAGTGGGAAATATTTGTAGAATACACTAAAAAACTAGATCAGCTTTTGTAAAATGATAAAATATTTACAAGAAATGTTTATTGCATGGAACTGTTAGGTACGTGATCTATAGGACTGTTCACACCGGCGTAGCCAGACGTATTAATACTTTTTCGAAATACGTAGCTGACGTAGCTCCTAATGTAATTCATAGGGAGTGTTCACACCGGCGTATTAATACGTGAGCTACGGAAGCTACGGCGCTGCCGCTACGCCGGCTAGCTACGCGTAGCTCGCATCGCCGAATACGCGCATGCGCACTAGCACACCGGGCTGTCACCATGTCACCGCCACCCTCCCTCCACCTCATAATTAATTTATAAGTGGTAAATGTTGGACTATTACTCAAAAATTCACTATAATTTAAAAAATCATTAAATCGCGTTAATCTATCACATTCAAATTAGACTATAACATAACAATCTTAAGACAACTTTATATGATCAATATAATAATACTTCATCATAAGAGTACCTAGTGTCCACTAAATTTTTTTGTTTATGCTTGCAAATCTCCTTATCAAAAACAATGTCTCTCTCTTAATATGGTTTATTGTGGTTCATATAGTGGGCTGACATTTATGAAAAATTAATGAATTATTTCTAGACATAGGCCTACTACGTCTTTTTACTTACACCATAGACTATTTTATTATGTAATCCTTATTGATGAGCAAAATTATTGCATGTTTTCTGGTAATTTTTTGTTATATTATAATATAGTGCAAATCTTATAGTCTACTATATACGGCCTAAAAGTTAGAGTGAAATATTTTTGTCAACATTAACACATTAATCGACAGACTTTTCAGGGTACTATAAAAGCTGCAATTGAACCGTGGCAATCTTAACTGAAATTCATGAAACACTAATAAAAATAAACAATAAATTAACAAATAGGGTATAAACAAATATGATATAATATAATAAAATAAACAAACGACAGCCGGCTCACCGGCTACGCAGCCGTCAGACGTAGCTGCGGTGTGAACAGTGCACTGGCGACGTATTAATACACCGAATACGTCTGCAGACGTCTAGCTACGCCGGTGTGAACAGGCCTTATGAGTTGAGTCTTTTAAACTCATTGGAAATTATGACTTTTATTAGGTTTTAAATAAGTTATTTGTTTTTAAACAACTACCGTACTTTACTTCTTCGCAATTGCTCGATTTCGAGCAACATGTACACTTGTAGCTTTAAATGCTTTAAGCTCAAAATGCTTTAAATTGGTTCAGTTCTTACCTCCATGACAGATCGCAGTATGTAGAAATTTCCCACTTAACTAAAGATATAAAATTACTAAAATAGCATCAAATTGTAAGCCAATCAGGTTTGGAGTACCTCAAGGATCAATTCTAGGGCCTTTGCTTTTTCTTTGCTACCTGAGAGGAGTAAACAGCGCATTAATCTATAAGCTGAATAGTAAGTTGTGTCTTTACGCTGATGATTCAAATCTCGTTTTATCAACTGCCTCACAAGAAGAAACTGAAGTGTGTTCTTACATTGAATTGGAAAACCTTGGAAACTATTTGATAAATCACAATTTACTTTTAAATCCACAAAAAACAAAATTTGTAATGTTCAAGACAGCTCAAAGTAAACTACTTCCAGAACCTTTAATAATACATGATAACCATAACATTGAACACGAAAAAAGTATAAATTTTTTAGGTCTGACAGTTGATCAGAATCTGAATTGGGACGAACATGTGCATAAAATTTTGGTTAAAATTAATTCAGGAATTCACGCATTATCTAAAATGTCTTATTACTGTGATCTGAAAACATTAAAAAATATCTATTTTGCCCATGTTCACTCTCATATATTGTTCTGCATAGCGCTGTATGGTTCAACAAAAAAGTTAAATTTAGAAAAAATATTAAAACAGCAAAAACGAGCAATAAGGATCATGCTTAAGTTTGAGTATGATGCATCAGCAAAAGAACATTTCAAAAATCTAAATATTTTAACTGTTTACGGGCAATATATTAATGAAACTACTCTCATTGCAAAGAATTGTACAACTATCAATTTTAAGTCCCCAGCTCATTCGTATAATACTAGAAAGAGAAATGAGGTTATCCTGCCACATAGATTAAAGTTTTTTGAAAAGAAACCAACCTACATGGGATATACTTTTCTTAAATATATTCCAGAAAACAAAAGGAGAGAAAATAATTTAAATAAGTTCAGGAAATTGCTGACAGAATATTTGATACAACTGGCCCCTTACTCCATAGAAGAATTTTCCACCTCCCAGATATAACCTACTGTAGATATAAATATTGTTGTTATTACTTTTCATTTTTGCTTGGTAAATTGTAAATATTATTAGATTTTAATTAGATTTAGTATTGTATTAAATATGACGCTATTTAGTATTTACTGTACAAACTATGTACAAAAAAACTATGACTATGTAGTAAATGTTTCATTTCAAACAAGTGTTTGTAGCAAACTGTTAAACTGTCAAACTTCCATTACTATCTAAACTATCCATTATTTCGTAAATTGCCCTTTAAGGTCGTAATTCATTTCTAAAGCGAACTTTCCATATACTTTTATACCTAATGTAAAAAAATACCTTAGCTGTACTTATTTGTTTGTTATTCTTTCAATTTATTTCCTTATTAAAATAAGTGTGATTTTTTTGTATTAGGTACTGTATTCTGTGTTAAAACATGTAGCACATGAAATGGTTGATATCACCCCATTTTTCAGGATTCTCTACGGAGAAAATTTGTTTGAGTAGGTTGGTGTATGTCTCAAATCAAAGAAATAAAATGACTCGACTTAAATTATTTAACACAGGTTATCAGTAAGGCATATAAGGTTTTCTTAAGTTCTCGATTCTGGAAACACTTTGTTGCAGCATGTTACCTCGAATTGAAGCAGATAGTTTAGCATTCATTAGAAGTCATCAGTTAAAACTGAGAGCAGAAATACCGGTAATGTAAGTGAGCCTTGACGACGCAAATAGAGATATTTAAAATTAGTTTCTAATAAGTTTTCAAACAACTCTAAGATGTAACTAAAACTATTCGAATTTAAGCTTAATGTTTTTCTTGGCGTTATGTTTCATACTATGCGGCTCATTGAGCCTCACGGGTTCTCTAGTCTCATACTAAACTATAACATTTTACAAAAAAAACAAAAAATACCCCCGCCGCAGCAAACCTGCAGACTAAGCGAATTTCCATTTGACTGATTGGATTTACACTGAAATGTCTACTTAAAAATATAACATTTATTCTCTATTTAAATAGAATTAGTTTAACTAGTACTTAGGTTTGCTGCATCAGGGAGGGTAAAACTGTTTTTTTGTAAAATGTTAATAGTTAGTAAGAAATAAAAACATTTTCCAAATTTGATCAAAATATGTTCATAAACAAGCAAACTACAACAATTTACTTATTCTCCATAAGAATAACATGGGAATTTTAAATTTACAATTTTTTGGAATTTTCTCCGTAACCATTAGGCGCATAATAACGCTTCAATGTACTAAATTATTTGTTTTTTTAAGCTCTACAAAATGGTTTGGAAAGAAATTGCTAAATTTTATGTTTTTTGGGTCAAAAATGGGAAAAAACTATTTTTACCCCATAAAACCCCCCATAAACCCCCGTTCCCATGGTCCGATCATGCTGGATCGCGAACTCGTTCGAATAAACGTAGGTTTACACGTTTGTACCAAATTTCATCAAAATCGGATCATTTTTGCTCGAGTTACCGTGCTAACGGACACATATATATATATATATATATGAATTTGAACGGATGGTGTTTTTGGCCTCTAGGGACCTCAAAATGAAAAAAAAAAATCGGTCCCGCGTCCAGGTCTTACCATGAGTACTACGGTAATAGCTTATTCCCTATATGGGAAATTCGCTAAAACACCTTTTTACCCTCCCTATTGCAGCACTAAGTACTCGTTAAACTAATGTTATTTAAATAGGGAATAAATGTGATGTTTTTAAGGAGACATTTTAGTGTAAATCCAATCAGGCAAATAAAAATTCTCTTAGTCTGCAGGTTTGCTGCGGCGGGGGTGTATTTTACTTACTTGGCAACTAATTATAAAAGCCATACGACACAGTCGAATCTCGATAATCTGGCTTAAACGGCAACTGGCAAGCTAGATTATCGAGACTCGAGAGACCATTTAAATTAGTAGATTAGAGTTACTGTACCATTTAGTGGATTTGAGAGAAAGTTATAGAGAAACATTTTAGTAGTCAAATTACTGCAATTCAATAGCAAACTCTGGTCACGCACATGTTATCTGCCCGAGTGGAAGAGCAATCACTGAAATTTTATTGACAAAACCAATAATTTAAAAAGTTAAATAATAGTAAATAGTAATAGTAATAAAGTTTAATAATTAAAAAGTTATAAGGTTTAACAACAGGGTGCAGCACTATTATTATTTTGTTTTTGCATATTATATGACAACAGCTAATTTGAACTTAAGCAGCAACAAAACGCTGTGATACAAAATGAGAACTGTCAAGGTAGGATTGTTTATAGTTAGGTTTGAGATTTTAATTTAATTAATAATTTGTGATATTGTGCGAATGTTTGATAATTTATTTTTTCTATTGTTAAGGTGCAGTAGTAGAACATTATGACAATAGTAGATGTGTTACACTATATCATACCGTAAATTTATGAATCAAATTTTATCAAACTGTGTCCTCCCCCATTGCAAACGCAAAGCTTGAGTATAACTGCAATAAGCATTTTATACTTATATGCCAACCCCGTACGAAGGACGGGTGCTCCGCTAGTAAAAATATATATATATAAAGGGATTACAGCCCTCACACACAGAGACACACCTACACACACACACACATGGGTCACTCGCCATGGGGTAGGTAGGGCCCTGCTGGTGGAAGGGACGTTAATCCTTCAGAGTCCTTCGCCAACCTCACGGACCATAGGAAAGTCAGCGATCTAAAACTGTGAGTCCGACTTCGACGGAGACCATGAGACCAGTGGAGAATGGTGGAAGTACCATGCCGTCCGCCCAGTCGTTGCGCAGCATTCACATCTCAAAGTCCTGGATAACTCAACAAACTCTGGGTCCACAAATTGTCGAGTTAGAAAGGTTTTACTGTAGATAACATAAATGAATATAATGTATGTAACAAAAGATTTTACTTAATATAGTTGAATCTAAGGAATTTTCACAATTTCGGAATCTTTACAATCATGTAAAAATAATATATATTCTCTGTAAAAAATTTATTCAAGACTTTTTTGTGGCAAAAAAAAACACAAAAAACAGGATCATCAAAAAGGTGCCCATGATAATAACTATATAAATGGCTACATGATACAATATTTAGTGAGGAAGAAGGTTGCCCATTCTTTAGTTTTGTTACTTATTATATTTAAGCAATATTTGGCATGTAATGAAGTGATTCACCATTGCCCCTACACCATTAGTTTTGACATAAGTTTGAATTGATCATTTTTCAGTTTTTTACTAAGAATGAGAGATGAGAACAAAATAAAAACAGGATAAATAAAACACCAACTGACAGCCTTACTTAAAGATCTTCCTTTATTAGGTGTTTGTACGGCTCCTTTCAAAGCATAATAGAAGCCATATAGTTACAATAATATCAAAGATACTATGAAATAGACTTATATAATAATAAACATATCTCGAGTATTCTAAATTAAGGTAATTTGAACAAAATTACAGTCATATTTTAAAACAATTGCATACAAGGAATGGTTGATATGGTTTGTGTTAAAATGCCATCCAATTAGAAGAAATTTTGCCAGCGCAACTAAACAATAAATACACGTCTCAGTCTGTTTCGGGACAGGGTACACAGAACCTTTCGATACACACTTAACCGAAATGGATAAAACTGTAGATGTACACATACAACTAGCTAAGCTAACCTACTCAAACAAGCTTGTCATGGAAACAGAACTTTTATATACTATATAAACATCTGAACGCTCCGAGAGCAGCTTAAACAATTAGAAGGGAAGAAAGTATGTATAAAAGAAAGCAGGAGACCGGAGAATGAGTCCGATCGGTCCCGACACCACCTACCTGTGAGCAGACCGTTTTGCTTTGAGCTTACCGTTTAGATATAAAACATCTTACCGTCTACATTTACTACTAAACTCGGTTTCCTAGTGGTCAGCTCCCTGGAAACCGGTTTAACATTTATAAATTCCTGAATCCGATACTGCGTTAAATAATAATAATTTGTATGTACAAATAGGTACAAAAAATGACCGCGTTCGGGAGTTGGCCAATAGAAAAGCAGTTACTATAGTTAAAAACGATACATAGAAAATACATTAATCCGATGGAATGAAGTTAAATTAACGGATATTTTAAGTTACAGTTGGTGGAATAAAAAAGATCTTCTCTCTTTAAATACACACTAACATAACGGTCACAACAAGTCCTATATATTAAATGCATAATAGAAAAAATAAAAATGACCTTAAAAAGCTATACACTAATTGTTCGTGGGTGGGTCGGGGATTTCTGGGCTCTTGGTTCACTTGTCTTCTTTCTCCTTTTTTATCTCTTTGTCCTTGTTCTCGTCTGTTTCTTTGTCCTTTTCATTTTCCTTTTCAATCTCCTTCTCAGACTGAAAACAGAGTAAAACATTATTTTAGGCAGACACTAGCTGTGTGCCCGTTCTACGCACGGGGATCTTATCATAGTCAGTTAAAACCTTCTTATATAAAGCACAGCAGTTGGTTTGCATACTTTCAGATATGCTGACAAAACTATTCCTTCGCAAATACAGTATCTGACAGTTTCAAGCCAAAACTAATGCTTCGCAATTAAATGTCACCCGGATCTTGTTGGTCCATATGTTATATCCAATGATTAAACTAAATAAACGGTATCAGCATTCTGACACATACTTTCTCCCATAAGTTTGTCAACAACCTTTATCATGTGTAAGCGGTGAGAGTAAATATGCGGAAATGGGATTTGTACAATTTTGTTCAGAATTTAAAGGACTATAACATAATGGTTAAAAGTATTTAAGGTACTACCTCAACCTCTTAATTTAACACTTTATTCGGGTTGACATTTTCATTATCAAGGGGCTCTTGTCCTTTCCGTGAAACATTGAGAAACAAGGACATTAATGCGTTACCATCATACATACACACAAAAATACCGAACTTAATTAGGGAATCTGCTACGCTTTAAGCATAAAAAGGTACATATAAAATTAGTACTTGAAATCTTTGTTAATGCCATAAAATTTGATCATAACAATTTATATTTGCTTGGACCGGAGATGACTCGAAATTCTGTCGAAATGCTATCTGAATCGGTTTGCTATATGAAATGAAGTACAGTAGGCCTTCTATAGACGATTTAGATTGGTAATTTATAATAAAAATTACCAAAATACGCCACGAACTATTGATACATAAACAACGTTTAAAGTGTTTGAACAATTCATAATGGTTTGCTGAATAAATGTTTTACTAAAATGCGTTATAGTTTTCTTAGCATAACATTTTGGAATCCAGACAGAAAAAGCTAAAATTATACAGTTAAGACATCAATTAAATTGAATAGGCCTACGCCTGTAATAAATAAGGTGCAACACCAACGATAACTAATTTGTAAATTACTGTGATGTGTTGGTACGTAAAAATGATTCTTGCTGCTACTAAAGGTTAAAAGGAAAAGAACCAGTACCGTACCAAAAACCAACGTTTACAGTTAAGAACTGTAGTACAGCCGACCAATTATATGCGTTAATCAAGGTTATTGATCTCTTGGTTTTGGATTTTCTCGTAAAAAGTTATCGGCAATCAAAGTTATTTCCCATTAATTGCTTTATTTGTACACAACTCTTAATGTAAACTTATCGGTGTCAGTTTGAAAAAAAAACCTTATACAACATAACTTTCTGTTATTTAATAGATTACGTATTCTCTAAACAATGGTTGCTGGTATATATATTAACATTATAAGGAAATGTGACAAAAATAACACAACGTTGGGTTTTTGGACGTTTATAATTTTATTTCTTAAGTACCTAGGTAGGCCGTGTATTCTATGGAAAAGTACCGGTATCAAGGATCGTTGTCGAAAGGGTTGTTATAAATAATTGGGTAAGCATACGTACCACACGTACCCAAGAGAAGGGCTGTGGGCCTATTGGCTGTATGGTCCAGCGATTGCATCACACGGTGAGTAGGAACTATTGACTTTATATAGTCAATGGTAGGAACAGAAAGTGACACATTGGAAAATCGAGTTCAGCATCATCCGTAAACCTCTGTTACAATCACCTACTGCAGTTGTAATTTTTTGCTTTACACTTTACACAACCGCCATTGAAGAGCCGTCAATGAGTGGAACATTGTTTCTAAGCTATTGGCGACGGTCATTAGTAATTTAAGTTTCCCAGCCATATACAACACTGATTCAATCTTGATTCAATGTCTTCTTTCTGGTTATCAAAACTCCAAAACAATTTTATACACATATTTCTGGTTCCTGGCCTGGATGATGCCTAGTTATTTAATTTACGGTTACACTATATTATTCCACTTGCGGTTAATTAAATCCTTTATGTAATAAAAAAGTTTTTAATCTCACTTGGATGGGATTTGCCTTCAAAAACGTGATCGGAAATGGTTGTGGTGTTTGTAAACAACATTTGTAAACATTTCAGTGACAGCTAGAAAAAATAATCTTGATCCGAACAGCTGTTCGTTGTTTCATAGATGATTATGTGATACAAATTGGAAGAAAATTTGACAAAAATCGCACAAAACTGCATTTTTGAACGGCCGTAATTTTAATTACAAAGTAGTGAGACCATATTTTAATGGCTAAAGACACTCTCGCCAATTCAGTGAATACATTAAAATGACTTGGGTCTTGATAGGTACTCTCGTTTTCCTGGAGAAGATTGCGTAAAATGCCATCTTGAGTGTGTCAGACAGACAGACAGACAGACAGAAATTTAGATGAGACTTGTTTCGGCTTCTTTAATGTATAAAACGTAAAAATAACCTAAAACTGAATGATTCTGAGCAATGTACAGACAAAACTCTAATTTTATTTATATAGATGATACATTTAATTGACATTTAACATTCTAAGGTTTAAACTAAACCTTGATAAGTAAATGTTTATTTTTAGATCCAGGACCTTAAGACACATTACTTCTCAACAAAAAATGGCTTTGATTACAAGTTCTGTGAATGAGAAATGATATTCTAATTTTTTGTTAAGTGTGCAAGTGTGCAGTTGTTTCATGTGCCTTCTCAACACAAATACTGTTAAGACTATGATATTAAGACTGCAGCGTAGGTGCTACACAAGCCAGTTTTCTCACCTTCTCATTTTCCTTGTCCTTATCATCTCCATCTTTCTCCGCCTTCTTCTCTTCATCCTTTCCCTTGTCCTTTTCCTTATCCTTCTCCTCTGGGGGAGGTTTGGGAAGGTGAGAGTTTAGGTCCAGCGTGGTGCAGATATCCTCCCAGTCGGGGAAGCACCTACAAAACAAATTATTGAGATTCGTGTTGTGTAACATAAAAAAGTAGAAATACGAAAACAGGTTGAACCTTGCATCATTTTAGATAATTTAACTTATAGAGCTGTAAGACTCATCAAGCCATGTTTACACAAAGCCAGTTGTGTAACTTTTCTCAACAAAAGACGTTAAAAATGAGTAAGTTATCATCCAACCCTTTACAATTAGTTGATAACATAACCAATAAAAATTGAGTAATTTCTTCTTCATGCCATTAAACAGTATCCGAACAAAGGATTAGATTAGATTTGTAAGACTCCGACACACCAGTGAGTACGCCTGTTACGTGACAGTTGAAGTGTCTACTCACTTGTCCTTCATCCTGTTGACCAGTCCCACCAGGTTGGCGCAAGACTCCTGCATGTAGTCTTGGAGAGGGAATGACACTTCCTTGTCAACGAAGTAGATCTGCGCCAGGTTAGCGAACGCAACTACGTCCAGCTGTGAACAAAGACTATGAGTGAAAACTTCATCTTCACACAACAATATAAGATGCTTTGACAGTGTATTACGCCTCAAGGACGGGAAGTAGGCTTGACAGTTTAGACTTCATGGGAGTACCATTAAAACCTTCCCGAGCAAGACTGAATTTTAATTTTTCTTCATAAAAAGGAGACTTTTGAAACATTCTTTCCAATCCTTGTGAAAATGTAATGTGCTTAACCATCAACAGTTACTAAAACAAACAAAAAACACCCACAAAACTTGCCATAAAGATTTTGACAAAGATAACAACAAATAAATCAAAATATATTATTTATATAAATACTAAAATAAAAAAATTTGATTAATCACTACACGTTTATTTAATTAATTTATTTCCTAATTATTACCCCTTGATTCAAAATAGTTTGTAACTAATTAATAATATAAAACCCATCCAATGTCTAAGTAAAAACATAATCTTAGGGCTACATTGAAACCAACAACGTTTTGGGCTACGAGCAGTGTTGAGCCTGTAATGAGTCAAGTTTGAGACTAATGTAATTTAAGACTAACATTAGCCACAGTGTATACACCTCTAGAGATGAGTTATGACTCATAACTCACAACTCGTGAGACAATTGTGTCTGATGGCAGTGATAAATGGCATAGGTAATCAACAGTGGACACAATGGTACAGTCTCAATTATCCAGACACAATAATTATTATCAACCTAATAAATTTCAAGTTGCAGTACATTGAAAACTCCTGGAAAACCCTGAATGAACTGTGAATAAGTTATACTAAATCCTATTAAGACCCTTATGAGACTGAGTTAGGTTGGATGACATAAAAGTTCGGATAACTAAACATGTACAATTCTGAAGAAAAATGTGTTATTTGGAGTACACAGTAAAATTATTTAAAAATCTTAGCTGTATAGATACTTCATTATGCAATGGTTTCTTATCAATATACTGTGCTCTAGTAACGATGAAAGTAAACAAGTGATTGCGTACTCATTATACCTGCACCAATCAACTGTACTGTTACTCTGAGCGGCGGAAAATCCAGGGCAGGCTAAAACTATATAGGCCTATTTTAATTTAACTCATTTTTTACACACACAATCAAATTTCACCCTAGATAAACTCTACATAAATACATACCGTTGTTGGTTCATCCCCGAAGAAGAAAGGTTTGTCTGCTAATAGATCTGAGAGAACTTTGAGATCCTGCTTTCCAAATTCTACAATTTCTTCTGGTTTGTGCACACCGATGCCTTGCGCTTTGACTTTTTTCAGTCCCTGAAATCCAGATAATGGTTAGTTTTTACGTAACACTTTACTAAAATACTAATTTTCTACATTTAAAAAAGTAAAAGAGAAACAAATTAAGAGCTCAAATGATTCCACAGACAACAAAACTGAACTGTTTCAAACTGCAAACTTAATTCAAACTTAACATAAATTCAACTCATACAGGTCTATTGACTGCATATTAAGTTAGTGCAGATTTTCAATTAACATTTGCAGATTGCTGAGATATTTCATTGAAATGATAACAACAAAAACACACATAGCAAATTAAAATACAACTGTACTACACTACAGAGAAGTAATACACAGAGGATACAAGCTTATGGGACAACCTTGCGCTTTTAGCCCTGGTATAGTGGGTCAGCATGTACTTGTACCGAGCAAGGAAGAGCCTGAACTGCAAAATGGCGATGGACATAGCATTTTTGTACAGCAGTTGTAGCGCACAGGGTCTTCCCCTACAATGCTCGTAGTATGTGATGGTGAGGGAGGAAAGGAGATCGGAAGGGGATGACGAATAGAATTTGCTCTACACACCAGCGACTGGTGCTAGACACCACCATTGAATGTATCCTCTGTATCTTACTACTCTGTGACTACACTACAATCTACGGCACAGGATTTCAGTCTACAATTCTAACACAACAACCAGAAAAGATCAAGAAAAAAAGGTTGGCAAAGCGTTCAAATTATAAAGCGAAATAAGGAGGAAAAATAACATACGTACATCATCGCATACCTTTCTGCCGTAACTGAATTTGAAAAAGAAATTTAAGATTCCATTTGGTATCCTGGTGCCGAGAGCGTGCTGCAAGTTGACTTTGTATCCCTTGATGATGTTGTCTGCTTGCTTCGTCCTCCACCACATCACGACCCTGCGACAACAAACAGCTGTAATGGTGGCCGAGCTCGGCTACAATATATCATCTAGTTACACATAGCTAATAGACTGTATACAACAATGCTTTGTTGATATTTCTTTACTTCACTAATTACATTTAACTTATTTCTTGTCTAGAAAAAGTTAAGGTTATTCTTGTATGAAGGTACTAAAATTGTTGCAAGAATTTATCAGCTGATCTTAGTGAAAATCGTCGTTTTCCTTTTATCAAAACATGATTTTGCCTTTCCTAAATCAATCTTCCTTTCCCAAACAAAACTTTATCTTTCCCAAACAATCCTTTTCCTTGCCCCCCCCCCAAAAAAAAAAAAAAAAAAAAAAACCTTACAGTTTAGCTCAACAAGAGGAGCTGGGCTACTGCTACTGTATGTATTCTTTTATTACAGAAAATATCTGACAGCGTACTACTAAACAAACTGTTAAAGTATAATATTAAAACTTCAATAAAATATAAAAAGATAATCATTAGCCAATGGAATAATGCTCGATTGATTAAAACTAAGAAGTTTTGTGTGAATATTAGCATTGTGATGAAAAGTATCCTTCACTACTTGTCACTCAAGTCCCATGCTAGGTTTGCCTCACTCTTAAACCACCACCATCTTGCCCGGATATGTGTCACTTTCAGGACTATAGTAGTGAAATATACTATTTATTCCTAACTATCAGTTATAACATCTTGGCAATTTTTTAGTCGGCATGTTGTATTTCTTGAATTAAAATAAACGAATCACTAAAATCCATCAATGTAAAATATTGAATTTTACAAAATCAGATGTATATAGATTGTCTATAGGATTGCAAGGAATTGGTTTTGGGATGTTTGGTTGCTTTGAAACTTTATAATGGCTTTTTTTTAAGAAAAGTCAATGTTAGCTTTCAAATTGATTTGTTTTACCGTTTTGGATAACGCTGGTGCCGAGTTTCACAGTGTTTAACTCACCAGAACAAGTGGTTTTCAATCATGGAGATCATTGCGTGTGAGATGTTCTTCTGGTTGTTGTCCAGAGTGATGTCCAGGTCCTTGGTGAACTGTTGACTCAACTCCTTGATGATCACACTGCTGTCAGCGATCTCCTCTCCGTTGATCTCCACAAACGGCAGCTGTCCTTTCTTTGAGCGGTATTTCATCTTGTGGTCTACATTCTGCAAAACACAAAATAAACCGTCTTAGTGATGTCATTCGATGAATGTCTTAACAATTTGACATTCAACACTGGATAAATTGAAAATTTGCCATCTTTAATTTGTATGAACTTGGTGTTCTGATACATTGGTAAGAAGATTTCTTGAAGTCCAAAAGTTGATAAAAATGACACTTAAGGTTTATTTGATAAATTTTCTGGATGAAATTTTCTAAAGAGCATTAAAATAAATAAGCGTAACAGAAAATTTTGATTTTCCTTGATGACCCAATATTTTAATTACTCTTTAATTTCCTGGTCCACACATTGATGTATACAGTAATAGCCTGTTAAACATCCTTGATGTATCAGGAAATTTAATCGGATTGAATTAAAGCTCAAGTTAAGTCAAAACTATTTTAAAAAACAGGTTATAATTAGTAATTTTAGCAGGACTAAACATAAAATTTTATAAAACAGAGTAATCTTCAATGCCATGGTGGAAGGAAAAAACATAGGTGTGATATTCCCGTCATATCCTTACGTCACTCGGGAAGATAACCTGATTGTAACTGTCAAATTAGTATATGTATTTGTTTTGATTTGGTTGTTATTGTTTTTATAATGTGTGTTTTTATAAAAAAACAATAACAATCAAATCAAAATAAATACATATTAATTTGACAGTTGCAATCAGATGATCTTTTGTTTGTAATCCAAGTGACGTCAGAATATGACGGGAATATCACACCTATGTTTTTTCCTTCCACCATGCTTCAATGCGCAAAACAATTAGAAAATTATAAATTTTTTTAACTGATAAAATGTTAAAAAGTTTTTTACTTGGTTCAAAGTGTTATTGTATCCAAAATATAAAGCCTACCAAATGGAAAATTTTATGTTGCATTCGACACAAAGAAAATTTGAAATAGGTCAGTTTACAGCAAGTAAGCCCTAAATAAAATCCCTGTAAGATAAACTAATTAAAGGGACTCAACAAACTAGTCCAGGGAGCAACTAAGGGATAATTAATTCCATCATTTGGCAGAGTCCACTAGTTGCAACTTGTTATCTAACTTCATAGACAAATCCTAACTGGCAATTTGTCATCTAACATTCTACTCCATGTTTGACCTAGTGACATTTATGCCTTTACTAGATTAATACAGATTAACATTTTTTACCCAATTACCTAAACTGTATTTATTAGAGCTTGACGAATTTGATTTTGCAAATGCAACTAGTGATATGCATGCAAATCGGTAATAATGCTTGTTCAGTCCATCATGTCTATATAGTCTAACTAGGCCTAGTTATATACTTACTGTATATAGATAGCTCAGTCTAGTCTATGCACAACCACGGCTAATTAACCACTGAGATCCATATTTCTATTTCTAGGATATTTTAAATTTTAATTTGTTATTACATTTACACATTTTTCACGCCTTCCTATTCTATATCTTCCCATCCTTGAACACATTTTTCACAGAGGATACTGATAATGCTTTTATTAGGGAAACAAATGATAACCGATTGAATAAATTCATAAACTGATTGAATTGATTAATATAAGTTTAACATGTAGAAACAGTCGTAGTTTGTTTATGAACATATTTTAATCAAATTTAGTAAATTTTTTTATTATATCCTATATTATAAAAATTGTACTAAAAATAGCAGCGAACCTAAGTACTCTTTATATCCAATACCATTTAAATAGGGAATAAATATGACATTTTAAGGAGATATTTTCGTAACAATAAAATCAGATAAAATTAAAATTCGCAGGTTTGCTTTGGCAGGGGTTATTCTTACAAGGCAAATCCGAAGAACATATCACAAGATGGCTAGCAGTACATTTGTTTGCATCTGCCTACAGATATACAACTTCAGCTCATTGCACGGGTCGGGGCGTGCTGCCGTGTACAGTATTGATCTGTCTGTAGACTGTGACTGTAGACCGGCGAGCGAGACTACATTGTTGCTGCACGCAGCCAGGACCACACTACTGCACTACATTGACTGTTGTCACGACACCACCACACGACCATTCCACTAATTGAAATACCTTTCCATTTCAACTATCCAAACGGTCGACGATAGGCTAAATCTGCAGTTTTTTATGAGTGAAAAAATTACAAAAAATGATAATCAAGGCGGTTGTAGGTTGCCCCTCTAGGGGTTTAGATTACTAAATTTCGATAGTCCCGTTTTCAATCGCATTTAGTTAACTGTTTGTTGGTAATTGAAGTGAAAAATGAATTTACGAGTACATTATAAATAATTATTAAGTTAAATTAAATTCAATACGGTATATTTTCTTTTTGTATAAAATATTGAAGAAGAAAATGTATATCTGGAAAGTATAATAGGCTATATATTATAAAAAAAACTTCACAATCAACATTTATTTAGGCACCTCGAAGTTTAAAACCAATAGCGAGCTACCCAACAAATGAGATAAATATTTATATTGTTAGATTTCGAGAAATATTCTTATACAAATCCAACATGTGAATTTTGGTATTTCTGCCCCAAAAATAACGTGTACATCGTCCAGAATAATTGCCTTAAAAAATACACTCGGTCAAATGTCAACTCTTCAACAAAACATCCGTCATTTAACCCTCTTTCCCACCAATGCAAAGCTAATTCATAGACCACCATAAGTATACAATTACACCCACTTGCTTCAATTGGGGGCTGAATAGAAAATATCAAATGTAACCCTGACGGTACAGTGCTGGGAAGGTCAATTGCCTGCCCGCAGCTCCAAATTGGAACCATTATTGGGGGGAGGGGGTTACTGGATACCGAAACCCCTCCAGGGGATGACCTACTACAGTACCTACCCGGGTATCCGCTTGCATAAGTCAATAGCTTCGCTTCCTGGAGACAACTAATAGTCTCCACTATCTGGAGAAACGATTTATAAGCTTCATGTAGATAACACTTGGTTGTTACAAATTGCAAGAGTGCATAATCGTCAACATAGACAAAATGTAGTACAATTCATTTACAAGAAGCAGAATACAAAGTTGAGTCTTCTAACGTTCATTTCTGTACATACGAGTGTTTGCAGAACTGAGGTAATGACGAATGACATTGACAAATTACCAAGTAACGACAATCGTCAGTCACAACACCTCACCCTTGCAACGGTTATTTACTCATTACTTTCACTCAACTATCCAACTACTGCATTACATACACTCCCACAATCTCTAAAAACGTTTGAAAGCGTTTAGAGGTCTAAACATAAATCCAAAGAAAACCCACGCTGAATATCTCTAACCTACAATTTGAATGAATCTGGCGAACAAAAATAGGGAAATAAGAACTAACAACAAAATGAATAAAATGGAGATTTAGATTAATAGGGGAGTAGGCAGTGTTCTTTACAAATTCGCAATTCAATAAATTAATATACTGGTGATTTACATGAGAGAAAGACTAAATGGTTTCTCGAATCTTAAGTTAAAGATGGAATAAGCTGGACAATTTCTCGAACCCATCATTTAATAATTCCCTACGCAACATGGACGTATATACAGTAGATACGCTTCCCCTCGGGAGTTGCAGCATCTCTAGATGAATAGAGTTCGCCTGACAATCAAAAGGTCACAGGTTCCATCCTGAAAATAGTCAGTAGCTTTTTAATGGTTCAAAAATGGACCCAGCTGTCCCTGATCAGTATTGGGCTTTAAATAAATAAAGCTACAAAGATCTAACTCAATTCTACAATACAACCATCCTTCACTCACATTTGTGTTCAAATACGCACCAAAGTGGCGTCCCCATCTCAATTAATTGATTATTGACGCAAAAATCTACAAGTTAATATAATTAATCACTTGGAGAAGCGCATAAGGGATAGCCGTCCGCATGATCCGAAGATTAAATATTCCAAATTTGTAACAACTTGCAAGTTTCACAATCTAAGATTATTTTTAGCCTCTTGAAGACTTCAGCAAGAGCTATATCTGTGTGTATGTACTATGTACATTACACCCTAGGCACAGCTGCTGCACCCTCAGCTGTCTGCCATCTGTTCCCCCCTCCACCCAGGACACGTCACCGAACACCCAATTATTCTATTGTCCTGCGCCACTCTTCTGGTTGCCTTATCACACCATTAGTGCAACACGCACTGCCTCCGTTACTTACTTAATGAATACTGTACATTTTGATTCAGTTAGCTAAAAGTTTTAAACACTAGTTAGTAAGTGGATTCTGAGTACATTTGCCAATTACAGAAATTTATCTTGTACCAAAGTACAGTGTAGGTAGTGATTTTCATATTTGCGTCCCGAATCGATCGTGTCCTATCAACTACGCCCGTTCAAAAATATTCGCAGAAAAAATGTCTGTTGTATTTTGTAATCGAATCGAAAAAAATATGAAACTACCCCTTGGCTTGGTATATAATCAGACTGATAAATATTCTATTATAGAAAGATAATATTTAAAACTCAACTTTAAAAATTGAAACGTTCATAAACTATATAACCCCCAAGACTAACACCAACAATCTTCAAAACAAATTTTTTTAAGTAGTTGAACCATTTATAAAGTATTTACACATGTAAATATCAGTTACGCACTTGGGCGGCGGACCGAAAACTACAAGATGATCAAAGAACTGTATAATTGCGCTAAACGGGCGCAAAAAAGTGATTTGCACACGCCCAGGAGGTCTAGAGTCCCACACTCGCGTAAACACTATAAAAACACACACATGCCTAGTTACTCCTTATGGCGAGCAGCTCCAGATAAATCCGTTCCTTGGACAAATATAGCCGCAACATATGTGTACAGAGACAAAAACTCGCGGTGTCATGAGAAAATCTAGCGCTGCAAGCTATCATCGGGAGTCCCCTTTTAGGATATTTGGAGCTGCAAAAACGCTGACTGGTAAATATTTGCCTGGCCCAACCCACGACGTGTGTATCTTCCCCGGGACTGTATCATTAGTTATGGGGGAGTCACTGCAGAAAAAGCTACTTGCAGCTAATGTTGATATAGCAACTCGTGGACGGAACCCACATTTGAGTACAAGATCAGCATAGGATGAGTGATATCTTTAGTCATATTTGTTCTGTATAAATTCTATAGGTAATAAACTATTTTAGAGTACAGGTAAGCCATGTAAATATACAGAAAGGTGCAAAATTCAGTATAAATTGTAGGTAATGACTACCGTTCTACGTTAATTTTTAGATAGCAGTATAAGGAAGAAGTTAGCTCTTTTTGCATTGCCATTGACTAAGGAAACAAAGGCATTGCTTACCATCATCTGTTTAATGAAACGACATTTGAGACTACTTCCTTCATTTCCTCGTAGGACACTTCGGTACACAGCTTTCAAAAATAATTCACTGAAATAAGTACTTTTGTAAACGTACTCAACATGAAATTACGTATAAGTATCTTTTATGCGAAATAAGGAATTTTACAAAAGATAACAAATGGAGACTTGCCGTTATTGTAGACAGAAATAAGAATAGTTCCAGTACAAAATGCACCAGAATACCTAGGTACGCTGAGGCGTTGAAACGTGCAAGATCACAGCCAGACAGGATAACCGATAGGTTTAATGAGAAGCTCGATCGGCGGAATTACAAACATAATGGCGTCATTACACTCGACAAGTAATGAAATAATCGCTCAACTCGACCGTGCATTTGCATTTCCATGAATATCTAATACTCTGAGATGAAACCGCTTTGTCAAACGAATCGCAATTCTCTTCCAGATCATTCGGCGAACCGTGGCTTACTTCTAAAATACTGTATAATGTCATTCAGAAGTCGTTTAGTACATGTCCGAGTTCGCCAGAATCCATGAAATTTGTAAAAAAATAACTAAAAAATATCTTTACAATGGAAAAAAAACGTTATCTAATTACATTTTTTGTTTTTTAAACATACCCTACTTCAAAGCATGGTTTAGTTATCTATTTGCCAATATTTCTAATTTTGAAATATGTGTTTATATATACAAAACTATTGTTTAAAAAAGTCATTTCACAAAATTAGCAATATTATCGTTATTTCAATATAACATTTCCGCCATTTGTAAATTACAGAAGAAAAACAATCGTGTTGGCCTAAACCCCATAATGCATAGTCTACTTAAATTTCATTTATACCGGTACAATATAACATATTTATGAAATTAAAAATTAGTTTTGGTCAAATGGTGGATGTATAACTATCTAGAAACTTCCAAAGCGTTTTAAATAATATTCGAATTGAATTTCACCCCTACAATGTCCCACAATCGATAGAGAGCTGCGAGAATGATTCATGCTGAAGCAATGGGTGGAAAGTGCAGAGGCTTTCATTATTTAGTTACATGCGACACAAATGTAAGTTACATGCAATCCAGTCGCACTAATGTTATTGCTCCACGCCATTAACTGTGACTGCCGATTGCTACTGTAATTCTACCTTTAGTGCATTTACCGAACGGTTTATTAGTTGATTTTTCCTGTTTGACACTCACAAGATCCCATCTAGTCAATTATCACAAAAATTACTATTCAGTGTGCAATTCTAATGTTTCTGTAAATAACAAGAAAAAATCCACCAATAGCACCCCAATGCGTGTCACATGACCATTTGGAAAATATTGATTTTTACCATATCAAAATAAAATCTGGATTATACTCTAATTTAAAGACGACCAAATACTATTGAAATAAAACACTTGTAAATAAACAATTGCTTCTAAATTGAATTAATGATCACTAAATTGTGGCATAAACGATTGGATGCATAGAAAGATGAGTTTATAGTATAGAAAGGAATGATATAGGGATTTTGCAGACAGAACCCTAATGAAAGCCCGATGATGAAGGGCAGCTATGTCCTGTTTCGAACCACCAAAAATTTACAAACATTTCTCAGGATTGGACCAGCGGTCATAAAAGCGAGCCGTGTTCGTAGTGATCTTTTCATATTTATCCCTTGATAATATTGCCAATAAATATTAACTCCGGTAGGTCTAGTTTTAACATCCTTGAAATCCGTCCATATTAGTTAGCTCTACTGTCACAATGAAAACTCTTGTTGAACACATTGTACAACTATCAAAAACATCGTTCCAATCTTAAGCAAACATTCAGTTACATTCGTTCAACATTAAACACATGTACACATCCTGATCATAATCCATCGCCAACGTCCCAATGACAAGGGGTTGATCGTAGTAGTGTGTAATTGTACCCCACAACTGGGGTTCACATGATGGATGACACACACACACACACACACACACAATCATTACTCTGCTACAGGTCTGTATTCATTGTACAGACTTTATTGCTCGCACGTTTTATCAAAGTGACAGATATATCCGTTGTTTAATACCAACATCCCCCTCCCCCACCCACCACTATCTCCATCTCTCTCACACTAATGAAGACGTCAGTCCCTCTGGACCCAGTGTTTGTGTTTTGCGCCATTCGTCACAATACCACAATCGCAGTGTTGTTCTCTTTCATCGCATTTAAAGTGCGCGACTTTACTGGGGTCGCTACGGAATGAAAGCCGAGTTTAAATGCCAACTTTTTCATTTGCTGAGTAAAATAAGATTCGATGGATTAATTAATCGTTTGACCTTAAGTGATGACTAAACAATGGTCGAGCCTTAACTCAATTAAGGCAACTATTTTCAACGATCGACTTTCTTCTCATAAAAAGACGCCCTGAAACAGCTTTACAGTAAAAATGTCAATAGTCTTTGTGCTTTCGAATAAGCCATGGTTTCACTTAGGATTGTGCCCAACGCGGGTTTATTACTGTGTGTGCGTGTGTCTGTAACTACCAATTTAGAAACCGGAGCGTATCCGTGTCGTGCCGCTATGCTAGGACGGCGCATCCGTCCCTGCTATGTAGCCCTACCGTCCCATAATCAGTGGCGGCATTATGTGTTAATCGCATGCTTACCACGGTAATTGTTGGCTATTGAATTTGAGAAAGGACTATTAAACTGCATTCAACCATACAAGTTAACACTAAATGGTTTTAAGATATGTAATTCGTGTTAAATTATACGTTACCTATGTTTGTCGTCATTTGTTGCACATTGATCTTCAATAATGGATTTTGAGTGTGTTAATAAATAAGCTAAAATGTTTGATTTTACATGGTTTGTTGATATTTCACATTTAGTTCACTTCTTTGTATTTTTGATGTCTTCTGCATGGTTATTTTGTCATACTGAGCGATCTGTACATTATCCTTACTGGATTGCCCATAATTATGTTCAATTATGTTCATGTCATTGTGTTGCATTTCTGATGTTTTATAAAACACTATTTCATAAATATTTTCTATTCGAAATTAAGGTTGCCCTATGATAAAACAAAAATATTTCTTAAACTGTAAATACTAAGCAAAAAGATACGAACTTGACAAAACGTACAAGATACCGTTTGTACTTTAAAGATGGAACAGTATTTCGAGATTTGATCTAACTGCAATTTAAGCATGTACACAGGGTTTTTAATAGCATAATTGTAAGTATCTAGAGATCTAACTACTATTTTGTAACCGAAATTTGTTGATATTTCACATTTAGTTAATTTCTTTGTATTTTTTATATCTTCTGCATGGTTATTTTGTCATACTGCTCTGTACATTATCCATTACTAGATTCCCAATAATTATGTTCATGTAATTGTGTTGCATTTCTGATGTTTTATAAAACACTATTTCATAGATATTTTCTATTCGAAATTAAGGTTGCCCTATGATAAAACAAAAATATTTCTTAAACTGCAAATACTAAGCAAAAAGATACGAACTTGACAAAACGTACAAGATACCGTTTATACTTTAAAGATGGAACAGTATTTCGAGATTTGATCTAACTGCAATTTAAGCATATACACAGGGTTTTTAATAGCATAATTGTAAGTATCTAGAGATCTAACTACTATTTTGTAACCGAAATTACATACATTAAACCCAGTAAGGTACTTTCCTGTTAAAGGGAACATTCATTATTATCGATGATTTTTTTCTCGATATATCGATATTAACGAATTGAAATATATCAGCTGACAACTGCGATAAATATTGTTCAGTATCAACAAACAATAAAATAAATGAAACTGTTAAAAAAAAATATCCTAACATAACTAACCAAACTTGCTGTGTAACATTCCATGATTAACTTGCCTTTTCTGTTATCAAAAGGAATTTTTAAATAGTACAGCAAGTTTGGTTGGTTATGTTAGGTTAGCTTAGAACAGTTTCATTTCTTAATCCATACAATAGACTATTTTAGGATTGGTAAACAACAATATCGATATATCGAAAAAAAACCATCGATAATAATGAATGTTCCCTTTAACAGGAAAGTACCCACAGTAATTCTGACAAATATAGAATATTATAGATTTTAATATTCTATTAATAGATAATATAATTTTAATATTCTATAGATATTAATATTAATAGTCAGCATTATAGATTTTTTATAAAATAAACTATTTAAAATACACAAAATTATAATTAATGTATGAACAAACAACCCTATAGATTACCTTTGACTATTGATACAACCAATAGCCAATGATATTACGAAGAAAAATAAAAAATCACCTTTCCCAATATCGTTCCGTTCCAAAAACAACAGCGATACAAGAAAGGTGGAAACAACGTGACCGGTCCATTGTTTCCAGTTGTTTGGTCATTTGTCAGGAGCAGCCGAGCGGCGTCGGATAAATAAATGTAGAGAGAAGCTCTATAGCAACACACACTTCCCACCTCACGTCCACAGGACTACAGGCGGCTTCTCGTTTGTGGTCGATATCTTTGGAAATTGAACACTCCGTCAAACTGCACGCGTAGGGCATCACAGGGTGAAAGACGAGATTGTGCATTCCTTCTAAAATCTGCGTATATAGGGACAGCGTTATTGTTTTACGTCTGACTGAATATTTGACATTTACTCTATGGACGTTTGCACAATACCTGAGATTTATGTGGTTTTATATTGTGTATCCATTAGCATTTTTAAGTTCAAACTCTGATCTAGGTAAGAAAGCATCACTTTACTGGTGACGTGTTAATTATGTAGTCTAAGAATAAAAACCTAACACAAATATCCAGAACATCGATGTGTACGTAAAAAGTAATATTTACGCAGAATAATTATTTATTAGACGAATAAGTTTTACCACAAAAAGTAGGGTTGTGACACCAGCAGAAACTAATATCTCTGGTGTGGCATTAATAAGTATCTGTAGCTCACATATGCAAAAGAAGCGACACTAAACAAAGTAAACAATTAACCCGTAAACTACTGTACAAAACCAAATAATATTACAATAGATTTCCCGAGAAATTTATACTCATGAAGAGTCAAAATAAAATCAAACATATTTAGTTTTAATATATTTATTCCAATTACACCAATCTCCTACAGGGTGACTGAAAAGTCATTACTCTTCGCCGACTCTGGCCCTGAACAACAGACTGCTACACTTCATATAGTGAAGGAAATTTTTGTCATTTTCTCAAAACTTAAATCACCAGCCACAATATCAGACTTAAAAGCTTCAATCAGTTTACAATAGGAACCAACAATGTGGTCAAATTAGCTTCAATCAGCTGCCAATATGAGCTACGAAAACCAAATGGTGTTTTGATAATGAGCTTATAAAATTAGGCACAGACTTTTCAGCCACCCTGTATTTAGGCATTCAACTGCAGCTTAATCCCTTAAACAAAACAAGGAAAGGCGCCAGGACGTGATAAACAGTGATTACGCCACAAAACAATCTACGTCGAGGTTAACGTTACAGAAACCAAGTGATTTCCACTGTTGACGACCAACAGCCTGTTAACAGCACCAGCTGATCACCTCGTAACTACGCGGATGTCCCAGGGGTCGCCTCCGTGGCGCCACCAACCATCCCTCTCACACTCACTAGATAGTCTACTTATCTGTTTAAACATTTACACACCCTCCCGCAGGAAATTCACCAATTTCTTTTCCCGGTAGATAAGGCCTAGCTTCTACATACGTGCAGTGTAATTATTGGAGGTTCTTATTTTAATTTGCAAATACAGTTTTTTGTTTGACCTAATCAAAATATTTGCTCCATTTTCAATTCGTGAACACTCTTTAAAATGGAAGATTAAGCAATAATTTAAAGGTTTTTGTACTTTTGTCAGATTCGCTAGCGTGGCAAGATTAATTTGTTATAATTATATTTTACGCCTATGTGTATTACTACAGTTATTTGAACCTGGGGAAAACTATTTAATAACAAAAATAAATCGCGACTTTATCAATTATTAAGTTTTATAGTTTTAAAACGCTAATAGGTATAATGTCTCCTATTACACATTCACAAGCTTAACAGAACACGGTCCACAAACGAAATATCTAAACCATCGCCATCTAAATTCGTTACGGTTTTATTTGTAAAAAACGTAAATTTCGTCTCACTAAAATTCTAAAGAAGAAAGGAAGGAAATAAAAGTAGGGGGATTGAATGTAGAAGAGCCAGGAATACACAATACGGTGACCAACGTGACGTTGCTAACAAGTAGTGGAGTCTGCAGTGAAACTGAACTTACGTCGAACCCAACATACAACCAGAGTAAACTGTATCTCTGGATAATATAACAAATAATTCGGACTGACGCAACCATACTTCCGTGCGGATACTATACCGTGGTACATACAGTGATATTGTTTGTGTAAATGGACAATAGAAAATAGTTACAATGTCGAAATCGAAAAGATAAAAGTAAAAGAAGATACAAGATTGAATATATTATTATATAACTGATTACAAATGTGTTGTTTGTTTTGCTAACAAAAAAAAAAGAAAAGTTTAACAATAGTATTAGTTTTTGAAAACAAAATAAAAGTTCTGAACACAAAACCAAACTGACACGCCCTTCTGAATTGCATTGTGTATTGTTTAGACAGGTGATCATCACTCAAACTGAACTTGGTTAAATAAAATGGTGGACTTAATTTTTTTCAGTTACCTATACGATTATATATAATTTAAAACAAAAGCCATCGTAAAGATTGCAAAATACACAGAATTACAATTTCACATCCACCCAACACACATTGTGTCCACGCCGTTAAAAAATGATGTATGCAAAAAAGGGGAATCCAAACACTGAACAATTTAATGAAACGTAACGGACGATCGACATTATCCAAAGAAAGATTGATTAGCGTACGTAGCAGGAATGTGGCCGGAGTATAATACGGCGTAATCTGCAATCTGAGCCACCGAGAATGCGGCGACAAAAACACGCGCATACGCGCACGTCGCTCGTCCAAACACCGCGGTCGCCTCCAGGGACGACCAGTGACCCTAGCACAGATACATAGCCACAGTAATCGGTGGGGCAACATACATAATAGTATAGTAATCGATCTGTACCGTTCAAAATTTCAAAATTTTCCGAGGCCCTCAGACCTACCCCTGGCTGAGGGGTTTCCATACCCAGATCCCCTGGAAGATCCTCCCCAAACTTCTCTGGATCCGCCCATGAGTTGAGCGGGCATTAATTGCGCCAACTGACCTGAGTCAGGTAGTCGGAATTACGCCAACTACTTCAGGGAGCCACCCGATACGTTAATTAAATCGTCTGGTTTCTCTTTGACTGTATAATTTAATAGGTTAGGTTAGGTTAAGTTAGGTTAGGACGACACGTAAATAAGGACATTCCTTCTGCCGGCAACTAACCCATACCTGGTATGGGCATGGTGAAACTAAGGAACATTTTTTTGGGAACCTTTGAGGGCTTGGCGCAGTTAAGAAACTCTTTGGCGCAATTAATGCACGACCTACAAAAATCGGTAGGGCGACTTACATGTATCAGCAGGCTATAGCAGGACAGTCGATCAATTGGCTACAGTTCAAAATTACTAAATTTTCCGGGAAAGTTTCCACACCCAGACCCTGGAAGAGGGGCCCTGGAAGGTCCCCCAAAATACTCTGGACCCCCCTGAATTGATGTGACATAAAAGATGCTTTAGCATAGCATACGATAAGTAGTCCAAAGTCCAATCAGTTTTACACGCCATAAATCTGTAACTTGCATCAGCATACTCTGTAGATTCAAAATTTTCCATTTTGATTTTAAAACCAGCAACAACTAAACATGGGCATGTAATGTCGATTCAATCAATCGTCAAAGGTAAAACGTACCTAACAATATTGTTACCAGTCCAATATTAATTACAGTTAATCTTTATTCAGAAATACAGTTGCAATCATTACGGTAAGAGATACAGTTGTGACTCAGACAATAGTGTAATTACTCTATTGTCTGTGGTTAACATTTACAGCGTTTTCCCTTTCTCCAAGGTTTTTAATCCACCAAGGTTATTAAACCTATTAATCTAACCTATTAAACATCTTCATCTAGGTATGTGAATCAATTAGTTTTAATTACTAGTCAATTTATATGCAATTTGTAACGACGAGAAGGTAACAGTTTAACCACAGACAATGGAAACCATATTAAACTATATTAACCATATATATTCTCATATTAAAGTATTATATTGTCTGTGGTTTAACTATCAACAGCTCCACGATTCAACTCTGCAATGATCTCAATGCAGTATCCTTAGTTAGCAACGAGATTATAAAAGCTTGGTTGTACATTTTCCTGAAAATAATTACTGAACAGAGTAATTTTTGTCTGATCAAGTGGCGGCACACCCATATCCATTTAACTAATACTTTAACTAAGTCAAAAAGAGCAACGATGTATCGTTGAAAAATTTACTTATAACTAATCGTGTTTGAAAATGGATGAAGCAATCACATTTTTGTACAAACAGAATGTCTTTCAGCCATCGTGATTAGTGAGTCATGCGAGTAAGGTATACGATAACTAGATGTTCTGTGTAAATTTAAAGAGGATACTTACGGTACTTTCTTGGCTTTTACAAAAATCCTCTAACCAACAAGCGTTATTTTAGCTTTTGTCCATTAAACACAGATTCGCAAAAGTTCTGATGGTAAGAGAAGTGACTGTAAGAAAGTTGAATGTTTGTATACAATCCAAGAAATACAGTATAGATAATTTTTAGAGTTTAAACTTTCTTCAACTTTTTGCAAAAATTTCCCTCTCTACTTTTCTAATAACTGTTCCATGGTAAGCAATCATTCCATCCACATTCAGCAATCATTAGTCAATAATACAGTCCTTGTCCAAAGTGTCCACTAATTTACTTCGACGATCTGCAGCGAGGAGTGGAGTTAATTAATGCGTTTTAGATGGACGGAAGTGAGGTTAATAAGGAAGATGGGCGTATGAATGCCGGCATTCTTGGCCACAGAGATCTCTACTGTTCTTTAAACGTCTCCGGTTGCTGAATACCCAGAACACTAAAGACTTATCTTGGACTAATTGGTCTATATCTGTAGGAATTTCTAAATTTAAAGCGAACAACTCAATGATGGAGAACAAAAAGCATCGAGTAATATATTGGCAGTCGTATATAAAACGAAGCAAAGTCAATCATGTAAACAAGGAGTATTACATTGTGACACGCTGAAACAGTGGAATTGAAACTAACATTTCGACTGACGATGATGAATGCACAGACAGCGATGTCGTTTTTGAACATGGTGTCTGTCAACGTTTGACATTTAACAGGACCGGACGAGGAAAAACGGTTATTAAATAGGTTTGACCTCTGATTAGTGGAAGCTCAGGGTTGCCACCATAATAGGATGATAAAATTCATGCAGAATTCATGGTTTTCATTGGTAGTTTAAAAAAATTCATGGTCGATGCGCTCATACAATATCAACACCATAATTGAGTTTTGCTGATTTCATAAACTGGCGTTAAAGAGGCAGTTTCTTTTGAATAACCTTTCATAGGCTACTTAAATATAGAACTTTTTTAGAGTGATTTATAAACATTCAAACAAAGTTGAAAACAAAACAGGTCCAGCTATTCTATATGAGATATTGGAGAATTTTTTTTATCACAATTTAATTTACAATCTGTTTATTTTTCGAACATTCAGAAAATGCAATAACAACTATTATATTGGAGAATAATTGTAAAATAAATTAAGTCTAGGTCTAACTCAGTCTTTCCACCGAAATAAAACAAAAATCCCACTCACCCGACCAAAAAAGTCCTGTTTTATCCCCTACAAGAATATCATAAAATGTGCATTCTGGTTTATCTTATTCCAGAATGTACTAAGATATGATGGTTTTCTCCAAAAAGCTAAGAAAATCAGGCGCCAGAGTCGGAAATACTGTTTTATTGCGCACCCTGTTTTAATTCCGTGCATGGTCTAAAACTTCAGTTTTTTTTTTTATCTAACCCTTTTTCATACGCGGGGTTTAATGATTTTTCAAACCATATACAGTCCTCAGGAAGTCTCACCTGACATCAGCATCTTTGGATGACTTGGAATGAACTAAGCAATTGTTTCTGATCGTGGAACATGTTCAATAATCATCTCCACACAGTATTTTAATAGTGTTCGTTTCGATGAACTGTTTTCAAATATGAAATATTTTTTATTTGGAAAATTTAATGGTACTGGTTGAATAATTGTTCCTGATTTTGAAAATTCATGGTCCACTGGAGAAATCCATGCATAATCCATGCCTTTTTTCATGGTCACAAGAATTCATGCATAATTCAAGCTTTTCAAGGTTTTCATGGCTGGTGGCAACCCTGAAGCTGCTTATGTAGTCAATACTCAAAAACAAAACAACAATCGAAATCACACTCTTTTTATCAAATAACCTTTACACAAAGCTGTTAAATTCTTTCCACAGTCTTCTATAGTTTAAACAGTAAACAATGCAAAATGCGACTGAAAATGCGATTCGTCACATTTCATTACAAAACTAACTGCGTTTCTAGGCATATTAAAATTACGTTCTTGGGAAAGTTCGTGTCAAAAACAGAGTAGCGAAAGTAAAGTTATGGGATCGTGTAGAAAACACGAAATGAACTTTTATACTTGATGCTTAGCCACAAAACTATGTCCAGATGATATATCTAATATATAAAATTCTCGTGTCACAGTGTTTGTCTGCAAACTCCTCCGGAACGACTTAACCGATCGTTATGAAATTTGGTGTGTAAATTCTGTAGGTATGCGAATCGGACGTAAACTATTTCCCGTTTCGAAATTCTTAAAAGGGCTCCGCCCCAGTGGCTCTGGAGTTTCCCATGTTAACCTTATGAGAAATGGAATTAATGAATCTTAACAGCTGTTTCAATTAAACAAGTTGGTTCTGTTCTATGATGTTCAATAGCATTAAAGTTACAAGGATTACCAACAGGGTGCAGCACTATTATTTCTTTTACATTTATGACAACAGCTAATTTGCAACCAAAAGGTGAGTGAGCGTAGCGAACGAACTTCAACCTGGAGGCGAGTGAGCGTAGCGAACGAGCTAACCTGAAGGCAAGTGAGCGCAGCGAACAAGCTCCAAAATAAAAGTTGAGTTAGCGTAGCGAACGAGCTCCAACCCAAAGGTGAGTGAGCGTAGCGAACGAACTTCAACCAGGACGTGATTGAGCGATGCGAACGAGATCATCTTGAAAATTAAACGTAACGGTACTTTCTTTCCATCGGTCTGTCTTAGGGGAAACCTATAACTTAGGCGATACGAAGTTCGCCGGGTCAGCTAGTATATATATATAATTAGCCTAGTTTGCGATCCTAAAACATCATCCAACAATGAGCAACAGATTATAATGCGAAGAGGCACTTCATTGCAGAGTTAACCAAGAGAACAGGGAGTGGGGACGATGTTATATCGGATTCACATTACACGAGGAACGCACCAACGCACCCCCGTAGAATGAACCTGCCCAGCAACCCGACCGTGAACTAAGTGCATCTCCAAACCACACAGCGTGCATGCTTTACGTGACGTCTACGTTAAATATCCTTAAAAGGAAAATCCCAGTCTCAAAGGGGTAGTTTAAAGTTGGAAAGTATTAGAAGTAAACGTATTTGTTATGAGGTACGGGGGTGGCACCCCAAGCAGAGTCCCGGCCGTTGCCATGGCGACAGTGTCCTAGCAACGCGCCAGGTCACAGAAACTGTTTCTGTGCTGCTTGTCGTCTAGCCCGGCCTCGGCTTATCTCGTGTTTCCAAACTGGGCAATTGGCTTACAGTTTGTGTTTTAAAAATTTTTAATATTTTGAGTCCCTTGCCGCCTTTGGCAATTTAATAGTTGCTTCATACAATAGTACACCGAAACCAAACTTGGTATCAAACAATAAGCTTGTCACAAAACATCATGCACGAGTTGAGAATTTAAAATAGGAACATCAACCATTCAACCTTATAACTGTAAGGAAAACAGTACGGATCCTTCATAACAAACTATTTTAAGATATTAGAAGGGATTCCAATTACACGTCGCGTCGTTTCAACAGAGAAATTTCTTTTTTTTTTTAATTAACACTTTGTTTACCTATAAAGAAAACCTATATAAAGCACCTCTGTAGTTTAAAAAGAAATTTTCAATTGGAACTGAATAATTAAAAAAAGAACATCGCACCTTACGAAGAAAGAAGGACCTTAAATAAAGTATTCAAGACGAATAAAAATTTCCAAAATAAGCTAATTTCAACTGTTTATGTCTCTTGCACAAATTAATTGACTTTAAAATAACTTTGGAGTTCAGAATATTTGATACAGAAAATTACAAATAAAAACCTCACCCTGAGAGAAATGAAGGAGCTTAACAAAATGGTATGTACTCAAAACTTAATGAATCCTTTACACAAGAAACTAAGACTCGAAAAGGGGTTTCAACTAAATTTAACTCATACAATACATGATCAAAGTAGTCAAAGTAGTACTGTTGGCTCGTGTACTTTTATAGGGCTCCAAGTAGACGCTCAGCCCTGCAGTCCGCAGCTGACCAAACACAGAGTTGTCGAAGGGTCCTGTAAATAGCCTCCAGGAAGTTCGTCATCATTTTATAGTCCGGCATTAGACACTCTCAGCCACTTCCTGTACCACTGTACACTGTATACACCCACTACAACTGAGCCAAGTGGACCAAAGTGTTCTAGGAATAACCCTGTAATTGCCACCAATCCGACAACAGCTAGGACCATTAGAGTTCATAGACTACTATGCATAGAGGAGAAGATTAGTATACTTAGCATTGAAATAACTGCTGAGACATTTCTTTAAGTAAAAAATACCCTTGAAAAAGTAATCACATAAAACAGTCAAATAAGACACAGCTTACGATTACGAACTTCACACGTGAAACCCTAAAAATGGACAATATTCTTCTAACATTTTGACATCTTATTATGAGAAAAAACTAATCGCTGTTCAATAGCGAGTAGAAAAATTCCTAACCATCAGCATTTATATGAGGGGGTGATTAAGAATTACTCACTGCAACATTGATGTACTTATATTTCCCAAGTCTGCTTAGCAAGATAAACAAATTAAATACACCATTGATTCTAACGGAAATACTCCGTCGATGTACGGTTCACACAAACATGATAACCTACGAGTCATGTTCCGATATAAACATGACAGTGTGAACATTTCTAGATAACAAGGACTGCTGCACACTGCAGTGCAGTGACAGTGGCAACAGTAATTGCATTAGACACTTTAGTGTATGCTAGCAATGCGCAGAGATCAGCGCTCTGTATTAACCTGCATAATTATCAAGTGTATGTAATAAAGTTAGCAATGTACTGGTGGATCTATGTACTGTATAAGTTACATTCATCACCTCTAAGTGTTCCTGCCAGCCTGCTTCTGTAATGAGCAGGGCAGTTTCATAATTTAAACTGTACCTAAAATATCGGGGCAGTTTCATCGTCCCCCTTTTGGCATGATCGAACAGGCAACCTTGCAATACTTTCACTAAGATCGCTCAACCATCCAACAATTTGTGGCAACGATAATCAATGTCCAGTAGCTACGTACAGTAAAATAAGACAGTCCTAAATGTAGCCATTTAACATGAACATGCAGTTTAACTCGTATTTCCACTTTAGATTCGTCTAGTTAGAAGAAACGGATTCGGACGTAGACTTTTTCTAAGTGGCGGCGTCAAGAGTGATTACCTTCTACTGGATGATGGAGATGGATGATGGATGTACCCGAGGGATACAGGACTAGTTCCATCCATCACATTGCCACAAGTCTTTATACCATTGAACGTTCTTTAGCTTCTCCAATTGGCTAATGCCTTAATTGTACATACAGTAGTTCGTTTGCCATTTATGTTTCTCTCTTGAATTAGGCCTACTGTAATCATAAACGCGTAGACATTTCAAACTGCAGTTGACCTAAGGATAATGTTAAGTTTAAGGCAAATGTGAAAAAATATTTCTGACGTAGATTTCTGCACAATTCCTTCCTTTGCTACAATTTCTCGTAAGAAAACACTACAGATTCCGTAACTCTATCGGGCCACAAAATGTAACAAAAAGCGAAACTCCATTTAGGTTATTTCGGTTTGTTGTCCTTTTACAAGTTTGCACTTCCAACATCGAAGGAGAGAGTGAGAGTGCAAGTTTGTTATTTACTGGCCGTTGCTTGATCTCAACAAGGAAGCATTGTTGAGAGCGGGCTGTTTGTTGTAACAAGGTGTTGCCGGTAACTTCCCACCTCTCACAGTTCCGGAGGGGGGTTGTGGGGGGAGGGTGTAAAGTGGTACACGTGCTGGGGTCACTACATAAGTGAGGGTCGAGGGATAAATTAATTGATATACTAATAATGTTATGGACATTTTCAGAAAAGGAGATTCTAAAGTGGTTAACATAACTTTTAAGTTGTTTGGATTATAGTATGGAATCCGCCTTCCTCGTAGCGGTAAACCTGTACTTGTTAATCTAATTTGATTTAAATTCAGAATAAAACAGACGCTTTTAATGGAATATGTTTATTAACATATTTCAGGCAAATAGAAAGCTTAGTCTTCAGGTTTGCTGCGACGGGGGATTGATTGCATGAACTAACCTACATTTTTTGAGAAAACTTTAAAAAAATGAATACTAAACCAGAAAGGCAATTTATTACTACAAAGAACCGCATAAATTGATCGTTCTTGACGAAACGAGTTTCCAGAGTGAAAAATTACCAATTTTAATACAAACGTTGATGTATTCCTTCAACGTCAGTTTAATAAAGTACGAAACAGACTTAATGGAAACGCATTGTTTAAGGGCTTAGCGTTTGTAAACAACTTGAGCCTTTATTGCTTCACTCGTAACAGAAGGGAAATTAATTCTGCTCTATTGTTGTGCAATTTGTACCGAACAGATACTTGATCTTGATTGGACGTGTAGTTGGCAAGATCCGATATAATTGAAGGTATATTTACTATACTCATAAGCAAACCCATTAGAAAGCTGTTCAGTAATAGGCACTTGATTAAGAAATTAGGAACTATTTTTTAAAATGAAAAAAGTCAATGACTAGGAATTTAGCAGAATGTATATCCAGCTGAATATTAAAACACCCTCTCACAAAATACAGTAGGCCTAATTTAAAAGGGTTGTATAAATTTAATAAAATGTCGAAAAGGTATTTTAATTAAAATTGGAAATAGAACAGAAACACTTTAAACTAAAAGTAAGATTTTACACAAAAATTACGAAAACATAGTACTGTATTGGTTCATTAAAATTATAGCAGTGTGAAATACAGTCATCAATATTCCAATAGTGAGACGTGCTTCGTATAGATGGGAAAATATAAATAATCTGTCAGAACGTCTGTTGATATGTCATCTGTCAGATGTCACCTGTCATCCGTTGTCCACTACTGGTAGATCAGCTGTGACAGTCGCGAACTTCGATATATCGCAATCGTCTGCAGTACATGCATCGCTTCATACACTCCAAGTGTCACTACGATCAGTATGATTATCAGGGATAGGGACGCCACCTAGGCCCGTATTTTAGCCCAAATATGAGTGAAGGATGGGTGTAGAATGAAATGTGATACCTTGTGTAGCTTTGTTACTGGTTAAGATCAGCTGTTTAATCAGCCAGGATCATTTATTCAAAACCCAACGATCAGAGACAGCTGGGTTCAGTTTCGAATCATCAAAAAGCTACTGACTTTTCTCAGGATTGATCCGGCGACCACTATTGACAATGCGAGCACTATAACCACGCACTCACCAATGGCATTTATAAAGATTGAGTTCGAGTTACAACATCTTGTGCATTAAAACCCGAATGTAGTTTTTTTACGTAATATTTTCAACTTAAAGTGTTAAAAATGCGGAAGGTGAAATAACAGAAGACGGAAAAAGAATGATGGATAGTTACATGACATTATTAATGGTTCTCCTAACGGATAAAGTGAAAGATTATGGAGTACGCCAGGAGCATATCGTAAGACCATCAAATTAATCAAACCAAACCACCACGGTTTAAAATAAAAAGAAACTACCTAAATCAAATCACATTTTAACTCACATTACCACTCTATTATCTATTGCATGATAAAATCCCCATAGTAAGGAGCGTTTGATAAATTTCACGATCTCTATTGTAACTTCCCATTATGGCGTTTCTGTTGACGAACTAATTTACAGTAAAACTTCTTCAAAGTATAGCTCAGATGTCTGGACATTTTAACTTGTCATCAAAACACATTTATATTTGACGTTTGTGAAATCAAATAATCTATTCTTGAGTGTCAACATAGTTAAAGATTTAAGGAATGTGTTTGTTAATTAATAGTCTCTGCTGTCCGGTGTCTTAATAGCGTAAGGACTGTGTATTTCACGCTCTTCAATGTAAAATCAATTCTTATCACATATTAATGTTAATATTATCTCTAATCATCCTAGAAGGAATTACATATTTCCATTTATACACGTCCCTCGCTATTTTTTCTGTAGGCCTAGCCTTTTTTGTACGTACATTATTTGGAGGGAAATGTCGCTGAATTGTTAACAAGCAGGATCAAGATTGACCACTATTTTCAAGTGAGTGTTTTCCATTTGAATATATAAGTATTTATAAAGTGAATACTCGCCCTGTTTTTGTATTGTAATTAAACTTATTTTTCATTCGCCATTTCATTTCAATCCTTACTCGGGGTTGGAATGTTGTTTATATGATAGTGATAGTGAAAACTATTGAGCACCCAAAACGTACAACAAACACCGATTACGGTTACACGTCAAGAGCCTGTATATGCTCGGCAGTGCGCAGTCGCAGTGACACCCCCACCCCCGCCACCGCGCAGGCGCAGTCATTGTACAGTAATAAGCGTTGTTTTTGTTCCAAACTGGTTGGTCGAGATGACCGAACCAGTTCTAAGCTCCCTTCACCTTCACCGTCGCGTGGCCGACACACGGTCACCGACGCCAACGCTCCCAGCGTTGCCAACGGTCAATAATCCCTCGGAGTACATCGTTCCACAGGATCTGTGCTGATAAGAGCCATTCTATAATCAGAGCTAGCCTATGGGTAATTCAGTTCAGTTATCAGACCTATACATTTTAAATTCTTCGGAGCAGGAAGTTCATCAAGCTATGACACCAAAACATCATGTATACCTAAGTTCTTCAATAATCGGACACGTGTAATATTTTCAAAACAGCAGTATTTTCTATTGCATGTTTCAAATTCGTTCGGCATGAGTGTTGATTTAGATGAGAACCGTGATACTTCTCACGGCCTTGTGGCATTGTAAACACATAAAACTCGGTAAACATGAGTTTATACTCCTTGTCAGTAATCGGTGACAAATGGACACATAAAAGCTCAATAGCCCGGACCGTAGACTCGCCCGCATCCGTGACTGAACGTAACGAACGAGACACATCTGTCACGATGGAATGTTTCACGCTCAACAAATGTGACATTTACGTGTCAATAAACGTTTAATCTTTTCCAGACTTAACAGTCTTGACTGAGACCGAACAAAAAAACTCGAGCTAGAATTCATAATTTTATAAAATAATACTGAAAGCTTTTGGAAGTTAGGTTGTTCCAAATTGAAACATTTTTTTTGTTTATGACGCTAGGCACGAGCCCGGATCATTTGTCACACAAATCAACATCAGGCTAGACCTGCGGGTTGCGACATTATCACTTGGCCATTTGCGACTGGCGGGGTCTGAACCCAGGACCTCGGGGACTGAAGTCCCGCGCTCTACTACTAGAACAGCTCTTCCCAAATTGAAACAAACAAATAAATCTCTCCATCCATCCACAGCTTAGTATTTTTATTTGTCCAAACTATGCATCGATCGAATTTTACAAAGATTTTTCTAACAAAATGTATAATTCGAAACGGATCTTGAGTGTGTAGTTAGCGGGTTTACTCAACGACTAGAAGAAATCTATGACTCAACAATACAAGTCTAGACACACGTCGTAGATGATGTGTTTCCGAATGTTCCAAAAAAGTAAATGCATTGAATTTAACTGCTTAGAAAAGTTAACAAGCTTGAGCCAGCCTTAAACGTATGGTAAGTTGACCAGGAAAAAATAAGGTAATTAAGTTATTAGGAAAGTAGTAAAATATATGTACATAGCATACAGATTATTCCTTCGCTAAACTACATCATAATTACACTCACAACAATACTTCTACGTCACATAATATTGACATTATTCAGTTCACCCATTGACAAACGATTGATAAAATCAACATCAATAAAATGTTCAACGCAATAAACCAAGAATATTTCAACCCGTTTTCTTTGACGTTAACGATTCAAAAGAGCTTTGAAGGTTGCAGCAGAGCGGGGATTTCTAAAGAAACCCGGTGAACGGCGAAAAGCACAGATTGGTCTGGGGAAATAAAGGATTTACAGTCGGAGATGTTCACAGTTTAATGGGTGGCCTTACACCCGTCACGGCGGATATCTGCTACTTTCTCACACCGCACACCGGCGAGGCATTTGTCTGCTTCACACTACCTTCAAAACTTACAAGGCCTTATACATCTCGCGAATTATAATATTTCTAAACAATTAAAATAACAGTAGGATTTAAGTAAAAATTTAACGTATCGTTGTTTGAAATTGTTCTACCTAATGATTGCTAAATTATCTTCAGCTGACTCTAAAATTGCTTAAATTTAACTACGTAATCTCGTCTCTGATATCTTCAGACTTGAAATAGTTAATTTTAGATCAATTAAAGACTTTACAATACAAAGAGAAACGGAGTTTAAACAAAACTAAATTATTCCATCTTTTGGATTAACCGTGACCCCATTCAACAACTTAAGCAAATTTAACTCCACCCCCACAAAAAAAATTGAAACTGCCATAAGGACAGTTAAATTTAGTCAATTTACGGGACAACACTATTAATGTAGACTGTACATCAAAAGATCAGAATCAAAGATCAAAATTTCAGACGACAAATGTCAAATAAAATACAACGCTATGAAACGTAATTGTGTGTCTACAACACGTTACAAAGGAGTCTACAATCTGACGTAAAAAGCACGAGTAACACGATACAAATAGAGAGTTAACTAGAGCCAAGTTTTACTCACACCTTACACTAGCACTGCGAACTGTGGATCATCTTACCTGAAAAATAAAATGTCATTAGTGTCATGATAAAACTGATTAATTTGTATGAATATAAACTCTAAGAGTAGTATTCAAAACAAAGATTTGCGTAAGTTTTAACTAGATTTTCCAAACCCCCCCATTTTAATAAGGTCTTAATTTATATTTATTTTGTGAATAATTTCAAATTAAGATGGTAAGCCCGTGCGTGGGTTGATTGAGGCAACCTATGGGCATATTTTAACCTAAACATGAGTATATGATGACATTACGATTGGCACATTCTCATAGTGGGGTTCGGATAACTGACAGTCTCGAATTACCATTCGGATAGTTGGAACCAGCATTCGGATATATGTTACAGTCCCAAACTACACTATTCCGAGCCACATTGACTGCCCTTCTCCACCATAGTAGGTCACATATGTTAACACACGTTATCTAGGTATGTAGTTATCAACCCGCGGTGTGCGGTGCCTCGCTGTCTCGGCACATTCCCTCCAATTCCCTGGAAACATGTACCACGCCGGGCCGAGTAATCGTATCCTTTCCCCGAACCAAGGACTCACGTGTTAGCCAGGAATGCGAAGAGCACACTTCGACAATTGTAGACTATTCCAACGTAAAAGTACTGTATCGAGGTGTGGCTGTCTCTTGGAAGTTTACGACTCTGAAAATCAAAATTGTTTCTGACTGGATAAACTTCGTGAAACGCCTAATTTCATCTAGAAGATATCAGAAACGGAACTCATTTACATTTGATATCTCCTATTTGGTTTCAAACAAAGTCAAACAGGAAAAATTACCTTGCTCGTTGAACTAAAAACCTCTTTTTTACAACCATTATTTTTGCGTAGAAATCATTTTATTTTCCCAATCCATCGTAGCATCGTCTATTAATTTCGTTTAGTGCAAGTATTTGACAGTAGAAGTTGTGTCGGGGTGCGAGGTCCCGGGTTCAAATCCCTATCGATTTTATCTAAAAATCCAAATGATAATGCCTGGACACCCTGACCCCTCTATACCTAGCCTGAAGTAATGTGTAAAACAATTCCGGGCTAGAACATTATGAAATTTTATAAAATTATCATTATCCAATATTCAAAGTGACCAAACAGATCCTACGAGAGAGATATATTGGACAGGTAGGTTCTACTAGAGACACAAGACGCCGCACATTGCAACCAACAATCTTATATAGTTGAATTGCAACTGCACCGTCTATACAACTGCATCGGCGCCAAGCGAGAGCATAGCGAATCACGGCACCGTTACGCTCCCGAGAAAAACGTGCCATTTCCTCTCGCAAAGAATGATTTTAGAAAGTCTTACTTTCCACCTAATCGATAACACGGCGCATTACGGTCCGATCTACCGACCGCTTCCGTCCCCAGGGTGGAAACTGCTTCCTTAGCGTCCGGAAAACTGAGGACTAGGTAACAATGCGTTGTTGCGAACGATTTTCCAACATACTGGTAGAACGAACTCCAAACTTGATCAAGACAGAACAGAAGGCAAAGAAGGCTAGAACGTCCCACACACGGGTCCCAAGGCTGGCCGGGCTGTAAAGACTCGATCGATCGACAAACGACGTAATTAAACAGTTTAGTGCTCGTTGTGGTGATATTGGACCGTAGTCTGTCATCGACCCACCCACCACACGGCGTTCTTAGTTCCATGTCTTGTTATACTGCTTCAACAATGGGACATGTATCTTCTTTGGCTACTTCGGTTGTTCAATATTTTAGGAAAACACTAGACTCCTTTTACAATAAGTAGATTAAAATGTACTCGTCTATATTGCTATGAAGGACTTTTTAACCGATTATCCCTCCCACAAGAGACGTTTTTATGCAAACTCAATCTTAATTTGTAGAAAAATTCAGAGACAGGATCAGACTGGATCTTTCACCTAAATTCCCAATAATCAAAGGCAGCAGGGTGTATTTTTGAACTATTAATAACATTTGAACTTTTACAGATACTGTAGTAGATCTAGCCGAAGCGCAGTGACATTTTCACTACTAGACAAGAACTATGTTCACGATTCCACATGTATGCCCCAGTCCATGGTCCGACGGTCCGTCGTCGCCCACCGTGACTTTTTCCTGTCCACGTCCGTCGTTCCGTCTGTCCACATTTCACGGTCGAGAAGCAACTATTATTGCGAACCGCGCTCATGTTCAACCACTTGAATTATTCATATCGCATCATTTCCACATAAGCTAGTTGGAGTAAAGTGTTTGATTTATATTAATTTTATTCAAGTAAATGTAACACACACGTATTACAAACTTGCTATAAAATCTTGGATTATATTTTTAAATCCAAAGAAAACAATTACAGCTTAAACCATTAGCATTTACAATAAAAAAAACTAAAAAAACAAATTTTAACCGGGTTATACAAGTCGAATTTGGAGAATATTAGCAAATAATGTACCATTTGGGTATATGTTTCTAAAATGCCCATAATGCACTTAATTTCAGCATGTTTTTTACCTCGGCGCAGTTGTGTCCCATGGCAAACGAGAGTTATAACAACTGGAGCGCACCGAGGCGGGAGCTAAAGCGGAATAAATGGATAAGGGAATATCTCTGAACAAAGCAGAGTATTAAAACCGATATTTGCTCGAGCGTAACAGTTCGGTGTAAAAGTCTTCGTTAAGCTCTTTGAGGTGTTGCATTTAATATACGCATGATTTAGTCTCTAACTTAAAACTTAATTATTGGTTGCGTTGCCCGTAGCCAAATCATAAACGTTTTTCAGTAAAACTTCTCAAGTCACGATTATTGGACAATATCCCTAAATTATGTAATCCAAAAATAATTATTCTATAACCTGAGATCTAACGACACTTACTCTTAAAAACATTTCACTCTTCTTTAAAAAAAACTGTATTGCACTGTTCATTCAGAAAATATAAAAAAGTCAATGGCGTAAGTGAGAAAAAAATAAAACTCAATGCAATAGAACATACGCTAACTTGTCTGCGTGATTGTTTAGGAAATTTATACGGAATGAAGACATGATCTTTAAATAAAGTAAATTTCAGCTGCATTTTACTCGTTACAATTCGAGTCCACACTACTCTCCCGTACCGTAAAGCAAATTAAATACTCTACTAACAATGTGTAATTTAAATCTGTGCACTCACAGCTAAATGTTAGATCCGAACCGGGTCCCATCCAAGAATATAAAATATCGACCCAATTCCACAAACAATTTCCATCAAGAACACACCTCTACTATGGAAAGCTGTGGAGAGTGCGGCAATATCGTAGGTAAACGTATTTCCTGTGCAATCTCGTCAAGTCGAGCCAGGTGTTGAAGTGATACGGACCGCCTAATGCAATAAACAGTCAATAGCGAAGCCGCACCGCTATCTTGTTAGGCTAACTGGTAACGTAAACATCAACACTTGAAACTGTTTGGCTGCCCATTATTGGCTTATTGAGTGAAAATATCAAGTGCCTAATTTATATCCTCTTCAGTCTGTGTGTCCATTTAATACCACAGGTCTTCGTTGTGATGAATTAGTTATGGATTTATTGATTTAATATAAAGCAACGATTACTTCATGGATGTTAAATATATAAGACTAGCTAATACAATGTTCTTACAAGCTTCTTACTAGCAGTTACAATGTCACAGATAGTAATGGGGACGCAGCTAAATATATTTATCAAACTTTTAGTGTAAAATTGAGCGAGATGCTTTGCGAAGCTTGGTTATTTAGGATCAACTGAGTCCACAATGTTTCTGACTATTCCCAGGATCGAACCGGCGAACTTTTGAATGTTATGCAACACGCACGAATGGAACTTCACTTCAAAGTAGGCATTTATAACCCAGCGACCACAGGATTAAAATGTTATATATTAAGGTTTATTTTAATATATAAAATTTAAAAAATAAATTTTAATTCTGTGGTCGCTGTCTATAACCCAACTAAATCTTCGCCAACTATCTAAATCGGGTCAACTTTAAAGATCTTATCATAGGTTACGTGAAAAACAAAAATAGTTCAAAGTAACATAAATTGACGTACAAAAGAGACAAAGAATATCAATAGGTTTTTTAAGTACGCCAAACCTTACATGGTTAAACGGTGGAGGACCTTTGTTTTACCAAACAGAACGATCATAAATGCGGAGTGTAGTAATAATTCTAATGATTATTTACTATTATTAGTTAACCTATAAAAAGTAAATTTAAACATTTTTTACAGCATCAAAAATGTTTTCAACTAACTGATGAATCGACTAAACAGTTCTGATCGCTCAGTCGTGCCTGTTGTAGATGAACAAAACAAATTGAGACGTCTCGACCACTTTGCCAATTGATTCACCTCCGTCGCTGTTGCTTAGTACAGTCTCATGTTTGTGTATATTTCTATTACGATGAATAACTTCACTTTGAAAATATTACAATATTTCGCTCAAAACTCGACATAACACGAGAAAATTTTCAGCAACTAATGTTTTCGCGTTGATTTAGTTAGGTACAGTGTCATCTTTGCCATAATGTATTTAAAATTAGCAAAGTTTATTAAGTTTATTAATTCAACTTGATTCATACGTAACATATGAATTTGTCTCTAATTATTTATTGTCTTTCTATAAGATTTGAGCCGAGCAGAAATTGATTTGAAATATTATATTCATCAAAATCACCTAATTATTGATAAATTGGGATGTTTCTGAGGAGACTATGAATTGAATTAATATTGTCGTGAGTTACAAAGAATAGCATAGTTAGTTTTTTTAATATGTAATTTCTAAACACATATTTTATTCGAATCCCAATGGCAAATATCTGGGACGATTATTTATTTAAAATAAAAAATAAACTAGTGAAACAAGCCCTAATAGCTTGGTCCCATAAATTAAAACATTTTATGTCCCACCAAAAAGAATGTCCTCGGCTTGAAGCTAAATTTTGTTGGAGTAATCCTCAGTACCAAAAAATTAAAGAAACGCCAGAAACGTATACTTCAAGTACCAATGTATTATCTCGACTGGCGACATGACAGGGAAAACTCAAGTCAAACAACGACAATCCCAGCGCGATGGAGCCAAGCAATTTATGCAGAGTAATTAATTTAGCGCGATTCTAATGCAAATCAGTTCCTCTAGTGCTGCGACTGGGATACATTCGCTAAAACTACATTAATTATGAACAGCTGCATACAAAGCGTTGACTCAGTTCATTTAAGTTTGACGATTTGCTAAATTTTTAAGCTGAGATAATGTTAAATGTTCTTTTTCTTGTTAAAATTGATTACATTTTTATCAGTCGCAAATCGTATATTCGTGAGTGGGATTCACTGAACAGTAACATTAATCATGAACACCTTCACTTGACTCAATTTATTTTAAAGATAAATTTTCGAGTAATACCCAAAATCTAGATAAATATCCAAATTCCACTACTGTAGCCTAAAAATAACAAATCCGTTAATTTTGAAATACTGCTTTCACGAAACATTTTAAGCTTAATAGATGTACAGAAAATAATGAGAAAACAACAAGATGACGTTTTTGCATACACAAATGTAATGACCTTCTTTTATTATCAAACTTTTGGCAAGGACCTTCAACAGTTTTTGCCACATTTGTTATCAATACAGACAAGTTACTAGAACGGAACGGCGCTGGCGCACACAGTTATCAATTTTTTAAAGAATTAAACTCCACAATAATGGTACGTACTGCATAAGCAAATGTTCCTCGTCCTCGTAATCTTAAAATGCTTACTCAAAAATGCTTGTGTGCTTACTGTTTTGTAGCATCTCAAAACAGGAGTTGGGGACAGTAATTATGCTTTCCTTACAACAGTCGTAAAACGAATGTCCACTAAACACTAAATTAATAACCTATAAATCAATACAGTATTAAGAGTTTGTACAAAATATTAGAATTAAATTTAGCCTACCCAATTTAGCCTATCAACCCGTGTGAGGATCGTTTCAACTAACCCGGCGCGACGTTTCAATATCAATTTAATTAAGCTTGTACAAAGGCCTGAGCACATAGCTACTTTGTGGCCAAGTGCAGACCCTTGAACTATTAAAGTTGACAAGCCGACAATACGAGTAGTGCTTCAGCAAACAGCTGTTATCAACTCGACTACACAGAGTATCGAGAGCCAATCAAACATCTGTTGTGTGCTCTATGACATTCATACAATCGTTTGATCGTCCAACTGATCTATTGCTAAAAAATAATCTTCCTTTGAATAACAATTAACTACGATCACTATTATCAGCTTTGTATACACTATTGTGAAGTGGCATTCCATTCATATGTCTAAAAGTACAGTATTATACTAACAAGGTATCATAGACCGACTGAGAGTGTGCTACTGTATTGGTTTTGTTTTAGCATACAATTTTTAATCGAAATATAGATAATAGAAATATATAAGCTCAACTCAATAATAAAAATAGCTCATTCCCTACATGGGAAATTCGCTAAAATCAATGTTATCTTTGAGCCGGAAAAACAGCTGGTGGGTCCATTTTAATAGATGAAAATTTCTACGTCAAGGATAAAGTATTGAAATATGAAATATTAAGAATATCTAGAACAGTAAACATGATTACTTGGATATCGTAGAATAATTTTTTGAACTATAATCAAGGATTATACAGATATATTTTCAAAAGTAACGTTCTATCCATAAAGCACGAGTAAACTATGTATCTATTGGTGTTCTTAATTAGGCTATATTGCCGTGGTAACGAATTGATGATACACAATTGGTACCAACCACACACGATTGCCAACTCCCAACATTTCTGCATTCGTTACATTGTGTAACACGATATCAGACCGACTTCCGAGTACAGTACAGTACCATCAGCATCAGCCGCCCACACTCCACGCCTACACGTACTAGATTACTAGATACCACACTTCAAAGATTGTACTATCAATTGATTAATTGGATGAAACCAATTTTGATTAATTGTGATAAAAGAAGTGCACATAAACCCAGTTTGACGAATTTATTAACTCGTTCATTGTTCTAGGTATGTTTTAACCTAGAAATAAAGTTAGTAAAACAGCTGATCTTTTCTTCAAGATGCCAAATTGACGTTTACACAGCAGATTTGTTTCATTGTGGTTTCAATATATCGCAATTTATATCCGTCGTAACATCAAAACAAAAAAACTTTGGCACCAACAGTTGGAATAAAAGTTGGACTTATTTCACAACAGCTTAACCCTTGTTCAATAGAAAATTAACAACCATTAATCGAATTCTGATAAAATCGACTATTTGGCCGACAGAAGAAGCTAAGTATGTTTACAAAAGAACGACAGTAACATCCATAACCATAAAAATCACCCAGACGTTTAGTGTTTTGTCAGGGCGTGGCCAAGCTGTATGGTGTGATATTGTTTAATGGGATCTGAAAGGGTAAAGGTAGGGTTGTTACACAGGGAGCCAAAATATATTTCCCTCGGGAGAGGGTGGAAAAAGGTCAACAACCTCCCCCAAACAGTGTACAATATTGGCCTTACCGATAGTGTTCTTTGAGTACAGTAAAAATAACTTTGAAGGAGACGCAATACTATTGCTCTTGGAAAAATATTTAGTTTGAACTTTTACAAATTTGAAGCCGAGAAATTACCGAGAAATATCTCAAGATCAAAAAGGCCTTTGATTACAGTAATTGAAATTTTTGAAGGTAAGCACTAGAAATTATATTTCCGTTACACATTACCTCGTCAAAATTTACGAGTAAAATCTCCACACAAAATTTTCTTGTCTTATTTGATATCGACAACAAATTGTTCAATTTATCATCCATGAATTTCCAAACGCAGTTTGATTGCACAACTTCACTTCCTACTATCATACATTCTTGCGTAACCACAACAAACTATTCCATTAGATCCAATAGATAGTACAAACGCATTCAGTGACCACATTACTATGCGGTGTGTTGTTTACAGTCAGGCAACCGTTTCTGTTTGACAACATTTCATCACTTCGCTAACAGAACGTCATAACAGTTTGGAGCATGATTTGTATGCAGCGTTTTACAAACACTTTCAACCAAACTGTTTTTGCAACAAGGCAGATATTTATGCAAGAAACTCCTTGCATAGTCTTTCCTCAATCTCCTGGTGGTGTTAAAAAAAACAATGAGTGTTAAAAAACAGATGCATCAGAGTTTAAATATATCTGTTATTTAGGGTTACAGTTCAGACGATAGCCTGTGAACCTCGTGCTCATAAACAGCCTGCGATAAACATCTGACTCATTCTCTATGTCATGTCTAAATAAATGTATCCATTATCTCCATTGCAAGCGGAACGAATGTTTTGCTATCGATGCAAGGAGGAAATATGTGTGTAGAGGCTGAAGTTGTATAACGTATCGAAGAAAAATTATCGAAGAAGAATTAGTCCACACTACACTGAAATTGGATCTTGTTTCTCTACATCAAGTAAACCGCAAGAAAAGCACAGGCACATTGCCAGTACAGGTTGTCATTTCCAAATATAAATAAGGTATCATTTCCTTCACAATCCAACTATGACAACAAATTTAACCTCAGCAATAATCTAAGACTACTAAGCTTTGAGTAATAATTACCTTCAACTACAAACCAATTCGATCCAAACTAAGTCTCGTTACCCCTTATGAATTGTTATACTGTACATTAGAACCTCGATAACAAGACTTTCATTGGGATTAATAAGGTTGACTTCTTATCGAAATTTGCAATAGCACCTGATCTGGGGTTAAATTCTAGGAGATTTGAAAATTTCACTTATTATCAAGGGTAACTTGCTATCGAGGTTCCACTGTAATCTAACGATTTTATAGATTCGTTCACTTCATTTAAGATACACGCAGGCCTACACCAAAATAGTCACAACACTAAAAACCGAGCAAAAACAACATTCCTAGGGACAATCCTAATCCTCGAAGGTAAATAACTCAGCCGTAATCTGATCCAAATCCTCTTAAAGGGTAGTTAAATACCTCGGCCGAGGTAGACACATTACTCCGCCCCACAATGGTTTCGGCCGAAGCTCCACAAAAACCCCACAGATGGATCAGGATCGGGTAGCTGCAGTGAAACACTTTCAGATTGCTTGTAAAGGACGTTTGAATGGAACACCTGAAGCGATCCGCCTCCAACAGTGTGAGAGACCGTTGCTGGCAGACCACGTAATTACAGAGGGTTCGTTGATTAAATAGAATCTTTGACGGTATTTAGAAACTGTACGGTAAGGAATTTAATGGGGAACATGTTTACTTAAAATTTGCTTAGTTTATTATCTAGACTAGCATTTTATTATGGTCATAGAGTATATACGAATGTTCGTGAACAAGATAACTAGATTCAATTTTGATGACATTCGGCATGAGAGTGTAGTAGGGCTGGATTCTGATCCACTTGAATGAGTAAACGAACCGGTAAATCGGGGATTGGAGTTGTTATGGGGTTTTGAAATTCGTCCAATATTTTTTACATGTGTTACTCTTTTAGCCTTAAAAAATAAAAATTCTCAGATCAATTAAAACTATCGTGCATAGCTCAAAACAAAGTTTTTTTTCATAGAAACGTTGTTGTAGGATTTAAGGTTGAGGAGATTATGTTCAAGTAGGCTAATCGAAAATTTTCTAAAAGTCTCATGTAATTAGAAAAAAGTAAACTGTTGTAGTTTGCTTGTTTAAATGAAGAAATATTTTGACCATATTTTGAAAATTTATTTATTTCATACTATATTATTATTTTACAACTAAACCCCCTTTTTGCTTCCCTGTAGCAGCAAATCTAACGGGTGCAAAACTAATATTATTTTAATAGGGAATAAATCTAACGAAATATGAGTAAAAATCCAATAGAATCTCGCTTAGTCTGCAGGTATGCTGCGGCGGGATTTTTTTTTTAAATAGCTCCAGAAGAGTTTAGTAATTTTTGTGAGGTAGACGATTCCTGAAATCGATGTTGAAGAAATATAGCATTTCATAGATTTAGGCACTGTAAAATATATTGAAAGTTGAGGGAGCAACCCCTAAAAAATTGAACCCACACTATTAACACGGTCAGGGTCATAGTTTTACATAATGTACAACACAGCTTCGCGTGCAGAGGTAATTCTCCTTCGTGTCAACCTTCAGACCTTCACCTTCACAATCAACACCTTGAGTAGCAACAGTTGATTGGTCCAATGGTACAGAACAGTTCTACTTTAGTCTAATGGAACATAAATAAAATTTTACCCGTTTCAAGACGCATTTCTCTAAATATTTACTTGCAGATGCCTTTTAGCGATTTTTTAAAATGTAGGATGACACTGAAAAATCAAGTTTTAATGAAAATATAATCAAAAATGAAACCATCTTTCACGAATTTGCCCAGGAGTCGCAGTATTTCAACGGAATATTACTCAATATTTACCGAGGAAAGTAAATAATTCTGGTTGTATCGGATCCAGTGTCTATTGGCAGACAAACAGTGATCTCGAACAAAAATATTGTCCAAGCACCCCATCGAATATTTCAAATTCTAAACTCACAAAGATAGTTTGCGCGACCAATTAATTGTACACGTACAGACAATTGAGCTTGCACCAAATACTTTTTCTAGCTTAAGTGCGATGCAATTTACCAGACATCGGCGCTGATTTCGTCTCAAGTACGTCATTCTAACGCCCCCTGTCGACTTACGAGTGACCTTTAAACCCACATTGTGAGAGCCCTGGGGAAGGGTAGCGACAAAACACCACTCCAGACAGAGGGTGAGAGGTTGGGGTGGAATTACCTCTGTAGGGCTCCCGATACCATCAACGCAGCTTTAATATGCGAGGGAATCAACCTTTATTGTAACGATATCCAGATAATTTTACACAATCCGCATAACCTCACAGAAATCTCACGCTGAACACAAGTGTTTGTTAACAAGAAAAAAAATTAAAATAGAATTTTTTTTAGATTTCTATTAAAAAAGCAGATGCTCTCAATTACACAAACCTCCTGTCGACTAGCGGCACATTCTCAAGAGATCCGTCATAATCAAGATAAGGCAGTGCAACCTTTAAAAGCCCCGGTGACATTCTAATCTCTACTCTATCAGGCCGAGGGGGTGTGGATATTTACGAGATGTGCCGACTGACAGACAGCAACACACATACCAGACCGAGCGATAACGTCACAGGGGCGCAGGGGATAGGCAGCATTCCTGTGCATATACCACACAGTCAACGCACTCGTTATTTGTCCTTCGAGCCGGATTAAATTAATTTCTCTGACTTTTTGGGGGTTGCTTTTATATTTTGTAACGGTAAACGAGAAGCAAAATGTTGTTACAGGGACGGGGATTGTCAACACTCCTCTACGGACTCGAACAACGAGTAAAACTAAATCTAAAACAACTCAATTCACTTATGACCCTTCGAGCCTGATCATGTGAACATGTTTTCGGTTATTTTCTTCTAGCCTAATTTTAATGAGAACGAAAACAAAATTTGCATAAATGTAGATTGTGTTTTCTAATAATTAAAATAACATTCAATTTCATTTGGGAAAATTTCATTGACACCCAGTAGAAAATCGTCCCGAACTTCAATAATTGGTCCCTTTAATCTCATGCTGCAAAATTTAATCGAATTATTTGTACAACGTTATAAAAAGAAAGTTTTTCCTTTACAAACCTGAAAACAGTAAACATTGTTGCACAAATTCCAAAAACTGCCGATGATGCTTATCCATAAAATCTAGAGATCCCCCATAGGAAAATCCGTCACGAAAATCCAAGGAGCAATAAAAACAACGTCAGCGTCCCAGCTCTGTTGACATCAGCGGGAGGCAAGGGAGAACTAAAGCCAATGGGGAAATTCAATCTCGCTCTATCGGACGCCGCGAGGTAATCTAATCCGCGGCGTTATCGATATCGATACGGCGTATAATGCAGTACCAAGTTGTGTCTCCAGCACAATGAAGGAAACCTAGGTTTTACATTTATAAATAGTCTAAGATGCAGTTTGTTTCCAGCACCCGTAGGAAATGATTCCCAATGATTACTCAAAATTTAATTTATATAGGTTATAAATTCCATTATTCTATTTCATGGTATTCTCCTTTACTTTATAAGGAACACTTTTCAACCACATAACAAAACGTGTTACAAATAACGGTCACAAATTTATCCAAATCGGTCTGGTATGAGTCACAACAAGAACATAAAGATAGAAAATATATTCCCCAAAACCCGTATAGACACGTAAGCCGAAGAAATGGCGCGTGCCCATTGCACAATGTCGCCCCAACCCGACAAGGGAGGTGATGAAATTCAAATCCCTCATTTGCAAGTCCTAATGTCGCGCGCCGAATAATCAAGTTAAGTTACAAAATGGAAGTGGCTTTGGGGGGTGGTGGGGGGTGGTGCAAACCCCTCTATGGCATAAGACAAGCCATAAAGACGGCGCCGTGTACGTTATGATTCTACTACCTGAATGGATATGAAGATTGGTGTAATAACTATTTGGCAGAATTAGTAACCTACAATTTAATCGATGTCAAGCAAATGGACATAGAATTGATCCAAATCTGTATAACGTAATATCGGTACAGGTAAGTACAATAATTAATTGTCATCCTAATTATCCCAAAGGAGCTTCCTGACGCCAGGAACATAAACTAAACAATAAACGATTACATAAACACTTGGTTAGTTCCTGGTAAATTAATTAACTCATTCAACTGTTAGATTATCAACTGATTTCGACACTCAGTTAAAAAATAAGCAATTACAATTACGTTACTTAATCGAATTAAAGCCCATAACAGTTTAAATTCGTCATATATGAAAATTTGTCTTTCACACCACCAAAATGTCAATTTTTCGTTCAGCCCTATTGTACGACAGGTACAATTGCAGTTCGAGTGGGTGGAACTGTGAACTGTGCGGCGGACGCACTGAGCAGGTTCAGCGGGAGTGATGTGAACCAGTCGTCCTTGAGTCGCAGACACACCAGACATCGCTGATACAATCTTCATTGTCTGCGCGATGATTCATGAATCCATCAACACACAGAGCATCAATTCAACCAACGTTTAACACTAGTGTACCCATTCGATTACCAAAATGCCACTTAGAAATCTGCTGTGCAGTATTCGTTTCGGTTGTAATCGAGTATTACTAATTTATCCGGTTCGAAGGACCATTGAGTGATTTCGTAGTTTGTGAACAGTACAATATAGGAGAGAACTATATGATTTTGTTAATAATAAAATATAAGAACATCAAGAACATCTTCCCCAAACGGATATCCCCTTTTGAAAGTCGTAGTATTTACCTGGGATTATTTTAAACTATAAAAAAACAAATTTTACCCGATTTCGTAATATGAATTTCGGATCGAACGGCAAAATTAATGAAATCAACTCTTACTATGTACTTATGAAATATTCCACAAATGTTAACAGACTAAAGGGTTTCCTCGCGATCTTGTAATAAATAACGAACGTTAAAGATTTATAAAGTATAAGATTACTTTAACGGCAAAAAATATATCTTTCGTTATATTGACATAGGTAATTTACAAGTAAACCAAAAAACTCGACGCAAAACCGTAATTATATTCAAACTACGCCACAATTACCACGATTAATTTTAGTTTTCGTCAAAAGGCCCCGGTGGTGGTGAACCCTTTAAAGCAACAATAAGGCCGCTAGAACCGCGCGTCATTATTTTCTTGATAATAATAATGCGTGCGTTGTAGTGTACAAAGGGAACAATACTGAGATCTATGCATTTATCTATGCAAAGTTATTGCAATTTATGCAACTTTTCCCGTAAAATAACATAGTAAACTCCTTACCCGTTATGAGGGTTGTTGACAAGCTAATGGGAGAAAGTATGTGTCAGATTGCTGATACAGTTTATTAAAAAAATATATACATCTTAAACAAACAGACGTAATTTACTTCTGTATCTGAGTGAATGACATTGTTTTCTTCAGAGAGCACAGAATAGAAAGTTTGTGCACAAGAATAGAAATTTGAGCAAAGAATTTCTATTCTGTGCTCTCTGGTTTTCTTGACCCCAAATTCACCAACTACAAAAAATCTCTAAAAACAGAGGAGTGAGAAAGATTGTTGGAACAATAAGATTAGTACTCTGAATCCACTTAATCCTTTCCCAGCCCAGTTCACAGCGCACCATACGGCACCAATTAAGAATGTAGTCACGGCTACAACTCCCATTGTACTCTCTCATTTAGTCTGTTAATTAGCCAGAACTAAGGAATGCTAAGACATAAACCTACGTCTCAATCTGAGCCCGGCCTATGAATATTAACTACAGCTATTGTACTGTAGGCATGTACAACGATTCTTTCCCTCCATCTTCAAAAATGCCGGGTGAACCTTAATGGACTTAGTCGATTGCGATAGAAGTGAAAACACAAATGATTAAGAAAAGTTAAACACCTTTTAGCGAATTTCCCTATAGGGAAGTAGTTATTACCGTAGGTCTCATGGTAAGACCTAGGCCCATGTTATTCTAACATGGTAAAATTCCCATGTTATTCTTATGGAGAATAAGTCAACTGATGTAGTTTGCTTGTTTATGAACATATTTTGATCATATTTGGAAAATATATTAATTTCTTACTAAACCACAGTACCTTTTAACATTTTACATTAAAAAAAACTTGTTTACCCTCCCTGTTGCAGCAAACCTAAGTCCTCATTAAACTAATTCTGTTTAAAAAGGGAATAAATGTGATATTTTTAAGGAGACATTTTAGTTTAAATCCAATCAGGCAAATGGAAATTCGCTAAGTCTGCAGGTTTACTGAGGCGGGGGTATTTTAACACAAGCCTCTAAAGATACAAACTGTACTCTACTACTCGAACGCACTATTTTTTTCTTGGTTTCTAAATAACATTAATACTTCGTGTGACACATAAATTAATGATAAAACTGTTAAATACAAAGTACTAAATACAATTCGAATTTTCTAACACACATCAATGTGCACACTAAATTGATCTGCCTCTGTTGAATACATTTTGTTACATGATGTTATGGTATGCCCTATAAATTTGCTTACTAAAAAAATTAATCAAATACAATCCAAAGCGAAACATATATAATTACAGCAATGTTACTTTTCATTTCCAACGTTCAACTGTAAAACCCCCCAGGAAAGCAAAAAATTGGAATTTGAATTCCCACTAATTAAGTTGCGACAAACACGAAAAGTTGAGCTGGAGATAAGCGGTTAATTAGGTTAAGGGGTATTTCTGCCAGTTTCCATGTTTATTTGCGTCTCAGTTGCAGAAATATTCCGCTCCGCCAAGCACCCTCCACTCGAGCCCTCCCCTTACTTCAGCCGACCTACCCTTCAGACACAAATAACCTCTTGTGATCGCTATTGAGTCGTGTCAAGCTATACGTCTGGGGCGAACATAGTGCAAGTCTCGACCAACCCAAGTAGACAACCTCTCTATAGCGCGCAACGAGCTTGACCCGAGCCGCCCGAGCCCATACGATGACAATTAATAAACAATTTTAAGAAATATCTTTAAAGGTACTTGTCTCAATTGAACAATTAGATTTCTTAATTTACAGAAAAACTACATTAACCCAGATTATTTGTGGAACTCTGCGAGTGTTCGTCGTTGTCCCAAAGATGATTGAATCAACGATACGTCGAGAAGATGCGATCATTTGTTGGTGAAAGCAAAGAAGTGGTTTTACGTGCATTTGTTATGTTCCCCACAATAATAAACATTGCTAGACCCGTGCAGCGTGCAGTGGCGCCTGCCTGTCTACCATTGATTTCCAATACAAACCACACGCGCGTTTTTATAGTTAAGCTACCGGTACTCAAGATTTTTTTAGACATGTAACAGATAAAAAATTACTTTTTTCTAGTAGATACGTACATTACACAAGAGTCAGCTCTCAACAATGTACTACCTCAAATAGATCATGAGACGACAAAGGAAGCTTTCCTTCCCTAAATAGCTTAACTTATAAGGATATATGACTTTAGCTTGAGAGGACTGTAAATCAACATCGTGAGGAAAAGGTGTGTTCTTGTTCTGAAGACAATGAATTAACTCAAGAGAAAAAATAGTTTCGTGGAGTATCGTTAAACATTTTTCTTTAAAAAAATTAGGACTTTATTTCACGATGGGTTCCCCTAGTGTAGCGGTCCTGTTACAGGAGAGTTCAAAATTACCTATTTTATGTAAGTAATCTAAGGATGCTCCCATACCTAGGATAGTAAACGAATCCGTGACAAAGAATTACAAGTTTCTTAGACCCACCGCCGATTTATTCAGTTGAGTTGGAACTGTAAAAGGAACACTTGTCGGTATCAAAAGATCATCTCTATACGATTACCTTAGGTATCACACTGTTCAATTTACCGGCGATCCGGGAGCTGCAATACTATATCAAAACAAGAATTGCAGAGTACAAACTAAAACAATGTTAACTAAAACACTCCTACAGAAGAGGAAAACAAAGAAATACGGCAAATTACGAAGTTTTGCCCCAACTGAGGATAATTATAACGCAATTACGCCAAAACGAGATACAACACGGTGCGTTTTCACGCAAACGTGCGTGCTGGTGGCGAGTTTATCACACGGACAATGCAATGGGCTGTCGATGAATCAATATCTCATCTGTGTGAATGACAACAAAGGACTGTGACTTTGGCTGGAACTTGTACATTCGTCACATCGTCTATATAGTGTCTTAGAAAAAGATCATACAGCTGATGTACTGTATAACGGGAGGTGAACAACTATTGCAACCAGTGAGATGCATATATTAATACGGAGACAATTATTTTTGTAAATATTCATTAGTTTAGTAAGACTGGACACTTTGTCCGTCTTATCGAGTTAAGAACGCAAAAAGGATAGTTCTTTCAAGAAATTTCTGTTCTATTGTCGATAAAAAAAGTCAAGTTAACATTGCTCTACAATATAATCCCTTTGTTACGAACACGAACAAACAAATATACCCCATTAATTGAAAATATAAACAAATTCAATAGCAAATATTTAAATTGTAGTTACTCTTTTTGTGGTCTTGTAGGCAGATCAAAATTAACCACCAAAGCCCCAACTTAGACATATGAAGGTCCGTTAAAATTCCTAAGATAAAAAATATCAATATCAGAAATTTAATCAACACTGCTAGGGTACAGTTCTCGTAGAGATGTAGGCATATTTTGTTAAAATTGATTATATTTTTTAATAACAGAAAAAAATAGTTATCAGGGCAACTAATTATAATATGCAATTATGAGTTCAAATATTTTAAAACAGTGTAGATTTATTTAAAGTCAAAATATTTATTTAATTAATAGTTGTTTTTCAGTTTGTAAAAGTAATTTAACAGATTAATCAGCTTAAAGAGTGTGAAGCATTTGATCATCTTTTAGAACAGAATCCTATATACTTCCTTTAGTCCAGTCAATGAATGCTCAAAAGGGGGGTGTAGAGGACATGGAGAGGGGGAATTTTTTTTTCTGCGGGAATGTGTTCGGGGTAGTTAGAAGATAAAAATACCAAAAGTCCCCGCCCCTGGCCCTGCTGCTTCAGCGGGGGGAGGGGGGGAAAGACCCCATTTTTTAGTTTTTTACTTCTACACTGAAAACCGTGCATCGTACGGAAAAAATGTAAATTATAAAAAGAAAGATGATGAAATTCTCTACAAGAATGGTCGTATTCATTTCTTTCGTATATGCACTGGTTTAAACGATATTCTCAAAATAATATAAAAATTCCTTAATAAATTGACTTTTCACGCGTTTTTTGTCAAATAAGTTTATATAATCCATTAGCCTGTTGTTGTTTCACACCAATCAAGATAGAAAAAAGGTTTTGGAACACTAACCTATATAATATAATATATCAATCGTATATATTGTGTTAAAAATAGTTTATATAAATTTAAATAAGTTATGTATATTTGTCATGGAAACAAGTAATTTTGGCATAATTATTACACTAAAAATTAAAAAAATTATGTTTGTAGCTATTTGTCCAGGTTTATTCATAATAATTACCGAAACCAAGACTTAATATTATTGTTCATGGTCTGGCTCACTTGGGACGAGAGGTTCCGACTTCTGTCCCAAAAACTGGTGCCATCTTGAACTGAAAACCACCATCTAGGACATCTCCATCATTCAATTCTTGTTTATTAGACTCAATATTGACTATCGAAGTGAGAATTCGGTGTAGGCCTGTATATTCTTCATCTTCCTCATTCATCAGGATGGGCATTTCTGGCACTGTTATAATCTTTAGTACATTTGCAAAATACTTGGTTAAGGGATTAACTGTTCCTGTTACATACTATAATTTCGGTGTCTCTGTTCAAATGAATATCTACTAACCAGTGGCGATCCCTGGGGGGGGGGGGAGGTATATATCCTCTCCGAAATATTTTATTAGCTAACATAAATACTATTGGCTTGAAAATTATTTAGAGCTCAAATGCATATAAAAATACGATATTGTGCTTTAAATTCCACATTTTTTTCGGGGGGGGGGGTTAACTACCGGATCCCCCCCCCCGGAAATTAAATCCTGGGACCGCCACTGCTACTGACTTTTTCAATCTGTAGTGTCTTTCTTGGTCTGCCATCTTCGTGCTATTTTCTGAATTGCTATATACGTCAAAAGCAACAATGCATTACCTTACAAGGTAATAGGTATCCACGTACCTCACGTATCCATCACATATCGCAGACACTGAAAATCCTCTTTGCCATATAACCTTATGCGTGAGAAATAGCCCATCGATAACCAAATTAAAAGTCGTTAAAACTGTTGTTGGTTGGTTCCAAAGAACTTGAACAGTGCAGGCATTTTTGATCTTATTTCATACCACTCTCATTAAATAAAGGGAAATGGAGCAAGTTCAAATCGTTAACAATCCTTTAAATCTTGATAAATGTTTTTACTTATACACATCCTTTGAAACAGAATTAAAGGTTTTGCTGCAACGTTTTAATCATTGATATCGATGGTTGAACTCACAGAGGACAAAGGGAGAGCCATATTTTCCCGTGACAGCTTGTTGTCTGCAAATGACTACAATTTGATTATTTACTCGCAGACTACGTAATAGAGCATCGTTACAGTTAACGAATTCATCTCCTACAACCCCAGATGCTATTGACATGATGTCTTGAGTTTCAGGGAAGAGTGGGTGATTTTCAAACATTGCTGTCAATTTAGAAATATTTGACATTTCATCATTTGTATCATTTAATCAAGGACAACTCTGTTTGGAAAACTAACTGCCCTCAGAAATGTGGAATTGGGAGCGCAAAAAAGAGAATGTATTCCCAGTTTTAACCGATGAACCACCTAACCCACGAGAAATATTGGGCTTGTTTTTTGCAAATATACTAAAGATTGTAGCAATGAAAGATGCACATTGTACACACAATGAAATGTCCATTAAATGTTCCTCGTTGGCCGTTATGCCAGAACTGCTAAGGGGGCCGTTTAAATAGAATGCCAATTCTGATAAATGAGGACGATGCAGAATATATTCACTGCACTCTCACATCGATAGCAGATATTGAGTCTGATGAACAAGAATTAAATTATGGAGAGACCATGAACAATAGTATTAAGTCTTGGTTTCGGTAATTGATATAAATAAACCTGGACAAATATAGCTACAAACATAATCTTTTCAATTTTTAAGTGTAATTATGCCAAAATTACTTGTTTCCATGACAAATATACATAACTTATTTAAATTTATATACACTATTTTTAACACAATATATACGATTGATATATTATATTATATAGATTAGTGTTCAAAACAATGTTTTCTATCCTGATTGATGAAACAAAGACAGGCATTTGGATTATATAAACTTATTTCACAAAAAACACGTGAAAAATGAATTTATTTACGAATATTTATATTATTTTGAGAATATCTTTTAAACCAATGCATATACGGAAGAAATGAATATGACCATTCTTGTAGAGAATTTTATCATCTTTCTTTTTATAATTTACATTTTTTCCGTACGATGCACGGTTTTCAGTGTAGAAGTAAAAAACTAAAAAATGGGGTCTTTCCCCCCCTCCCCCCGCTGAAGCAGCAGGGCCAGGGGCGGGGACTTTTGGTATTTTTATCTTCTAACTACCCCAAACACATTCCCGCAGAAAAAAAATTTCCCCCTCTCCATGTCCTCTACATCCCCTTTATTGACTGGACTACTTGTCGGATATAAAATAGAAAATAATGTGGTGTCTAGTTACACTATGATTTATATTTTATCTTCGCATCACGAATTAAATGGGCGATCCGTCACAATTTCTCCAGCTATTACCTAATGTTCTCTGCTTAGCTATTCCAAGAAGCGGCAATGTTTACACGTAAACACTACAGACCACTCTGATAGCTGTCTGGAGTTGTTTACATCCAAGCGTTGTTTGTTGCAAGGGAATAGCAACAACTGGTCGTTCTAGATCCCGGTCTGGCATTTGTTTTGGTAATAACTTTGGGTAAAGATGGTTAGAGCAACAGGACCGGAGGCATGTTCTATGCATAAATTATAAACAATTGAATTTCAATCATATTAATGTGATGCGGTTTATTTAAAGTTCCAAAATTCTGTATTTTCCAGGCTTTCAAGAAGAATGAAAGCGATGTTTACATCGGTGCAAATGACACACTAAGTTAAAATTAGCTTGTCTAATTTTCTGCACGTACAATAATTGCCAATCTCAAACAAAAAAAAAATCCTAAGTGATTCTTGATAAAAACTAATTTAACTGACATTCCTGAACTATATTATTTTGATGAGAACACTAAAGTTAATTAGTTTTTAACACTTTTACGACCACGGAGCGCTTCACAAAAAACTAGACTGTTTCGAAAGCAAAACAAAAACCTCGGAGAATAGAGCTTTCCCAAGGGAAAATCCGGACAAAAAACTCCAGTTATTGTATTAGCCGGGCGCCTCGCCAACTTCGACTATACACCCGGCCAATTGGGCTATGTCGCTCGTCCATAAATTATTGCTGCTTTTAACTCGTCCTACGATGTAATTCTGTTTACAAACTTGTATAAAATTGCTATAAATTCGACAACTAGTTATTTTTTATTTTGTGTCTATCTACGCCATTCAGATTTTTTAAGGTTTTGAGGGAGCAGTCTGAAACGCGTTTAGTTCCTATCTAACGTCCAACTTTTGATAGATAGCACATTTCAGTTACGTCGTGCCGAAACATGTCTTTATTAGTCATTAGTGCAAGCTACTTTACAACTAGCCACAAAAACTGTTGATTGCATCATGAACAAAAAGTGTAATTTGATTGATTTTAGTCTAAACTCTCATGAAAGTAAGCAATATAGTTCCCTCTCCCTTAATAACTTAATTTGCCACCCAATTCTTTCAACGAAGTTCACACTTGGCATCCTGAGTGCACATTCATCTCAACAGTTACTGCGGAACCCGCGAGAGTTAACCTGTTACAGTAACACATTTTCACCGCAGAGACTTAGACCAGTGGCGCATTAACGATTTTCTTCAACGCATCATTCACGGACACGATGCAGCTTGTCGTGCTAGAGGCAGCCAGTGGACTGGACACTGACAATGCCTGGACGTCGGACGCGCATTTCCGGCGTTGGAGATAAGAGCGCATTATGTAATCATCCCATGACCGGCCCTCGTCCCTACCACGGCACCACGCCCGTCTCTCACAACACTTGTAGCTACAACCATTACAGTGGAGCCTTGATAACACGTCTCTCATGGAGATGACCAAGTAAGACATGGTATCAAGGTTGACTTCTTATCGAGGTTTTCAATAACATGTAATTAAGGGTATTTGAAAATTACTCTTCTTATCAAGGGCTGCTTGTTATCAAGAGTCGCTTCATTCAGATTCCACATGAGTATTTCAGAATTTTATAGTTTTATTGCAAAATTGCTTGAGGGGTTATTTATGAACCATTGTAGAAATGTTCACAATGAAAATTATGGTCTTCTAGGCCATAATGACGGTCCAATTACTCACAAGAAAAGTTTATGACGCACCCTCAAAAGACGCACAAACCAAGACAACCCAATTTTGAGGCAAGATATGGGAAACCTTAGTATTTCAGAAAAACTGTGCAATGCTGCTAAAAATATTTACAGTGTACAGCCCATTTTGTATCAGTTTAAATTAACACAATCGAGCCTATTTGACTCAAATAATTAATACTTGATAAAATTATTTGAACACTAATAAAAGAAATTTACAAAAAAGTCAACAAACAGAACAATGACATCGTTATATTTAAGACTAATTTACTAACGAGTTTGGCATCCCGGATGGGAGGGTAATTTACCGTCTGTATCTCGCAAAGTCTTACCACTAATTTATGGTAAGCGGACTTTTATAGCGTACATAAGCCCTAATATCGCGGCGAACGCCTATTTTTTCCAGCCTTTTAATATGAATTGTAGTAATTAAATCCTATAGATCAAACGAATCTCTCGTTTTTACAAAAGATAGATCCCACTAACGACTTATTAAATATAGAATTCTAAAATTTAAAACAGTTTTCAGAAAACAGTAGACTGACAGTTTAGGAGGACACAAAGCCACATTTAAATCATATCATACTGTGACACCACAACTAGCAGGAAAATCTACAACCAACGGATAAATAAATGTAGGGTTAAATAAATCTCAATTGTTCCAACGTGATCGCCTCTTTAGTTATTTTAGTCACGATTTACTCACAAATCCTCTCAAAATTAAAGCTTCCTTCAAGTGGCCATGAATCATTTCCGCTTCCAAATTGATTCTTGTAGTTTTACATTCCTCGTAGAGCTACTCACATTCTGACAGTGGAATAACAAGAAAGTGAGTCACCGTCGGCGCACCAGGCAGGACCAGACAAGATGCTACTTTCACTTGACTTTGACCTTGTTCCTCACACTCTCGCTTCAACCTGTCTTTCCTAAGCAACCCAGTGTAAATAACATTCAAGACCAAGGAAACTTAAGTCTGTTGATAAGCTACCTAATAATACGTTGCCACGTTATCGTCAAAACCAAGAGTTTCCTTCATGGACCAGGATTTAAGATTGAGAATAAAAAATTGGGTGTACTTATGTTAAACTTTTTCTGTTATGCAATCTTACTATTCGCTCTACTACTAAAAAAATAACTAAAATCTATGGACTACTATGTTCCTTTGATGCCCGTAAACGTTTAAAAGTCACTGATATGGGCAAAACTTGAAACAATATTAATGATCTTTGAAAAATATGGTTACGTACATCTTAATCACAAAGTAGTTTAACCATTTTACAAAAATAGAGACGAATCAAAATCTGAAAAAACCCGCCTGCGCACATTTCAGAACCATGGATAAACAAAATTTACTACAGAATTTTATTGGACGAATATTCGGAGAATGCACCAACCGTCAAGTTTCTCCCAGGGTTCAAGAACATCTATTGGACGACTTCCTATTGGCTCTCGGCCTTGCTCTACTATCGACTGCACTTTCCACGGTTACTCGGTCGTCGACCAGTGAGAGTCGTTTAGTGACTGGTGAGCCATAGACACTGCATTCTACACATTCCACAGCCTAAACCGACGAGGCCGAACAGTCAACCGAGTGTAGGAGACATATTATGTATTGGTTGGAAATTTCTTAAATTCAGCGACGTGATTCTAATTCAAACCAGGTGTACAAAAACCCTTACTAGTCTTTTATGGGTTGGAAAATTCAACTTACGTGAATTCAAAGAAAATTCAAGCGTACAAAATTGCTTCTAAATATGTTGCAGAAGATTTGGAATTTTTTATATGCAAAGCTAAAATAAAATTCCTCAAATCCAAGACATCTAAATTAGGGTTTGCATGGGTGCCACCAGAGGTGGCTGTGGTGCCACACGTTTTTGCGTAGTTAAAAAAATATACTTACACCCCAATAGTGCAATCGCAACGCCGTCAAAAATCAATGGTTATAAGATTATGCCTTTTATTACTAGTTAAGCTAGTTTTAGCCATAACTAGGCAAAATATGGAAATCTCGAAGTATTTTGATAAATTTTATGAAAAAAAAACAATGATATCAAACATATTAAGTTGTCAGTTGTTCTATTTTGAAAAACGATTATTTCACATTATCATATACTATACAGCATATCTCACGTATTGATAGGCAATCTTTTATGACCAACTTATCATCACGATGCCCCAAGGACAAGATAGGCCACGATTCGTCATGACACTTACTTATCATACACTAGCTGTAACCCGCGGGCTTTGCCCCGTTTAACTTCTTAATTTTCAAGATGATCTCGTTCGCATGGCTCAATCACGTCCTGGTTAAAGTTCGTTCGCTACGCTCACTCACCTTTAGGTTGGAGCTCGTTCGCTGCGCTCACTTGCCTTCAGGTTAGCTCGTTCGCTACGCTCACTTGCCTTCAGGTTAGCTCGTTCACTATGCTAACTTGCTAATTTATTTGGTTGCAAATTAGCTGTTGTCATAAATGTAAAAGAAATAATAGTGCTGCACCCTGTTGGTAATCCTTGTAACTTTAATGCTATTGAACATCATAGAACAGAACCAACTTGTTTAATTGAAACAGCTGTTAAGATTCATTAATTCCATTTAAATATGAGTACTCATTAGGTTAACATGGGAAACTCCAGAGCCACTGGGGCGGAGCCCGAGAGTCCGATCAGAATAAAAACCACTTAGTTTTCCTATTTAATGCCTAAAGAATCAGTGTACCAAATTTCAGCCTCCTAGGTAAGTGGGAAGTGGGAGAATTAGTGATGAGTGAGTGAGTCAGTCAGTCAGTCAGTCAGTGAGGGCTTTGCCTTTTATATATATAGATTAGTCATTGGAGAATGCGGAAACCACAACTAAATGCCAATTCAGGCGTGGTCATTTCATTGACAAAGCCGCCAGCTCATTGAATACCTCCGGTGTGTACAGCGTAGTATAGCGTAGAATTTCAATCTCAAGAATTTCAAGGTTGCCTCGTACAACTTGGAGTAGGTAACGAGCAAACTTGTATTACACATGAATAATGTTCGTACTTGGAAGGTAAATGTAATATTCATGTCCATGTTATTGTCCAATCAACGGCAAATTGTATACAAATTTAAATAGTGCGGCTTGCAGTGCGCTCATAACAAGGGTTTGATGAAAATTAATTATTATTTACGTAGTTTATTACCTAAATAGTTATTTGTGTAACTAGTGGTGAAAGTGGCACTTTGCTGCACACGAGAGCAATGTTTACGCACGAGCCGCAGGCGAGTGCGGAATGATCTCGAGTGCAGCAAAGGCCTTTTTCACTCGTGTTACACATTATATTTTTCCTACAGTCACTATAAAGCATATAAATAATTAGTCTTTCAAACACTATGCAACACGTTTTTAGGTTCAGCTGGCAACACAAATGGTGCCCTAGAGAAAGTAGTACCCGCGGTCCATATCACTCCGCTATTTTTCCTCGGCAAGAAATGTGCTCCGCGTTTTGAGAATATACTTCCGTATGTTTTTGTAATTTGAAGTGGTTTCCGCGCCTAAAAAAATGCTTAAAAGGTATTTTCTTGTTTATTAAGATCGTAGGAAGGTTTTAAAAACGTTTAAAAGAAAAGTCCAGAAAGTTCAGAAATACCGAAACTATAAACACGAAATGACAGGTTAAATCGTAGTTATAATTAGTCAATCAGCTGCTCATAGTATAATTATCTTTAAGTGTTGCCAACCTATTTCCAAGCGTACACGGATTACGTGCATAATGGAACCACGCTGTTTTGTGTTGTTTCGTTGGAATTCTGATGTGCGGCAAAGTATAAACCGTACGGCAAAGTATAAACCGTACGGCAAATTATAAATATGCAGCAATTAGCAGCTTTCTGTACTATAAACAGTACAAGGAAGCCAACTTTGTCGGGTGACTGTAGGAAAAAGTAATTAAATTCTGGAGCCTGTGAAAAGTGCTACAGAATGCTTTGATAAAATATAACCGTAGCCTAAGTTAATTGAAATACGGAAAGGATCATCAATATATACAAAATAACTCATGAAGCCAGATCGTAAAACTCCGTGCAGAATAAAACCTTCTTAAATTCGCCAGAAAAACGAAGTCACTAAGCAAATTAAAAACCAAACGAGGCGTTCATGGAACAAATTCCACGAAAGCGAGTTACAAATAGCCTCATTCATCGGCGATGGTAATATAACAGTCGTTTCCACATTCCAAACTCTTCACTGTAGTCGCCACGCCTTCCATAAACTGCGACTCTATTGTCTCGACCCCGTAGACTTCCGGAGTAGCCTGGGGGTCGGGGGAGAGTCCTAACAATACCAGGGGTTAGGCTAGAGTCGGCCGGTGCAGTCACGCGGCAAAATCAACAACTTCTAGGAACGCCAAATAATCTACAAGGAAAACTACTTCGAAATTGGGAAACATAGGTTAGAAATGCAGAAATATCTATAGCTAAGGGTAGGGCCATTAAAAAATCTCTCACTGCCAGTCACTGCGACATATGATATAGAACAGTGTTCTCTAATTTTTTTAGTAGTTTTGTGAGTCAGCTATAGATTACAATAAGTCTTTCTGCCAAATAACTTGGTTATTTTTTTGTTTATCATAGACAGAAATCAGTAATTTATATCAGCGCAATCTGTCAGTGGCCCACTTCAACTAAATTTTGACATGGGGATGAAATTTATAGCAGCTCATCAATGGTCAAAGATGCAGGTCACATGTGGAAACGCATTTAGAAGCCCATATGATAAACAACAACAGTCCTGCATAGTAATTAAGGCGTTACTTCACAAGGAATAAATATCAAGAAACAAATATTTACAGTTGCGACACAAAGTCTCCAAGGCATGTAAAAAATGTGCAATGTGTATCGGATGAATTATGCAAGTTGTACTGGAGCTTCCGCCATGATGCACTCTGCAGTCTGCACCAAGGACACATTCCTAACACCGTCCAACTGCGCATCTAGTAAACATGCGCCGACTCGTCACAGCTGGACAACGCATGCGCCTGTGGCCTTACAACGCACCGTGGAGGAGAATAAGGCCCCGTCCTAGCTGGACGGCAAGAGCGGCGCGACCGACGCGACCGACAACAGCGACAGATACAAACACATGTTAAGTAATGGGAGTGTCCTAGCTGAGCAGCAACAGCGGCGCCGCTCTTGTCGGTCGCGCTACAAGCGCTTCAAGATACAAACATGTTTGTATTTGGTAGCGCTACACCGGCGACGCGACGGATCAGCACCCAAAACAGCTGCCTCATTCTATGACGCGTCGCCTTGTCGCACCGCTCAGTGTGGACACACATTTTGCCGCCGACAACAGCGGCCAATGGTCGCGTCGGTCGCGTCGCTCTTGCCGTCCAGCTAGGACGGGGCCTAACTGAGTACATGACTAAACATGCGAAAACAAAGAGATCATTAAATATCATTTAGATATTAAATTGTGTAATTCTCGCACGGGTCTCCTAATTACATTTAAATTAATAAACACGTTAAAGTTATTATGTATCAGAGAAAGCTAAGAATTGACTGAACTTCGTCTTAACTCCCGATCAAAACAATGGAAGGTGTTTTATCCAAGATGTTTACCAAATGTTTATCACTTTCATAACACGCAGAGGAATGACTACAAAAAAATAATTAGAACATGGTCATGGTACCACTTACCAAAATTGCTACGTGTGACACATACAGATTTTAGTGATTTAAATTTTTAAAAAATATGCTGGTAGGAAGTTTTCTACAAATTAAAACCTGAACAGTACATTGGGCTTTACTCCCCTGATTCCTATCTCATAATGGGCCAAGGCCCAAGGGGACAAATTTGACACTAAGTTACACCCTAATAAGTCACTCAGGGCTGATTTATAGCACATAGGCTCATGTTCCCAATAGGGGTAATGATCAATGTGATGTAGGTGACAATGTCATATGACTCCATCCATAACCTCCTCCAATCATCTACCCTACCACCACCAGAAATAGATACCAGGGTGGAAGTGCAACTGTTGAAAATACAAATTTCTTTGTAAGCCTATATTTATCATTTGACGCTAGGGATAACATTTAATGAATGTAGCCTTAAGGCACAGTGTATCAATTATTTAAGATTATGACGTCACCTAGATGTGTATTTTAACCCAAATATGAGTGAATTGTGTGTCGTAGAATGGTGTGAGGTGATCGGTGTAGCTTTGTTAGTGTCTTAGATCAGATGGTTCATCAATCAAGATCATTTATTTTAAAGCCTAATGATCACCAACAGACTGGGTCTGACTTCCAATCAAAAGCTATAGGTACTGACTTTTTTCAGGATCCAACCTTTTGATTGTTAGGCGAACACTTTAATCACTTTAAGCTTAAGTTTCCATACATTTTTTTTTCTTTTTTTCTAACCTTTTGTTTTAAAAACCTCCATGACAAGATAGGTAGGCTCTAGCCCCGATGTACTTACTCTCTAATCACTTTGGTAACAGAATTAATTATAAAAATTGTTAAATAACAAAACCTTTACAATCCCCAGAAAGCCAACCTCACACAGTCTCCTGTCCTGTTTAGGTTTACAAATGACGAGTGACTAAGTAGCTGAGTGGTTAGTACCCTAAGAAAAAGAAAAAGAATTGGCGTGGAAACTTGGTTTAAGTGCTCGCCTAACAATCAAAAGGTTGCCGGAACAATCCTGAGAAAAGTTAATAGCTTTTAAATTAGATGGTTTGAAATTGGACCCAGCTGTTCCTGATCTTGTTGGGCTTTAAATAAATTATCCTGGCTAATAAAACAGCTGATCTTATAGTTTTTTCGAAAGACATTTTAAAAGCTCAATCCTTTTGTAAAGATAAAAGCTTATCGAATATTTTTTTTGTGAATGTAGTCAACAGTTTTCCATCAAAATATATCCTACTAATAAAACATAATTTCTCAAATTCATGTTGCCCATAAAACCATTAGACCATAGAAGTTAGAAACTGTTGATCTAAATACAAATTACTATTAGAAAATAACCGGTTTCATTTTTGGACCTACTTTTTCCATATAAAAATAGGCTATTAGACAGAGATGATCTTTAAGAACATTTATTTAGATAAAATTGATATTTTTCTAGCCTACCTGAATAGTGCTATCATTACCGGTAAATGCTCGCCTTAGTAATCAAAAGGTAAAAGGTTGACGGATCAATCCTTTGAAAGGTCAGTGGATCTTTATGGTTGGAAACTTATTTAACTTTAGTTTGGTAGTTTAAATACAACATTAAAATAACTTAGTTAACTTAATGGTCCAAGTTACATTAAAATGGCTCTCAATGTGGTTTTAAACACCGATTAAGTTTAAGTCTATTGAAGTCTATATTCCGCGCCAAAGCTGGTGGCGGCTGAGGGATTCGGACCGCCAGGTAGGACTACATTCGGACCTGCTCACCGACCTGCCGTCCTAATCCCTCAGCCGCCACCAGCTTTGGCGCGGAGTATAGTGTTTCTAAAACGAAATGATAAGCAAGTTTGCCTTGCAGGTCAAGAAAACCCCATTATAGCACACTTTTTAAGTTAACTTAGGCCTAGACCTGCCAAGGCAAACTTGCATGCAAAATCGGTACTTTCCATAACATAACATACATTTACGTATCAATAGGGAACATTCATTAACATCGATGATTTTTTTCTTCGATATATCGATATTCTATCTGATATATAGGCCTAGATGTTAACGCTCATTGAAACAATCAGCTGACAACTACGATAGATAAACAAGTTTTTTTAAGTTGTTCAGTAACTTATGTTATTAGGCTAGCTAACAAATAACAATTCTTTTAAAATTCCATATTTAAATGAAACTGTTCTAAACTTCCTCAACATAACCAACCAAACTTTCTGAAACATTTAAGTTAAAGATTCCGTTTGATATTCTCCACTCGCCTTTTCTTTTATAAAACGGAATTTTGAAAAGGTAACTTACCTAGAACTTAGGGCAAGTATGGTTAAGTTAAATTAAATGTTAGGTTAGCTTAAAACCAGTTTAATTTCTTAATCCAAATACTTATAATTTGGCCTAACAGTTTAAAAGCGTTTTTTAAACCTTAAAGATTTGTGTGGGACGTTAACTTTTAAAACTTAGTTAAGTTTAACTTAAGCTTAACTTATTTGAGTCTAAACAAGATCAGTTTTCAATTTAACTTAACTTAAAAAATAGATGCGTTTGAAGATAGGCTATTAAAACAAGGAATAACTTAAGTTATGGATCGTAAAGGAAAACAAAATTATTGATATAAAGCTAACTTAAGTTACTCTTGGCCTACTGAAAAAATAATTCGATTTTAGGCTGTTAATGAATGTTCCCAACTTAAGATTAACTTACATAAGATAAGTGACTGTAACTTATACTAGGTATAACTTAGGATAGAAATAGGTAAAACTTAACTTCTAGACCTTTTAACCTAACTTAGCTCAATTGTATTTTACGTTAAAGAAAATCCTGTTTTAAACTGAATTCAGTTCGTAACAATAAGTAACTAACTTAAGACAAGTTAACTTACTTAAGAATAAGTTGTACACAAGCCTGCGGATAGGCCTACCGTTTGTAGCTTAGGACAATGAAGTTTAGCGAACAAAAAAAGGGATTAAATCCATATTTTAAGCCTAACTCAAGGACTGGGTACGGAACCTAATTGAGAATAACTTAGGCTACGGCAACCTCCCGATAGCATAAACTTAGGCTCTTTTAAGTTAAGCAATTATAGAGCAAGTTTAAACATAAAACTTAATAATTACTGCTTGTTTAACATTATAAACACGATAGGCCAGGTTACCTAAACAACGTTAAGTAACAGGTTTAGGACTAACTATGAAAAGAGCCAGAAAGTTAGGTTAGACTTCTATGCCGGCAACAGTAAAATATATTCAAAATTAACTGATACAGTGCCTTTTAATACATTTAAATCTACTCCCAACAATATATCGTAACGATAAAAAGACAAAAGAGTCCAGGTTTAATTTATTATAACGATAAAAACATCAAATAACTTTTGAATTGGTCCACAATGCACTATCTTGACCATATTATCCGGGACTGTAACAATAATGGCGGCGTCCGTAAGACCGACATGTTCAAAAATTTTAACAAAAAACTTACCTCGTATTTGAGCCCAGCAAGCCTCAGCCAGGTTTCAACTTTGAGACAATAGGGAGAGAGTGACGGAACCACCGGTGTACGCGAAAACTGATACAAATACACAATGTCTTTTTCATAATTTGTTTTGCGCACGACGGGCTTAGGTGGCTGTGACTCGGCAGCAGGCGCCGCCGGTTGTTCCGAAGCTTCCTTCGTTTCTGTCTTGGTTTCAGGTGCCGATTCTGTGACCTCCTTGGTCTCAGCAGCAACGTTGTTTTCTTCACTCGCCATTATCCTAGAGTGTACAGATTCTCTCAGAAGTTTTCACTAAAAACGAGAAAATGGACACTGAAGGACCGCGGTATACACTTCTCCACACAACTCGTAAACTCGCCCGACTGGTTCACTTTACTTGACAGCAGCGCTGGACGCGGCAACCCAAGCCATGACGTCACCTACTACGCGAGTCAAAAGTGCTTTGCCCCACCCCACAATTCTACACAAAGACCATCTTGAATAGCGTTGTCTGCTGACACACCCTTCTATTTTAGTTTGAAATTTGTAATAAAATTTAGGATTATTATTAGAATAGTACTAATTCCGAAAAAAGTGTTAACAAACATAATAATATTATATTGTTTCTTGTTAAAATGCCACAGATTACTCTATGTACTACGGTGGACAATAACTCAACTTTTTGTAACATGTAACCCCTATTTTATTTTATTGTTGTCCAGTATCACATTATTGTGAGCTTAAACTGTGACATAAATAATATGAATAATTGCATGTACGTCTCAATACTGTAATTCATTATTAATAATTGAATGAGAATTTTATTTAATGTTTAATTAAATAAAAAAGTTCCATTAGGCCTACTTTATATTTTTTATTTTACGATTAAAACAAAATTATTATGCAGTAGGACTATTAAAATACGACTATAAAAACGCAGCGTATAAAAATCGTTCATGTTTTAAGTTGTATTTTGCAATTGTTATATTACCTACCATGATTTCTATTCTATGTTAATAAAAACATTGACTTGGAGACTGCAAGCAAGTAGAATCATTGTAAGATATGAAGCTTGTTCTGATATTTACAATACTAATATTAACGATTCAAAAATAATACACACTCTTGTAAGTTTAGTGACCATTAGAAACTATAAATTTAATCACACTCTCATTCAGAATTCAAGCTCCAAAAATATCACTCCTATGAAAAAAGAATGTGTTAAATACTCAGACATTATATTTTTAATTGAAAATCAATTAATTAATTGACTTGTTAATTGGGTAGGAGATTGTTCAGCATGAGGGTCTCTAGTGACTAGTCCATGAGTGGGATATAGACGTGGTTGGTGAGGGGGGTACAAGGGGGATTAGAGTGATTAACAGAATTAATAAGATACTCTCTAACTCCTTCATAACTCACCAATTTTCATAGTGGATGAAAACTGGCAAAATATAAATGGTGAAATGTGTAATAAATACAAGAGCTAAGGACGTTTAAATTGCAATACCTGTACTTCCTAATTAAGATAGTTTGTATTAAAATGTAAATCTACTACTGGAAATCGTAATATCACGGCCTCCAATTTTTAATCTTTCCCCTTTACAATAGGAGTACATGGAGAAAGTATTGCTTTCAATAAAAAAATTCCAGTTCGGGGTTTTGGTGGAAAAAAACTGGGGTTTTCGAAGTGATTGTGATTTCCTCATAAAACTCATAAAAAACATAAATAATATATATATTGTATGTAATTAAATAGATTTTCGTCATCATTAAAATAATAGATCCAAATACATAAGTCATTAAGGGTCTTTTATTATTCTTTGTACCCATCAATTTTGTTTTTACTTCAAATATTGGATTTACTTCAAAGTTGTATTTTTGTAAAACGCAGAACGATAACCGAAAATATGTTGGCTATTATTCAGCATATCAAAGCTATGATTTGTTATTCTTCAATGTCTTCCTCTTCTTCTTCTTTTTTGGTGGTTTTTCAATGACTATCCCATCACGAAGTCTGAACATTAACAGATGAGTCTAATCTTAATACATTTTCTTTCAAACCCATTTTTTGATTTCATAAAAGAAAAACTTTCACTGTAACAACAATAGTCTTTTTATGCGTGTAAACCCACTTTTTGCTTTGGAATGTCGATTGCTATGCTGACATGTCCGACTGTGTCAATTCGACCATCGAGCATAACTCAAACTATAACGCATCTCTTATCGAAGAACGTGATCGAAATCGATCAATCACTCGAGGAACGCCGAGTCTCTGAGGAAGGGACGGTTTTAAACGTTTATTTACCAAGGCGGGAAGCTGTTAGGAGATGTAAACAGTTTATTAATAACCTCGTAAGGGTCAGAGGCCGGGCCTGGTTTGTGTCATGCAGCTACGCAGTACGCACTACTCCAATTAATTAGTTCTACTGGGATCGGTTACTGTTCTGTCAGCCTTACTTAACGTGAATGTGTTTCCTTCTCTAAATAAGATGTTTACATCTTTACAAGCTTAGTAGCGTTCCTGGAATCGGGTTATAAACGGGTGAATAGAGAGGCTAACACGAGATCGTCTGCCAAAAACACTATCAAATTATAAAAAAAAATGATACCACAATACGATTGCTTTTTAAGGCTAATTAAAAAAAAAACCTAAATTCTGTACGTCTATTTATATAGTTTTCCCATTGGCGTGGCTTTGAATGAGAATATGAGCCTATTTTTGAGCATTTGAATCAGCTTACTTACATGCCCAATGATTTTGGCCTAATATTAATTGTTGTGTACACTTTGTCAACAATGAATAACCAATAAAAAACAATCGTATACAGTTTTACACGAGAATCATAAATTTGCCTTACTAAACAAAGTCAACTACAATCTGAAGTTTAATAGATTTCAATTCAAAACAATATTATTTTTGATAGATGACATTGACCAAAGAATGGACTACTCTCAGAGTACCATACTAATGATTTTCCCGAGCAAAGCTCGGTTCCCATGTTGGATAGAAGACAGCAAATTAAACTTGCAAACAATTGGGAAATTGTTTACTGTATTTTCTTCAGTGATTAACCGTTTGATTTTTTATTGATTTTTATGTCATTGCATGCAGTTTATCGTGAAGTTTATGTACACATTTCTAGTAGACTGCTGTACAGTGGACATCAACCGCAAGTGAAGTAAAAAAAAATCTCTGACTTCTTATTCCGGATCAAAAATATTGCAGTACAAATTTACCACACTTTGGTCATGGATTAAGATAAACACATTTTAATGTATGTTTCTGTACAGTAAATGTACACAAGAGTTTTGATTACTTAACTCGCTTATTAACCATCACGAGTAACGACTTAACGACGATTCGGGATCTAATTTGGTTTTTCACCAATCGTGATGGTAATTTCCCGCAAAAAAAATAAGTTTTACACTGATATATGATCTACCCGAACTTACCATGGCCCATAAACAATTTCAAACCAATATATTTATGGTTATTATTACAACCACAAGCCTAAGTGTATTTCCCTTCTTTGAAAGCGAAATTAAAAACATTCTTACTTCGGTTAGGCATATACTACTGGAAAGCAAACGATAGTTGGTGGGTAATAGATTGTTTCATTTGGTTAGAGTACTTAAAGCGAATTTCCTATGCAGGGAATAAGTCTCATAGTAATACAGACCAGGACCGAATTCATTTTTTTTCCCTTTGATGTCAAGTGAAAATCTAATCAGGCCAATGGAAATTCGCTTAGTCTGTAGGTTTGCTGCGGCGGGGGTTTTTTACTTGTAGGTGACTAAAGAAAAAAATCAATAATAACACAAAGAACTGCAATTACACCGGAAATACACGTCTATAAATACACTTTAGCTGATCGTTAGTTGACAAATTTATATTGGAGTATGTTTGGTACGCAAAGCCGACCCACACTGGCTAGATGTGGCGTTGATGAGGAAAACTTCAACTTTACTTTAAATGATTAACATTCGTTCCCGAATTGAGAATCCATTTGCTAATGAGGTAGAGACAGCAATAAACGTGTTTTAACACCTCGAATCACTTGGTGGCTTGATTAGAGAAATGTTTCTCGTGATTCATTTCAAAATCAAATCACCACAAGAGATCAGTTGAAACCGTGGGTGCATTTAGTAATTACATTATCTCATGACTAAAAATACTCAATATCTGAACAAATTTGTTGTTTTATTTAATTTTACAAATATTACGTAATTTAATTAAAAACCTTTTAGTTATACTTTTTAGAAATTAGTTGTGTGCTTTGTATTTATCATCGATTTGTGTTGTTATTATTTCGTTTTATCATGTTAATAACTTTTTGTTAAAAACACGTGTTATTAACTCCGGTGTAAACGCGGCTTTAAATTCATAAGGTTTATATATGATGTTTTGGTAATAATCTTAACTGATACAACATTAAAGTAATAAAATTGTGTGGTAGAACATACAAAAAATTTAAAATCCAACATTGACCGAAATGTGTTTATTAAAACAACATTGTTTTTTTTTAAACAACTTATAAAAAAGTGTAAATGTTTAAATATGATGTTTTGGTAATAATCTTAATTGATACAACATTAAAGTAATAAAATTGTGTGGTAGAATTTTTTTAAATTTTTTTTACGATCCAACATTGACTAAAACGTGTTTATTTAAAACAACATATTTTTTTACAACTTATAAGAAAAGTATAAAGGGTTTTTCAAGTATGGCGTGTGGATAAAAAACAAAATCAGATAACACGACCGTTTAAACAAGGTGTTGCTTAGCTAATGTAGTTTAAAAGAGTGTGCGAACAGACATAAAACTATTTTTAACGATCGGAGTTTTAGCTTGTCTTATTTTAAGACTGTAATATTTTATTCTTTACAGAGAAAATCACTCGAATTGATAAGCACTCAATTCTATCAAACGTATATGCAGACAGTTACTATTTCAAGTTAAATGAAATCTAAGAGTGAACTACAACCAATAAGATGAATAGGACATGTTTGACAAGTCTTCAAACAATATAGAAGTCTTGATGAAAAAGAAACAGTGATCAAGAGCAACATTAGAAGAGAATAAAGGCAATATTGGGAAGGTTTGATGATTGGGCAACAATGTACTCCAGGGAATGTCTGTAGCCTCGCTGTTGGTCAAAGAGAATCATCGATGGTTGAGGTCTGATGGTTTGGTGGTTGATGGTTCAACCACAACCAAACATAACCATTGTGATTGTGATAGTTCATTGTATTTTAGTAGACCGAAGTTACATAGACGTTTAAGTACATACATTTTTCTAATACGTAGAGCTATTCATTATGGTTTAGATATTCCTTAATTTGTAGTCTAAGTAAAGAGACTTTTTAGGAGGTAAGGTACCTTATTCGTTGACAATTTGTTTACGTGATTTTGTTCCTATTCATTTTGCAAATTTGTTGATTGTTGTGTGTGAAACATTGTGTTTAAATTGAATATGTCGAATGAATGAAGGATATTTTGTTTAATGAAAAGGAATGATGGAAAATTGTTTATACATTGTTACATATTTGCTAAATAATAGAGAAAAATTGAATAGGAAATCAAACATAAATCAAAGCTATATATTTAAAAACCTGAACATTTAAACCTCTTTCCTTACATGTGTGTATTATCTCTGTCTCCTTGCTTGCAATATATTGCTGATATTTAATCGGCGCATTTTTACGTTAATTAAGTTTCCATATAGTTTATGAGCTGCAAAACAATTATTTATCTAAGTGCATACATCTCATTTGTCAGATATCACATTATTAAAACCAATTAAAGACATCATTAGCGAGGCAAACATTTGGAATTCACGTACTAAACTTCCGACGAATTTATTGTAATTTACAACGAGACAACCCGTGAGTAAATTGCGCATTTTAATAGAGTTAAAAACTTGTTTTCGATGCAACAATTTTTTTTTGTTTGATACAGCTATTAGGTGAGTTAAACTACTAGTTTACAATTACATTTGTTAACACTACACTATCTAGACTACACATCTTATTATCTACACTAATAAAGAGTGATTTACCTACCTTAATCATGTAACAGTTATCACTAAAAGTAGCACAGGCTATTTAAAATCCATTTTCATAACCTATTTTGTCTTGTGTTTACTATCTGACTTTGGTTAAACATTCAACTGAAGGATCAGCTGTTATTAAATACAATTTAACGTTATAAGGAAAGTTGGTCAGCATCACTGGATCTTTGAAAGTGACCTTTGGAAATAAATCAAACAATGGGGGATGAGATCTTTAATGCAAATCGAGGTAATTAATAAACTTATAGCATAGATAAAACATACTCGCTTGATAGATTTATCATCCTTATGGAACAGCTAAAGCCAATTTTATTGTTAGTTCTGTCTGGTGTGCTGTCGAGTTGTTATTTCAGTCATTTTAAACCTCGTTTAACCAAAGACGATCTAATCATAAACAATAACTAGTCCCCTAGTTATATAACCAAACAGTAAAGCACGAATCATGAAATTAACCCTAAAATAATAGAAACAAAATTTCGTCGACACTAGCGATCAGTGTCACCGGACATGAACTATACACGAAAAAGGAGCTTCAAACTTTACAATGAGGTGAAAAGTCTACCTGTGCTTTGTTAGTTTATGCTGATAACACTATAGATTCAATGATTTTTAACATTCTTATTTTCTTAATTTTGCAAGTTCAACAAGAAGCATTTGATCAACACTAACACTGAAAGTTAGCGTCACATTGGGAATGGGGGATGGCAGAGTTATGGGATTTCGGAGAAGAGAAACAATAAATCGACGTTAATTAATCGTAGATTGTTAACCAACGATCCGAGTCCGCTGGGCCATCATTTACACTCCGTAAACACTGAAACTGCCACCACTCGCTCCACTTGGCTCCCGGAAACTGTGGCTGTGAAATAGGTCTTTGATTATTTATCTTTGACTATTTGTATAAAATTACCATTATACAATTTTCAAAAGCTTATATTAAAAAACTTGAGTAAAATTGAGCCAGTGACAAAGTGTATTGTAAATGACTTATATGTGTTAAATACACTACATAAAAGTAAGATACATTCTAGAACCATTCTGCACTGTACTTCTCTGTGAAAACGCCAACTTTTTAAATTAAGAGTTTGGATTGTTTTACAAAATTTTGCTACAGCTGATCCGTTTAAATGGAATGTCAACGTGTATGTTAATATCAGCTGTTATTTTAGTCTCCAACAAACAACATTGAATAATACCATTACGTCATTATAACGAAGCAAAAATATGTATTTCAAGTTTTTTTTTTAAGCCTGGAGACATTTAATTTTTATTATATTAAAGTTTAATTATAACCTCAAAACAGTTATTTGTGCGAACAGTGCTATAAGTAGTACAAAGAAGAAAATTTGCTTAATACAACTTTTTTGTTGAAAATGCTGCACTTAATCCGATTTCAACTTTTAAAGAAGGTAAGACGGTAGAAATTATGAACTTGTGTAAATCTAATCATCCCGCTGTAATACCTTCATCTTCCGGAAGGGGAGTTTGTTGATGGTAATCCATCCAAAATATTAGGTTTAAACTTAAAACTTTCAACTTCGATGTATTTGTTATATAAACTGTAAACAAAAGGATTTGTGTACTATTTATTGTAAGGATGAAACTATTTTAAGTTTATTGTAGGAAAATGCATTGAATTTTGTATACTAAAGTAGACATCCTAATGAACATGATGTAGCTAATATTGTTTAGTCCAAATAGATAGTTTCATGAGTCTTGCATACCTAGATTATTTTGTCAAAATTCAATTGCATTTTAGTTCCACACTTTTATCATTTGTGTGACATAAATATGCTATACATTTTTTCTTTCAGTTGGCTTGGGTGAAAAGTTTGCGTATTTTACAGAAACCAGTAATTTGAACTTCTGTGCATTGGTGGCTCAAATTTAAGTACGTCAGTTAGCATTCAACTGACAACAGCGAACATGGAAATGGAATTTCTACTTCTGTCAATACAGTAGTTAAAGAGCAAATCTTTTGCTAGTGTTTAATTTTGGTTTGTAGTCCATATACATACATTTAACACTTAAGATGTATCCAATTTTTGTTTCAATAATGGAATATTACAAAAAATTAAGTCCGAGATATTTTCACACCCTGTATAGTTGACACCGTTGTAGTGAAAGTCGTCATAGCTGCACGTCGCCTCGAGGAAGGAAGCCTCCATGTCAGATATGGTAGGCTATACCACTATACCACTATACCATTATACCACTCGCCACATGCCATGCAGCCGCGCAGCACGCGTACACGCGTACCAACTTAATTTAATCAACGCACGCATTCCCGGCGTTTCTACACAATCAACTTGTTTAGGCATCCTTCGTGGGGCGGTGACGTCATCGGTCTGGTATTCTTAGAACATTTTGTGTTTAACCAGACTAAACTTTAGTGGTTGTAGAGCTCGTGTATCCTAATCGGAAGGTCGACGGTTCGATCCTGAGAAAAATCAGTAGCTTTTTGATGGTTCGAAACTGGACCCAGCTGTTCCTGATCATTGAACTTTAAATAAATGATCCTGACTGATGAAACAGCTGATCTTAGTCAGTAAAAAAGCTACGCAGATCATCTCACAACAATTAATACTGTACACTTATCCTCACTCATATTTGGGTTAAAATACGTACCTAGGTAGCGTACCCATCTCAATGATAATGATGATTCATCGCAAGAAAAACTAGTACCGGTATGTCACATTTTGATGGATGAAAGACTGCAATCAGTTGTCCAGTCCTGTCCTTAGTTATCCTGCATAAACTACAAAACCATCTGATCTTAGTCATTAACAAACAAAGACTGTCTCGTCTCATTCATTGAATACTCGTCCTTCACTTATTACGCAATTCACGCATAAGTAACGCATCCTTGTGTCGTCTATCAAAACTAACCAAATCTTATCCTTGTGATAAGGAGATTGCATTATCTAGGTTTTGTACTGGAGAAATCTCAGGAATATCTTCGCGGAAATTCCAAGCTAACTATAGCAATTAATGCACATGAGAATAGCAGTTATAAGATCAACTATGGAGTGAAGCCCTATGGGATTATTGCTAATTTATTCTTGTTTACCTAAAATAGGAGGGGTACGAATCCCAAATTTTGTACTTATAGATCTGTTGACATAGAGAGTGTATAAAAAAAATAAAAACAAACTAATAATAGCATATATACTATCCTTAATAAAATTCTCATTATGCACTACAATTCCTTGATTTTTCTGTATATTTTTAAAGTTTCTAGATGATGTTGCTAACACTAGACACTTCCCAACAAGAAGGGGTCGCTGTGGTTTTGCTCTCAGAAAACCTCCCTCAATGAATATTAACAACCCCCACAGTTTCCGACACTGTTAGCGTTCTTATCAAACTCGGGACAAACACTTTACATAATCATCTGTGTCTTCTATCAAGTTGGCGATTCTAAGAGAATTATGTATTTGTGGGGAAAGATGATGTAAAACCTTGTTATGGTAACGATAATAGTAAAGACGAAAGAGTGGTATAAATCTTTTTTGGGATTTGTTATTTTGTATGTATACAGTTTAGATATTATCAACTTCAAATGGTGGACTCAATAAGCAATCATAAATGTTTCAATGGTATTGATGGTTACCATCTCTATCGACGATTTTAAGTGGTTTAGACTTTTTAAATGGTATGAATAAAATCAGGAGGTAGGTGAAGAAAATATTTATATTTCTGTTGTTCGGTAACTTTGGTTATTGTTAGGGTTTACCATACAATTTCTTTTTGAATGTAGTGTATCAATAATACTTTATATGTAATAAGGGGGTTTTAACGAATCGTCGAATAGTTCTCGAATGATCTTCACTTTTTAAAATATCCAAAATAAATAAAGGCCACCAACAAATCGTAATTAGCTATTTAAAATGTTGTTTCTTTACAATACAATACAATACAAAACGATAATAGATTTTTAACATTCCTTAAATGTATTTGTCAAACGTTTGCAAAGTAACATGTTAAAAATAGGATAGCAAGAAGAAGAAAATGCTTACATAACACGTTTACCGGATCTAGTTCTTAAGTAAAATGTATCATAAATGTATGAGAAGTATTTTTGGAAAAATGAAAATAACCAAGTTCCGCGAAGCAAGGATAACTGTACAAACAAACTTTTTCCCAAGCTTGAGCTTAAGCAAGATTACCACCCCCTTGTCAATGGAATTAGCGACTCTACCTTTCTTGCTTCAGGGCTGCTCAATTGTATTTTAAACTTTGGGAGAAGTAGTAATTATATCATATAATTGGCTATGGATAGCGTATAGAGAACAGTATTTTAATTATTTATAAATGTAGCTGTGAAAATTTTAAATTGTTAATTATTAAAGAACATTAAAAGAATTTAATTTTTAAAGAAGTAAATAAGAAACGTAAAAAATACTTAAAAATATTAAACCTATTTTATTTCAAATCTTTACAATTATGAAAATAGGTTAGATTACACAAGGCTATTGTTTTGCATTGCTTTCGAAATTGTATAATGATAGCTTAATGGTTGGAGAGCAAAAAGTTAAAATTCACTTTCATTTGGGGACAGTTGATAATATTATGTTAGTAAAATACACTTTATGTTGCAGACATGGGACTTACTTTACAAAATCAAATCCTCAATTTAAATGAGTTGTAATATATCTATCAACAATTTGACGAATAACATTGCCAAACCCAAATCCACCGACCACTGTACACGGTAAATTGTAAATCACATAAACCTAGGGGTGCGTTTTAGTTATTTACTACGTGGCTTCATCTTACTGATTTACTACTTTATTAGAATTATTCCAATAAAGTAATCACAATAACATTCTTAGTTGGTCAAACCTTGATGCGAGGACACGTTGGCTATAAACAACAACAGTCGTCCTATAAACAACATCAACAGTCGTCCTATAAACAACATCAACAGTCGTCCTATAAACAACATCAACAGTCGTCCTATAAACAACATCAACAGTCGCCCTATAAACAACATCAACAGTCGTCCTCAACATTGTGAAGCACAACATCAAACTGCAGAGAATATAAACCGAACTTATATTGATTGTATCCCATATAAATTGTTTACACATTGGCAATGTTTACTATAGATACTGTAACATAGATATTAGCTGTTCAACTGTACTGTTTTCCTTCAAAACTGACACTCACGTTAGTTAAGTTTTAACATTGAATATAATACTGATAATAATATTTGTTATGTTTCATATGACTTATTACTTTCTTTTTAAATGGATTATTATATTCTATCTTAATGTTTTGACTTATTCGCGGGTAAAGTTTATTTAGTTTCTCAAGATTATTAATTTGACATTTTGTAAACATTTATAAAAAGTGGTAAACAACTATGCCAGGCAATACTAAGAACAGCACGTACGTAGTTTTAAAGAATAATATAAATATAGTATTTTGTTTTTGACAAAAAGTAACCAAAAACACGAATTGTAATCAAGTAGGATTTTTTTAATTATATCTCGCCAGGTTTTTCTTCTTTGATGGCTGTAGCTATACTCTATAAGGTGAATAAATCATATTTCCTAGATTTAAATTAAATCCAAACCTAAAACTAGAAGAACAAAAATTGTATAAAATCCTTGTGTAATGAAACAATGGGGTAATGATCATCAATAATTCTCTGTTCAATCGCCCATTTTACCCAGATCATCTTTCTTTCTCTCTACAATGCTAATCTATATCCACTATCTCTCTCTTGCTGTTCCATATTCAGTAAGCTCCCCCTAAGCCATATATTATAGGAATTTCTATCTGAAGCCTTATGTTCAGCAAGGAAAAAACTTCTGATTTTAGATGAAAATCCTCACGTTGGATGTTTCCAAAAATGTTAAACATGTTTTTTACTGGATGCATTGTCATCAACTTTAACACTTTAAAATATAACCAGTAGAGTATGTCAAACATTAGCACATGAGAAAATACTTTTACAGCTATATAAATAAAAATACCCTTGCCACAGCAAACCTGCAGACTAAGCGAATTTCCATTTGCCTGATTAAATTTTCAGTTAAATCTCTTTAAACATCAACAAGTGTAACATGTTCCTAGGTTTGCTGATAAGGGAGAGTATTACTTGGGGGTTTATTAGTTTTTAAGGATGTTTAGTTTTTATTAATTAATTTTAAATAAAGGAGACATTTTTTAGTAACAGTAAAAGTTTCTATTCTCAAAAACATAACATCAACTTATTTGTAAACAGATGTAAGATAAACAAGAAGAATCATATGTTATTTTAAAAGCATAGAATAATAAATATCTAAACATCTTCCCCTTTGACAAATTCAATTTTTCTTTTTCTTATGAAAAATGAGTTTCTTCTGAATTGTTTTCCATTTGTATATTGCACTACGTATGATCTTGGAGTTTCACCAACTTTTACTATGATAGCTGGCTCCCAGATCTTGGTCCGAACATCTTGTACATAAATGGGATCCTTTTCATTATATACTGTTTCTTGTTTTGTCGTCTTATCATAATAAGATTTTTGATTGATTCTTTTTGTCTGCATTTGATCTGCTACATCTTGATGAATTATCTTTGGCTCTAATCTGTCATTTGGAAGAGGTAATTTTGATCTTAATACCCTCCCCATTAGTAACTGAGCTGGAGAATAATCAAGTCCTGCAACAACACTGTTTCTGTAGTTAAGTAGGCTCAAATTTAGATCTGATCCTGATTCTGAGGACGTTTTTATAAGTTTTTTAGCAATACCTACAGCTTTTTCTGCTAAGCCATTGGCTTGAGGATAGTTAGGACTTGTAGTTTGTATTTTAAAATTCCACTCCTTTGCGAACTCTCTTAGTTCGTAAGAATCAAAAGGCATGTTGTCAGCTATCATAATCTGTGGAATCCCAAATCTTCCAAATATTTGGACTAATGCATTCTTCACGGATAAACTGTTTTTACTATTCATTTTGACCACCTCTAACCATCTAGAGTAGAAGTCAACAAGTATCAAGTATATCTTCCCAGCACATTCAGCAATGTCTGCGGAAACTTTCAAGAATGGAACATTAGGTATTTCGTGGCAAATGAGTGGATCTTTGATGTTTGATCTTCTATATTTCTGACAAATATTACATCTGTCAACAATGTTCTTCAAAACTGCTCTTACTCCGGGCCAGTAATAGAAATTTGAGACAATTGAATTCATTTTCCTTTCCCCAAGATGGGTCTCATGCAGTCGGTTGATAATTATGGGTCTCAGTTTCTTCGGAATTATTATACGGTTTTTGAAATACAGTAAGCCATCATTCAACTCAATGTCAGATCTGATATTAAAATAATGTGCCAGATCTCCACCACAAGGCAATGATGTAGGCCATCCATTTACATAATACTTCACAACTTGTCCCAAAACGTCATCACTTGCAGTTTCTTTTTTGAACTCTTCAAGTCGTTCATCTGAAAAATTTACAATTCCTGTTTCGGTTACACAGTGTACCATATCTAGCATGGTGAGGTCAACTGGCTCATTTGTTTTTACGCCACATCGTGACAAGAAATCAGCTATATACATGTACTTTCCAGCCAAGTACTGTATTTTGAAATTGTAGGGCAATAACTTTAGCCTAAGTCTTTTTAATCTATTATTCTGTATTTTATTGATAGGTTTTTGCATTAGTGACACAAGGGGCATATGATCAGATTGAATAGTGATGTCTTCATGTCCGTATACATAAGCGTGTAGTTTTGAACAGGAGAAATATACTGCTAGCAATTCCTTCTCAACTTGGGCATAACCGACCTCAGCTGAGTTAAGAGACCTAGACGCCATGTAAACAGGTTTGTTGTTTTGTAGCAAACAGCACCCAAGAGCATCTTGAGACGCATCACACTGTATGATTATAGGAGCTGTCATATCAAAGGGAGCAATAATCTGGTCACTAGAGATTAGTTGTTTAATATTATCGATAGCTCTTGAGTGTAGAACAGTCCACTGCCAATGAACATTCTTCTTTAAGAGCTCCCTAAGTGGCGAAGTTATTTGTGATAAGTTAGGGATGAAAGACCGAAGGAAGTTTACCATACCCAATAAACTTTGCAGTTCTTTCTTATTAGAAGGGTTCTTTAGAGCTTTTATAACTTCAACTTTCTCTGGATCAGGACGCATACCATTTTTGCTAAAAATAACACCTAAATATTTAATTTCAGGTAGACAGTATTGGAACTTGTTTATATTGAATTTAATATTCAGACTTCTGGCCCGCTCTAGGACTTTCTTGAGTATTTCATCATTTTCTTCTTTAGAGTTAGAAGCTATGCATAAATCATCAAAGTAGACCGTTACTCCTGGAATATCCTCAAAATATCTTGCTACACACTTATGAAATAGTTCAGGCAAATTACTTAAACCAAATGGGCAACGTAAAAATCTATAAGTTCCATATATTGTGCTGAAGTTACAAAGTTGACTAGATTTTTCGTCTAGTTTGATGTGATAGAAGCCATCTTTTATATCTAAGATGCTATAAAATTGTTTATTACCCAATTTTGGAAATATCTCATCAATAGTGGGAATCGTGTATCTCTCTCTAACAATGTACTTATTCAAATTTTGTGGGTCAATGCATATTCTCAATGAGCCATCAGGTTTTTCAACTATCACTACATTTGACACCCATTCTACAGGCTCATTGACTTGTTCAATTATACCTCTATTCATGAGATCATCAAGCTTGTCTTTAAATTTTTTGGTGATTTTCAATGGGATACGCCTAGCTGAATTGGCTTGAGGTACCGCATTATTTGTCAACTTGATAGAACATTGGTCAGGAAAACAGCCCAAACCACTAAATACATCTTTGTAAATATCACATATGTTTTGTTTGCCCTTACAAGCACTCGCATTCAAGTTTACTTTACCTAGGTCATCGATTCTTTGTATCAACCCTAATCTAGTGCATGCTTCAAGCCCTAAGATAGGTGTGGAACTGCCTTTTACTACAATACAATCCATTATATCTAATTTCTCATTCGTTTCTACTTGAACAGTAATCTCTCCCAAAGGTATTATCTTAAAGCCACCATATGCTTCTAGTCGTACCTTACTTTTTCTTAGTTTACATGATAAGCCAGAGTTCTTAATGATATCATAAGGTATTACATTTACCTCAGCACCCGTATCAAGTTTGAAATTGACACGTAAGGTATTGTCTATCAGTAAGTTTTTGAACCATACCTTTTGTTTGACGGCGTTTACCAAGTGTACAGAGTCAATCAATTCAGCCTCGTTTTCTTCAGCCTCTTGTTGTTTTTCATCAATATTATACAAAGGTTGAGGTTTGTCTTTGTTCTGCCTTGTTGCTGGAGCACGTTTCTTCAAACAGACGTTGCTGAAATGGTTTGGCTTCTTGCACCAATTACAAAATTTGCCTAATGCAGGACAGGTCTGGTTATAGTCGTGATTCCTTCCACATTTCCTACATTGGTGTTCGGAAATGTTATATGATTTTGGCTTTATCTGGTCAGTACTGAAAAAAGGAACCCGGTCGTTTTCTTTGTTTATAATCTTCAGATTATTTTCAGCAAGCTCAATACTCTTGCAATATTTAATAATTTTGTCTATTGATGCATCATCCCTTAACAAACGTTCCTGGGTTTCTCTGGAAAAAATGCCAAGTGCTATCTGTGCTTTCATTAGTTTGGACTCTTGATCTTTGAAATCACAAATCTTTGCACGATGCCTTAAGTTAGCTAGAAACTTGTCAAATGATTCTCCTTCAGATTGTCTGCATGTGACAAATTTGAAAACATCCATAATTTCATTCTTTTTTGGCAAACAATAATTTCCCAGAACATCCATGATGGATTCTATACTTTCATCAGTGACATCTGTGACTAAAGAATTGTACAGCTGTAAAGCTTCTTTGCCCATCAAATTCTTCAATCGTGCCACTTTTACAGGATTGGGTTTCTTCATTGTCTCTGTGGCTATAAAGTAGTTTTCAACGTCTTCCTTGAACTCCTTGAAATTTTCTGGCATATTGCCTATTAATGATAACTTATCTGGTTTATTGAATTCCATTTTTGAGCAGTCACAAACAAAATATAAATACACTCAAATGCACGACTGCGCCATGTTTAGTTTTTATTAATTAATTTTAAATAAAGGAGACATTTTTTAGTAACAGTAAAAGTTTCTATTCTCAAAAACATAACATCAACTTATTTGTAAACAGATGTAAGATAAACAAGAAGAATCATATGTTATTTTAAAAGCATAGAATAATAAATATCTAAACAAAGGACATTTTATGGTTTAAGGGTTCAAAAATGAGAAAAGCTAATTTTTACCCTATACAACCCCGTTCCCAAGGTCCTATCATGCTGGTTCGCGAGCTCATTCAAGTTTCTGCTCTACACCTTCAAACCAAATTTCATTTAAATCAGACAAAAATAACTCAAGTTAACGCGTTCACGGCCGTATATATTTACGGTATATAAATTTGAACGAATAGTGTTGTTGGTCTCTAGGGACATCATAAGTAGGCTATTATCGGTCCCGGCTCTAGGTCTTACCGCGCTACCTACTGCAATAGCTACTTCCCTATAGGGATATTCGCTAATAACCACAAACTATAGTGTTTATAGCCATGGCATACTTTACCAGTCGCGAAAATTCCCAAACCATTCAGAATTTGTGGAATGATTAATTTAGCCATAACCATGGTCATTAAGTAATAAAATAAAATATTTTATACGTTAATTATATTCCATGGAAAATTATCCAACACTGACTTAGGAACAAATGTACAAATGAACAAACTCTGTTTGCCATAGCAATTTAATTTAGTATTGATTTTTCTTCCACCAAAAAATTTTGAATAAAATTCGCGAACAAAGTGAAAGCACTTGACGAACAAAGTAGGGGTGGTAAGAGTTAAGTTGTACAAGGTTTTGGTTGGAAGGGGGGAAGGGGGGGAAATAATGATCCAGACTGGTGGAGAGGGCAATGCCCTTCCAACCACCCTCCAGCCATGAGCTTAGGGTGGACCGCCCTCCCAACTACTCATATGGTCATGGCTTGGTAATTAAACAGATTAAATCAATTAAGCCCTACTGGGCTGTCGCACTACCACTAATGATAATGTACATTGTGGTTCCTAACATAGGTTTTTTGGATGAACGTGTTATGTTACAACATCGACTATGAAGTATACAATCACAAGCACAGTAACCCAGTTAAGAGTTATGAACCAGTTTATGGTACAGAGGCAAGTTTTGGTTTTTGCGAAAATTAGATCTTCTGTAAACCCGCTGATTATATTTTTAAAACAGGTTTACATGACTTATTATTGATGTAGAAACGTAAATGATAATAATAATATATATCATTAAACTTGATGGAAAGTAAATACGACACGTCTAACAACACTTTAATTAAAACATATTTAAATTTTACACTTATACTGTTTTTGAGGCCGTAGAATGATTGGCACACATTTTTAGCCGATTTGGAATAGCACGACTGGCACAATCATTAGAGGGGATTAAGAAGGGTCAACCTGTAAGGTTCAAAAAGGCACGATTGGCACAACAGACCCGTAAGGAAGTAGCAGCCAGGAAGCCAGAATGCGGGAAAATGGAAATTGTTTTGTCCCAACAAATTCCCTGCTGTGGTGCTTATTGGAGTAAGCAAGGTGTAAGTTTACGCGACAAATCTGCAGCTACACCAACCTAACTTAACCTAACCTAACTTAACCTAACCTAACTTAACCTAACCTAACTTAACCTAACCTAACTTAACCTAACCTAACTTAACCTAACCTAACTTAACCTAACCTAACTTAACCTAACCTAACTTAACCTAACCTAACTTAACCTAACCTATCTTAACCTTTGAAAATACGTGATATTACCGGCAAATGACAGTCGTAGCAGAGTTGGCGGAGAATTTCAAACTTCCCGTTTTCCCTCGTTCGATGGCGTCTACCTGGTCGAGCGGTTGTGCCAATCGTGCCTTTTCCAAGCAGGCGAGTTGACCCTACTTATTCCGCTTAAATGATTGTGCCAATACTGCCATGGGCAGAAGATCCAAAAATGTGTGCCAATCGTCCCGTTCCCGTTTTGGCCGAGATAGCAAATACATTATTTAATGATGGTATGTAGTGATCAATTTTGATTGGACACTCTAATCATCATAATAAAAATCATAAAAAAGAATAAAAAATGCACAGGAGTGCCACATGTAAGGGTCTTCTTTTTTAACATCCCTTAATTTTCCATGGAGATACCAGATCAAAGTATTGAGTATATCTTTAAAACATTTAAAATAAAATATGTTACTGATTTACTTGTAATGTTGTAATAATAAAACGATTAAATTACACAATTATTGTTCCAACTACTTTATGTTATATAAACTGTTAAGACGGATTCATTTCGCAATCACTTATTTCATATTCCAATATCTCAGCACAATTTAAAAATCGTCCTTTTTTTCAAACTTTAATGAAGCGTTGGTCAACAATTGGGTAAAGTTACAAGCCAGACTTTTATTACGGTCAGAAATTTTAGGTAAATATTAAAGTTTCTCAAAATTAAAAATTAAACCTAGCAAAATTAAGAAGACGTCGTACGTGTACGACCAAGTAATTCTAATCACTGTTCACTATTTTTTGTGTGAATCAAGCTTACTATCATCATAGATTTGTCAATGTACAAAAATCCAACACAAATTACTTTTATTAGGTAATTATATAAAAAAAGGTTCTGGATACGGGGGAAATGGTACATTTCTAACTGATAAAACATAATAAACTCAACTTTAATTCATCCACTTTGCAATTTGTTTCCCTTAAACGCTTAGCCATATTTCTTACACAGAAATAATTTGAAAGAGATGTTTACTTTAAATGCCCCAGGAGCTCTTCTCTTTAATTTTCCGTCTCACCCTCCTCATATTTCTCTCTCTCACTCTGGAGCTTAAAGTAATCAAAAGTAACTTTTGGTCCTAATGGCATCAAGTTTTGGTGACTTTTACCTCACCAATGGTAACTTTTCCTGTACTATTATGATTTTCACGCAGAAAATATGATTCATTAATGATAAAGTGAAGGCAGTAAATTATATTGTTATTTAACAATGGGCATTATTGTGTTATTCAATTTTTACATTCCAATTTCCACAGTTTAATTTTAGAACATGAAAAATATTACCATAAACAAAATGTCTTAAACGTATTACGTATTAATGTGTGTATCCACACAATTCATTTTAGTAGGTTGCGAAAATTATTGATTTTATTTCTCGCAAATTAAATGTATGTCTATTATTCTTAACTTGCAGAATTCAGCAGAATCCAGTGATATAAACAGTCCTGAAACTGTACAGTTTTTGCATTTTAATGTATTTAATTTAAAAATCTAATTAAATTAAATTTATTTATTCCATCATCACTATTTATACTCGTTCCGGAGTTAAACATTGATTTCCTTGCACCAAAAAAGGTAGAAAATAGTATCTCACACTGACAATACGATATAGAACGTATAATATTTGATAATTAATAGTCATCTCTAAATAATCATTTATTTATCAAGGTTATGTCCGATATAATTATGAGATTGTAACAAAAACAAATATTTTTAAATAACAATGTTAATCCAACCGTGTTTAATCTTGACATTAGCAATGTTATAACATCAGTGTTACATGTTAATCCTTATTGGCTCTAGTCTTCATAATGGCTTTTGAGCCGTTATGCTCCACAGTAGGTCTATATAGGGTCACAACTGTTTTATGGATCACCCTTTCTGCTTTAATCAAGCTTATAAATGGATGTTTCAAATATTTAACATATCAAAGGTGTAAAACTACATTTAATGCTCTGTGTATACAGATAATATAACAGATTAAAATAAAAGTTTAAAGTGCATCTGGAATCTAAAACAACATTAATCAACAGCTTATCAACATATTGTAAAATAAAAAATAAAAAAAAACAACGGGATTATATTGTCCAGTAGATTAAAATAAAATAAAAATTCAAGCACATTATCCATGCATTTTCTGACACAACTAAAAGTAAGTTATCAAACTGTTTTAATACATTATATAAAACTTGTATGTTGTTTTGATGGATTCAAAACTGAGATAAAGTAGTGTAGCCCTCGGCACGTGAAGCTCACATTTAGATAACATCAAATCTGTAGGGATGAGGGAGCGCTATCTTTGTTACATTTTATGGAAGATACAGTAACGAAGTTGAATATGAAATAAACGCGAAAGTAATTACAGTCTTTTTACAAATACAGTTATAAATACTAATGTATATTTTTTATTAGACGATATGTTTTTTTTTTTATTAAAATACGTATATGTGTGTATGTTTATATACTGGTAGTGTATGTATGCAAACATGTTTGTCATTTTGGTGGACTGTATTTAAGTCGCTGGTTCATATCCAACTCGAAGGACCAAAAAAGTTAAATAACAGCGTTGCGTTGAAATAAAATATAAATTCTAAAAAAAAATAAGTAAGAGCTTTAAAATTTGTATTAAAAACAATAAATAGAACAGATGTTAATTAAAATAATTTAAAATAAAAAAAGTCAACAACAAAGATGAAAGAAGTAATTATGGTAGTATGGCAAAGAGGATCAAACATATGTGTATGTATGTTGCCTAAAGAAGGGTGATTTTATTTTGTTTTAGTGCTCCGTATGTTGATTACATGAGACAAAATATTGAATGGACATTATGCCAACACAGCAGACGGTCGTATGCCATTGTTGTATGTGCCCTATAGGACAAAATATTTTTTATTTTATGTAAATAATATGTTATCAATAAAACACTTTGCTATTCTATTCTATAAATAATAAACAACATTTTTAAAATCTTTGATCAGATTTAAACTTCACATCACTTTATGAACGGACTTCAGAAAACAAATTTTTACATTGAAATACAATACCGCTAAAACAAGATTTACAATCACTACAAATATAGTTTGATACAATTTATTTTTATCATTAATTAGGCCTACTAAAATTATATTTACTGATTGTAGTTAATCATACTTAATTAAGATTTAGATAAAGTTTACTCTAGATATTTTTTAAAATATATAATATCACCCTTTAAAGATATAAAAAGAAGAGTAAACCATTAATACAAGTTTTTCAAACACGAGATTTATTTTCGGTGGAAGAGGCAAATATTTGAACGCTTTTAAGCAATATCCAAACAACATCATTGAGTTTCGGTTTGATGAAACTCTTTGGCGTTGATCTTTCTGTTTGTTTGGATCAAAAGAAAATTTTGTAAATATTAAAATGTGTATTTTTAATTTGCTACTCCCCACAAACGGAAACTTTAATTGGTATGTTTTAAAGTCCAAGTTCATGCGTTTTTTTTGTGTGCTTGCCTGTTTAGATGGGCTGTAGAACTTTTTTTAATAATTCGAAGTACTGCCAGTATGAGAAAATGATATTGACATACAAAGGAATGCGATACCCTCCATAGTGTATATAGTCTAAAGTTTGAAAAGATATGAAAAATTCAACTAAATAAGAATTAAATTTATGTGTCTGTTAAGTATTTAGTTATGTTCAAAATGGACGTTAATTTTAGCTACTTATTTCATGTTTCAAAATAAATATTCATAAATATTTAAATATAATTATCATAACCAGACATAACTCACTACACATGGTTTAGATTTTACGATAACACAAAAAGTATACTTGTAACCCCAGTATATGTTTAAACTTAACGAAGCTATCCTAGCCAGGCAAGGGTTTGGAAGTGTAAACCACCTTGCTTAAATCCCTATTAATACACAAACCCGAGTAAAATTATGGAGGTGGGTTATGGCGGACGAGATTTGAAACTTTAATGAAGCGTTGGTTATGACTCTGCTAGGTTACACGGTTAAGTTACAAGCCAGACTCCCATCACGTGCAGAGATTTTAATTAAATATTAATTTCTTAAATTTTGAAATTGAAACCTCTATTATTAATTGTACTTAATTTACATAACTTTATAGGTATGTGAAATTGGCCTACTCAATAGCCTACCCACAATCATGAATTACAATCGCTAGTTCCTGTAAGTCTCCTAGCATAGATAAAAGGAGTCTTTTAATCCATGGTTCTACATAGTTCTACAACATTGTTATTTCGTAGGCTATTTATACAATTACAAATTTAGTTACGGTCTTTTTAACATGAAGCATATTATTGTAAAGGTTCCTGAAAAAAGTTATGATACCTAATTACAACAAATACAAAATATTTACCAAGCAAGTAAATATTACACATAAAAACTGTTAGTTCTGAAATCGCATTTGAACAATTACAAATTTAGTTACAATTTTTTTAAACATGTAGAATACTTTTGTAGATATTCATGAAAACAGTCATGATACCGTATCACAAATACAAAATATTTACCAAACAAGTATATTAGACAAATCTCTCTGGTTCTGCGTTCTATTGAAAAAAAAAAAAAAAATAAATGAACTAACGTTCTCAATTTGGCAACTCTTGCACACGAAATTCCTAATTGTTACGTAAGAATAGAACGATTAGTTAGGTGTCAACGATTTTCTTCTCGTGTCACAAAAATCTTCTCCCGAAATAAACAAACTTTGATTTATTTTAATCGTACTCATTACAGCCAAAAGCCTTGAGCACGGTTGAAAAGACGCCAGCAATCTAGGTGGCCAGGTAATCTATGGTGTTTTTGCGTAACACTCCAGACCATAATGTGCGGTTTGCCTAGATACAGAGCCAGCACCCAATGTAACTGTACACCAGTGGTGTGTAAGGAGGTGTTGGTGACAGGATGTGCGTGGTCGCATACCTTCAGATCCTTACATCCTGGCTTATTGGACTGTGATCCTTGAAGCGACCTGAGTAAAAATCATGTCTGTTAGTTGAAAACCTTTCATGTAATATATTTGAGTCGATAGTTAACAGACAGCCGCAATGAAGAATGACATTATATAATTCTCATTATCTATATCAATTGAGATGGGGACGCCACCTATATTATAACGGGGCAGACTCAACTGGTCCCGTAAGCCAGGTACCCTACTTCTACTGGTCCCAGTCTCAAGTAAGGTCTCTTAATCCGCACTTCCACTGGTCCCGTCGGCAGCCCCTTTGTAATTTGTCTAACAGGATTACTGCTATATAGTGTCTGTATAGCTATCAATGCCCATTCATCAGTAGGAGGAAGGGGCCTGAGGTATTTCGTTGTCTCTAAAAACACATGTTTGGAGAGTGTTTGATAGATTTAGATAGTGTTACCAGTAACATTAAAAAGTACAGCATTAATGTTTATATACTTTCAAGTGTTTAAAAGGTGATTCAGCGAATGAGTATCAGTAATATGGCATGTTATAGAATTCATTGGGTTTTAATTCCTAAGGATACTATACACAGTGTTGTGAATAATTTTCTATTATTTCATGCTGAAAATATCTATACTATTATAAAAAAGAGGTGGTTGCTGTATGTGTGTATGTGTGTATGGGAAAAGTAAACTCGAAAAATACTGGTCGGATTGGGCTGAAATTTGGCATGATGATAGCTCACATTCCCGATTAACATATAGGCATATTCTTATTTCAAAAATCCTTTCGGGCTCCGCCCCAGTGGCTCTGGAGTTTCCCATGTTAACCTTATGAGAAATGGAATTATTGAATCTTAACAGCTGTTTCAATTAAACAAGTTGGTTCTGTTCTATGATGTTCAATAGCATTAAAGTTACAAGGATTACCAACAGGGTGCAGCACTATTATTTCTTTTACATTTATGACAACAGCTAATTTGTAACCAAAAGGTGAGTGAGCGTAGCGAACGAACTTCAACCTGGAGGCGAGTTAGCGTAGCGAACGAGCTAACCTGAAGGCAAGTGAGCGCAGCGAACGAGCTCCAACCTAAAGGTGAGTGAGCGTAGCGAACAAACTTCAACCAGGACGTGATTGAGCCATGCGAACGAGATAATCTTGAAAATTAAGAAGTTAAACGGGGCAAAGCCCGCGGGTTACAGCTAGTTTAGTATAAAATACAAATGCGTTAAGAAAAGAACTGAAACAATATACAAAGACATGTGTTTAAAACAATCTATATAAATAAAACTAGAGTTTTGTATGTACATTGCTCAGATTCATACATTTTTAGGTTATTTTTACGTTTTATACATTAAAGAAGCCGAAACAAGTCTCATCTCAATTTCTGTCTGCCTGTCTTCCGTCTGTCACGGCCCAAGAGCCATTTACGCGGCCTTCTCCTGAAAAACGAGAGTACCTATCAAGATCCGAATCATTTTAATGTATTCACTGGATTGGCGAGAGTGTCTTTAGCTATTAAAATATGGCCTCATTACTTTTTTAAATAAACTTACGGACGTTTAAAAGCCCAATTTGGTGCGATTTTTGTCAAGTTTTCTCCCAATTTTTATCACATAATCATCTATGAAATAGCGAACAGCTGTTCGGATCGAGATTATTTTTCTCTAGATGTCACTGATATGTTTACATTTAATGTTATTTACAAATACCGCAATCATTTCCGATCACGTTTCAAAAGCAAATCCAAACCAAGTTGGATTAAAACAGTTTTTCCTTACATAACGGATTTAATTAATCGCAAGTTCAATAATTTGTGGGGTAATCGTAAATGAAAATAGAGATTCTTTGTGTATAAAAGTTTTCTTGAGTTTTGATAACCGGGAAAAAGACCTTGAATCAGTGTTTTATATGGCTGGGAAACTTACATTTTTTACATAAGCATTACCAATAGCTAACATAAAAGGTTTAAACTCATTGACGGCACTTCAATGATGGTGGTTGTGTAAAGTGTAAAGTGACAACTGCAGTGGGTGATTGTAACAGAGGTTTACGGATTATGCTCAACTCGCTTTTCCAATGTGTCTTCTCATCGCTATGTGCTGCTCGCTGGACCATACAGCCAATAGACCAATTGCCTATCTCTTGGGATCGTAGGCCTAAACAATTATTCGCAAGTTGGTAGCGCATATTATATTACTCAGTGTTCCGTACGGACAGGACAAGAACACCTTTGATAGTAAAATTTCCAACCTGAATGTTTAATAGCGAGGTTGAGGTATAGTATTTTAACTAAATATCGTTTGGTTAGTTAGGTAAGGTTAACCTAACCTAACTAACCAAACGATATATCGAATTAAACAATCGAATAATCAATATTACTCATTTGGTTGCTTGTGCCAACAGATATGGAAGTGTACCCCTTATAGTTCTATTACGCATTTTTTTTTACTTGAAACTGTCGGATACTGTATTTGTTTCTATATAATAGTTTGGCCAGCATATTTGAAAATATGCAAACCTACTGCTATTCTTTATATAGGAAGGTTTCAACTGACCACTATATGATCCCCGTGGGTAGAACGGGCAGACAGCTAAAAGATGAATATTTACGATTTAATAATAACTAAGTACATTTAAAAACATATTTAACAAAAATTGATACAAACATTGATCAAAAACCAGATCAAATACGATGATATATGAAATTAAATTGCGGAAAAGATATATTTACAATTGATAACGAAACAAAAAAACTCATAAAATATACGAAAAAACGAAAAATACGACAAACTGAATGCTTACAAAGATTTTACAAACAAACTACCATATTACAAATGACTAAAAACTATATTTACAGACTCTATTCCCCTCGACTAAACCTCTCAGGGTAAGGAAACGTTTGATACACATTTTTAAATACCCCCGCCGCAGCAAACCTGCAGACTAAGCGATTTTCATTTGCCTGATTGGTTTTACACTAAAATGTATCCTTAAAAATTTCACATTTATTCCCTATTTAAATAACATTAGTTTAACGAGTATGCCTACTTAGGTTTGCTGCAACAGGGAGGGTAACAATGTGTTTTTTTTTTTTGTAAAATGTTAATAGTTTAGTATGAAATTAATGCATTTTCCAAATTTGATCAAAATATGTTCATAAACAAGCAAACTACAACAGTTAACTTATTCTCCATAAGAATAACTTGGGAATTTTAAAATAACAGATTTTTGGAATTTTCTCCGTAAAAATTAGGCGCATAATAACGCTTTAATATACTAAATAATTTGATTTTTAAGCTCTACAAAATAGTTTGAAAAGAAATTGCCAAATTTTAAGTTTTTAGGGTAAAAAATGGGAAAACACCATAAAACCCCCCATAAACCCCTGTTCCCATAGTCCGATCATGCTGGTTCGCAAACTCATTTGAATACACATAAGTTTACACGTTTGTACCAAATTTCATCAAAATCGGAACATTTTTGCTCGAGTTATCGCGCTAACAACCGGTGTGGTGTTATATATGAATTTGAACGGATGGTGTTTTTTGCCTCTAGGGACCTCAAAACGAAAAAATAAATCGATCCCGGGTCCAGGTCTCACCATGAGTACTACGGTAATAGCTTATTCCCTATAGGGGAAATTCGCTAAAAGTGACCAGGTCGATCTCCCCTGTTGAAAGAGATTCTAGCTTTTTGTCGATGAAGTATTTCATTGCTACAGTCTTCTTTTTCCTCCACGTTCCTTCTCTCCCCTTAACATTTGATTTTGAACATAAATATCCCTACTAACTTTGCTTATTACAGTACTACCTCTTGTACTCAATTTTGTTTACTTCTCTCATAGATGTTTAAAGGTATATTTATCAACATCCCCTTATGGTAGGTGAGTGCTACAAAACCCCAAATTCGCAACATTCTTTGATACCGAAAGCGCTGCAAGTATTTGCTGTTGTTGACGTGTAAAGTGAAGTGATGCATTGTTTAGAGCTTCGCGATGCGATGATGACCTGGCGAGGGAATTCCAAAATTCGCACCATTCATGGCCGAGGACAGGACTGCAAGTATTTATTGTTTGTTTACATCACGCTTCATGCCTCATTGCCCCACTGGATTAGCCGCCCCAAAACTACCTGGACCTCTCGGGACCAGTGGAGTCGTTTTATTGCCCCAACCTTTTTCGTCCCTCGGATTACGGGACCAGCTAACCATTACCCATTATAACCATCTGAGTGAGGTGACCTGTGTATAGTTCGGCCGCTTAGAAAACGACCTGCGCGCTAATGCTAAACCAATGCTGGAGGAGGTCGTTTTCTAAGCGGCCGACCTATAGCTTTGTTATTGACTACGATCAGCTGTTTTATTGCCCAGGATCATTTACTTAATGATCATTGACAGCTGGGTCCCACTTTCAGACCATCAAAAAGCTAATGACTTTTCTCAGTATCGATCCGGTGACCTTTTGATTGTTAGGCGAGCGTAAGCACTCAGCTACCCAGATATCAAGCCAATCTCAAAAAATGTTCTTGAAGATTAACTGTGTCTAAAAGGTTTTTGAGGTGAAAAGTAGCCTAAGTGTTATTTTCTATTACTTTAGTAACTTGTATTTAGATCAACGGTTTCTAGTGCAATGGTTTTATGGGCAGGAAATTGAGTGATTACATTTTATTGATAGTTAATTAGGATGGGAAGCGGTAAAGTTGACTACTGTTACAAAAAGAAATCGTTTGATTAGCTATTTTTTTTTACAAAAGGATATATAGTGTAAGAAAAGTTCCATGAAGATGCCACACTCAATGTGCATAGGGTTATTTAAAATCCTACAAGACCTTCGGGCAAAAATATATAAATAAATCTGTATAATACAGGTCTTGTCACCTTTCGTTTTCATCAGATAAAGCAGAAATAGCGTCCAGTTTTTTCAATCAGTTTTTTCTCAATTCAATATGAGAATTCTTACGGCGAGTAAACAGTTTAATTAGCATTTTCTTACTACTTAGTTTTAATGTTTCTTCAGTTATAAGTAAATTAAAATATTCCGGATGTAAATTATACATTGCAAGGTATTCGTATTTTAAAGATCTCGTGCAATATGTATTCGATGCACCTCGTAAGGTATTCGATGCAAATTTATCTTCACCAACAAGAAACAATACTGAAAATGACGAAAATGTAATCGAGAATTCCCAAAATTTCGATTTGGAAGGTTAAAAATTATGCACCAAAGACATGGAAGAACGGCGAAAACACTACTCACCATTTTACAAACTCAATTAAACACAGACAATTTCCTGATGTAACATGATGCAACACAAGCAATGATTCAGTGCAACAGGAAGTTGGGGTGTTTAGCTAATTGTAATTGCAACAATAGAGTCACTGCATATTCAGGTGGCAGCGAGGAAGCATCAGCTGGGCATGTCAATCAGCTGATCGCCACATGTAACATTGCCGTCTGTAGACAGACTGTGAGGACATCTTTGTATGATTGTTGAAGACAAAGCATTGATCATGATCGATACTAAATGATTAAGGTTTGCTTGTTGGCTTGAACGAGTATTGTTGTAAAGAAAACGATTTAAGTATTACCTTTGTACATTGGAAGCATAGAACAGTATGGTTCTCACACACTTTTATACTTATAAAACTTTTAAACATCTACTTTATTCTTATCAACCCTTTATAATGGAGTTATTAATGATTGAAGTTCAGACTGTAAGGTCAAGTATGAATATAAACATAGCTTGCGTGCTCACAGAAAACGTTTAACTTTTTACTGTACAATATTTTATGTCACCAATAAAACTGCAGTTACCTTTGAAATATGACGTAAATGATTTAAAGCACGCTAAGTTTTATGTTTCATTCAACCTTCCCTCATACAATTTTAATAGAAAAATATTGCTCGTTAAATTTGTATTTTAACGTTTAACATCGTATTTGTGTTAAAAGAATATATTAAGTTATAAATTATTTTAAAGTTCTATGAGTTATAAAGAAATATATTTACTCTAAATTAATGAGTTCTTTAAAATGTATTCAGAATTTAAAGTCCTCAAAGTAAGGTTAGCAGAAAGAAGAGGGAATTATGAACTATTTCTTTAGCTTTTATTTCCTTCCAAAGAAGCAATGCAGATGGCATATTGTAATAGTTAAAGAAATGTTTAACATTTTGTCCTGTGTAAACGGAGTGTTCTAAATTGAAGATTTATTTAGTCAACCAAAATTTTTAAAACTCGTTATTGAAATTTGTAATTTAAAAATAATACTCGACGAAAATTTGTAGGGGTCTCGATCGTTGGTCAAGGTACTACAGATCATGAGTTTATTTAGTAAACACTATTACACTTGTTTATTTTATAATCAACATAGCCTCATAGTTACAATAATCTGTCTAATTGTATTAAAACTTGTTGTTTTTAGATTTTGTATACAGCTTAGGAGAAATTATGATTTTATGATAAAGAACAATTTGGCGAATTAGTAGTCAATTATCTTAAAAGTGAGTCTTGTGCAAATTAGTTGGATTAGCCCCAACAACCACATGTTGGCAAGACCTAAACCCCTGTAGGAGCTGTCTGGAGTTATAAACCAATGTACGTTTTGGCCACAACTAAAATGAGTAAACCGGTGGCATGATTTGAGTTACACAGCCTAAAATCATGCAGTTATATAATCACTCAATATCTAACGTTATGTTAGGTTTGAATTTTTTAAATATACCTTTATTAGATGAAAGTGTTTTTCAACAGGACCCAAACTTAGACTTCACTAGGCTTTTGTAGAACACAGTGTTGTGTAAATAATTGAGAAAAGTTCATCTTCAATGCTAGCATTGTACAATTTATACAGACATTTTAGCATACAAATAACTATAGTTCGGCAGCTTAGAAAGCGACCTCCTCCAGCATTGGTTTAGCATTAGCGCGCAGGTCGTTTTCTAAGCGGCCGAACTATAGTATGTTTTTATTGATCAGTGATATACAATCTATTGATTACTTTTGGGACTGACTACCAGTGTATCTTTTCGTGGACAGATATAATACGAAGACCATCCTCCTCACCGAAGATACAAATACCTTTAGTTGATAGGAGAGAATACAACTCAATACAAAAGAGAATACAAAATAGTTACCTTACACCCTAGTGATGAAATATATTTTTCCTACAGTCGCCTGACAAAGTGGCACTGATTATGTACAGAAAGCTGCTAACTGCTGCACTTGCTTACTGTTGCGGGCTTAGCAGGTTCTTTACAAATAAAACTTGGCGATTTTATAATAACTATTTATTTACACTAATTATTCTATATTTACAGATATTACAATTACCTAACACCTATCTAACCCTATCTAAACCTAGCTAATGCCTATTCTAATTTACAATGTTTCTACTTACAGCTAGCCTCTACAGGATTTATCACTACTTCTGTCACAACACTGTCACTACACTGTCACTAGTGTCACTACACTGTCTCTACACCGTCACTGCACTGTCACTCCACTAGCACTAGCACTGGTCACTCACACCGACGGGCGCTTGCCGCGACGATTCTCGGAAGGCTCAACTCAACTCAACTGCCGTGTGCCGGAAGACGGTCCCTTATATAAGTTTACCGTGGAACATTCTGGAGGCACCTAGTAGCCCAAACAAAGCTGTTTACAGATCACCGTAGAAGCTTCTGGTGGATGTCAAAGACCCTATTGACGTAGTCCGTTGACATGGGTCTATTGTCTTTCACTGGCACGTACGGAGAAACCCGTGTAAACAAACAACCCTTTTGATACGGCGCCTGGCTATTGTTGCGCGGTTCTCCTGACTTGTAACACTACCCCCTCCTTAAGACTGTTCTGTCCCAGAACAGATTTCCCATGAAGCTTGCGATCTTCTGGTCCACCGGAGGTTCCCCATGGGTTGTATACGCAGACCACAATTTCGATGCCAGTGTCCTCGAAAAGTTCCTGCACCATATTTCTTACAGTCTTCCATTCCAGTCCGTCGTAACCACATCCCAGCCTTGGAATAGCAAGCTTTTTGATTCCAAACCGAAGAAGTTTGTCTCGCAGGTCTTGCAGACTCTTCTTCAAGGATTCGTAGGAGGGCTTCCGGCTTGTCGTTTCCTTCGTAACGAGGTAGAACAGATGCCGTCCATTGCGCTTCAGGTGAAGGGTGGTGCCAATGGCGGGTATCTGACGCTCGAGATCTTCAGTCCCTCCAAACTTTTTCCTGAAGACTGTGGCTATACCTCGCGACGCTCTCAGGTCTTCTGCTACGCAGTGGGCCAAGGCATATTCCACTGGCAAAGTAAAGAGGTCCTTGTATAACAGCCTCGGTCCTTCATTTCCACGTCTCTCAGGCACGATGTCTCTTGGCTCAGTTGAGAGGTTCCGAACTTGTTGTTCCTCTTGTTTGCCGTGATCTCCGTTGTAGGGTGCAAGCCTGTTGAAATGGACTAATATGGGTTTGCCGTATGGTTGCCTCTTAATCCGGTAGATGACGTCATTTAGACGGGAAATAACTTCATAAGGTCTTTCCCACGAGTTCTGGAGTTTAGGTGAATATCCACGAAGCCTTCGGGGATTATGTAGCCACACGAGATCACCAGGTGTGAACCCTCCTCTCTCGGCCTTTACGTCGTACCTCTCCTTCATCCTGTCACTTGCTCCAGATATGTTGTGACGGACTTTCTCATGTATCTCGTCTATCATCTTCCCGTTCTTAGACAAGGGAGCCACATCCTGCCACGATGGTCTTCCTTTATTGTCCATCTTCCATTGCTTGGTGTGTTTTAAGTCTGGGTCCCCCTTCTGGTCCTCTGAGAGCTTCTTCTTGCTCTCTTCGTCGTTAATGACGGTCACACGACGAACCGATGCACTGTAGTCTTCCTTGCGCGCACAATGATTGCCGCTGTCTCCACATTGTATTCTGAAGAGTGCATCCGCCTTCTTATGGCTCGGCCCAGTTCGATGATTTGACTCGAAGTCATACTCCTGCTTCGATCCTGGAGGGGTTGAATGAGGTTTACTCCGGGGACGCCCTATCTCTCCGCAGTTCCAACAGCGTGTCTGCCGGTGACGATTTTTGAGTGCCTCCAGAACTCTCTCTACCAGGTCCTCGATGTCCAGTGGAGTTGTAGGTTCTGCGTCTGCCACGCGGACTCGAGCCTGGCCCCTCACCGACTGTCGCACAGCCTCGAACTCCAGTGCCTGTGTCAGTGCGTCACTCAGGGTCTTTGGTCTGGCGAGTTTCACTGCCTGTTGAGTCTCAGGTTCACGTAGACCGTCTAGGAATTTCTCCACCGCCAAACTCTCGTAGACATCCTCCGTGACCGATGGATAGGCGTTTCTCACCAGGCGAGCAATGTCGGCTTCAAACTCCTGGAGTGACTCGCTGGGCTTCTGGATCCGGTTCCGCAGCTGTGATCGGTAGAGCTGGTCCATATGACGATGACCAAAGCGCATGTCCAATCTTCTTACTAATTCTGCGAAATTCTTCCGCTCCGCCATTGGCATAGCATGCAGAACAGCTAATGCATCGCCCCGTAGTGCAAGGCACAGTGCTGAAGCCTTTGTCTCCTCGGTCCACCCATGGACCATAGCCGCTGTCTCGAAGAGAAGCATGTAGTCCTCCCAGGGAGTCTTGCCATCGAAGTGAGGAACGACGTTCTGAGGGGCAACGGCAGCAATGGTGGGCGCTGGCTTGGAGATCGTTTCTAGGGCGTTATCCTGCTGAAGTTCACCAGTGCTAGCCGATGACGCAGGTGTGAAGCTCCCCGATGCAGCCATTTCCTGCCTAAGCTTAACTAACCTATCTTCTAGATTTTTTTCTATACAATTAAATTTCTCATTTATTTCATTCATCCTACTTTCTAAATCATCAACTTTGCTAGAATACTCATCTAACTTGTTTAGCATTTTTGATTCTACATTTGACATTTTTGTTTCAATATTAGCTTCAAGGTTTTCTAACGCTTTACTAGTTTCTGAAATTTTTGACTCTAATGTTTTGCTATTTTCTAACATTTTTGACTCTAATGTTTTGCTATTTTCTAACATTTTTGACTCTAATGTTTTGCTACTTTCTGACATTTTTGCCTCTATATTAGCTTCTAGGTTTTCTAAAGTTTTACTAGTTTCTGACATTTTTGACTCTAATGTTTTACTATTTTCCGACATTTTTGACTCTAAGTTCTTAAGCATTTTGTTCATATCAGATGTTTCAAATAAAACGTTTTCTGGGTCTTCACCCGCATCAATTAAAGCTTGTTTAAGGCGTGCCTGAAGGGCTGATTTAGTTCCACTAGTATCTAGATCTCGTTCTTCTAATTCTCTCCTAAGATCAGCTACTTTTAATTCATCAAGTTTTACACCTTTGAAAGCCATTTTTATGCCAGACAATTAAAATAATTTCACAATAAATGACTTTTCTTTGTAAACAAATTTACGGCACAAATTACTAATATGTAACAAAAACCCTGAATCTTACTAATATCTAATACAACTAAAATAAAACTCAATATTTTACAATTAAAATCGCCAAAATAATGCCGCTTTCTGACACCAATTGTTGCGGGCTTAGCAGGTTCTTTACAAATAAAACTTGGCGATTTTATAATAACTATTTATTTACACTAATTATTCTATATTTACAGATATTACAATTACCTAACACCTATCTAACCCTATCTAAACCTAGCTAATGCCTATTCTAATTTACAATGTTTCTACTTACAGCTAGCCTCTACAGGATTTATCACTACTTCTGTCACAACACTGTCACTACACTGTCACTAGTGTCACTACACTGTCTCTACACCGTCACTGCACTGTCACTCCACTAGCACTAGCACTGGTCACTCACACCGACGGGCGCTTGCCGCGACGATTCTCGGAAGGCTCAACTCAACTCAACTGCCGTGTGCCGGAAGACGGTCCCTTATATAAGTTTACCGTGGAACATTCTGGAGGCACCTAGTAGCCCAAACAAAGCTGTTTACAGATCACCGTAGAAGCTTCTGGTGGATGTCAAAGACCCTATTGACGTAGTCCGTTGACATGGGTCTATTGTCTTTCACTGGCACGTACGGAGAAACCCGTGTAAACAAACAACCCTTTTGATACGGCGCCTGGCTATTGTTGCGCGGTTCTCCTGACTTGTAACATTACTTTTGACGCACACTTTTTTTACTTTGACGCACAGTTTTATTGTCGAAAACCAGTATTCTAACCAAACAACACAAAGCAACGTAATTTTATAAGCACGTGATCCGTGTATGCTTGAAAATAAGTTGACAAGATATTACGACTACGATCAGCTGGTGCAGCGTTTCTCATTTCGTTCTATAATTAAATTTAACCTAACCTAAAAACGCGTTGTACAGTATTTAAAAGACTAATTATTTATCCAGGGTGAATAAAAAGTCAAGACCACCCCATCTAATATTTTTCCAAGTACATATACAGAGATATCATTTTGGTGGTCGTGCAATCTTAGGAGGAAGTTTCATTTTAGCGAATTTCCCTATAGGGAAGTAGCTATTACCGTAGGTGGCACGGTAAGACCTAGACCCGGGACCGATTAACTTTTTCATTTTGATGTCCCCAGAGGCAAAAAAACACTATTCATCCAAATTTTTATATATGTATATATATATAGACTTATATATATATATATATATATATATATATACACGTCCGTGAACGCGATAACTTGAGTAATTTTTGTCCGATTTTGATGAAATTTGGTTTAAAGGTGTAAAGCGGGATAAACTTGAATGAGTTCGCGAACCAGCACGATCGGACCATGGGAACGGGGCTTTACGGGGGGTTTTATGGGGTAAAAATTGTTTTTTTTTACTTTTGACCCTCAAAACACAAAATTTCCCAATTTCTCTTTAGACCTTTTTAAAGAGCTTAAAAAAACAAATAATTTAGTATATAAAAGTATTTTTGTTCGATTATTAGTAATGGAGAAAATTAAAAAAATTGTAAATTTAAAGTTCCCATGTTATTCTTATGGAGAATATTGTCAAATGTTGTAGTTTGCTTGTTTATGAATATATTTTGATCAAACTTGGCAAAATTATTTATTTTGTACTAAGCTATCAATATTTTACTCAAAAACACACTTTATTAGTTTCCTTGTAGCAGCAAACCTAGGTACTCGTTAAACCTAATGTTATTAAAATATATTTAACTGAAAATCAATTCAGACAAATGGAAATTCGCTTAGTCAGCAGGTTTGCTGCGGCGGGGGTATTTTTGATTTTGAAATAGTTGAGTGCCCCCCCCAAAGGGGGATTTGGGGGGCAACTCAAATATTTTAAATGTAAACCCACTCCAAGTGACACCTCATTTTGAAGTGTTTAAAGGATATATATGTATATTTACTCGGAAAAATATTACAAGGGGGGGGTGTTGACTTTTTATTCACCCTGTATGATTTATAGTAACTGTAAGAAAAATATAATGTGTAATACGAGTGCAAACTGCCTATGCCCACTTAATACACAAAATAACTATTTTCGTTACCTCCATAAAATCTGTTAGTTTGCGAACGTTTTCAATAATAGCTAGCCAAAATTTAAATTGACTGCTAACATAACACAAGAAATTCAACTCAATTCTTTCGTCTGATGTTTTTACATTTTATTCAGTCCCCCATCCTTATCAGCTCAGACAGTGACCTCTCAAGGTCACGAGGTCTTATCTCTTATCAAAGGAAACATAACATCGCTTGGCAAGTTTAAACAAACATTTGACTTCAGTAAGCATGATTTTTGAGATTTTTAAACACTGCATGTCAGTATCACGATTTCCCATCTAAAACCACGCTTGCAAATTTACTGTATCTCACTTCTCGAATAAACACAGGTACAAAAAAATCGACCTTCCAAACATTGACCTGTAGTAATTTTTGAAACTAATATGATTTTGTTAATAGTTGAAGCTACAAAATAGATTGTTATTTGTTTTGTGGAGTCATGTTCTACAAATTTCGCAAACTCTTTCTTTCCCAAGAACGCTGTCTTTTATTTGTATATTTTACACTTGCAATAACTCCATCCTAGCTAATACAGTACCATGGTTCGTTACAAATACTCCACGAACCAGAGTGAAACAAATAACAAAACATATCATAACTTAATAAATATAGATACACTTTAGATTGAATTACGTTTCAAATATTTTTTTAATTGTCTTTAGGATAATTGCCAAGTTAATTAAAACAATTGTTTTTACCTTTCATATATATTTTACTTGGTGTGAATGAATCCCCAATGGCAAAAAATACATGTCTTGTTCTAAGTATCTGTTTTGTTTTCGATTTTCTAATGTTGGATACAAAGTACAAAGAGTAAGAACACACGAAAGGCAAATTTTATTTTAAAACTACAAACAGTAATTGGTTAGTTCTGTAGTAAACAGCGTCGTCACGTAAACAAATATTTGGTCGGGTATTTTTGGTCTTCTGAGAAAAGAATCAGCTTTCGTCTAAGCAGATATCAGTGTTTACAGCTTGCTAAAGAGTTGGAAGATTTTGTTAGACTTTCATTGAATTGATCGATTGGACCGGATTTTGTATAAAAAAGTAAAAATAGGTATTTTTAGTTTTGTTAAAATTGGTGCATTACTACATAATGTACTTAACCAACTTGGTAGCATTTAAGACCCAATAATAGTTTAGCTCTCAAAAGATATTTACAAGTGGGAAAATTGCTATATGAAAACTAATTAAAAATACACAGTTTGTATGATTTTACAAGAACACATTTTAAGAAAAATAAATTGGCTGTAGAGTGGAAATCCATATAATGTAATAAAAATAAAACAATATATATTTTCAGTAGATGAATGTACTATCAAAGATTACATATGCTACGCATTATTAACAAATTGATCTCATACAAAAGTACTTTCAAGCAAACAGTTAAAATTCTAGTAATGTTTCGTGTTATATTGCTTACTGAATGGTGTGTGATTTATCAAAGTGTGTTGCTCGTATTGTTGCAACAGTATGAATATTTCATGGTTGCCTCAACAATGGTTACGGTTGTCTGGTTGTGGTTACTGTATCCTATACTCTAATACGAGCAATGTTTGCTTGTATGTATGTATGTATGTATGTATGCTTGCACCAAGATCTCGAAAACGGCTCCGACGATTTTCTTCAAATGTTGTAAATAGTTTATTCCTGGCCTAAAAACGAGTTAACTGCAGTTAGAACTGCCAACAAAAATCTAATTACGTAGAAAAATGAAACTGAAAGTCACATTTTTTTAACATTGGTCTTATGGGTTGCTAAGTAACCATCTTGGCTGAATTAAATAACAAGGAAAAAGTAAACAAAAGACTTGTAAATTGTCTATCCACAGTATACTAGCAAAACAAAATACAGTACAAAAGGAAAAACATCAGTTGTTACTATTGAGCAAAGATTATACTGAAGATTACTCGATTCATTGTAGTCAAGGGTAGCAGTGTGGAGTGTGAGATCTGTTTATGACGATTAGATTACGGTATCTGCAATCCTTAAATGCTATGGGAAGGGAAGGAAACGGGTCCGCGACGTGGGAAGTGATGAAAGAAGTATTAAAGGCGAGAAGTCCGGAGTGTGGGAACTGTTTATGACAATTAGATTAAGATATATGCAATCCAAAAATGCTATGGGAAGAGGGGGAAACAGGTCCGTTACGTAGGAAGTGATGAAGGAAGTAGTAAAGGTGAGCAGTCTGGGGTTTGGGAATTGTTTATGACGATTAGATGCTATGGGAAGGGAGGGAAACAGGTCCGCGACGTAGGAAGTGATGAAGGAAGTAAAAAAGGCGAGCAGTCCGGGGTATGGGAACTGTTTATGATGATTAGATTAAGGTATTTGCAATCCTAAAATGCTATGGGAAGGGAAGAAAACAGGTCCACGACGTAGGAAGTGGTGAAGGAAGATGTCTAGGCGAGCTGTCCGGAGTGTGGGAACTGTTTATGACGATTAGATTAAGGTATCTGCAATCTTTAAATGCAATGGAAAGAGAGGGAAACAGGTCCGCGACGTAGGAAGTGGTGAAGGAAGTAGTCAAGGCGAGTTGTCCGGAGTGTGGGAACTGTTTATGACGATTAGATTAAGGTATCTGCAATCTTTAAATGTAATGGGAAGAGAGGGAAACAGGTTTGCGACGTAGGAAGTGGTGAAGGAAGTAGTAAAGGCAAGTAGTATGGACCGTGGGAACTGTTTATGACGATTAGATTAAGGTGTCTGCAATTCTGAAATGCTATGGGAAGGGGGGAAAACAGGTCCACTACGTTGGAAGTGGTGAAGGAAGTAGTCAAGGCGAGCTGTCCGGAGTGTGGGATCTGTTAATAACGATTAGATTAAGGTATCTACAATCCTAAAGTGCTATGGGAATGCAGGGAAACAGGTCCATGACGTAGGAAATGGTGTAGGACGTAGTAAAGGCGAACCGTGTGGAGTTTGGGAATGGATTTATGTATCTCCAATACTAAGACTGCTTTCAGAGTGAACTAATGATTTTCCCCGAGCAAAGCTCGGTCCCCAGGTACTATTATTTATACTGCAACCGAGAATCGATCTCGACCTGTCATCTGCTCATGTTTCATGTAAAACTGTGTTAGTCCTATGTATACCAATTACAATATGTTAAAGTAGGGAAAAACAACATGTTTTGGTCAGTTGGTTTATTTTAGAGAACAAATATATCATTTTCACCACACTTTGATGTTTTTAGCTGTTTTCCAAAGTTAATTGGATGCTTAAAGCTACGTTTTGCTGGCGATGCCGCTGTCATCGTCTTTTGGGGACCGAGCAGGTTTTTACATCTCTAGGGCCGAAAATCAGATGTTCGCTTTTATCCTTAAAACATACACAATCAGTGCGTTGCAATAGACTTGTTTTATTGCGTCGCCTAGCAACTATTTATTGCAATTTCCTCGCATAACCTTAGAGTTTTAGCTGGGTTGACTCTTAGTGCGCATTTGTTGTATATATTTTTTCATTTTCGTATAGTCCGGTGAAAAATAGTGTTTTTGTACTACAGGTCGAAAGGGTTTTGCAGCTCACGATCGTGAAAATGATCTCGAGCCAGCAAAACCTTATTTTCGGCCCTAGGTACGAAATATACCATTGCAGTTTTTGTGGGAAATTAGTTTTGCAAAACATTTCGACTGCTGCATTTGTGACGGAAAGTAAATACAAATACGTCGAATAACACTTAAAACATATGTTTACACTTATATTGTTAACAAAACTGTAAATAGCAGTAGGTAGGGGTGATCGATTTCGATTGGACACTCCAATCATCGTCTGGTCCCATAGGCGACGTTTGGGTCTGATTGGAGTGTCTAATCGAAATATTTACTTTCCTCAATGTTAAAAAACACGGATCATGCTGAAGGTGTTGTAGCAGTAGTTATTGCGGAATGAGTTGTTGGTCCTTTCTCGATTTATATTCCCACAATCTAGAGATTTGTTCAATTACAGACATATAAAAGTGTACTGATCCTTATTTAAATTCACAGATTCCTTTAAATGTGGTTTATTGTAAAATATCCTAAGTTTTTGCACTTTACTGCTTTATTTTAGTAAACTTTTTACTTTTTTTCAAAAATGTTTACAAATTACTAATGTTACGTTTCACGTTATACAACTAATTGATGAGTTAAGTACATAATTATAATTTTAGTAAATTTTTCTACAGAGCTCAATTGACTTGACACACTTTCAAGATACAAATAATGCTATTTCAACTGTTAAATCCAAAAGCTAAACTTCTAGATCTCCAGTCTAGTTGGAGGCAGTAAGTAGGCCACGACGACGAACACCAGACTTACATGGGGACTGATTATCCTCTGAAAGACAGTAAACATTGTTACAGATGAAATATTGAGGACATAAATTGTGTTATTGGACGTAGCGGTCCGAGAGTTGTATGGGAGGAATCCGATTTTGTAGGCTTAGGGGGAATCGTACTCTCTTGCCGTCTCACCTAGAAAATAACCTAGAGTTTTAACTTATAACTTATAACCTAACAGTTTATGTTTAGGTATTTCATACAAAGATTATGGGGATTATCATCAAAGATTATTATCAAAGATTATCATTGATTTTTGAACAATCGTTGCAATTATTGGTTTTGTAAAGAATCGTAATTAGATTTGTTGTTTTATTTAATTTAAGTTGATTTATACAAAAATATACATTCAAATATATTTAAGCATAGTATTAAATTGGCTTGGCCTCGCATTACAAAACTTTTCGTCTAGGTTCAATTGATTCACCTAGGGTGTATCAAACAAAATGAAAAGTTTTTTTAAGTACATAAAACACACATTAAATATAAAACATAAAAAACATAGTAAAGATTTGATAAAATATTATAGTTTATCAATCAAACCTTAAGTTTATAAGGATTAATGTGATTTGTTAAACAATATTAAACGAAAAACTGAAAATTGGCTTAAAATTGTGATACAAAATTTTAAAAAAATAATTTTTTACCATTTTAAGCGTACAACTCGGTTTTCTCGGAAAAAACTAAGAAATAATCAAATTTGTAACACATACTTCAACATTATGCATGAAATCTATTGTTTATATAAATTCGTGGTAATCTTTGAAATACTGGGATTGTATGACTTCAACCTTTTATTACAAGTCAAATGCAACTGACATGTCAGAACAAGACTCATTTAATTCCGAAACTGTACGCATGAATAACATTTGGGATCCAAGGTTTTACACGAGAAAAATGCATCGATGCATAAATGTAACAACACATAGAGGGGGAAACGGGGGAAACGGGGGAAACGGGTGGGGGGGGGGGTGATTCATGGTGTGGATGAGTGGTATTCCTCATGAGTCATCTTCACTTTGTTGACTAAAGAATACGACTTACCAAATCAGAAATAAACACAAACAATACGATTCTAATGAATCAATCATAATCATTTGGCCTATTAATGAGCTCTCAAAATGGTCTCTTTCCTAAATTGTCTCTTATACACGAACAGCTGTAGATGAAATAATATGAATTCACTAAATTCATATCTTATTTTGAAATTGTTTACATTTTATTTTCGTCTAAATAGCGGTAATATTATTACGTTTATAGTCAAAGTGTTCACCGGACGAGTATGGTTGTTCTCACCACAGGCATATTTTGTGAGAAAGAGATTTTTTAAATACAATGTAGTTTAAATGAAAAGGGTGAGCATTTTGTGCACAAACGTCAATACCTTAAATGGAGTTTATGTATATAGGGCTGGAGAAGTTTAAACATTTTCACAGCGTTTTAGAGGTAGTCCTAAATCTAAAATTTGTTTTAGTAATTATAACTTTACAGGAAACCCGATTATTAAATATTTAAGTGGAAAAGCATAAAGTTAAGTACACGAGTTTCAAACAAATTCAATCGGCAGTCGAAGTTGCTAGAACATTTTCAGTTTCAGTTTAGATTGAACTTGTCGAGATTGGAGTTGTCAAGAAGTTTCTCGGTTGATTTTGCATCTCTTCGCGAATTGACGCGTCAGAACATTCCATTGACAACTTGATTCGTGTTGACTTTGAGTCAAAGTTGTCATAGGTTTAAACATGTTAAATATTTTCCAATTTGAGTTTAAATTATTAAATAGCATAGTAACCTTCAATGTCAGCGTAAACATATCTATCGTAAAAGTTCATTGAATAAGGAATCACTTTACACTAATGGTAAGTTGAATAAGGTTTTTTCTTTTTTTTAACAGGACAAAGATTTAACAGTATTTACATAAAAATAGTTCATGGACCGTCAGTTAACGTTCGACATTTCGGGACTGCCTCCAAACTACCGCATGAACATACATGAGTGTAGTCCACGATTACTAGATCTAGTATTCGTGGTGTAGTCAAAACCCTAGCTCGCTTTGCTTGCTCTACTCAACAAATACCAACTATTTCAAGAAGCTTATAATTTTAATTCAAATAATCATTTTGAATGTCTTATGAGATTATAAGAAAAAATTCAAACACAAAACTTATTAATTATCCATTTGTAGTTGAAAATTAAAACAAAGTTTTAATCACTACAAGTTGGAGTTGACTTTAAGTTTGTGATTAAATTACGTTCTTCTGCGTGGTTTTAGCTGAACTAGGTAACTAGGCATTTCTATTTTTACTTATTTTATAAATTGTAAACTAAGAGTGTGGATTTTTTCGTGCATGAGTATAAATTGTTCATTAACATTGCATGAACTATCGTTTCTCTAATAAACCCAGTAAGTAACGCACACAGTATAGTATATTTACTTCGAAAAGAAAGTAACCGGGTTTTTTTTCAAAAAGAGAGCAGCCATAAAAAATTCCTTATGTTATTTAGGTTAGTTTAGTGTAGGCTAGGTCAGGCTAGACATAATTTTCATTTGAATACGGCAAATTTAGGTATCAGCTTTCTTCGTGAAAAGACCCAAGGAACCTTAAGTCGACATCAGCTTCCTCAAATGTAACCGTACATAAGAAACTTCTTTACAACAGAACGACAAGTGTAGCAGGATCCAAAGTCAACGGCGGTTGACAGCTAGCGGGGTTCCACAGAGGAATGCAGCGGCAAGTGAGTATTCCGGAGTTTAATTAATGTTTTCAGACGACATGTGGGGGAGTGGGGAGTTTGATTGGGCGTGGGAGATACAAGGAATCTGAACATCCGCGTCTTGAATATCAAGAGTTTAATTTGATCTGAGTCTACTGGGCCACTTAGTAGACCCGTAAGTGACTGGGAAAGTGGTACTGAAATATAGGACTTCGGGGGTTTGATGGTGAACCCATAACAAATATTTATCTAACCGATCTAATTTAGATTAATAAATACGCCTGCTGTAATTTCACATTTGTAACACAGTGTTGGACTAATTGTAATTTGTTTATTACTTAATTTGCCTAATATTTTTAAATTTTTATAATTTGTAAAGCTGGTGGTAGTATATAATTTCTAATTTTATCTGACTCAAAGTAAAAAAACTACTTTATTCCAGTGAAAAAAAAACCACACACACATGTTAAAAGATATTAATCATTGGCTATGTGTAAATTAAAAATACAATTTAGCTTATAAAGAACTTATGTCTATGGTCTCAATCACAACTAAAAAAATCCTGCTTTGACACAAAAAGAATAAATTAACATGGTTAATTAACTAATGTTGGTTTTAAGAACAGATTATAAGAAAAGTTGGTTGTGTTTGTGTTACAATGTAGCCTAATGAAGATAGGGGTATATTTTTCGGTACCTCCCAAAATATATATTCACAAAATAAACTAAAATTTTTATGTCTCACAGATAGTACATACTGTATTAATAAATTTACTCGTTTAGGCCTACATCTATGAAATCCAATATTTACAGCATAATTTAGCTATTTTAATAAAAAAAAAAAAAAAAAAAACGGATTAAAAAGCTTCTGGGTCAGAGCACAGAGTGGAGTCTTTAACTATTGTAAATCAGAACAGCATAAAATAGTTTTCAGTACATGTCCAATCAATGTCTAAGTAGGCGTTTTTGCTTGTTTAAAATTATCCAACCGTACCTTCGAATGTGCAAAGAATAACCTTAGAATGTTATTTTATATTTTACAAGCCAAAGAAAGTGTAAATTACTTCTCCATTTACGTTTTACCAAGGATAGAACAACAGTTTCAAACTCATACAGAGAAAGAGCGGATTTCACATTCTGTGGCATAAATCACTGAGGATAACTTTCTGAATGGTTATTCCGTGTAACTTTGCAAGTATTCTGCAGTATTTGTTGGTGAATCGCTATTGAGACTGTCTCATTGGAATTTATGACTTTCTTGCTATTCCTCACCTCTCTCAACACACTCAGGTGTTTTGAAACATTGTTGCTAGTAATGTTGATGTAGATAATGTTGTACATTGATTCAGTGAAATACAGTTGAATAAAATAACTCCTTAGGTATTTTAAACATGTTATCTATATATATATATAAAAGGCAAAGCCCTCACTGACTGACTGACTGACTGACTGACTGACTGACTCACTCACTCACTCATCACTAATTCTCCCACTTCCCACTTACCTAGGAGGCTGAAATTCGGTACACTGATTCTTTAGGCATTAAATAGGAAAACTAAGTGGTTTTTATTCTGATCGGACTCTCGGGCTCCGCCCCAGTGGCTCTGGAGTTTCCCATGTTAACCTAATGAGTACTCATATTTAAATGGAATCAATGAATCATAACAGCTGTTTCAATTTAACAAGTTGGTTCTGTTCTGTGATATTCAATAGCATTAAAGTTACAAGGATTACCAACAGAGTGCAGCACTATTATTTTTTTTAAATTAATGACAACAGCTAATTTGCAACCAAAAGGTGAGTGAGCGTAGCGAGCGAACTTCAACCCGGAGGCGAGTTAGCGTAGCGAACGAGCTAACCTGAAGGCAAGTGAGCGCAGCGAACGAGCTCCAACCGTAAAGGTGAGTGAGCGTAGCGAACGAACTTCAACCAGGACGTGATTGAGCCATGCGAACGAGCTCACATATGAAGTTAAACGGGGCAAAGCCCGCGGGTACAGCTAGTTTAATTTATAAAGTGTAAAAATATGTCTAATAACTGTTTTGAAACATGTGTGTGTGTGTGTACTGTTAACTCACAAGACTTAATATATAAAACAGCAAAGTGGTGATTGGGTCTAATTGTCGTGTCTGATTGAAATAAATCACCTTTATCATATGTTTTATGTGTTAACTGTCTTGTGAGTTAAAAGTGTGTAGAAGAGATACTGTATATGATTTAACAGTGTTATGAGACATGTTTTTTACTTTCTGTTGATTAAAATAGAGTTTGCAATGTAGCCTAAACAATTATTGTACATTAATGGAATTTGTAATATTTAACTAGGTATTCAATGTTCACTCCATTAAGACAGCAATTATTTTAAGTGGTATGGGGATGCAGGGTGGCTGAATGACTAACATTATAGCTTATTCTGTAGAAGTTTGTATTTCATAGAGGTTATATATGCACTTGTTGTATTAACATATCCCATGATTCTTCTAAACAAAAACAACACTTGTGACACAACTATCCGTTGTCTTTTCATATTCAACAAAGTTCCTTCCTTTTCTGGAGAATTATTTGGTCTTCATAACACAAGTGAGTTTCAATGGTTTTCCATCTTGGATTTAGCTCTGAAAAGGAAGATATTTTTAGAATTTAAAAGTATTTGTGTTATTTTTGTATAATTGGTTTTTCTCACTTGACGTAAGTTTAGAACCAGTTACATGATGTAGGTTCTCTTAGGAGTTATTTAGTGAAGCTTGTCTCAAATTCATAATAGGTGACTCAAAAATCCCATATTACCGCAAAGAAAAATTGAAATAAATCGCCCCATACAATTCTTACTACACCACCTATTAGATACAGTGGCGGTGCCAGGGGTAGGAGGGAAGGGATATATCTTCCCCCCAAAATATTTTATATTTTATTAGCTAACATAAATACTATTAGCTTGAGCATATTTTAGAGCTCAAATACGTATAAAAATACGTTTTTAGGCTTTAAATTCCAAATTTTTTCTGGGGAGGTACCTCGGACCCCCCTTTTTCTGGGGGATATTCCATACCCCCCAAAACCCCCGGTGGTCATCCTCCCCCTGAAATGAAATCCTGGGACCGCCACTGATTTGAGAGGACGAAGATTTAAAAGGAAACATTTGTAAACAGTGAAACACTATGAAACATTTAGATGTTTAGTAAGCGTACACATGCGGGAAGACCCTGACACACTTGTTTTAATGTCAACATTGTGTTTAACCACGACTCTAACTAAGTCTTGGTCATCGTACAGTTGTCTCTGTTAAACTACAGACAGTAAACAAACTGTAGTAAAACATCTCAAGAAATATTGGCTTTGGAATGAGCCATTTACAAAAAGATTAATTGGTTGTAACACTGTAGAAATTGCCATACTACTAACTGTTAATAATAGTTTGAAAAATAATAAAAAAATCACAGGAAAATGTAAAATATACCCCCCTGCCACAGCAAACCTGCAGACTAAGGGAATTTCTATTTACTATGGAGTGATTTAAATACAGAAGATACAAATTATTTCAAGTAAGGGAAGTAAAAAGTGTATGACAAAATGCATAGGGGTCGACGTCCGCTCAAAAAGAAATTTATGTAAATGGATAACCTTAAAACCAACCTTCAGAAATTTTTAATTTTTAAGTAATTAATATCCAATTTCCATTTTTTTATTTACTAAATTATGAATATTTATTTTTAGTGCATGTAATGCAAACTAACTATCTATGAATATATGATTGAGTTAAAGTTTTAAATGTGCTCCCAAAATAAATGCTTTCATTAGTGTATCACTCTGAGTTGCAGTAGTACCACCTTAAACATGATAAACAAAATTTATACATTTGAAATACACACTATAAATGTTTCCTCCATAAAATGGCAAAGAGCAAACTTCAAACTGTTAACACACAAGTACTCAATACTTATTTACCCCTCATTTAATCTGCAAAAAATGAGTTACCTTCAAAGGGAGTTGAGTTGTTTCCAAGGTTATTAGTGAATCCTTTGAGTGATGTAATGCACAAGAAACAAAGAGAGGAAAGCCTTCATTAGGGATTAAGGTTTCTTGTTTACCTAAATGAGTTCCCCATTTCATCAACTTTGCTGAAAAATAGCTTTTGAGAAAACAACCCTGTTAATCTATAGTCTGGCTTGGAAAAACAATTGGAATTTTATAAATATACATAATTTGACATTTTGTATCATCTACCTACATAAACATAATTACTGTAAGCTTTACTTACTGGCTTTTTCGATATTGACTAATGGGTTCATCCCCCAGTCTTTCATAGATACCACCTAATCTTTTAATATTTCCAATGGAGAATACATATCTATTTAAACATAATAAAAACATTATGTTCTTTTACTTTGATCACTATTTAAATTATTTAATTCCAAATTGCAAGGAATTTTTCACCACACCATGATGTTTTTAGCTGTTTGTTGTTTTGCTGGCCATGTCAGCTGTCATAGTCATTTGGGGAAGTACAGATTTTTACACCCCTAGGGCCCAAAATCAGCTGCCCGCTTACTTTCTTAAAACATGAATGCATATTAAATACACAATCAGTACCCAAAGCATTGCAATAGAATTGTTTTATTGTCACCGCTGCCTAGCAACTATTTATTATTTGATTCCTCAAATTATTTCTTCACATAACCTCAAAGTTGTAGTTGTTTTGACTATCAGTGTGCATTATTATTGTGGTGAATAGTGGTAATAGGGAATTTTTAAAAACTTTTTTACTCCTGGTATTTTCTCTCCAAACCTAATCGTTTAGAAGCTACAGAGTGTTAAACTTTGAAAAAAGCTAATGACAATGACTATGAGCTAATTTTTCAAAGTTTAACACGCTGTAGCTCCTAAACCAGTAGGTTTAGAGAGAAAATGCCAAGAGTAAAAAAGTCCATATTATTAATCCATAAAATTAATTCAAAGTCATCCCCCATATTTGAAAACATTGGAATTAATATTTTTTAATGTCATTAAAAACTAGTTGAAGTTCTCCATTTAATGTTATCTTTAAATCTGAGTTAACTAAAACAGTTTCTGACAGATACCAATCTATATTTTCACTAAGACCCGCCCGACGCTGTATGCCTTACAGGTAAACCGCCAGGTATTTTAGAACAACGTTAGTTAATGGGAGCGTCCACACTTGCGCGGTATACCGCCACCCGTTCGATACAATTTACCCTAGTACCGCAAAAATGCTGCATGCTCTATTAATTTTTTCTGCCCGGTATTTCAACGGTACCCATATTCTCAGTGTAAAGCAGTTGTCAGTTGAGTTAGCCTACTGATCGATTGATAGAAGTACCGCGTACAGCATACCGCGCCAGTGTGGTCACCCTACCATACAGCTACCGGTGTATCTGTCGAGGCGGTATAAATACCCATACCGCAGACCCACGGCAGTTTGCCCAGAAAAATCCACGAGTCATCTCTCATGTTTTAAAAATGAAATTAATTCATAGCGGGTTCAATTGAAAATATCAAGGATATGAGGAAGAAAGATTTTTGTCAAAATACAGGAAGTAGGACACAATAAGTGATACTTGGAATGATGAAGGTTTATTGGTTCATTTTAACCCAACAACTATCACATTAAGAATAAAATAGTTTTTTTAACTTATATAAAAGTTATCCAATTTGTTACAAAAGAACGAATGTCTTTAAAATACATTTAGTACGACATAGTAAAAATTAATACAATTCAATAAGTACAAACATCTATGCTTCCAGTTCATTTTGTACAGTTACTCTAAATATTAATTCTTTGATTTAGAGTTACAATTTTAAGTATTAAAAAGGCCTACTCTTTTAACAATTCATAAAAAAAACTATTAACTTTTTCAAAATAATCTTATAATAAAATTTAAAAAAAGTAATAAACGGTTGCCTTTGGTAATAGTACTATACTTCTTGGCTTTATAATTAACACTAAATAGTAAAAGGGTTTACAAAAACAATGTGAAGTAGTGTTACAAAACTAACTTTATGATTGATTGTTTAAGACTTGTGGAATTTTCATACATTAACTTGTGACCAATAGTAAATATGTTTATTCTATTCTGATGGAAGTATCTTGAGTTTGGAGAATACTGAAAGTCAAACAATCAGTTGCTTAAAAACATAATGTATATTTAATTTTCACTATCTTCCTATTATTGGCCCAATCTATGTAAAACTGACAAATCTCTGAGCACTTTCATTACCATTTAAAAATTGTAGGGTTGAACATTTAAATGACAAAAAAAACACTATACCAAACTGACATTTTATAATTTATAAGCCACTTTCAAAATTGGCAATTTGGTTATTTGGAATAATCTCAACACTGATTAAATCAGTTGTAAATTGGAAATTTGTTACCAATTTACTCAAAATGTTTACACCTGTTCGAAAAGTTAAAATAAGCTGAAAACTAGGAGAAAAGTAAGAGTAGGCAACACACTAAACTGTATTGCTGAACTAATTACATGGTCCCGGGGTGAACCGAATATTGCCAAGTCCCTAATAAATTATCACAAACATAAACTTACATCTAATAAATACTATGAGTCACCCGAGGTGATAACTAGCTTACTGGAGGATATGACGGGTGTCGGGTGTCGGGTGTGAATGTAGAGTTGAAGCTGTCGGAAAGATTTTACAATGAACAGCACACAAACTCAAATAATATAATATCCTGTGTGAGGTCCAAAATGATGAATGTTTTGTACGCAAAAAGTATTAAAGCATAAATAAAGAGTCAACTTAACCCAAATTAATATTAATGAATGTATGAAAGGTACTATGGATTGGTTAGGGTTGCTGTAGGTAAACATTGCTGAATTTGACACACTGCATCTTTCTTTCAGAGTAAAATATAAAAAATCAATATTTAAAAGTGTTAGATAAAAGAATATTACAGGGTGCCTTTACATTGCACATATAAAGATCTCTAACAGGGCAACATCGATTTATGTAAAATTTCTCTACTATTTACAATCTTACATGACATACCGATTATATCATAGACATACAACACTCTAATCATGCAACGCCTAATCTTACGTTTCCTACGTTACATTACGATCACACCATTATGAGCATCGGATACATTTTAAACTATAATAATTAAATAAGGAAAATCTATAATTTATTACGTGTTAAATAAGGGACGGAACAAAAGAGTAATAGTTATAACTAATAGAAATGTACAACTTACACCTAGTTTATAGTAAACAAAATACTGCGATATCGAGTATAAATTCTACAATAACCATTTATAGATTGATATTTCGAAGAGTATGTTCGTCTAATTTACAGATAGAAAAGACCCTGCAAGCACAGTTTCACAAAGTAGTCTTTCTTGACACATTTTCTCATTTTTTTGTAGGAGTGAAACACAGTCACACAACATTTTAATTCGTCAGTCGCAGTAAAATTGGTAAAAAGCAACAATATTTATATCGGAATGAGTAAAGCTAGATTTCTCTGTACAACTTACAGGCACTTCATTTTATATTTTATGTTGGTTGAAAAGTTAATTAAGCTGCCTGTAACGATGGGTAGTTTTAAAATTTAGTCTATCTTCATGTTCAGTTCCAATTTGTCTAACAGCAACTTTGTAGCCTATCACTCCTTGTTTTGAGGTTAATTACAAATATTTAAATTTGCTAAGATTTCAAATGGTTTGATTAATTCACTCTAGTTAAGATTAATAATATTTTTTACGATTACGATAATAATTCCTAAACATGGATAAAATTACTATCATAGTATTATTTCCTTATTAGTAAAAAACGCCCTAGGCGATTCTGCTCAAAACCTTAAAACCGGGTTTTTCTTTTGAAGAAACACCCCTATTTTAATCTGTCTGGATCCCGTTGATTGAAACAAATTGCGTTCCTGAATGGACCGATTTCACAGCCTTATTAAACAAATTATTTTCTCGAGTTTGCATTGTCGTAGGCATTGAGGGTAGTACTGGTGTTAGGTGGGGGGCTGCAGCTGCAAGTCTTGTTCGTCATGTTCACTCTCTGTGTCGACGGACCCAGAGCGGGGGAAGGGGAGCGGAGCCCCGCCATCTGTGTGTCGGGCTTTCCACGACTCTAACCTCATGATCTGAAACAATAGAAAATTATAAAGTACCGTCTAAAAAAATAATCGGAAGGTAAAATAGTTTTTTCCTAAATTTGGATGCACGAAATATTAGCAATTTTATGTGTTCTATTAAGTGATTCTGTCCAAATGTGTGCATGTTCAATGTTTTGAAAACCTCAATATAAGCAAAGCTTGTTACTTCTACAAGAATCCAAGGTAAAATAGCCTTTCATTTTAAATAATTTACTTAGTAATTTAGATTCTAGCAGATTTCTAAGCTGATATTTGGTTTTAAACATTAGAATTTAACAGGTTAAGGCACTATAATGTTACCAAATAAGTTTGAAGTAGCTAAATTTGCTTTTACTGTACATAGTTGGACTTAAGTCAGATTTTGAAATGAAAATTCAGAACTCTTGCACCTGTACAGATCAGCTAATTTTTCAATAATTTTTTACTGCAGTCTGAGTTGTAAGTTACGATTGCTTTTAATCTCGTGGGATTTGTGTTTTTGACGTGTGCCTTAATACCTGTTAAAAAAAAAAAAACTGTTTAGCAAATGTGCCGCTGGGTAAAAACAACTATAGAACTTATTTAAATGAGAGCGTACCATAAGGGTGCAGTCAGTGGAAAATATGCTTTTAACACAGTAGAAATTCACACCTTTCTCAAAATTAAATTTGTCGCTACGTGACTCCAATGGAAACTTGAGCTCACAAATTTCAATCAAATCCGAAGAGATAACAATATATATTTTACAAGGTGTAATTGGTGTAAACAATCATCATACAGTAAAGTATGTCTTGCTCTTACACCTTCACTGAACCATAACAAGTTCATACAAGAATGAATGGTTCCCAAAACCACTCATTGCGTGTCCAGTAGTACAGTGTTATGCTAAAATAATTATGGAAATTAATAAAACTTATACATTCATGATAGCAATATACAAATATGTTGTAATTGTTATTTATGTTTACACGGTTATGGACAAAGTATTGAGAACGTAAATCAAAAGCTAAGTTTTGCAAAAAATCCAAAATCCGAACAAAAGGGAATCAAGCATACAACTGGGATGGCAGTTTTTTTTTACTACTTAAAACAATAAACAAGTAAACAAGAATAACAAATATAAACACCCTACAGGTTTTAACACTAGTTTTACTAAAGCTGGAGAGCAGGAAGCACAAACATCTACAGAACACTGAAAACAATAAACAAAATACATCCATTAAAGCTAAAAACACAGCGAACTTAATCTTATAGTAATTTTATACTTTCTCTTTTCAAACCTTTTCCCATATTTTTTCTTAAGTTGAAAGTCAGTTATTAAGAAATTTGATTGACTGAAATGTTTTCTGAAACTGAGAGGTAATTAAATATACAAGCTTTTGTTCTTACGCCAAAAAATACATTACATTCTACTCAAAACAAAATGTGTATACAGAGATTAAAAAATCTACAAAAAAGCGGAAAAATAATTTTATTAGGTAAACAATCTTCTATGAGCAGCGCTGGAGATTTACAAATTTTATTTTGAGTTTAAATAGAATCAATTAAGTTCATGAAGAATCTCTCTAATTACATTCATACAACTAGATGAGAAGGATTCCGAGTGGAAAAAATATTTGATAAGTACTTGCTCTCCTATGAATAAAATTTAGATCTGAAGATGTTATTAGTGTTTGATCTAGAGTTAGTCAAGTTTACGAAGAAATCCAATCCTAGAGAGTCAACTTTTAAATGGAATTGGTTACAACAATACACTGTTCCCAGAGCTAACTGATAGTCGTATTGACTGGAATGACTCTAAAATACACAAACACACAGGACAGTGATCTCAAACTATCTGGGGAGCTGGGATAAACAGGAAGGAAGTACAGTAAACAGCCACTTACTGATATCTTATCAACAGATAAAACCATTTAAGTGAAGATGCTGCATCCATCATGTATTCACTAATTTATCTCATAAATAAAATTAACTACGGTACTGGATTTCACAACTGACGAAGATTACTAAATGAGACAATTTTGGTATACATTCAGTAGGGGAATAAAATTGGATAAAGATAGTAGGACAAAACGGAATCGGTATAAGAGTAATAAAAATTACTAAATTGGACCTGAGAGGCCACCTTAGAAGTCTTAGTTCTGCTAGTAAAGTTTATGAAACTAAATACAAAATGAAAAACAACATGATACTACTCACAAAATCAGCCACAAAATAATTTTAAAAACAAAACATCAAATTGATCAATCTCATACATCTCACAAAGAAATTAGAATACAAAATAACCAAATCATAGATAAACATTGTAAACACTTTCAAATGTCTAAGTGAAAATTACACAATTTAATCTCAACAAGAAACCAAAACTGAACAGTAAAAACAATTAAGTGATTAAGATTTAAGTATACCGCAAGGAACACTTGTAATTAGAAATCACAATTGTTACAAAATTATGGCACAAAAAACAGTTACTCGAGCATCTTGTGCTTAAAAAAATATATAATACTCGATTTATGTTAGTTTTAAGTCAGCATTGACGAGATCAGTTTGCTATTAATCAAGTATTAGTAATAGTAATAGTAGGCCTAATAGAATAAATCTCAATCATGACAAAATATCCAAACAAATACTGAGGACCAACTAACACACAAACTACAAGAAACGGCAAAACAAAAAATAAAGTTGGTTTACATGCTACATTTACTTCACATGCTACTTTACATGTTTACATGTTTTCCGACTTACTCAAGCCACTTCCAGGGTTCACAGTCGGGACTCGTTGGTGTCGGAAACTGAGAAAACATCGGTTATGTACAACAAGCATGTATGTACATTGTATACATTCCTCATAGTATTGTTATTGTTGTAAAGTATGAAGTACTTTATTTTCTTCGTACTAAATAAATGGTGGGATTACATTTTTACCTTATTGATTTATTTGAGATCTAAAACAATTTTTTTAGTTTGTCGTTTCTAGTTGGGTTGTTGTACACTTTTGCACAGCAGCTCGGATAAATTGAACACCTCCGCCAAACAACGTTGCAAATGACTTTCTTTCTGGTCATGTTGATGCCAACACAGCCAGTTCCCGGCATTCAATCTCTTGTGAGTGCTGCCAACTTTTGTGCTTTTAAAAACGAAATATCCCAAGCTTTGCATTGTCCTTTGCATTGTTCTTCTTTTAAAATATCAATTTAACAAAATATGTAGTTTGCAACGTTGTTCGACGGAGATATTCAATTTCACATCGGCTGTCCCTACTGCTTGAACAGACAGTCCAGTGGTCATCCGGCAGCACTGTCCTCACGGTTTTTACAGATAAAACAGAAATGTTGTGATGTCTGAATAATGATTCCTAAGATTATCATTATTTTACCTTATTGTGACACTATTTATGGATGTATATACAAGATGAATAAATAAATTTGACTATCACTATAACTATGACTATGAGTGAAACAATTTCGATATGATGGAAAGGTGCCATAATGACTATTAAATTGATACCAAGAGAAAGACGGCAAACAGTACTGGTCAAACGAGAGGCAGACACAGCTGATGTTGACATGAAACTAGGCTGCTTATGTCAATGCAACAGTCAGTATGGTGGCATTGTTATTTTATAGTATTCAAATTATCAATAAGGAACACGATCTTAATTTTCTTATTGATTCTCCACTTTCTTTAAAACCCCAAAAAACAATCTATTTAATCCAAATTTCAGAGAACTGCCATGGAAATATTTGCTACATGAATAAATACATTTTATCAACTCTAATTGTAAAGTGTATATGTTTTTATTATTTACATTAATCAACTGAACAAAGAGTACATTCAACATTCAGTTGAATTGGGAGTAAAACTTGATACTTCTTATCAACAAAACAAACATAGTAGAACATTCGAAGGTGTTAGTCATCTATATGGCCTTCATTGTGTTCATATTGCTTTGAGAGAACAAGGAGTCTTGTGAAAAAGATTGTCGATAAGAGTCACAATTAATTTGGTAAGTAGAATGAAAACATTGTAAGCTAGTGTCTTTATGAATCAATTGATAAATAATAGCTAATAGTAGTGTTTTTGTTGATGAAGTAATGCCACCAGACAGTTATTGATATAAGTCAGTCTTATATTATAGAATAAATGGGGATCACAGCTAGTTTATCATAGAGTTCATAAAATAGTTGCACTCTCTTTCTATACAAATGAGAAATCCTCCAGGGGGTGAAATATTTTGCGATTTACATGTCTTCTATGTGTTCTATTACCTACCAGCATAAATAAGCTAACTGCTTCCTTTATTGTAAAATTTAAAATCCTGGCATTTCCTTGAACAAAACAAACCTTAAAGACACAAGGCAGTCTTAGTACTACTGAAAATTGGCAAATTATAATTCATAAATATTTGCAAATTAGTAATTAAAACACTCAATAATAAAATTAGTAACCTGGCTGATTAACACACTTGTAAACCAGCTAAATTTAATATTTCTAAGCTCACAGTGACCCAATGTGATCATCACTGACGGTAAAAGGTGAGACAAGTCCAAGTGACATTTGAGCGTAAAGCAGCCGAGTGAGTAAGCGTTGTGTTGTGATTTGTGAGAATTGAAACAGCGATTAGCTTACCTCAGCTTTCATGTCGGCCATCTTGTCTTGAAGTTCTCGAACTTTATCACTATCGTCGAGATTACTTCGAAGCTCTCCTTCCGCAACCATCTCCGAGTTCTGAAGTCAACAAAATCAATAAATTAGTTTCTAAATAAAGCATAAACAGTGGGTGGTCTTCGGATGACAACCGTGTCAAAATAGATTAAATACTTCTACTTCAATTGTGCGGAAGTCTTCTATTCTAACCTAGCTATTGATAATTAAAATCAGTTCACTAAAATGTCTGCGGCTTATAGTGCACATATAAAACAAATTACAAATATAAAATAAACCTGAACATGACAAGTATTTAAAATATTGAAAAATGGAAACCAAAGATTCCAAAAAAATCAAGCTAAGTTAGGAAAATGTTCTAATTGAGTAATTACCTTAAGCTCCAGGCGAGATATTTTCTGTGCCAATTCTGCTACTTGCTGAGCATGTTCGGCGTCTCGTATCCTCGACATCATCAAGTCATCTTTCATCTGTCGAGAACAAATTTAGCTTTTTCAAGATCTTTTTGAAAACTAATTGATTTCAATTGAGTAAATATTTTATAAGATATTCCAATTAATTTTGCCGATCCACTTCAACCAAGCTGTTAAATTCACAGGAGATTGCTAATCTATAAGTTGGATAAAAACCTTGAATAATTTTAAAACTGTTTGATTGCACAGTGGAACTGAATGTCTACTTTCAACAACTAAATCCATAACTACAATGTTATTGATTTGATATCTATAACAACCTCTGTCTAGTAAAATACCAATAATGTAGTTCAAATGGACAGTTGGAGGAAAAATTACTACACACCCTTGTTAGCTAGGATAATTCATGAGTCTGTATTTTACTATTTTTGATATCATTAGCATTTTTTATCTTTTTACAAGAAAACAGTCCGAAATCAGGGTTTTAATCAAACTTTGATATTTTGTCAGCTAACATAATTAATTAATAACCAAATGACAAATAGTCCCTGCGTCCTAGAATCGACTGTGATTTGAACCATTAACCTTCACATTTGAAGGCGAGCACTACCACTCGGTTGCCTATTATTAAGTACTGTCCTAATAGCGAGTGTTTGTAAAAATTAACAGAAATGACTCTGAACTAAAGGCATGAAATCCCCTATTGCAGATCCCTCACCTTAGACTCTAGGTCGGTGTATCTGTGCTGCTGTTCCCGCAGCTTGGCCGCAGCCTCCTTCTCTCTGGCCGCAGCAGACTCCAGATCTTCCCGCAGCTGTTTGATGTCCTGGTCTTGTCTTCGTAGCTGATTACCTGACACTTGTACTTGGGTCTCTAGCTCCATCACCTTGGGTACACAAGGAGGTTGTCAGACAATAGTATTTCCTTGTTACTTTCTTATATCCACAAAACATCATATATATATAAAAAAACTTTTGACAGCTAGCGTGACCAGACAACTGGACCGAATTACACGCGGGTTGTACCAAAAGAAAGGTTATCAGTCCTATATGTGCAGGTTTTATTTGTGTTTTAAGAATATTTATGTTAGTTGGGTCAAAAATGCAAATTCAACTTTTCTTATGGAGATTTAACATGGGCTAATTCTATATATTATTAGACAAGCATGTTTATTGAAAACCCTTTTCTCAGCTCGTGTGCATCGCAGGGAAAATCTATGCATACTGTTAGAAAGACATTTGCATGTAGATGTGCAGAATCCTTTTATAAATTAAAATAAGCTGAAAAATAAGCACAAAAAATGAATTTAAATATAAAGAAATAACATGGGCCTTATGGGTTGCCATGTTGGCGAACGAAACAACAACAAAATATAAACAGAAAATCAAAACAAATGGAAGAAATTCCAATCACATGTTTTATTTACAACTTGGGGTGAAAATAGAGAAGTTTGCACAATACATACTTTTGGTCGAGTCTTCGACCACGGGGCGAGCTCTAGTAGTAATTATAATGGTTTTGTTTGTAGTAAGAGTTACAAACTTTAACAGAATTTAGTGCAAACATAATTGACATTACATTTCAAGAGCTTAGAAATAATTTACTGAGCCAATTATGTGCTTGTTAGTCAAAAGTCAGTTGCAATAGTTATAAATTGATGAACCTCTTTTTATGTGTGTTTTATGTGACTGCTAACGTAGTGCACTATCAAACTGACAGAGTGACCCCACCTTGAGTCTGAGCTCCTTGAGCTCCGTGATGGCCTCTATTTCCTTGACCCTGGTAGTCATCAGTTCCTCCTCCAGTCTCTGGACCTCATGTCCTCGGTTGTCCCACAGGAGGTTGCTGACAATCTTCTTAGGTGTGGAGTCTGGAGCAGGTGGAGTTTCTACTCTGTGTTCCTGTAGACAAGTAAGTAATATCTTAAGCAAGGCATGTGTAATGCAGTTATTTAAAATCTGTTAGGGAATTTTTGCCAAATAGAGAGAACAATCTGTTCACTTTCTTTGCATCAATAGATTTTTAATGAAATTACTGTACAAATTCTAACATGATTCCAAGTGATGAACCACTCATTTGATGGCACCACAAACATTATAACCTAGGCAGAGTGTCAACCCTTTAAAATTTTAACTGTTAGTGAATCCTCCCTGATTAAAAATGTATAGAATGTATTTACAAAACCAAATTAAATTTATTCCCTCAATTAATGACAACAGGCTGGATAAATCTTACACAAAATATAGGGACACAGAAAAAGTGACAAACACTTTAACAGTCCATATTAAAGTTTAGCAATTTTTTCATCATTTAAAAGCTCAACAAACAAACTGCCTAATTAAGTGCATATTTGTCTCACCTGAAGATGCCGTTGCCACTGTTGTCCCAGCTCTGTGACCCGTTGTCGCAACTCCTTCAGGCTCAGGTTGGCCTCGGCCTCGCGTAACTTGACTGCGATCAACTCCTCCTGCAGGTGCGCCACGGAGTTGTCTACCGTAGACTCCCTCAATGTCTTCTTGTCCTGCGATACAGGGAGAGGGTCTTTGTTAACTGACTTTTATCATTGCTTCTAGAGGTAACTAATTGGTTTAGTAAAAACTGGATCTTTCACTATAGATCTAGTATGAGAAGCACAATTAGTGAGAAAATCCTTATTGAAACATTAATCTAGTTGGGGAAAAAGCTAAACTGTATTTCAATCCACTTACGAGTGAGATATAAGTGTGGGATGAGTGTGATACAATTTGTAGTTTTGTTAATGAAAATTAGTAAAATGCCTTGTTGAAAATGTTTTCCTTGAAATTTGAAGGTAGCTGATTCGATTCCTATGATAATCAATTCTGGACTCATTATTAGGCTGCATTAATGATGCCACCTAACACAAGCTTGTCATTAAATACTAATAAGACCAGTGTTTTAACTACCTATCCCCTTACAAAACAAAAGCTTACAAATAAAGTATTAAAAAATGCTTAAGTCAACAATTAAGTCTAGTTTTGAACTATCAATAGAATTTAACTCTTCTCAGTATTGAGCAGGCAACTTACTAATTATCAGGAAAGTTTATTTTGCAATAACATTTTTTCATAAATTTTCAGTGTTTTTTTGTATAGATCTGTTACTGTATAAAATAAGCAGTTTGTTTTTAGCCAGGACTGTTTACAAGCAAAAGGATAACTCCAGTTTTGAACCAATAAAATGTAATGTTAACTTTAGAACACACACCTCCTCCAGTTCCTGTATACGCGCCCGCAGGTCTCGGATGAGCGCGTCGTTCTCCGCCTGCCGCAGCCTCTCCTTGACCAGCTGGGCTTGCAGACAAGCCACCAACTCCTCCTTCTGGCACAACTGTTGCTCCTTGGCTGTCATCTCCTCCAGCGACGACTGACACGAGTTGTCCTACAACATACACAGTTAGGTTAGGTTTGACGAGACACAGCTATGCTTTGAGACGTTTTCATCATGACAGCCCAGTAGGAAGGTGGCATGTGACGCAGAATCAGTGAAATATTTCAAACTATTTTTTTATACTTTACTGCTGTATACCATCGTAATTTGTAAAACAGAGACAGATGTATTAAATGACATAGACATGATGTATGAAACATGAAAGCTATAAAGTGATAGCTTTAATTTCTGTAATTTCAAACACGGAAGCTATAAAAGGGTGGCACTAAGTTATGTTATGAACCTTAAGAGAAAGCATTTAGTTAAGAATATGGATCTGTAATTTCAGTTGAATTCCTATATATTTTTGAATTTTTTTTATTAACGAAGGAATGAGTTTAAAAACAGCAAATTCCAAAACAAAGGATGGTTTGGCCCGATTTGGGGGAAAACTATTTATGTCTTTCAATTTATGTGTTAAAAATGTGTTTAATATATTATTTCTTGATAAATATATGAATATTTATAACCTAAAAGCCCTGGAGACCCTGTCAGGGTGGAAGAGAGGTAATCATGTGTTTCAATAAAGTCAGGGGAGTTAATGTTACATGAGTGGGGGGAAAACTTTTATGGATGTTGCCATCACGAAGGAAGCAAATTCAATTTGTAGCATTATCAATATAAACGCATCTGCCGTAGAGTTTACCTGTAAGAAACTTGAGAAAGATTGGAAAAATTTGTAAGAATAACATCACAGGACAGGGCCGAATTTCCCAATAGGCCTGGTAGGCCCGGGCGCGAGCTCTAAGAGGGTGCACGGCCGAGAGGAAAAATTTTGTAATATCTCAAAACAAAAATAAATAGTCATAGCTTAATATATTTTGCGAGTTGATTTAAAAAATAAAGGCGCATAAAGCATTCGGATTTTGAAGTTCATTGGAAGAAATAATTGGTAAAAAATTTTTACTATTTTTTATCATTACGCATCAACGAATTACAACATTGGTGACGAACATTGGTTCTATGGGAGTAGTTAGTTTTGACGTAATTTGTTTAGGGTTAGTTCTATGATGTGTGTTTTAATTTTTTGTACTATAACTAGGGGACGACCTATTGTTTATGATTAGATTGTTTTATTTTGGATAAATTAGGTTATAACTTAAATAACAAGAATTGTTTTCAGCTAATCCATAAGGATGACAAATCTACTAAAGGAGTATGTTTAATCTATAGTATCACAAACTGTATGTCATTCATGTTTTTGGACCTGAAATTGGAATCAATGGACAAGCTTTTTTGCAGGAATGCTCTGTGGGTTGGACTATTTTGTTTCAGTCCCACAATCGTAAGAATCATTTGCTAAAAGCATAAATTTTTAAGTGTTCAAGACGACATTTTGTTAAGGCTAAACAAGTCAATTCTTCAAAAGCAATGATAAAATTCCAACGAGGAGTGGTATTCAAGCAATTAACATAGGCCCATAGGCTAGTCATGATAACTTATAGTTGTTTTTAATAAAGGTTTGAAGGAAAGTAACTGTGACTAGGGTGTGGAAAATTATTCGGGCCTAGGGGCACCAAAATGCTAAATCCGGCCCTGCATCAGGATGCTACAATATTTCTAACTCACATTCTGTTGCAGTTTCAACGACAGCTTAGTAATCTCTTCATGTGCCAGCTCCAGCTGATGAGTCGTCTCCAGATGAGAGTGTTTCAGGGCTGCCAACTCTCTCTGTACCACGAATGTAGTTTCCTCCTCTTCGGCTCTGGACACCTATACAACAAACAATCATAACTGTTAAGAAATGATCCGACAAAAGTATGTGATAGCAGAAAGGTACTGAAGAGACCAAACAATTAGGGGGAACTAGCAACTAAAAATTCACAAATTATAGAATAAATATATACGACACAATGAGATCTTGAAAAAAAAAAAAAAAACAATCTTCTAGCATTCAGTAGAGGAAGTATCATAGAAGATATAAGACTAAAAATGGAGAAGCCAGGTTTGAAAAAGTAACTGAGGGAGTGATTAAAAGTGAACATGATGCTGCCAACTAAAACAAATTTACTTAAATCTCTTCGCCTTAGTCAAAAACTACGCTACAACAATTTTTTATGAGGTTGATGGCCAGTTTTCAATTTTATTTACACTTTTGCATCCTCATGGGCCTCTAGCTTATGTGAACGATTAATAAAAGGAAGGGGTGAGTCGATACAAAACAAGAATGAAACGTTCTGATAAATATTAGTGGCAGCATTGAGACACGAAACTACAACATTGCTGCCTTGGATCGGTAATATCTCATGCTGCCACCCGAGCCACAGCTATATGCTATATGTGTATTTCCACAAAAACAGCATTTGGCTATCTTTAGGCCTACACATTACAGCCATCACTAAGGGAATTAAAAGGATTTTAGTTGTATTTTGATAATCTATGTCCACTCAAATTTACAGCACAGTACAAAATGCAGTTTACCTGTCCTCGCACCAACCGGTCGGCCAGTTCGCTGCTCTCTGCCTCTAGAAGCTCGACTCTTTGTCTCAACAACCGGTTCTCTGATCTCAGTCTCTGTGGACAAAAACACTTGTATGAGATGACTTGAATATATAACCATATAACTATCTTGTGTATTATGAGTGGGACACAATTGGAGTAGCGGTTAGAAAACATGACCCCTGTTTAAAGATCTTGTTCAAATCTTGCCACTCACTGACTGTGGGCATTTGCTGATAATTCCACGACTTGTAACTTCTGAGCCCGTACAACAAGTATGAAAAAAGTATACCACTCAAGTAAAGAGAACTGGTATTAATAATTTTATCTATACAGTCACTAGACATTTTTTTATCATCAGCGTTCTCTGGATGGTAGCGTACATGGGGAATAACTAACTATCACATGACTGTATTTTGGATAATTCAAATACTAAATGTTTACATCAATGTCAACAAATTCTTAAGTGTGATGTACATACTTTTATAAAAGTTGACAGAGCGAGTATGAGGCACATTTAATTCCTGATTACAATTTCCATACTCCAAACCGCATGTTGAGAGAATTGTAGCCAACACTTAACAAATATTACACAGGGAAAAGGGAAATTTCAACACTTTTATTCCAGCAATGGAACAATAATTACCTTCTAACATGTGTAACTGTTATCACCTTGACTGTTATCAGTTACTCTACAGTTTCAATTTATCGTTTACGTTGGTCTTTATTGTCTTCAGTGTGCGGTTACGTAACAATACGGTGAAAGTGATATGTATACATGTTAGTTTATTTACAAAAAATATTGAATTTACAGGAAGATATACTAAAAGAGTAGCTTAAGAGATTATGTCATAGAAAGTTTGAATATTGGTTGAAATGTATCCAAAGAAGGAATTGAAAAAGTTATACGAAGAGCAATGTGTCTACTTATAACATGGTTTCAAGGTAAGAAGGACAAATGAGTATTACCATTGTATTATTAATATTTTGTAATTCAAACAAATACCAATATTGGTGACCAAATAATATCCGGTTTACAAACACCACATTTCAGAAGAAACATTTAGATCATTTTCTGAATTACATGTATGTAGTGGTACACAGAGACCATTGTTGGTGACTTTCTAAATACAAGTATTTATCTCAAAATGTTTTGGCTGGATCATCAGCTTAGATTTACGGCCCATCAGCAACTGTGTATGTCAACAAGATATTATGACGACAAGATTATTTTGTAAGTATAACATAACGTAAACTGAACTGAATTTTTATTACTCATGTAATATGAAATCAATAATCTTGAGCCAGTGTTCAGAGTTAATTTCAGGTATTCATCAATTGCCAAAATATAACCTCTAGAGGAATATTTTTCCAGAGTTTAAATATCTTTTTGTTGCCACTGTAATCTTTGGTTGTCAGGATGGCGACTGGTTTCGACACTCAAGGTGTCATGATGGCGAACTCCTAGGAGTGAGAGCATGTCTTAAGACTTGAAAATGACACCTTGAGTGTCAAAACCGGTCGCCATCCTGATGACCAAGGATTACAGTGGCAACAAAAAGGGATTTAACCTAAAAAATAATAAGTCTGGGTATCCACCAAAATAAAATTACTTCCGAAATAGACATTTTCACAGCCATTTTTAAACTCCCTAACCCATTATGTGTACTTTACACCCCCCCCCCCCCACCCAACATTGCACTAGGGCCATAACCTTCAGTCATCTGTTGATGAATGTCAGCATCGGACATGTGATGTGTGGTCAAAAATAAAGGTCATCCAGAGGCTAGAAATGCTTAAATGCAGGGACCCGAATGAGCTCAGTGGATCAAAATATTCCAAACGTCCAAGCTACCACAGTTCCTGATACGAAAAAGATACTAGTCTTCTTTCAATGTTATGATAGTTTATATTATATAAATTTAACCAGGGCAAAAGTAAACGGCCAATTCGCTGAGTGTGGGTGAGTGCAAGAAAATATTTAAATACTATTCTGTCAAACAGCCAGAGTGTAGCATATAAGTTACTGTAGTACTTGTGGACATAGTTCTACAAGAAATAAACAGGTGGACTGGGCAGTTACTAGTTGCTTGTACTAGGTACTGGGGCTTTTTGTTGTTTCTAATGCAGGAAAAATTATGGGCCAAGAGTCCTGGATACGACAATGACAATACCGCAATACATTACAAAAATACCGCAACTCCAAAAAGAATGATTTATCTCTCAAGAAGCAGCTCTCATGAGAACACCCCTGATAAAAAACCCTCAAAATGGACAATGCATGTTGGCATGGTAGACTTAGTGCTGTACATCTGTGGTAAGTCTGGCTACTGAGCTGAATTGAGTAGTTAGCAATCAACGGGTTAAACACGGTATGATGAGATTCACCATTAATTTGAGTAGAAAACAAAAGAAGGATTGGTGAATTTTATGACTGAGGATTGAGGAATAAAGTTTCTCTAACTTAAAGCGCATTAACCTACACGAACATCATTTACCTACACAAACAGTTTAAAAACAAAAATTGACTGCTACAATAATCAAAGACTATGCTATAGCTTATTCTCATAGTGCTATTCTAAAAAGTGAGGTACCAGAACCAAAACCTAAAAGAATATATGATATCCTTTGCCATATTGCTAATTACTTTTTCCCGTGGACAATTAACTGTAAAATATCACAACAACATGACTAAAACGATAGATGGAATATAAATATTTCTTTAAAATAATTTTTATCACGATTTTTTCCATTCACATGAATCAACGACGCACAAATGCAACAACTACGCAACAGCTGGTCATAATAAAATAGACTGACGTCGCATATTTTTGTTGTTGTCCCAATATTATTAAAAAGCTTATATCTTCGTAACGGTTTATTTGAAGGACCTGAATTCTCTGTGATCTACAGGGATGTCTGTCACTTGGTCTGTGGATATGATGATTGATGATTTTTTTAGGATTCGCATTCGGATTCGAGATTTGAAATTCGTGGATTCGACCATCACTATAAGATAGAGTATTAAAAAATATATTTTTGTTTTAATTTTGTTTTTTGTTTTTGGGTTGTTATCTTTTACATACACTCATGAGGGAAATACATAGAATACAAGAAGATGTATAAGCTTGTTGGTTTTTGTTGTTGCACCTTTTTACTAAATTAATATATCTCTGGAATTGAAATAACTCTGCATTCTAAAACCACTCTCAAGATCATTGTTATTTTATAAAGTGTTTAAAACACATTCGCTAACGATCGCCATATGCAAAGCTGCGGTCATTGCTACGGACCGAGGTATAAATTTTAATATTACACATAGTACAGTAACAGGTGTCACTTGGTTAACACGACCTGCAGACCACGGGCCAGGGATGCCTGGTCACTACTGTCTGTTTCAAAAAGCAATATACTCGAGTTGAACCTATGCTACAAAGTTATTAGTGATCAGATTTTTACCGTTTATGCATGAAAAATTTGCTTTTTTAATTCTACGTTACATCATATAAGTTAAAAAAATGTCCACATTCTTTAAAAAAATTTGTTATTGTAGTGTATTGTGTATTGTATTGTTAGTGTAAAAAAACACGGGTTTTAGACGATGCGTAAATATATTTTGACTTTAAAAATTCATACAAAGAAAACTATAAACTGCAGGACTTTGAAACTGTTATACAATGTTACTTGGTAACTTATCAACATTACACGTGATTTTCAGAATTTTGTCTTTGATAAAAAAAAGTGTTAATTTTGACGAGTGAACATCGCTTCTCAAGATGCCCGCGCCTTTCTCTGAGAGAGAGATTTCTATGATACTCAGTGCGATTGTCTTTTTTAGACTCGAGGGTGAAAAGTTAAATGATAAGAGGTATCCGGTTAACCAAAAAGTCCACGAATGTTTAGGAATACCGCTGATTACGGTCAAGAAGTATAGTGCCAGCATGAAGGAAAACCACGAGAACGAACCTTCGCCAACGACATCAAGAAAGAAGCAATGCGTTCAACGTGGACCAAAAATTGAACTCGACCACTTCACTCTGTGTGTGATTGGAAGAACAATTTTTTGATTTTTTTTATGAGAAAAGTGTTCCCGACAATTGAATTTCTTTAGGCATCTCTAAGGGAGAATATGCCAGATTTTCCTGACATCTCCAAGACTACGTTGTATAGAAGAGTAAGGAAACTTGGATTTCGATACAGAAAGTTAAATAAGAAACCAGTACTCATGGAATCTCACTCTGTTGCTGCTTCTAGACGGACCTATTTACAAGAAGTAAAACATCTTTGCTCCAGTGGATACAATATATTCTACACAGACGAAACTTGGTGTGGGCAAAATCACACTTTGAGGCATGGATGGCAGGAGTCAGTTCTTGATTCATTGAACAACGAATTCAATAACTTTGACCAATACCGGGCTCACATTCAAGAGATTTTTGGTTGGAGGGGTGGATTTAAAATACCATCAGGAGCCGGGAAGAGGATAATAATACTCCACATCGGCAACAAAGATGGTTTTCTTCCTGGAGCAGAGTTGTGTTTTGTCGGAAAAAAGGGACAAGTGATTACCATAATGAAATGAACGCTTGTCACTACGCTGAGTGGTTTACAAATGTGTTACATTTGTTACCTGAAAGGTCCGCAATTGTCATCGATCAAGTGCCTTACCATACCATGGTAGATCCAGAAACAAAGAACCCAAATATGTACTGGAAGAGATCGGATATAATAGACTGGATTGTAAAGAAGAATGTTCCACTTCCTTTAGGACCACACACGATTGAGCGATTCACCAAAGCACAATTAATTGTTCATGCTACGCCTTACTTTGGAACTCCAGAAAAAATAGTTGATCAACTGATTAGGGAACACCGACCCGATGTTAAACTTGTTTGGCTTCCAGTAGCGCACTGCGAACTGAATCCAATTGAACTTATATGGGCGTATGTGAAATCGAAAGTGGCAAAAGTAAATATCGCCAAAGCTGCCGAAAAAGGAAGAAGTATGGAGGTAGTGAAAACCCTGTGTGAAGAAGCCCTTCGTTCAGTGACCCCACAACTGTGAAAGAAATGTATTTCACATACAGACAAGATTGAAGCCGAGTACTGGGAGAAAGACGGACTGACGGAGCACATTTATGAGGTCCAGCCTTTAATAATAACAAATGACAATCCCGATGTGACTGATTCGTCCGAAGAAAGCTTATTTTCTGACATTGAATAGTTTCTATTCATTGCAAAAAAATGTAAAAATTGTATATATGTTGTAAATAATAGTGGCCTAATGTATACATTGTAAATAGACTGACAATCTTTTATGAAGAGCTAATCCATTTTTAAACCTGCCATTGGAGGTCCAAAGCCCTCATGAGAAAAGGCGATGGGAAATGGTTAAAAATTGCTATAACAAATACACTTTCAAAACGTGCTCATAACAATATGACAATGCTACGTTTCCTTGTAGAACCCTTTTGTAGTTTGAGTGACTTCACGCTTAAACTATATGGGGTTGCATGACGTGTCCACATAGCGCGTTCTGCTGCTTCTCGAGTCCCGCATTTTCCCCCCGAGTCTGTCCCAACGGGGAGAAATGGCGCTCGTTACTTACGCGCCGCTACACACTGACCACATTTGATTTATCAATCTATATAAAATCAGAGAGTGAAGTGTACATAAATCAATTTATATTTTCAATTGTTACGTTATCGCCGGTTTAATTTGAACCTTGTTGGAAGTTTATACGACCAAGCAAGGCTCCACAAAAGTTACAAGAACTTTTTTTTATCAAAGACAAAATTCTGAAAATCACGTGTAATGTTGATAAGTTACCAAGTAACATTGTATAACAGTTTCAAAGTCCTGCAGTTTATAGTTTTCTTTGTATGAATTTTTAAAGTCAAAATATATTTACGCATCGCCTAAAACCCGTGTTTTTTTACACTACGCCAATAACAAAATTTTTTAAAGAATGTGGACATTTTTTTAACTTATATGATGTAACGTAGAATTAAAAAAGCAAATTTTTCATGCATAAACGGTAAAAATCTGATCACTAATAACTTTGTAGCATAGGTTCAACTCGAGTATATTGCTTTTTGAAACAGACAGTAGTGACCAGGCATCCCTGGCCCGTGGTCTGCAGGTCGTGTTAACCAAGTGACACCTGTTACTGTACTATGTGTAATATTAAAATTTATACCTCGGTCCGTAGCAATGACCGCAGCTTTGCATATGGCGATCGTTAGCGAATGTGTTTTAAACACTTTATAAAATAACAATGATCTTGAGAGTGGTTTTAGAATGCAGAGTTATTTCAATTCCAGAGATATATTAATTTAGTAAAAAGGTGCAACAACAAAAACCAACAAGCTTATACATCTTCTTGTATTCTATGTATTTCCCTCATGAGTGTATGTAAAAGATAACAACCCAAAAACAAAAAACAAAATTAAAACAAAAATATATTTTTTAATACTCTATCTTATAGTGATGGTCGAATCCATGAATTTCAAATCTCGAATCCGAATGCGAATCCTAAAAAAATCAAATCTGTAATCTTTGAATCTCGAGTCCCAAAAATAATTACAAATGAGCTTATGGTGATTAAAAAAGCAAGAATGGAATAGGAACCATTTAAAAATAAATATTACACTAACCATAAATCACTACTCTTTGCAATGAAAAGTTAAGTAATTACTTTTGACACACGGCAAAAATAACAGACGACTAATCGGTTACATCTTTTAACCTATTAACCTAAATCCAACGGTCGGTCGGTATACTTGATTTGGACAGCAAATATTCATTATTGGTTATTTATGGTTGTTGTAGGTACACTTGTTAATTTTGAATTCGATAGATAGTATACTCTGTTCATAAAGTGGCAATGTCACAGTACTGTTTATTACGACGTCAATACTCAATAACCTCTATAATAAGTCAATGTTACAGTATTGTATATTACAACGTCAATAACCGTTATGGTTATGCAATGTCACAGTATATGCCTTATAATTCTATATAAAAAAAAAATACAGTCTCAAATCTCGTTAATCAAATCTCTAATCCGAATCTTTTCTTAGGATTCGAGATTCGAGATTTGAATTCGACAATCCCTAATATCTTACAAAGGTTTTAGAATCTCGTTTCCTTTGCGCTCAGCCAAAAATCCTGGACCTTACTTAATCTTTTGACAGTTCAGGAGGTAAAGAAAAAAGACGCGCCAGTGAGAGGAGGTTTATTCAGATGAGCAGTGCCAGAAGACATGCAGCAGCCCAGGACATCACTGTAGGTTTGATACATACCCTCAACTCCACCATCTCTTCCTGCTCCTTGATCTTCATCACCGTGTACTCCTTCTCCAGCTTCTTCATCTTCTTTGCATTGTACTTGACGTTGAACGCCAGACTCATCAGGCCGTCAGGGTCGGCGTCCGCTCGTGGCGGCAGGTCTTTTTGGAAAAACTGGAAAACCCAAGATATTTTAGTCTTTTGTAAATAATACAAGTAAAGATTGATTGCTTATCGATAACAAAGTAAGCGATTTTAGAGCCATAGTCTATGTAAATGACAATAAGCTTGCAAAAACACGATGTTGTCTTATTCACAATAGATTTCTAACACTAAACCGTGTTGACAACAATAATAGTGTATATCAGCTGATCGGTAAGGAAGTAAAGGACACTTGAAGTGCTGCCAACTTAAAATCTTTTTTGTGCCTGAAATGTGGCTCACTATACTTGTAAGGCCATCACATCCAGCAGCGGGTTACTTTGCTATATTTTTGTACAAAAACACTATGTTGTTTTAGTTGTAAAGCACAATTTACTGACATGGTGCAAGTACAGAAAATTACTAGTCTTGCAATATATAACTTTTACCTTTTTTACACTGTATGTCCAACTTATATTTTCAGTTTTCAATTCCAAAACCATTTAACATCTAAAAAAACAATCTTTCCCTTCAATGAGGCTTACATACTAACCTTTAGCATCCCTTCCATATCCAGACACAAGAGGTCCTCTTTGCCGATGGTAAGAAGGGAGATGGCCACTTTGAAAATGATCTCCATCCCTTCCAGCAAGAACACGTCGATAATCCTGTGTGTCAACAATTCAAGATTAGTAACGAGACAGTTCACAATCTGCAAAATGTAACAAAAACCTTTGCATCACTTCGTCGTACAGAAAGTAGATATTCTTTATAACAGCTGATCTAAAAGGAAGTAATTGTTTCCCAAGCTCTAATTTAGAGCAAGAAAAAACCAATCAGCAGATTTTTCCTTTGCTATAAATTTACTTTCCCTTGCTTTTTTTGATCCTCCATACTTTTTTTTTTTTAGCTTGTAGTGTGTGTTTACTGCACAATGAACAAAACGTTGAACATGAACTTATGATTTTACATTGTTATTTAGGTTTGCTACAAACTTTTGCTTATATTTTTATATTTATAAATTTAATTTTACTAAAGTCTGTTACTTTGTAACTCTGAATATTTTTGCGCAGTGTTAAAAATTTTCTTTCCAAACTTACATCAAAAGTGATTTTACGGCACTTGCTCTAATTATTCCTGTCCTCGACTTAATTTCTTTCGTGATAATAACTCTCATATGCACGGCTTTGCCTCACTTGTGAAATTCGGTGTTCCTTGAGCGTGCCTTGGAAATTGCCACTATTGGTACTAGTAATGAAATATACAATTTCTTGATACTTGACGGTAGACTGACCTGCAGGCCGTCGGGAGTGCGAGGGCTGTTGTGAACAGTGTGAGGAACCAGCTGCTGGCGTACATACTGGTGTGAAAACTCTGGGACTGGAAGTGTACGTGGAGATCTGGTATCAGCTCCTGTAAATACACCCATAATATGTCACTTCATAGTGTTTTAGTTAGGAATGTGCATGGATTCGAAAGATTACATAGTTAAATATACATTTTAGAATTTAATCTTGAAAATTATTACCCAGAACTACACGATTATAATCATCACAAAAATTCTTCATGATACTGTATAACAATCTAAACTGTACAAGCACATATCTAAGAAAAATTTGTTGTTTAAATCAATATACTTCACTAAGTTAACGTATTCCAGGAAAACGTTCTTGCTGCTTATAGTACGTCCGTTTGGCTATGATACCCAGCGGATTAGGAACCTTCTCGGAACTCGACTCACCCTTCAGACCCGCTCGCCAGGCTGGCCGTTGATAAAAAGTTTACCTACCTACTGTCACAGTCCCACTGATCTGTAATTTTTTTATTTTAAGTTAAAATAAATTGTTCTTTGCATATTTGAGTTCTACATGAAATTCCAAAAATAATGAGTCCATACACAATGTGGATACTTAACATCAACGATCTGAAAGTTGGACAAAGCTGGTGACTATACAGAGTAAATGTTCTACTTTCAGATCGTAGATATTAAGTATCCACATCATGTCTGGGCTCATTATTTTTGGAATTTCATGTAGAACTCAAATGTATAAAGAAAAATGTATTTTAACTAAAACAAAAGAAGTTACAGATCTGTGGGACTGTGACAGTGGGTGAGTCACTGTTTGTCTCCGTTCAGCCCGACGAGCAGGTCGAGAGGGTGAGTTGAGTTTCGAGAAGGTACCTAATCCGCTGGGTATCATAGCCAAACGGACAGACTATAGTGCTTACCCATGTCAGGTATTTAGAGGTTAGACACAGTGATAGATAGGAGTGAATAAATTGTTGATGTACTTGAATATAGAATATTTAACATTGGTATAGTTATACTTCTAAGTTTGTGATTGAAGAAATTGTTAGAGGAACAAACAAGATATTCCCTTCAAAATATTCAATATCAACAATTATGAGTATTTGATGAGTATTTGATTAGATTGAACTCAAACAAATCAAATAAAAACTCACTATTCATGTAATGAATATTCAGAATTTTTCTGTTTGCTCGATAACACGCACCTGTTAAGTGTTGTACAGTTCCACCTGTGTTAATGGTCGATCTCTTTAGTTTACTATTTGTCTGTACAACAAATTTAGGTCAGAATGTCTGTCAAGTTGGTTAAAGATCTCACATGAAACTACTCAACGCTGCTGAACATGACAATCATGCCTTATCCTCCAGTAACTCAAGTCTTATCAGCGTCTGGTCGACCAGTATCAAATATCATGATAAGATTTTGTTTTCCATGTTATTTTCAAAATTTACAACTTCTAGTAAACTCAATTTTTTATGCAGAAGATGTGAATATCCGTAGTTAAATTGTATGACAACAAATCGCTATTTGTGTTAAAGGACAGGCAACACAAACCTTCGGTTTTTTAAAATATTTTTACAAAAAATAAACACTTGCTACTAGGACATGTATCATACATAGTTGAGTTTCTTTTATGGTAGTCTAATCGTAACTCTGTTAGGCTATCTGAGTTTCCTGTACATTTTGTTGTTTCATGAGTTAGCTGCATATTTTTTGTTTACTATCTATCTAATGTAATCTTTAATTGGACTTTTACGAAATTTACAACTTTAGTAGTATTACCTGAACTAAGTTCTCCAGCTGGTACATACAGAGGCCCAGTTCAGCCATCGTAGGTTTGAACATGTCTCTCATGCGGTAGTCCTGCATCAGCTTCACAAACACTGCAAACGCTTCTTCCTCGGGCATCTGTCAACAGATTAAAATTGGCTAGAAAAATGTGATTTCACCAAATTAATTAATAAAAAAGTTACCTCATGGTGGAGCCGTAAAGTTTTAGGCTTGGGTACGCTTAACTCTGTCTCAGAAAAAAAAAAAAAAAACACAGGTTGCCTATTAATTCAGTATTGGATTTTTGGAAAAGCGGAGTGGGGGGGGGGGGGGGGTAGGGGGTTCCCACCTGTTACCAATTCACTACATCACTGGTCATACATAACTTAAAGTACAAGCCTTTATTACAGGAAATCACATTACCTTGTTTACCGGAGTTTTTTAAAGAGTTGTTTGACCACAGGTGCTTGATATTGTTTTTCCATTGCTTGTCTGTTTGTGGCAGCTATTTACATTTACAACTTAAATTATGCACTTTGTTATGGTAGTGTTTATAGTGACAAACCATGGAAGTGTAGGTAATAAAAGACCTCGAAAGATGTTGCATCTATGGCAAAATATCATAGAATATAACTCTCTTAATAACTACATCAAACAAAGTTATTAAGGCAGATCCGTGCAAGTGGCATCCACCAAGTGACGAATATTTGCCAAGTGGCAAACTATTTCTGTTTATCGATTTGTCTCTTTTCGAGAAGTCCGTTGCTAAGCTGAGTGGTAAAACAGACACAGAGTGAGAGTGGGTAGGCAATGACTTTCGCCGAATGACAAGTAGACGAACAACCATCTACACTAGTCGTGATTTGGCTCAGAATGCCACATCCGCGAACCCTGCTTTAGACATTGCAATATTGTATGGTTCTTGAAAATAGGAAATATATTCAACAATATTACTGATACATGTCTGCTAGTTACCTGCATCAGCAACAGTCCCACTATGAAGCCTGAGCCCTGACAGTAGCCGACCTCTCTGTCGTGTAGAGAGTACGCCTTCATCACGTTGAACAAACTCTCTTGTCCCATTCCGTCCTTCTCCTTGAAGAAGTCATGCTCTGGATATGTCCGAGCAATGTCTCTTCGTATCACCTACGAAAATCAGATTAAAAACTCTGTGTCATCTGTTTACCTATTTACAACAACCATGCACTCAACACCGTCTTGTAATAGCGTAATAGCGTAGACTAATAGAGTCCTAGTGTCTTTTATCTTTTTAGGTGATTTAAAGTAGAAATTTGAGGAATTCGAAGGTTTTTTTTTTGGAATCTTTAGGCTTATGACAGTGGCATTCCAAGACCCGTACAAATGGTTAACTGGAATTCAAATAAAATCAAATAAATTCAAAACAAATAAACATTGTTACAAGCATTTTACAAATATTACATATATATATATATATACTAATTTTGCTAAAATATAAATAAACAAAATTTCCACATGGGAAAACCCGTGCTTGGAGTGAGTCATTATTGAACAGAAATAAATAAAGGTTTTGAAAACATAGAAAAATTAAAGAAAACACTTAATTACTGATGGCATGGTTATACAGCGCTAGCAGAATCAAACAAATAATGGCATAAAACTTTCCCATCAAACACATCTCTGCCCTGTTACTGTACCTTTTCACAAGCTGAGGTGGCTTTGATGTAGTCTGCGTATTGTTTCTTGACGGACGAGTCGTGCGCTCCACACAGCAGAGGCCAGACAATGCCTCGGAACGGGTGAGGAACACCTTTCCGCACCAGCTCCTACACAAACACACGATTAGTACCGATTATAGTTATAGATAATTTATCCTAATTTTATGAAAAACTATTTAACATATTAAGTCATTTTATTTTTAAGCTCTACTAAATGGTTTTGAGTTGCAAAATTTTGTGTTTTGGGGCCAAAAATGAGAAAAAACAATTTTAACCCCATAAAACCCTGTCCCTTTGCAGGTTTAAGAACTCATTTCAATAAATGTAGCTTTACAGTTTTGTACCAAATTTAATTAAAATTCGGATAATTTTTACTCAAGTTATCGAGCTAGTGGTGTAGTGGGGCGGAAACGTGTTGGAACGGTGTTCCCTATCTGCTTTTTCCTAAACCAAATTATATTCATTGGCAAACCATGCTTTTACCAAGACTGTGGTGAGCTTGTGAGTACACCACTGGTGATATTGGGGGACATAAATATATATGAATTTGAACGGATGGTGTTTTTGGCCTCTGAAGACATCATAACGAAAAAAAAAAAAAATAGTCGCGAGTCTAGGTCTTATCATGAGACCTATGGTAATAACTTTTTCCCTGTATGGGTAATTCGCAAAAAAATTTTGCCTTAAAAAAATATTGAAAACTATGTCAAACAATGTTTTAATATAGTGTGTATTAAACAGTGTGCATGGGTTGTGTTTTTACTAAACATGTATATTTGTTGCTGGTACTGAGGCAAAAAGTATCATACACGATTCACTCAGTAAGATGTTAATGGTACTTGCATAAATGCATGAAACTATCATGCTTGTAATGTAAACAACTACTTCCCATCATTGCAGCGTAATATACCTACTATTGTTGTCTAAATTTTCATTGAGTTTTACCAAACTATATTCAAAAGCCTCTATATATTTAAGTCCACAAACCTTGACAAAAGCAGTCTTTTTCTTGTAAGTTGTCTCCCAGTCGTTGACGACTCGGCCCCAAACACTCCACACGTCTTCCTCGCCATCTTCCCCGCAGTTCCGGTCTTGACTGGAACTTGTACCTGGAAACACAACACGTAAAAACACCATGAAAACCACAACAAGCTACATAACCTAGAAAACACTCTCAATAACACTACAGAACCTTGAAACCATTTCATCAACCAACGAACAAACCGCCACAGCATCTACAACTACTCGCAAACCTTCGGGACACGTCACCCATTAGACTAAGGAGGTGAAAGACGGATAACGAACAGAAAATACACACAGGTGAACGGCCAATGACACAGGTAGCGTCGTCGTGGCATCTGGTTCCAGGTAAACAACAACACATGTGCGGCCGCGGCATACGACGAACACGAGGTGACGATTCACTAAATTCTGTCACTAGGAAATAGAATAGTGAGAAAACACAGTTGTAGACAATTCACATGAACTGGTCACTAGGAAATACAATGTTGAGATAACGGGTCATTGAGAGAAGAGATAAGGCAGGCCAATAGAACAGTTTGGTGGGCCATCTGATTTAATCATTGATTTATGATGTAAAAGATCAATTGCACTTGATATGTTGTATTGTTTTGTGATTGAGCAATCGTGTTTATAAATAGTAGATGCAGTTGTATTTATAGCATCGATACAAAAACTCATTCTACATAGAATTCTTTTTATGTGATACAAATTTGATTGGATACATTGTAATTATAAAGTTTATTCAGTTTTTTACCCTCCTGATAACATTTAAATACTATACCCTAAATTATTGCAAATACAATTTTATGTGATTTGAAATTCAAACAGCATGGCAAGCTGCCTAAGGTTAATTGGTTAATGTGCAGAAGAAAATAAAAAAATTGTATAGCTAAAGTCCCCAATGTATGTTTTATATTGGCAAACAAACAATAGGTAAGGGACTGCACTTGCAACAAACTTGTCTTACTTGCTTCCATTTTGTGTTTTAATTCATTATAATACACATTTTAGATGTAATAATTATAAGTAAAGGAGGTTTCAGAACTAATATAGTTTAGAAAATTAGAAAAACTGAAAACTGAAAGAAAACCAAAAGAAGTTTTTTTCTAGTTATCTAATCTATGTTACTAAGAAATTCAACAATGTCACTACTTTAAACATGTCAATTAATACAAAGTTAATATGGATTAAAATAACTAACATACATTATAACCATAAATGATAACTATTCATCTATGATTTATGTAACAGTAAACCCTTTAAAATGGTTAACTTGAAGTATAATACCATGATGAGTTTATGAATCCAACTTATATTTAATACTCAAAACCGAAAATAACCTATAAACTTACGAGCAAGAAGATTCACAAATAACACCATCCTATAATGAGTTCAACGATGACACAATATTATCACATGACAGAAGCAGAACAATACCGCAATGACAACACATGAAGCATAACCTTTCACTATCAGCAGGCCTAGTTATGATTGTTGGCAGTAAACTTATTTCCGTTCAACTTGATTGAATATTGCTTTTCAATGTTAAAGCAGTTTGAGTAATAATGAGTATTTTAATATGAAAAATGGGTAAACTTTTTGTTTCAGCAACTTTTTTAAAAATATTTCATCTGAATAACATTCTCTAGTAGTAAATCAACTACATGCGAACTAGAAACCCAACTACAGATTCAGGCATGTTAGTAACTATCAGCAAACTAAAACTGTTATCCTTCACCTGAGTTGCACAATTTTGTGTTACGATTCCAACGTTAACCGATGTGCATTCACTACAACTCTTCTAGGTTTGTTCCACAACAGTTGCACAGCAGCATACAGACATTTGCCAATCTTTCATGGTTTTCAGTTACCTTCTTTGTCTCGTAAAAAAGCCCTCACGTCTTTGAGAGCTAAAGTCCCTAGCCCGTAGATGTTAGAGTGCATGATGGAAAATCACAGAATTATAGCTTTCATCACCTCAACAATCGGAAGCTTTTGGAAAACCCAAGAAAACCTGGAATAGGATGGCTTATAATGTTTACTAATGTAAGACTCTAAGAAAGAAACAAACAAAAAAGTAATATATTTTTTACTTAAGGTGTAATCTGTGATTAAATTCAAATAAAAAAGAAGACTATTGAACAAAGTAAAACTTGTATCTCAACCAACATTTAAAGAAAGTACTTTTTAAAATGTGCTACAAGATACAACAAATAAATTAAAAGAACTACCCTTGATATTTAATCAGTTAGTTTTTAAATAATGTAAAACTATTGACACAGACTAGTTGTTTAAAACTTGCAACACAAAGAAACTACTAAAAAAAGTCATTTGAATGAACGTTCCTTAATTTTACGACATGTATAACTGACAGAAAAAGCTGGGTGTTAAAAATGTAATACGCAGACTATTTTTTGGGATTTCAAAAGTAGTAGGTAGCAGTTTATTGTTTTATGGTATCTCAAGACCGCAACACTCTGTAGTACCTAATAAATAAAACAAAAGCTTCATAAGGCTAGTTAAAAATACTTTGGCATAGTTAGATTATATAGATTAATGAAATCAGCAACTAAACTAGTTATCTATGAGTTTGCTTCGATAGGTTAAGACTAAGCACTACAATCTTTACATATTTTGCACTACAGAGCGTAATTTTCAAAGCTTGTCAATTAATACTAAAATAATCATATTCTAAGATAGATAAAGCATAGATAAAGACATAGATAAAGACTATGCTGTTTAATGTTTTTAGCATTTTTACCGATATTATCTTCACTCAAATAGAAATAATAATAAACATACCATTGTCAATACTACTCAATGCCTTTCAATAAACCCAGTACTGTATCATACAGTTTTGATGTTGTAGAGGTAACATTTTAATTTAAGATACCTACTTTGCAAACACAAATAACTCCTAATTGTTCTCCAATACACAGTGAAATAACAATTTCAATAATCCTCATCGGAAATGAATACCTAGTTATGTAACTTTCACAAAACATACCTGATGTGAGAGAAATTTGTGAAGTGTCGGAGCTTTTCCGAGAATGTCCACTGTTGTTAGATATGGAGTTTAGGGACTTGGCATCGGCTTCTATAAGCCTGAAACCAAACATGATTAAGTTCTTAAGTACACGCAAAAAAAAGAGCTTGCAAACTAATGAATCCTAAAATGATTAATTGTGTCGATGGATAAAGGTTTGGATTGCATGCCAGAGAATTTTCGTTTGGATTGTCTTCATCAAGATTGTGTATAAAGCTTGGTAATGGTTAGGGGAAAAGGGGTGGTGCAGTAGCCCATTAGTTAACATACAATGATGGTTATAAAATTTGTTTTGAATTATCAACAAACTATTGAAATTTGGGTAAAAACCTACAGTAATCACATATTTCATTCAGAATATAGCTCTAAAATGTTATCCTCATGGCTGTATCTGTACAAATCTTTCTATTTTGTCATATTTTAAGATTTTAATTTGTTAACACATTTAAAAAAAAGTACATAACCAACATATACAAAATTGACACAGCTGATTTTGTGAGATGCAAACCCGATGATTTTCATTCCATGTGATGGTGTATTTTTACTCTATCCATGTTTGAACACATTATAGTCTTCAGCACATAAGAGTCTGAGGTTGGTGGCACTTTTTACCTAAAGTAGATTGTATGGTCTTTGAAATACCATTATTAGGTTTTTTTTTAAGAGGTTGGCGACCTCTTTTAACCTTCCATTTGCCCGTCCACATAGACTAACTGCCCGTGCGTGGAACGTATCCAGCAAAGCACGCCAGTACAGTACAAAGGTGAACTGTACTGATAAAATGTTTTCGACAGTGACCAGGATCTGAACCCACGATATCGCTGCCTTGGGCCCTAAGTCCGTGGCGCTACCGACTGAGCCACCAACTCACCACATCACCTATTGACACAGTTTGTCGTATACTGAGAAAATAAAACCGGCATAGAGGCAAAAATATGTAAGAGTTTCCTATTTGAAGTTGAAATATCAAAACCAGTCAATCATCAACAAATTGAGTAATTGTTGAATAGGGGGAAGGCAAAAATATGAAAATCGTCAATGAATAATTAGAAATAGAAAAGTCAAATTTATTGAATGATTATAATAGTTTCCTTAACAAGTTTAATCATTGTGTGGTCATGAGTTGGGCGGTTGGATTTCAAAAGCAGACTGTCTATCTTTAGTTGCCTCCCCTCCCACACAAAAACTTATCACATGATAAGTTACATTGGCAGAAACATTGGACATGTAAACTGGGAGAGTAACAAGAACTTACAGCGAGTTTCCAGTTCAACATTAATCAGCTGATGGTCTGATAATGCTTTGCAACAAACTCAACTCGCTAACAGTGTTTTATGGGTTTCATTGGTTTCAACCAAGGCCCCACTAGAAAAACTAGTGAGGCCTTGTTTCAACAAAGTTTTGTACCATACTAGAGTAAATATTTTCAAGAGAGATTTGATATATTAACAAGTACAGTTTGCAATGTAACATTTAGAAAAGACAGTTTAATAATTACAATCCAACCCTAACCAATTGAGTATGAAAGAATAAAAATAATATAGTGCCTAAAATAAAAGATTGTCCAACAGGAGTAGGTGGGTTTAACTTTTCTTTGTGACAATTTTAGGCAATGTTTGAAATAAATACTCTTATTGCTGCAAACCAAATCATTATGCAACATTTTGGCCTATTAAACCAAACATAACTATGAATAACTGTTACTGCGCAAATATTTGATAGAACGCCCAATAGGGTCAAACCATCAAAACCTGCATTGCTCCTCCTGAAGGTTGGGTCGAACTTATTTCAGCTGTCAGCTGTCATGATTGTGACTTTTTAGTGAATGGCGATTGGCGAGCCCACTGTGGCTAATTTAAAACTTAGATCACTTCAGTCTTCAGTCTATCAAGCTGGTCTTTAATTCACTCAAATAGCAGTTTTAAATGTTCAATCGTTAATCACAAGTCTAAAATGTTCTTACCGGTTTGCCTCCTCCAATTTAGCGAGGAGCGCCAGTTCTTCGGGTGAGGCGTCGTTGGCGTTAACAAGTGTTAGGTTGTTGTTGTATTCTGGGCCGGACTGTGCCACCATCACAGAACTCATGGTGCCATCACACTGCCCCGACACTGACACAGCCTCAAGTCCATCACCTTCACTGTGGCCTCTGTAACATATGATGTTAGGTTGAATAAAGCTGCCAAGATTAGAAGAAAACCCATTTGCATGTTTAAGATGTAGCCAGTTACATAGTTAAATTGAGCCAACAACTGAAAGTGTATGTCGAACACACCAACTTATTAACCAAGCTGAACTGACGGGAACTTATTTAAAACTTTATTATCTTTTACTATACATCAAATGGGGAGCAAGTTGGTCTAATGGTAAAGCGCGGGACTCCTGTCCCATAGGTCCCACGTTCAAATACCGCCAAATCACCAATGAATTTTATCTAAGTAATAATGCCGCAACCCCTAGGTTTAGCCTGAAGTTATGTGAAAAACAATTCCGAGCTTGTCCTAGCATCCCATAAAAAAAATTATAGCGCCAAAAAATTGAATTTTTTTATGATAGCAAGCTTGCCTGAAAGGGAAAAGCGTGGTAAATTCAAGTGAGAAAAACATATTTACACTGTACTTGAAAATCAGAATATCATGTTTAACTATTCCTTACAGCATTTCCAACCAAAGGAGATGTGTGTTTGGAAGAGACTTACTGACACATTATTTTTGTGTTGAGAAATTCAAAGTAAACACTTTCAATATCAATGGATGATATGTTACTCCATAAAAGTCACATAAAAACGCGCAAGTTAAAAATCCCCTAGCCATTAAAGTGCTTAAGTTTATTTTATTCTAGAGGGACACAAACAACAGAGGTGACCCTTATCCAGAGTTTGGGAGAATGATGCTAGTTTGGCTTGTTAGGGCTCTAATGGGATAACTTTATGTGATATCATTTGTCAACATCCAGCAGGTTTGCTCTGAGCCTTGGTTGTAACTAATGAATATAATGTGGGGTGGTTTGATCAGAAATGCAACACATTGTCCTGCATTCCAAAGATACGATTGTCATGCATTTAAACAATGGAATTGAAATTCAGTTATGAGCTTTCACTATTTTTTAGAAGTACAGTAGAACTCCGATTATCCGAATCAATAGGGACCAGACCCCATTCGGATAATCAAAAATTCGGATAATCGGAGTTTTACCGGAATTCCGGGAATTTTAATGAAAAATCTACATTTTCGGTACTAAGTGAACTTTTAATTACTAATAATTTAAATCAGAACATTTTTACAGTTTACAATGCTCATAGTACAAGTGTTCTATACATGTTATTAAGTCAATAGTGTTCCATCAAAGTCCAAAATTGGCTAAATGTGTTTAATAACAATTCTTTGATATTTTGCAAAACTTATTACTGTAGCTTTACGATTTTTAAATTGTTGAAATAAGCGATTCGGATAATTGGAGATTCGGTTAATTGGAGTTCGGATAATTGGAGTTCTACTGTAGAGATAATATTCTGCATTAAATTTGTGCTAGTTTAAGAATAAAAATTTGAATTGAGTCATCGATATATAGCTGATGCGAATTTACTTATTTTTGTCGGGTAAGCCAGAATTTAACAAAACCAAGTATAAAGTATGGCTAATTAAAGAATCAAGAAGAATATTTACTGTTAGATAGTGAAACCGCTGTAATAATAGGTATCTCCTACATCTTACTGTCTAGAAAAATACATTTTTATCATAGTAAAAAAATACACATTACGCTATTACCTCGATCAAAAAGTCCTCAGCCGAATACAACCCCCATTTAAGCAATTTGCTATAGTTGACTATAGCATTTTTTAAAAGTAACATTACTTAACATTGACCATAGTATGAAAGAATAAAAGAGCAAATTGAATTACAGTAGAACACTTCGTGCGTGTTTCATTCAAATATTTTTTATTTGATAAAAGATTGGCTACTGCTGGTCCGTACTTCATCTTTAGCGGCGAGCTAGTGAGGTAGAGCTTGAGGCTTCGGTCAACGAGGTCCCGTGTTCAAATCCCACCAATCACCAATGTTTTTTAACCATTTGATAATTCCGTGACCCTCTAAGCCTAAGCCTACTGTGAAGTAATGTGTAAAACGGTTCGGGGCTAGAGCTTACAGTGTTTTAGCTATGATGTAATGGTGTGATAAAGGGGAGAGGGGGCAGGAGACTCATACTTTATCATACAATAGTCTGTGTTATTAAAAATAAAATAAAATTATAAGAAAGAAATTACGTTAAATACTTTCTGAAAATTATTTGTTTACAACGGATGCTGAGTGGGGCAAATGTGTGAGAAATTGTGTGTTAACACGACTGTGTTGTCCCATGCTGTTTCACCCCTTTCACACACTTTATTAAACCTTGGCAACCCCGGTGTCGGTGTCACTCTCCATTACCTACTGGGAAACTTAATTAAACAGTCCTCCTGAAAAGTGGAGTACTTGAATATATTGCATCCACACAATATACTCTCCATTCACTATAAAACAACGCACAGTCGTAATAAAATTTGTAAAAAATTTTAGATCACTATTTTTTTTACAATTTTGTACTGTGCTAAAAAAATGAAAGATATCAGCTTTAATTAATTTCGTTATACAGTAACACTGAGACAGTTTTTTTTAATTTTTAGTTAATTTAAAGGTATAATTAGAAAAAGTTTTTATTTTGGTCAAATAAACATTCTTAAAAAGCAAAATAATTTCAATTCGTGCGAGAATGTATTCCTATTGAATTTGAATATTTTCAAACCACACTATTTAACTTACTTGTCAACAGCTTTCTAAACCTACCTCAAAAACGAATACGTAACTTTTGATTATACTCCCAGCAATCAATGTAAACATTGGAAGTCCGCCGAAGCACAACAATGGTGCCCACGTTGCAGAATTAGGTAGAGTAATTTTTCGCAAAATCAGCTGACTTGTCTAGGTCAAAACTGTTACGCAAGGCCAGCTGATTGTACAGTTGAACAGCTGTGAAAGGTCGCATCACCTGAAGGACGCTTTCCCGCCAATGTGAGAGTGAACGTTGTACTATGCGATGTGATAAAGTATAACACAGCAGTTCATACAGTCTGTTAAGAGGGGAATGATAGGCCTTGATAGATCGGGAGCAACGCACTGAACGTATGTTCGTGTGTGTGCGCTCGTGTGTGTGTTCGTGTGCGTATGTGAGATGTTGCGAACCAACTGGTTGATGGATCACCAATCACCATCATTGTATACCCGATTCCATCCATTACTGGAAATGTATGCAGTACAATTCAGTGGGATACAAGTTAGCAAGATGTGACGAATCATAGGCCTATATGTCATTTTGATAATTATTTGCCTATATGAATTTGCTCTCACAATTGATCGAATCTTGTTTTGTTATAAATGCAAATTGTTTCGTCTAAATAAGTGAACGGTTACAAATCTAAAAACCTGCAACTAATGTCTCAAACTGTGAACTTTTTATTGTAAAATATACACAACTATTTTCAGAATAATATCGCAATGGAAAACAAACATTTTATCTGAAATAAAATTAATAAATGCTTTCAATAACTAAAACATTGAATTGTGATGAAAAAGCTTTGTTGTAGGACGGTAAAATATCGGAAGCGTAAAAGCTACGGGGATGAACAAAAGTTGTGGTTGAACAGGGGACGGTTGACAAAAAGCGACAACGACAACAGTCGATGACAACGACAACGACAACGCTGTACTGAACAGAACAAGCGAATCGTAAAACATGTTTTAACAAAACCGTGTTGTATTTTTGTTGGTTGAAATGTTTAACAGGTTTTTGTCAAATCTCAAAACGTTATCTTTGAATTCACAGACAATCTTATAATTAAGTTAAACATCAAACTAAATAATACAAAATATGACCCAACATTTACCTAAAGAAACGGCAAATATGCTGTATAAACGGGTAAAGAAATGAGTATGGATTAATTATTGTCATTAATTACGTCTAATGACACTAAAGTACTAAAATTGTGTTTACTCGCAAAAATCTACTTTTAGAATGAACAATAGGCCTACCAAATATATTATTGAGACTTTGAGTACAGAACCTTCAAAAGTAATTAATTCGAGGATGTTTTATACATGCCTAACATTTTTATTTTGAAAAAAAGTAATCATAAACAACTAATAAAGCTAATAGTGAATAGGTGGAAATATCAGTTTGTACTGTAACCTAATTAAAATAAATAGACTGTAAACAAGTGAACTACGATATGAGCAGACTAGAGGTCAAAATAAATCCGCAATTTCGCAATATAAATAGAGAGCAGAGAAGTAATACTATTAGGGTTGGGCCACGTGATGTACTTACGTAATGTACATTGTCTATATCCGCCGATCCGACGCCCTCTAGCAATACTGTACTTACAGCATGGGGAGGTGTGTATTGAACGCATGATATTGGACATAAAAAAAACACACAGAATAAAACACAACGTATCTTTATTTCACACCCTCAAATGTAAAAATAGCTGTCTCCGAGATATTTCAGGAGTGCACACGGACTTTGTGTATCGATTTATACTGTTTCGAGTTTTTAAACAAATTAATTCAGATGAAATTTAAGTTAGCAGATGTAAACAGCTGGGAGAAAACATAATGTGAGTTTTTACGGAGTAAATTATTTATTTCATCTCAAGTTTCTGACTCGATAAATTCAATCAAAATCAGAAAAAATAAACGTAGGCTTAATGCATGTCAAGAAATTCGGGGATGGATCAATCATAACGCAAGTTTTTGACATGTTTACAGGATTTAGCTAGACTTTTAACGAATCCACAGTAGTGAGAAGAAATCAGCCAAAACTGAATCGAATGGAAACTTTACTATGACAATCAACATAATCATTAACCCATACGCAAATATTCCCCATTGTAAAATGACGCGTTTGTCTTCATTCAAGAGTTTAATGTAAAATTTTCTTTTTTTCTGGATATAAAGTCGAATGGGGTGGAGTATTTATTTTTATAGAAACCTCTTCAAACATTAAGGAGCATTTGGATTGCTCAAATTGATTCAATATTCAAAACTATTTGCCAGAGAATGGTTATTTAAAACTTTGCAAATAACATTAACTATATCTAAACCATGATTAGTTTTTCCCTGTATTAGTGTCCCTTTGAAACATGTTTCCATGATTACAACCCAGAGCCATGTTGCCGCTAGTAAACAAGACTGACCCAGATGTTTTCATGTCGACAACTTGGTCGTTAAACCGGGGTCGATACTCCACTGTACATCTGCTATCACTGGAGTACTAGAGATAGTATCACTTGAGAAAAGTATCACTCGACTACGTAGCATCCATTTAGCAAAGTACGAGCTAGTATTAAACTTGAGTACTTTTTTGTCCTATGACGCTAGGCACGAGCCTGGGATTGTTTTTCACATTACTTCAGGGGGTTACGGCATTATCACTTAGATAAAATCCATTGGTGATTTGGCGGGATTTAAACCCGGGACCCCAGGCACTGAAGCCCCGCGCTCAAACCACTAGACCAGCTCGCTCGCCCAAAAACTTGAGTACTAATGATGGTATCGCTTCAGAAAAGTATTCTTTGCTGAACTGTTCATTTACCTATGAAATCACTTTAGAAAAGTAATACTAACAGTATCCCACTTGTACTAGTGATTCCATTACTCGGGGTAATTATTATCTGCCGGGTATTATTTTAGTAGTGCATTGATATTTGCATAAGAGAGAATCTTTTAACATACTATCTGGTTAATTATTAGGGCGAACTACAAGCTCGTGTAATTGATAGTTTCAATTGAACATGTTGTTTACGAAACTCAAGAACTTAACTTGAATCCTGACATGGTGATGTGATGACTATTAACAGTATAAATAAACCGCAACAGCAATCTGCCACATACTTTCTCCCATTAGCTTGTCAACAACCCTTATCATGGGTGAGCGGTGGGAGTAACTATGATGTAAGGAAAATCACAAGTTGTAATAACTTTGGAACCGTAATATTTACAGAAATGGGAGTTGTAAAATTTTGTTCAGGGTTAAAAGGACTATAATAAAACATACTAAATAATAAACAAAATCGTTCCAGACTATTGTTGAAAGCACAATTCTTCCGTTCTTGTATGGGAAAATCAGTTGAAAATCAAATTTTCAAAAAGTAAAATACACCTGGAGATGCTATGGATTAGTACCCACATACCAAATTTCATCAAAATCGTACCACAGGTGTCTTGAGCTACACAGGGGACCCAGAACCCCCAACCAAACTCGAAAATATTTACAAAAACAATACTTTCCCGATGTACAGGGGGAGAAAGTAAAATGAGTAACGGAACACTACGATTGCTACTTCTTGTGCTCAGAAATGTGTAAATCTCTGCAGATCCTAAAGGATCAAATGTCTAACAATCAATTGATGTTTCAAACACCAAGTGTCAACAATTCACATATAGTCAGTGCATGTGTTGGTGGGCGGTTCTGTTACTGATGAGTCACTAGGGATGAGAGGCGTACATCCGTCATACTCACCACTCACTGGGCAAGGACAAGCTAATGAGACGGCTTGGGATATGAATATTCAATCTACACTATTAAGGGAGTATTCAGTACCATATTCGCCAAGCTGAGTATTCATCAAGTTCTCGTATTATTCAACGAATTCCTCATTCGAACCTAAGAAAAGTCAGTGGCTTTGTAATGTTCAAGGACAACCTAATGTGAATTGATCACTTAATATCTAAAAATATGCATTGTGTGAATATTAGGATCATCTTTGTCTAGGGTAGCTAGATATAGTGCTTGCTTGGTAATCAGAATCACCGATGTGATTGCTTGTGATCTGAATATTTAATAATCACTCTAATGGCGAATATTTGGTACCATCTTTGTCTGAATAAGTGGATACAGTGTTCACCCTACTGATCAAAAGCTTTCTGGTTCGATCCTGAGAAAAGTCAGCAGTTTTTTGACAGTTCGAAAGTGAACACAGCTGTCGTTGATCGTTGGGATTTTAAATGTAAACAGCTGATCTATCATCATACTATCCTTCACACTAAAATACTCAATATGGTGTGTAGACGTCGTCAAATCTAATCTATAGATACACCACTGTCAAGTGCTGTAGATAACTCATTTCATGTTAAAGTTGTATCATTGGCCTGTGGATATTGAAGTCAGACAACTACATGGGATAAATTTAGCAATTTAGTAATTTATGAACCTCTCGTAGAATGGTCTACTATTGAAATTGAACTTTCTCCGTGTTAATAAATGTTTCATACTATGTTACTTCTGTAACAAACGAATCAGATAATCTAATATACAGGGTGGCTGAAAAGTAACTACCACCCCCCTTAACTTTTCAACCATTTGAGATATTTGAAATCCGTTTGCGGCAAACTTCTAAGATGTGAGGGGCTACAATAGTTATGGTAAATTTTGAAAATTTTATCCTTAGGGGTAGCGGTGGTAGGGGGTAGCTCAAAATTTTCAAATGGCAAGTATAGTCGAGTTTGGTATCATTTTATAGGTATTGACGAAACAAAACAATCGACGTAAAGAAAACTAAAATCGGCCTACTAATAACAAAATGGCGCCCTAAAACAATTTAAATCTACAGAACCATGAGGAGGGCTGAAAAGTAACTTGCACCCCCCCTTAACTTTTCAACCATTTGAGATATTTGAAATCTGTTTGCGGCAAACTTCTAAGATGTGAGGGGCTACAATAGTTATGGTAAATTTTGAAAATTTTACCCTTAGGGGTAGCGGGGGTAGGGGGTAGCTCAAAATTTTCAAATAGCAAGTATAGTCGAGTTTGGTATCGTTTTATAGGTCTTGACAAAACAAAACAATCGACGTAAAGAAAACTAAAATCGGCCAAATAATAACGAAATGGCAGCTAAAAAATACTTTTAATAAATGACATCCTTATCAGAAAATTGCAATTTGGTGGTAAAAAAGGCTAATTTTAATTTACTTTCAATTTGTATCCAGCCAAAGTTTTTTTCTATTTCGGATCATTGCTAATAAGATGCGTGGTCAGTAAACAGTGCCTGGAAAATCCCAAACTCCATAATTGCTGTTATCAGTTATTCCTGTCCATTTTCCTTTTTTGTTTGTTTGTCGAATTCTTTCTCTAGGTGAAAGTTCAGTAGTACAGTACTGAGAACTGCCCATATCGTACATAACCAAACTGCAGGCCTACACTATTGCTACTTTTTGATTGTTGTATGTTGGTTTGTAATTTGTCATGGTTTTTTCGTTAGAAGAAAGAGTGCAAATTGTTTTACTGTTTGGGCAAACTGGCACTTACAGTGGAGCAACTGACGCCTTTAACGAAAGGCATCCTGAACATCAAATCACTAGAAAAGCTGTGTCTAATCTAGTAAAAAAGTTTCATCGTACAGGGAGTGTTGTGGATGAGCCCAGATCCGGTCGGCCCAGCACAGGTGAATTAACAGAAGCAGGAGTTTTAGCAGAGTTTTCTGTTAATCCTCAGCAATCTGCAAGAAGAGTTGCGCAACAACATAATATAAGTAGGTGGGCAGTGAACAAAGTTTTAAAAAACCACAAATTCCATCCATATAAGATCACGTTAGTCCAGGAATTGTCTGAAGATGACTTTGATAGAAGAATTGAATTTTGTGAATTAATGACACAGAAGTTGGAATCTAGAGAAATCTCTACTTTCGAAATAGTTTTTAGTGACGAGGCTTCATTCCAACTTAACGGACACGTTAACCGGCATAACTGTAGGTATTGGGCGCAAGAGAACCCCCACTGGTACCGAGAAAGTCACACTCAACACCCGCAGAGGCTAAACGTTTGGGCTGGAATCATTGGTAACTTCATCATAGGTCCTTTTATCATAAATGGTAATTTAAATGACACAGCATACAATAACATGCTAATCACACAAATAATTCCAGCTATTAACAACTTAATAGAAACAACTGCAACACCAGATGGAAACCCAATTTTCAATAGAGATAACGTGTATTTTCAACAAGATGGAGCTCCTCCACATTATGCTAGGGATGCAAGGGATACACTGAACATTGAATTTCCTAATCATTGGATTGGTCGAAGAGGTAGTATTGAATGGCCAGCCCGATCACCGGACCTAAATCCATTAGATTTTTTTCTATGGGGCCATTTAAAGTCAACGGTTTATACCTCACAGCCAAGGTCCCTCGAAGAATTAAGACTACGGATAGAAACAGAATGCAGAAAAATAAACAATCAAACTTTCCAAAATGTAAGGAACATGTTTCAACAGAGATTGTACTACTGCATGGAGGTACAGGGAAAGCAATTCGAGCATCTCATCAAATAAAAGGTTATTTTTTCTACCATTTCTTAAAAGACTTTTTAACGAAAATTTTCATTATCATGGATGATTGGATTTGAATTGTTTTAGGGCGCCATTTTGTTGTTAGTGGGCCGATTTTAGTTTTCTTTACGTCGTTTGTTTTGTTTTGTCAAGACCTATAAAACGATACCAAACTCGACTATACTTGCTATTTGAAAATTTTGAGCTACCCCCTACCCCCGCTACCCCTAAGGGTAAAATTTTCAAAATTTGCCATAACTATTGTAGCCCCTCACATCTTAGAAGTTTGCCGCAAACGGATTTCAAATATCTCAAATGGTTGAAAAGTTAAGGGGGGGTGGTAGTTACTTTTCAGCCACCCTGTATAAAATTCTCGTGTCACAGTGTTTGTCTGCAAACTCCTCCGGAACGACTTCACCGATCGTTATGAAATTTGGTGTGTAAATTCTGTAGGTATGCGAATCGGACGTAAACTATTTCCCGTTTCGAAATTCTTAAAAGGGCTCCGCCCCAGTGGCTCTGGAGTTTCCCATGTTAACCTTATGAGAAATGGAATTAATGAATCTTAACAGCTGTTTCAATTAAACAAGTTGGTTCTGTTCTATGATGTTCAATAGCATTAAAGTTACAAGGATTACCAACAGGGTGCAGCACTATTATTTCTTTTACATTTATGACAACAGCTAATTTGCAACCAAAAGGTGAGTGAGCGTAGCGAACGAACTTCAACCTGGAGGCGAGTTAGCGTAGTGAACGAGCTAACCTGAAGGCAAGTGAGCGCAGCGAACGAGCTCCAACCTAAAGGTGAGTGAGCGTAGCGAACGAGCTCCAACCCAAAGGTGAGTGAGCGTAGCGAACGAACTTCAACCTGGAGGCGAGTTGGCGTAGCGAACGAGCTAACCTGAAGGCAAGTGAGCGCAGCGAACGAGCTCCAACCTAAAGGTGAGTGAGCGTAGCGAACGAGCTCCAACCCAAAGGTGAGTGAGCGTAGCGAACGAACTTCAACCAGGACGTGATTGAGCGATGCGAACGAGATCATCTTGAAAATTAAACGTAACGGTACTTTCTTTCCATCGGTCTGTCTTAGGGGAAACCTATAACTTAGGCGATACGAAGTTCGCCGGGTCAGCTAGTCTATATATATAAAAGGCAAAGCCCTCACTGACCGACTGACTCACTCACTCACTCATCACTAATTCTCTTACTTCCCATTTACCTAGGAGGCTGAAATTTGGTACACTGATTCTTTAGGCATTAAATAGGAAAACTAAGCTGTTTTTATTCTGATCGGACTCTCGGGCTCCGCCCCAGTGGCTCTGGAGTTTCCCATGTTAACCTTATGAGTACTCATATTTAAATGGAATTAATGAATCTTAACAGCTGTTTCAATTAAACAAGTTGGTTGTGTTCTATGATGTTCAATAGCATTAAAGTTACAAGGATTATCAACAGGGTGCAGCACTATTATTTCTTTTACATTTATGGCAACAGCTAATTTGCAACCAAAAGGTGAGTGAGCGTAACGAACGAACTTCAACCTGGAGGCGAGTTAGCGTAGCGAACGAACTTCAACCAGGACGTGATTGAGCCATGCGAACGAGCTCACTTAAAGTTAAACGGGGCAAAGCCCGCGGGTACAGCTAGTCTATGATATGATTGGTCGGCAAAAGACAATTATACTACTTTTTATGGCGTTTACTACAATTTACTAAAATTTGACAAAAATGCAATATATACTTTATCTTAAACACAATAGTTACAGGAAGTTTACGAATGGAATCTCTACAAAAGATATGTCTGCTTGAAACTTGGTTAATCAAATCAATTATCAATCAAATCGATGCGGGAGGTACAGTTTGATTCCCGACACATCCACAACTTGGGTTAGGACCGCTTTCCCTAAAAAGCGTTATTTCAGTACATACTGTACATTGTTTCATAAAAATACCACTGGCATTGACATAAAGAAAAATAAATTTAAAATTACAATCGGGTGTGTTGAAAATAGAGAATATCTAAAATACACTTTGGTAACACGACATGACCAAACATTGCAGTCGGTCAGGTGATGGGCGAACGTCCATTTCCTGACCGGAAACAGTTTTGCCACCAATTACATCACAGGAATACCAACTAAACCGAATGAAAACCAAGTTAATTACACTTCCAAGAGTGAAACAAGAAGCGACGCTGCACAATCACTTTACTCTAGGTTATTATGAGTGGTAATGTTTACAGTTTGGCAAAATTAATAAGCTGGGGAAGTTCTTTGAAACTTTACTGGAATATTTACACCGCAGCTGAGAGTTCTTAAGAAAGCCAAAGTTTATACAAAGACGTTATTAATTTTACGGTTTCACGTTCATTTTATTACGTTATATCAACAAAAAACAATGTAAACTGTTAGGATCCAAAATTATGAAATAGTAATATAAAGTTCTAAAAGGAAGTGTAAATGATTTTGACGACACAAAAAATATCACTAAATACAATTTACATTACTAAAATGTGTTCAAACATTACACTTTAATAAACCAATTAATGAGACGTCTTCTAAACTATAGACCGACATTGAAAATTTGAAATAAGTTGAGAGATTGCATTATTGCATAGATTAAGACGAAAGTTTAAATTAGCATCAACTCAAACAAAGTCATCGCGATGTTATAATTTAATTCAATCAAATTAAGGATCACATTTTTAAAGTACAATAGAGCTTAGTGTGTAAACGACAAAATATAAAAAATAGAATAAAAACCCTTTAGATAAAAACATATATTTTATACATTCATGACAGTGAGCTTGAGCGCATCGATTATCACTTAGCAGAACACGAAAACAGCTGACATGCAACATGCAACTGGGATGGCGGGAAAACCTCAGTAGCAATACCCCCGTAGCAGCAAACCTACGGACTACGCGAATTTCCATTTGACTAAATTCATCTTGTCAAAAATTTTTCCATAAACTTGTCAGATCTATTCCTATAACATTGGAATAAATGAGTACTTCTGTTTGTTACTACAGGGAAGGAAAAGGTAGGCTACTTTTTTGACGATACATCATATGCTGTAAAATCAATAAATTGGTCAAATTTGTTCAAAATATATCCATAGACAAGCAATTTACAACAGTTAAAATTTTATTCAGAAGAATTGAATGGGGTTTTGAAAATGTATAGATTTTTTAAATGCTCTACACGATGGTTGCAATGAAAATTGCTCGTGTATGTTTTATAGGTAAAAAGTTAAAAAAAAACATTTTTTGTAAACATCAAAACCCCATAAATACTACGTTTTTATTACCCAATATTGCTGGTTCTCGAACTTAAAGTATACTTTACACGTACATGCTTAATTTAAATCGGTTCAAAGTTAATCGAGATGTTATCATGCTCCCACCGTAATCAACAATTTATTAACACCATTTATTTATGACACTACCCAAGTCAAATCCGATACGATAGTAATCCTCTGCAATGTAGGTCGGGCAGTAACAATGCAACACATTCTGAGGTGCGTGAACGAACATTCCTAGAAGTCTCACGTATCTTGTCTCACGCTCTCCCAGAGACATGAGACATGAGATGAGAGATGAGGAAGAGACTGCCACAATAGTGAGACTTAGAGACACGCCTACAACCAACGTGACAATAGCAGATATAACTATAACTCTCTTCCGCAACGACTGAGAAAAATTTCACATTTCATAAAACGCATCAAGTCTGTTTCCTGCATGCACACTTCTGCATTTACGTTTTCAATATTGAATGCAAACCTACGACAAAATACCTAATTTGAATGAATTACACACAGTAATTAATTCGGCACAGCTGTGTCCATGACGTACACAGGAAAGTTGAAATCAGCTGATCAACAATTACCAGCACCGGTGCTGGCGACACAGCTGGTACAATGCACCGGTAGCGGACAACGCAACGTGGCGCGGCCTTCACCTAACGTTATATGGAGGTGAAATCTACCTGGGTAACCTTGCAGCCATTATAGTACCTTATTTATTATTTTTTTTAGCTTTTCCATGCTGAAAAACACATTTTTTATGAAATTTGAGGAGCTTAAAGGTAACACTTTTTGCAAACGCATATACTATTTGAAAAGGTCTTGGTTACACAAAAGAATTAAATAATATCAGTCAAAAGATTGTGGTGTACATGAACTTCGAAATGTTAGTGAGAAGAAACAAATATAGGTAAATAACAAAATTAATTCATAGTTCGACCATTAATAAAATTTAGTGCAAAACACGTAAGCTCGAGGTTTATTTTAATCTTTTATTTTTTAAATATAGTATGTATAAGTGTAACAATTTTGTAATTCATCCAACGCGGTTTTTGATTCGTGGAGATTACAAAAAAGTATATTCCGGGAAAATATAGGTCTTACCACGAATACTAGACTACTATTACAAATGGTTCACTATCGCGAAAATCTGCAAAAATAAAAATAACAATATTCCCAATCCTTACTTTTTTATTTTGTCAATCTCAACCACCCAAATTACATTAAGAAGGTGTTATACTCTCAGATAGCCAAAATTTTATATAAAATGAACGGAATAAAATGAACCTAAGATAAAACAATTCGTGTAAAATAGGCTGTAGAAGGGAGGAGGGGTCAAATAAAAAAGCCGAGTTGAAAGAAAATAGTGAAGAAAAACAGACATAGGGTGGAAAGATGCCAGGAAGACAATCGGAAAAGTAACTTGTCCAACGATCCGTTGGCGTAAAACTGAGACAACACTAAGAGAGATAAATAAAAAATTCTTTATCCGGAATCAATAATAGCTTATAATAATCGTAACAAAGTTTTGCGTTAGCATATGTAATCTTTGATCGTAAGAACATTGAAATAAAACATACAACGAAAAACACGTGGATTAATAAAAGAATGATTATAAATAAAGGAATTTTCAGTTACACGATTGTTATAATTTGTAGTGATCGGGAAAGCGCACATAATATAGAGCAATTAAGTTAGAAGATTAGACATACTATATCCGATTTCTACCCAACAGTCAATTAAGGTAATAGCCTACATTAATCAACAGCCTAATTGAATATCCTCTTAGTGAATGAAATTGAGAAGTTCCTTCTTCCAAAATACATTTTGTAAAATGCTGAATTCAAACATGATTTAAGAAAAAGGTTCCCTATTTGGCTTTGGCATGTTGTAAATCAAATTGAAACCTTTGAAACCAAAAGCTTAAAACGGGGATTTTCAGATATTTTTGAAACTGGTTCGTTTAAGACCATTCATAGAGGAAACCCCAATTATTATTTATTATTTGTACGATTGCATTATAGTCTAAGACGGTTACATAAGACGGTGTAATGACAACTTAAATTCAACGGCTAAAAATAATGTACAGTGGTTTAAAAGTAGACTGCTGTTGCTAAAATGTTGTAAAGTGTAAAACGATTTTCGACGTGTTTGAAAAGTTATTTTTGAGAGAAATCCTAGAAAATGCACTTACCAGGGGCTCTAAGGAAACAAAGAAAACTAAGGGTCAGCCAAATTGATTCAGACCAAAACCTCTCCAATGTTCCACCGTCGTGGAGTCTACTACTGTATCTAGTAGGGAATACGTCACCGTGCAGTCAATACGAATATAACATGGAAAAGTAGTTAAAACTCGAATTAAACATAGCGTGTTATTAGATTACTAAATCTTTAAAAACTCTAACACATCCGAGTTAATTTGTTATTTGTAAATAAACTTTAGCGTAGAGCTCATTTAGTGTATAGAAAAATTAACTATTTTACCGGAGAAAATAAATCGAAACAGCAATAGAAAAATAACTAAAGGGAAGATAAATAACTTAAAACTAGTGATAAAATTTTATTTTTCTAATATACTTTTTTATTTAAATAGAGAAAGTTCAGGTTAAATGATTGGAAACAAAAAATATTGTGGGTTTTCATTAAAAAAAATTCGCTTATTGATTGATGATAACATTTTGAGAACAGTTACGTTTTCGCCGCATTGTCCGTATAATATGATGAATGCCTAAAGTTAACTAAATACTCAGTTTAGTTTAGTTAGCTAAGTACTGTAATTAAACTGCCATCCCTTTCAATTACCTTAGCTTTAATTAAAAAAAATATATTCATTGCACAATTATACTAACCACAGAAATTTTCAAAAATCTACGTTATTTCAAAACCATGGATTTATTTCCTTAAAAACTATTATTATTTTTCAAACTAGATTAAAAATTACGAATACTAAAGCTAATCCATACTAAATATGTCAAATTATCTTTTTAACTTCGCTGGATGATACTTTAGTAGTTTGTTAGAATTAAGACCTCAAATAGAAGACAAGCGCAGAAGCAAAGAAGTTGTAACTGTCACAGTAAGCGAATTGGAGGAGGAATGAGGGAATGGGGAAATGGGGAAATGGAGAAATGGGGAAATGGGGAAGACTCAAGAGGCATCTCGAGATGGCGTCCTCAAGTTAACTCTGGTAAACTATTTAATGGAAGCAACCTAATCTTTTAAAAGCTTCTGGAGGATTATGAAAGGTATAATTTCCTGGAGATCATTTTATTGGCTGAACACAGACTAAGGCATTAAAATGGAAGTTACTTCATATCGAGGTAATGTACTTAAATATCTTCCAAAAGTACAATTTGGATGAAAAAATATAGAACTTGACAGAATTACTGTATAATACATTTCTTCATTTAATTTCAATTCAATATTTTTGTGAGGCGTTAAGATATCAATGGATCGTTAATGACATAAGACTAAATAAGTCTGTTGAACTTATTCAGGTGACTAATCAGTTTTTGGCAGAAACAAAATTGATTTTAGACGGTGCCAAATACGTAGAAAGTGAACCTAGCTTGACATACCTAGGTTAGATCAGTGGACTTGAACACTAGATAATGTAGGTTCTGAATTACTTGTTCACAGAATTAATTATAACATGGATAGAAACTAGGAAATGTTGTTTGGTGGATTTTGAACCCGATCACCAGGGAAATCACTATTTAGAATCACGTACCTAAGTACTGAACAATTTAGTAAATGATTTAAATGAGTATTCAAATGTGGCCCCTCTTTGGTAATATATGTTACATCCTTATGGCCAAAAATTCAATTGTATTTAGTTTGCTTGGGTACACCCATAAAATAGTAAGATGGTCATTTTTTCAATACTAAAATCGGACAGGGCGACCCCGATTATCTTTTTGATAGAATAAATCCCAGAACTACAACGTAATTACATATTACAGACAAACGGAAGATGCATAACGAATATAATTTGTCCACTCAGCAGTTCATACCAACAATATATCGATGGCCAACATTTCTTGCCTTTGTATAACACACTCTTGACAGCCATCAACAAGGCCAATGCACCGCAGGTTTGAACGGAAGTGGCAATTTAGTGACAAGCCTCCAGTGACAAGCTTCTTGTCACACTACTGACAAGCCATTGCCGCACGTTTAATGGGCTTCACCTTATCACAATGTCACAGTGTTTGCAAAATATTCAAACTGACAGAAAATATATATGCAGTATAGCATATACACTAGAGAAAAAGCTAGCTATTTTGAATCTACGAGAATGTATTTATCCATATTTTAAATAGAACCGAGTGAGACATAACTTTCATTTTTATGCTGTTCCTTAAAATAATGTTTAAAACATCGTACATAGGTAAAAATAACACGAAACCTTTTTTAATTTACTCAGAACAAGATTTGATACCGACTGACTGTATGCTAGAAGCTCGAAGAGCTTAAGAGATCACACCTAATTGGGTGTAGCTAAATTAACAAATCTTAATAATTCGTATCCAACTTGTTTTAAACCTAAAAGTTGCAGGATGTCTTTCAAATTTGTGATTAATACAACTATACTTAAGCTAATAGGGAATACTTATTTGATATCTTAGCTGAACATCATATTTTAGGTGCGTCCTATGATGAAATACCAGACCCACCCATGCTGTAAAATCACACCTTAACAACGGTGATGTCGTGTTTTTATATATCGTGCGACCTTTAACAGAATATAATACAAGGTTGCTTTCACCTCATTTACAGACTAATGTCAACATTATACGATGACAAATTAGTGAGGAATATATGGACCACGTCATGACAAAACGGCCAACTCTTTTCAACATAATGGTTTTTTTTGGTGGTTCCAAACCAGACCCGTTCCACCATTCATCATTAGTTTTAAAATTAATAATCCTGGATGGTGGAAGAGCTGTACGACATTTTAAACCCACCCTAACCCAATCACACACTCAAACATGGTTTAGCATATACCGAAGCTGCGTCCACAAAATAGACCACTTTGAAGATAAGAAACTACAGCAAACCCATGTTGGAAAGATTTAGCAGTCGAAGGTGTGAAAGAGCACCACGGGCGGTCAATAATGACAATCAGCTGATAAGATGGATTTGACCATCTCACGAAGTCAGATCATAACTCACATCAAGACATGCAACAATATTGCTTCTCGCTGGCTGATTGTATAGATTACAGCAATAATAAAGGCCTGCATTGAGTAAATATCAATGTTATTTACTCTGTTAGCATCTGTTCGGTCAATGCCTCCTCTAAAACAGCTGTTTCGGTAGGCCGGGAGTGCGGCGTTGCCACGTCTGTCCCGCCACGGCCTTGTAGACTATAGTTCAGTAGTATTCACGTAAACTCAGAAATTTATCTATCGGCTTGTATAGAATATAATGTATAGCATTTTGAAATAGCACACCTCTAAGTGGCTTACGTTTTCCCACTTAACGGAACGAAGATTAAAGATGAGTCACAAGTGAGTGAACTACTATTGGCTTCATCCCTAGGCTAAGTCAAACTGTCCTACTTTCTAGCTCCTACTTAAATAGACTGATCATACATGTGTCACCCGTGTGTACAATATAATCAATGCTAATAACCGCTACCTATGAGTTACGGGATATTTATTCTCATTATTGCGTCTGCATCTTGTGATGAAAATTGTGTTTTGTAGGGATATGTAGTGATTGTGCGGTTTAATAATAGAATTTTTTATACAATTTTGAATATTAGATAAACATTGTACTGGTATAAAATAAACCCCACTGAGTTAGTTAATGTGAAAAAATAGACACGCTGAGTAAATCAGTCACATTGAAATATCCTATGACGAATATCCAATGATACCACACTACAACAACGCGCGATCGTTTAAAAAAGTTAGAACCAAGTAGTATAGTTTGTCGGTGCCGTTTTTTGTGGGTCGAGGTTTTTGGGCTAACTCCCCGCCTCATGCATAATTGCTAGTACATCTACCATTCCCCTTTCTAGTTGATGTATTATATTATTATATTTCTGTCTTATCTATATATATTAGTTGTGTGAGTATGAGTTGTTTAATATTGGCATTATAGTTTGTCGCGGCGGTTTTTTGAGGTGCGTTGTCAACTCCCCGCCCCATGCCTAATTGCTAGTACATCTACCATTCACCTTTCTAGTTGCTGTATTATATTTCTATCTTATTTATATATATTAGTTGTGTGAGTATGAGTTGTTTAATATTGTCAGTATAGTTTGTCGGTGTCGTTTTTTGAGGTGCGTTGTCAACTCCCCGCCCCATGCCTAATTGCTAGTACATCTACCATTCACCTTTCTAGTTGCTGTATTATATTTCTATCTTATCTATATATATATTAGTTGTATGAGTTGTTTAATATTGGCATTCTCTTTTTATGTTATTCCACCTATATTGTATAAATACCTCTTACCTTTAGAGTCATCTATATGAAATGATATTGAAAATTTTCTTAATTTTTAGATGTATTATTGTTTCTTTTTTTTTATCAACAGTTGGGACTTATATGTATACTTAAACTTTAACTGTTTTGCTGTATCTTTTGACATATTTGAGATACAAGTGATTTTAAGTCTTGCTACAAGAAAATGCTCTAAAATTAAAAATTAATTTAAACTAGCTTACAACCGTCAAATTTAAGAACAAAAGATTTTTATAGTTACAGAGGACCTTTACAAGGAAATAGAATGTGACTTGCACTTTTTTTTGGTATATATACTCTGGTTATAGTAAAGATATTGTCAAAGCAAAACATCTCTATAGACTTATATTATTTGATCCGTCTTGAAACTGTGCAAGATTACTATGAGAATGTTGCAAGAATTAAATCTACAAATCATCACCTTCAAACCTTAACTAGGGATAAAAAGTACTACATTTTCATGATGTTAAGAGGTTTATTGTACAATATGACAATAATATTACATCAATAATATTACAAATTTGTTACTAGAATACATATGAGTTTTTACATCAAATACTCTGAAATTTGTCCCCTCGAGTCATAAACATCAAGTGAATGTACTATACAATAACAAATACATTTATTATATTGAATTGTAACATGAACTATTTATAATATTTCTTTAGTGTTATCATTATAATAGACAAATCGCTACGGCTATGCAATGTAAATCTGAGAGTCAATTATCATGATGAGCTACAACTTTTAATCCAAATGAAAAGTTATTTAAACATACATATATACAAAAGTACAATACTGTACGACAAGAAAATAGAAATAATATTTGCTACTTGTTTTTACCCTATTCGTGGTAATTATGAAAATCAATCATGGAATTTCTGGATTGATTAAATGAAATACGATGTCTTGTTTGAATAATAATATACATGTTTGTGTACTTTTATACAAGTAAAATTAGTCATATATGTCAAAAATGAATGAATTCGGTAAATGCCGAATCTCGGACAAGTGAAAGTCGTTCCAAACACTAACGATAAATTCACATCGTTTTCTAAGACTGTGGGAAAGATGGAACTCCGTTTCATAGACTCTTTTAAGTTTATGCCTCGCAGTCTTAGTGAATTATGTAATAACCTACAGAATGATCAAAAGAAAATTTGTAGGGAGTTTTTTCCTAGCGAGGAAGACTTCAACCTTATAATAAGGAAGGGTGTCTATCCTTATAATTATCTAACAGACATGTCAAAATTGAGTGAGACATCACTCCCACCAATTGAAGCATTCCACAACTCCTTGACAGATGAAGAGTTAAGTTCAGAAGAGTATGAACATGCCTGTAAGGTGTGGTCACACTTTAATATTGCTAACCTTGAAGAATATACAATGCTATATTTACGGACAGATGTTGTTATACTTGGAGATGTTTTCCAAAATTTTAGGAAGATTGTACACTCGACTTATGGTTTGGACCCTGCATATTATTTCACTGCTCCAGGTCTTGCATTTGATGCCATGCTAAAAATTACCGATGTACGGCTCGAGTTGCTAACTTGCAGAGAGATGCACGACTTCTGCAGAAGGGGGATGAGAGGCGGATTTGTAACGGCGCCCCTAAAGTATTGTAAAGCCAACAATTATTACATGGGGGAGTTATATAATAAGGAGGAGGCATCATCCTACATATACAACATAGACATGAACTCACTTTATGCAACAGCCATGTGCCAACCCCTTCCTTATGGAGGATTTGAATGGGCTGACATTGACGAATTGGATGGCATCTTAGAAGCTGGCGAGGATTCAGAATTTGGAGCATTTTTAGAAGTAACCATAGAATACCCTGAACATCTCCATGAAGCCCACGGGGACTACCCTTTTCTTCCGACTCAAGAAGAAAACGAGGACGGTAATATGTGTCTCATGGCCACTGTCCGTGACAAGACCAACTATGTACTGCACCATACTAGTCTACAGCTGGCTATGAAACATGGTCTTGTTCTCAAACATGTACACAGGATCCTAAAATTCAAACAATCAAAATGGTGTGAGAAATTCATCCTTTTAAATACAGAGATGCGTAAACAATCTAAAAACAAATTTGAAGAAGACTTTTACATAGGGTTTTCAAATTCCGCATTTGGCAGATCTATAATGAAACTTGATGATCGTGTTAATATTAAGATTGCGAAGACCAATCAACAAGTGGACAAGTTCTCAAGAAGTAGACTATTTAAAGAGTTTTATGCTGTGTCAGAGGACACCCTAGTCTTCGTCATGCATAAACCCAAAATTATATTCAATACTCCAATATACATGGGTGTTGCTATATTAGACATCAGTAAAACTATAATGTATTCCTTTTATTATGACTATTTAAAACCTATGCATGGAAATAAAATTAGAATGGGGTACAGTGATACAGATTCTATATTAGCCCACATATATACACAAGACTTGTACCAGGACCTAAAAAATAGTCCAATCTTCACCAGGCTTGACACATCCAACTACCCTAAGAATCATATTTTGTACCAGGCTGGGAGACGTTTTGGTTTGGGCCTGGCAAAGGACGAAGCTGCTGGAGATTTGCCAGTAGAATATGTAGGGCTGTGCTCCAAAGTGTATAGCAAGAAGAAATTGATACTGGAGACAGGACAAATAGTAGTTTACGGGATGAAGGCTAAGGGGACGCAAAAATCGATGTTGCGAAAACATGTGACCTTCGACAACTACTTTCAAAGTTTGATGTCTCGAGGGAATTTTGAAATGAAGCTCCCATTTACACGCATTTCAAGCAGTAGAATGCAAATCACTACTGTTACAGGATTTAAAACCGCTCTACGATGCCACGATCCCAAACGTTTCCTCTGCTCTGACAGGATACACACCCTCCCCTTTGGAGACAAGAGGATTGAAGAGGAAAAGAAGAAAATAGAAGAAGAGGAGTCAGAGGACAGAAGAGAAAATTAGTAAAAAAAAGGGGGGGGATCAATTGTAAATTTATAAATCTTTAAAATCTTTTATAATCACTGTAACATATCCCACCTAAAATAATGGAGGGAGGGGGGGGGGATAATAAAACAGGCATTTATTTGTTGTTTATGTATATAATGTATAGTTTAAGCTCATATGCAAAAGTACGCGTTTTTATTGCTCAAACCTGGGGTATGATTTTGCTATCATATCAGATATTGTGTTAGGTTCAAACATATTTTTGTTTTTATTTGTTATAGAAAAAGAAGATAAAATGTCCAGATCATTGTTCCAGGAAATACCCTGCACATTTAGGTGTAGGGTAAAAACATTTGCTGCATATTCTGAATCATCCACAAATTTAGAAGAGTTTCTTTACAATATAAAACCAGAAATAGTAAATACTTTCCAGCAATGCTTAGAAACACTTGGCTCTTTTAAAGCCAATTTGCTAGTAGAAGTGGAGTATTTAAATGGAGACGATGTGTTGACTATAAACCTAAAAACAAAAAACAAGGGATTTTATAATTCTAGTAATTTGCAAGAGTTAGTTGATAGTGAACTAGATAAAATCAAGAATGAAATGCGAGAGTATCAGTTAAAGGGAAGTGGGCATACATTTTCAAATGTTAAAAAAGTAGAATTACGTGTAAACAGACACTGTGTATATTGAGATTTTATTTCGGTTATGCACATTGTAAATAATAACCAATTTAGATTAGTCCAGACAAACATTTAATTTTTATTTTTATATGTACAAACAAGCCACCATTCATCTGTTAATAGTTGTAAAATTGTATGACGAATTTACATCATAGTCGCAGTTAGTCGATACATTGTGTTAAATGACACAAATTCACATCACAGTCACAGCTAGTTGTTACATAACATAAAATTTGTGTAAAAATTGTGTGAAATGTGTGAAATTTGAGTAAATTTTTCACGCAAATTCATGTCAAGTTACAGTAAGTTAGTTGTTACATTGTGTGAAGTGTTTGTACAAATTGTGTAAAATGTGTGAAATTTGAGTAAAATATTTTTACATAAATTCACATCACGGTCAAAGTTAGTTGTTATATTACATGAAATGTGTAAAATTTGTGTACAAATTGTGAGAAATGTGTGAAATTTAAGTAACTAATTCACATCAAAGTAACGAGCCACAGTCAATTGTTATGTTCGATGACATTATTAAACATTTTTGACATATATAACTAATTTTACTTGTATAAAAGTACACAAACATGTATATTATTATTCAAACAAGACATCGTATTTCATTTAATCAATCCAGAAATTCCATGATTGATTTTCATAATTACCACGAATAGGGTAAAAACAAGTAGCAAATATTATTTCTATTTTCTTGTCGTACAGTATTGTACTTTTGTATATATGTATGTTTAAATAACTTTTCATTTAGATTAAAAGTTGTAGCTCATCATGATAATTGACTCTCAAATTTACATTGCATAGCCGTAGCGATTTGTCTATTATAATGATAACACTAAAGAAATATTATAAATAGTTCATGTTACAATTCAATATAATAAATGTATTTGTTATTGTATAGTACATTCACTTGATGTTTATGACTCGAGGGGACAAATTTCAGAGTATTTGATGTAAAAACTCATATGTATTCTAGTAACAAATTTGTAATATTATTGATGTCATATTGTACAATAAACCTCTTAACATCATGAAAATGTAGTACTTTTTATCCCTAGTTAAGGTTTGAAGGTGATGATTTGTAGATTTAATTCTTGCAACATTCTCATAGTAATCTTGCACAGTTTCAAGACGGATCAAATAATATAAGTCTATAGAGATGTTTTGCTTTGACAATATCTTTACTATAACCAGAGTATATATACCAAAAAAAGTGCAAGTCACATTCTATTTCCTTGTAAAGGTCCTCTGTAACTATAAAAATCTTTTGTTCTTAAATTTGACGGTTGTAAGCTAGTTTAAATTAATTTTTAATTTTAGAGCATTTTCTTGTAGCAAGACTTAAAATCACTTGTATCTCAAATATGTCAAAAGATACAGCAAAACAGTTAAAGTTTAAGTATACATATAAGTCCCAACTGTTGATAAAAAAAAAAAACAATAATACATCTAAAAATTAAGAAAATTTTCAATATCATTTCATATAGATGACTCTAAAGGTAAGAGGTATTTATACAATATAGGTGGAATAACATAAAAAGAGAATGCCAATATTAAACAACTCATACAACTAATATATATATAGATAAGATAGAAATATAATACAGCAACTAGAAAGGTGAATGGTAGATGTACTAGCAATTAGGCATGGGGCGGGGAGTTGACAACGCACCTCAAAAAACGACACCGACAAACTATACTGACAATATTAAACAACTCATACTCACACAACTAATATATATAAATAAGATAGAAATATAATACATCAACTAGAAAGGGGAATGGTAGATGTACTAGCAATTATGCATGAGGCGGGGAGTTGGCCCAAAAATGCCGAACCCCAAAAAACGGCACCGACAAACTATACTACTGAACCAATCACTGGAACTAGCAGCTGAGTTAAAATACCGTCCAATTGGGCAAATCGTTTGGAACCTGCCTAATGCTATAATAGTAACCACATCACGACCTAAAACTAGCAGCTCTAAAAGCATACTCATGCCTAATATCATTAGCTACATAGTAGCCGATTACATTAGCTACTGAAAAAGTGGCCATGAGCGACTAGGCATTGTTTAAACTAAAACGAAAGGCTTCCATTTCAATTGCAGGCGTCAACGATTTCATTAAAAATCAGATCATGCGATTCGATCCACTCCACGTCAATTTTAAATGGTCTAACACTCTTCACAGATATTATTCTACAATAAATAAGACGTTCAACAAATACATTATGACGGCACACGCAAACAAAGAACTGACAACAATGTAAATTGTAAACTCATCAGACGAAGCATGTTTACCTATTACGTCAGCAGAGTTGCTGAGTCCGCACAGCATCGAGGCTACGTCAGCACTGTATTGTTGACAGAGTGTTAAATAAGGTTGATTCCAAAGCAATACAAAATATCATTAGTATTACACATTTCGACAGCAAGATATACACCTTGAATTTGAATATATTTGGTCAACTAAGTTTTTTTACAATATATTTCAACAGCAAGATATACACCTTGAATTTGAATATATTTTGTCAACTGATTTCGTTTACAATATATTGTATCGTAAAAAAATTGGCTATGAAAGTGTTTTGTAAAAATAAAAGATGCAACATATTCATTCAAGCATTTACCATTTCAAAATGTTAACATTTATTTTATTTGTAGCACATTTTGCAAAGAGATAAATGATGAATAGTTTAGTTTAATTTACATACATTTCTCTCGCGCTGGTCTGAATTTTATACATGCATATGGACTTTTCAAAACTTTATATATTGAAACGCCTATCTCCTTAAAAGCAGAAAATTGTTGATAGCTATAGTTAGGTTTTGCACCAAGCGGATTTTTTACCGATACGACTTCGTTGGCTTGTATCAATGTTAGAAAATAAAGTGTATCACAATATTTTTTATTGTTGATCAGATTAATAACAAAACCCCAATGTTTGACTGATTTTGCATTTGTACTTAACCTAAAAATTGACAGATTTCTTAAAAACACCCATCCTATGGTATGATCATTGGCATTGGATACTGAAGTACATGCTATCTACATAGAACACCTGACGCTAGTTTTTTATACTTGGGAAGTATAGTTGGACGATTGTCTAATACAGGAAGTTACTATTGAAGCTTTACTTTATCTTTACGTTTTTCATACCGTGAAAGTTTAAGGTGATTTGAAATATTCCATATTTTACTAAAGGTTGTCCTTTAAACTTTAATTGATTTCCCATTTAGGAAAGAATCTATAACCGTTGGTCTCATGTTAAAGACCTAGACCCGAGACCAATCTACTCCTTTCGTTTAAATCTCCTTAAAGTCCAAAAACGGCATTCATTCGAATTTATACATATTTTGGTAAAAATAGTATGAGACAAAATGGAAATTCGCAAAGTTAGTGGTTTGCTTCGTCAGGAGGTATTCAAACTAGCTAAAATTCCCAATAGGCAAATCCACTCCACAGTAGTGACTATGTTTAATAGTGTATTTTTAATTATTCAAATCAATCTGGTTTAAACAAGTATATTTGTTTTAACAAAATAAACTCGTTTGCTTCGTTGTAACAAACAAATATTGCTTGTTTACAATCTTCCAACTCAAACGAACATAAATACTAACGTAGGGATGACGTATACAGTGAAGGACTAGGTCAACATTTGCAAAAGATAACGAACATATTCACTCCCGTCCTTGACCTTAACATGCATAACTCATTTATTTACAACACATGCAACAGCCTACCCATGATTCTTACGTGTTGCATACTATACACAACCAAAAGGTTCGAATTTAATACAAGCTTGATAGCAACGCAAACTCAGATTTTTATACTTGTATAGTTTACAAGTACATATTTTTTCTTATAGACGATCAATTTGTTTTAGAACGCATAAAATTGTTAATCGCAGGAAAAAGTTTTAATAACACAAGTTGTACATTACCCAGAAAACGCGTCGCTATGATAAGTTCTTCTTGGACATACCTGGAAACAAACAGTTGTTTTAAAAATGAGATAGAAATAATATCCACACATGTACATTTAAAGATTAATATACATGAAAGAAAGGAACTACAAACAGAAATTTTTGATATAAATATTAAAAAAGAACACTCAAACCCTGCAGGATTAATGAACAAATTACTTAATAATATTTTAAATATGAAATGCTCTGCTCCGCATACATACGTTTCGTTAGTTCCGAAGCTTAGGTATGTACTCATTTCCCAATTTGAATGTATCACCAAAGTAACAAGTTTAGCAATTAATAGAATTTTAATGCTTAAGAATCCTTCCCCAGAAAAAAAACCCTCTTCTGTTTGTACTCATCAAACCCAGCTTTAACATAACCGTTTGTCTAATCTCTATTTTAGAACTACAGAATTCCTAATTAGTATTTAGAGTCAAACTCAAGCTATTGACACAAATATGCAGCATAATACTTATACTTCTTTTATTTTGAAGTTTGACTATTCACTGATCACGATAAATAAAAAAAATGCAATTACAAGTTTATAATAGTTTATTATAGTCAGATAATCTGACTAGTTCGACGTTACATCTACAATGGAATTAAACTGTACCATTAAACCTAACTATTATCGGCGTAGGTTATCTTTCCCTACCTCCAATTATAGTTTACGTTCACAACAAGCTTAACAGCACAACCTTGAATATGATGGCACTATTTGAATCACCGAGTTTGACATAATTCTTATCACTGACTGATAACAGAAGTGCGGTGGAAAAGTTCTTTAACAGCTAATACATACTTAGCCTTTGAAATACAAATTCATGCATTAAATATAGGCATTGACTTAATAGAAAGTTTTAATTGTTGAATACGTAGTCTTATAATAAAAGCTTCCCAGTTATTTATACAGTTGATGTTAATTAGGAATGCCAAGGAAAGGAGAATCATAAAAATACCCCCGCACCAAACCTGCAGACTAAGCGAATTTCATGTTGCCCAATTGGATTTTCACTCAAATATGTCCAAAGGTTGTCAGATGTATTTCTTATTTTAATAGCATGAGGTTTAATCGCCACTATGAAGTATGTATACAGTATGTTTTTGGTGAAATATGGATAGTTTAGTTAAAAAAAAAAAAAAACTACATACGCAAAAGTGTTATCAAACTATACCCATAACCAAGTAAACTACAGAAGTTGTTTTTTTCTGACCATTTGTTCCCATATGTGACCATATGTACTATTCTAACATGAGAATTTTCGAGTTTTCGTGCTAACGGACACATAAATACACAAGACATAATTATGACGACAAGGACATATGCATACGAACGGATGGTGTTTTTGGTCTCTGGGGACCTCAAAACGAAAAAGTTAATCGGTCCTGGGCCAACAGCTACTTCTCTACAGGGAAACTAGCCAAAAATATGATATTAAGAAGTAAAACTGCAAATGCCCTCAGTTAGCTATTATGGACCAAAATATCGAAACAATTTTTTCTGCGTTCTTTTATAAGAGAATCAAACACATAGCGCTCCCATAGTTTAGAGATAAGCCACTCAACCAGATTGTAGGCTGTCATCTCATTACTCTGGGTAATATCATGATAAAGACACGCCCATCACCATCACTATTAGATACTGTACTGTTTTGCTTACTGTTGTTTCCAATCTCAAAAAAATACATAAACTCCAATAAAATGCTTCTAAAATCAACAACCGAAGTCCAACAGCCATGCCATGGTGGAAGAAGGATTTTAAAGAAGAATTTTCTTTCCCATTTTAAAGAAGAACGGCCACTTCAGTCGAAGTAAGAGTAGCACTACAGCATTTGCGGTTTAATTCAAAACAATTTGGTTTGTTTCTGGGTATTTAGCACCTATGTTTTCGACTCCATTTTATTTAAAATCATAGCCAAGCCAGACAATTTAAAGACAATTCAGTAATATATATATCATGCGAAACTATTGTCTTTTCGGTCAAAATCAATTCCACCCGATAAGGATTCATTCCAAACAACACTTCAGACACAAACATGACAAACAATCCACCTCTATACATTAAACTAGCCAAGAAAAATAAATCAACATAGCCAACAGATACGTTTCGAAATTACATTAAAATTTGATAATAATCCAATACCAACACTAATAAGATTAGAAATCAGGCGAAGAATGTCACGGTGACAATTCAGCAGCTGGCGAGCGAGAGCATTTGTCTCAGTTAAAAGACAGTTAGTGATTGTACGCCAATATGGCAATGAGGACTGGGAACTGATCCTGTACTGATGAAACAGTTGCAAGTGAACACTGCTTACACAAAATACACACCGGAATAACATACACACTAACTTTACACAACTAATTAGTACCAGGAGACCAGTGTGCATTTTAATCGAGTTCAAAACTTTTTTTTAGATTCAAAACTAATAATTCGATACTCTTTCCCTTTCAAAGATAATTTTTGTTTAAGATAGTTAGGTACTGGGTGTATAAAACTACAAGTTTGTGAATGAATTAGATTTTCTGATTGTAGAGTGACACCATAAAGAGTAATTTACCTTCCTCAGGTTGAAATTATCACTAGTAGCTAAGGCCAAAATCCACTTTCATAAACTATTTCTCCTCCTGTTTACCACTTAGTGTGGTTAAAATTCAGTAAAATGATCAGCTGTCATTAAATTACATTTCACGTAACACCATCATAAAGAAAGTAGGTCAGCATCACTTGATTTTTGAAAGTATATCAAAATATATCAAACGATAGTGGGACGAAGCTCCAGATGAAACTACCTTCATGGTTATTATTACACCCTGTACAAAAGCTATCAATTCAAAGTATCTTTACTTGTTGAATTCGTACTATGTTGAGCGCTGTTGAAGCAATGGATGGGTTAAAATACGCACCCACGTCCCAGGGCTAGGGATATACATGTATATCTCTAGCCCTGCCCACGTCCCCATCACAATCCATAATGATAATAACACATCTGAAGCTAAACAACACAAACCAACAACACGATAAAACCAATTCATTTCCAATCAGTCAGCTGTGATGAACCAAAACAAGTGAACATACTTTCAACTACATTTCCGGTTCTCACTCGTCAAAGACAACCATTCAACTTTCTATTCTAACGTCTTTGACGAGTGCGACCCAGGTTTACTACTCATTGTGCATTTCTACCTTTCCTATGGCTCGCTTCGCTCAAAAACGCTGGGTTGTTTACGATGTATAGTTACGTAACAAAATAAAGTTCGACCATAAATAACATTTAGTGCAAAACACATAAACTCAAGGTTTATTTAAATCTTTTATTTTCTAAAATACAGAACTTATAACAATTTTAATTCATCCAAAGCGGTTTTGGATTCATGGAGATTACGAAAAAGTATAGCCCGGACGAATATAGGTCTTACCACGAATACTACTGTTACAAATGGTCCACTATCAAGGAAATCTGCAAAATATTACAATATTCCCAATCCTTACTTTTTCATTTTGTCAATACTCAGCCACTGAACTAATTACATTAAGAAGGTGTTATACTCTCAGATAGCAAAAATTTTATATAAAATGAACGGAATAAAATGAACCGAAGATAAAACAATTCGTGTAAAATAGGCTGTAGAAGGGAGGAGGGGTCAAATAAAAAAAGCCGAGTTGAAAGAAAATTGTGAAGAAAAACAGACATGGGGTGGAAAGATGCCAGGAAGACAATCGGAAAAGTAACTTGTCCAACGATCCGTTGGCGTAAAACTGAGACAACACTAAGAGAGATAAATAAAAAATTCTTTATCCGGAATCAATAATAGCTTATAATAATCATAAAAACATTGAAATAAAATATACAACGAAAAACACGTGGATTAATAAAAGAATGATTAATAAAGGAATTTTCAGTTACACGATTGTTATAATTTGTAGTGATCGGGAAAGCGCACATAATATAGAGCAATTAAGTTAGATTAGACATACTATATCCGATTTCTACCCGGCAGTCAATTAAGGTAATAGCCTACATTAATCAACAGCTTAATTGAATATCCTCTTAGTGAATGAAATTGAGAGGCCCCTACTTCCAAAATACATTTTGTAAAATGCTGAATTCAAACATGATGTAGTGAAAACGGTCCCCTATTTGGCTCTGGCATGTTGTAATAATGGTATACTTACATATAATAATATTTTGTCCATTGTAAAGCAAATTAAAACTTTTGGAACCGAAAGCTTAAAACGAGGATTTTTGAAACTGTATTGTTTAAGATCATTCATAAAGGAAAGCCCCTACCAAAATATGATTAAATCGAAGGACATAAATACATGCAATTAGTTTAATATTAATTATTATTTGTACGATTTCATTATAATCTGTAGTCTATACATACGACGATGTGGTGTAATACTTAATACTTTCTTATGAAATGGCGACCATTGACAACTTAAACTCAACGGCTAAAAATAATGTACAGTGGGTTAAAAGTAGACTGCTGTTGCTAAAATGTGGTAAAGTGTAAAACGATTTTCGACGTGTTTGAAAAGTTATTTTTGAGAGAATTCCTAGAAAATGCACTTACCAGGGGCTCTAAGGGAACAAAGAAAACTAAGGGTCAGCCAAATTGATTCGGACCAAAACCTCTCCAATGTTCCACCGGTGTAGAGTCTACTAGTAGGGAATCCGTCACCGTGCAGTCAATACGAATATAACATGGAAAAGTTGTTCAAACTCTTATTAAACATAGCGTGTTATTAATATTACTAAATCTTTAAAAACTCTAACACATCCGAGTTCATTTGTTATTTGTAAATAAACTTTAACGTAGAGCTCGTTTAGTGTATAGAAAAATTAATTATTTTACCGGAGAAAATAAATCGAAACAGCAATAGACAAATAACTAAAGGGAAGATAAATAATTTAAAACTAGTATACTTCTATATTCTAGTATACTTTTTTATTTAAAAAGAGAAAGTTCAGGTTAAATGATTGGAAACAAAAATTATTGTGGGTTTTCATTAAATAAAAATTCGCTTATTGATTGATGATAACATTTTGAGAACAGTTACGTTTTCGCCGCAATGTCCGTGTAATATGATGAATGCCTCTCAGTTTAGTTTAGTTAGCTAAGTACTGGAATAAAACTGCCATCCCTTTCAATTACCTTAACTTATGTTAATTACAAAAAAATTTATTAATTGCACATTTTTATTAACCACAGAAATTTTCAAAAATCTACGTTATTTCAAAACCATTGATTTATTTACTTAAAAACTATTAGTATTTTTTAAACTAGGTTAAAAATTGTGAATACTAAAGCCAATCCATACTAAATATGTCAAATTATCTTTTTAATTTCGCTGGATAATACTTAAGTAGTTTGTTATTATTATCTAAGATCTCAACCAGAAGACAAGCGCAGAAGCAAGGAAGTTGTAACTGTCACAGTAAGCGAATTGGAGGAGGAATGAGGGAATGGGGAAATGGGGAAATGGAGAAATGAGGAAATGGGGAAGACTCAAGAGGCATCTCGAGATGCCGTCCTCAAGTTAACTCCGGTAAACTATATAATGGAAGCAACCTAATCTTTTAAAAGCTTCTAGAGGATTATGAAAGGTATAATTTCCTAACTTGGAGATCATTTTATTGGCTGAACACAGTCTAAGGCAGTAAAATGGAAGTTACTTCTTATCGAGATAATCTACTTAAATTTCTTCCGAAAGTATAATTTGGATGAACAAAATTTATGAACTTGACACAACTACTGCACAATACATTTCTTATTTAATTTCAATTCAATATTTTTGTGAGGCGTTGAGATAGCAATGGGTCGTTAATGACATAAGACTAAATAAGTCTGTTGAACTTATTCAGGTTACTAATCAGTTTTTGGCAGAAACAAAATTGATTTTAGACGGTGCCAAATACGTAGAGAGTGAACCTAACTTGACATACCTAGGTTTTATTTCTCACTAGATCAGTGGACTTGAACACTGGATAATGTAGGCTCTGAATTACGGGTTCACAGAATTAATTATCGCATGGATAGAAACTAGGAAATGTTGTTTGGTGGGATTTGAACCCGATCACCAGGGAAATTACTATTTAGAATCACGTACCTAAGTACTGAACAATTTAGTAAATGATTTGAATGAGTATTCAAATGTGGCCCCTCGTTGGTAATATATGTTACATCAGTATGGGCAAAAATGCAATTGTATTTAGTTTGCCTGGGTACACCCATAAAATAGTAAGATGGCCATTTTTTCAATACTAAAATCGGAGAATGAGACCCCGATAATCTTTTAGATAAAATAAATCCCAGAACTACAAAGTAATTAAATTTTAGAGACAAACGGAAGATGCATACAGAATATAATTTGTCTACTCAACAGTTCATAAGATTTTTTTTTTTTTTTAAGAAATCTTTATTGTTTTTTCCATACAACAAACAAACACAAAAATACATTTACACATGAAAAAAGAAAAAAAAACAATAACCACCTTAGGTTAAAAACCTATAATTTGCTTATTGATTATGCTTATTGAAATACATTTCTTGCCTTTGTCAAACACTTGACAGCCATCAACAAGGCCAATGCACCGCAGGTTTGAACGGAAGTGGCAATTTAGTGACAAGCTTCTTGTCACACTCATGACAAGCCATTGCCGCACGTTTAATGGGCTTCACCTTATCACAATGTCACAGTATTTGCAAAATATTCAAACAGAAAATATATATGTGTGCAGTATACACTAGAGAAAAAGCTAGCTATTTTGGATCTACTAGAATGTATTTTTCCATATTTAAAAAAGAACCGAGTGAGAAATTTTGTGCTTTTTGTATGATGTTCCTTAAAATAATGGCCATTTAAAACTTCGTACATTGGTAAAAATAACATGGAACCTTTTTTAATTTACTCAGAACAATATTTGATACCGACTGACTGTATACAAGAAGATCTGAGAGCTAAAGAGATAACTCCTAATTGGGTGCAGCTAAATTAACAAATCTTAATAATTCGTATCCAACTTGTTTTAAACCTAAAAGTTGCAGGATGTCTTTCAATTTTGTGATTAATACAACTATACTTAAACTTATAGGGAATACTTATTTGATCTCTTGGTTGAATATCATATTTTAGGCGCGTCCTATGATGAAATACCAGACCCACCCATGCTGTAAAATCACACCTTAACAACTGTGATGTCGTGTTTTTATATATCGTGCGACCTTTAACAGAATATAATACAAGGTTGCTTTCACCTCATTTACAGATTAATGTAAACATTATACGATGACAAATTAGTGAGGAATATATGGACCACACGTCATGACAAAACGGCCAACTCTTTTCAACATAATGTTTTTTTGGTGGTTCCAAACCAGACCCGTTCCACCATTCATCATTAGTTTTAAAATTAATAATCCTGGATGGTGAAAGAGCTGTACGACATTTTGAACCCACCCTTAACCAATCACACACTCAAACATGGCTTAGCACCGAAGCTGCATCCACAAAATAGAGCACTGAATATAAGAAACTACACAGTCAATTTATGTTGGAAAGATTTAGCAGTCGAAGGTGTGAAAGAGCACCACGGGCGGCCAATAATGACAATCAGCTGATAAGATGGATTTGATCATCTCACGAAGTCAGATCATAACTCACATCAAGACATGCAACAATATTGCTTCTCGCTGGCTGATTGTATAGATTACAGCAATAATAGAGGCCTGCACTGAGTAAATAGCAATAATATTAACTCCGTTAGCATCTGTTCAATCAAAGCCTCCTTTAAAACAGCTGTTTCGTTAGGCCGGGAGTGCAGCGTTGCCACGTCTGCCCCACCGCGGCCTTGTAGGCTATAGCACAGCTATAGTTATAGCCTAGTAGCAGTAGTATCCACATAAACTTCGATATTTTAGTACAAACATGCATTCCTTCAATCGGCAATTTATTTATCGGCTCATATAGAATATAAGTGAATAATTTGAAATAGCACACCTCTAAGTGGCTTACGTTTTCCCACTTAACGGAACGAAGATTAAATATGAGTCACAAGTGAGTGAACTACTATTGGCTTCATCCTTAGGCTGAGTCAAACTGTCCTACTTTCTAGCTCCTACTCAAATAGACTGATCATACATGCGTCACCCGTGTGTACAATATAATCAATGCTAATAGAACCACTACCTATGAGCTGCGGGATATTTATTCTCAATATAGTGTATGCATCTTGTGATGAAAATTACGTTTTGAAGGGATATGTCGTGACAATTTTGAACATTAGATAAGCATTGTACAGTACTGGTAAAAAATAAACACCACCGATTTAGTCAATGTGCAAAAAAGACACGCTGTTTAAATCAGTTACATTGAAATATCTTATGACGAATACCCAATTATACCACATACAACGCACGATTATTTGAAAAAATAGAATCAATCAACGGAACTAATAGCAGCTGAGTTAATAAACACTGTCCGATTGGGCACAATCGTTTGGCACTTGCTGGCTGCTAGTAATAACATGTTTAACTCAAGAAGCATACCCATGCCACATTAGTAACATAGTAGCCTATCACATTAGCTACTGAAAAAATGACCATGAGCAACTAGGCATTGTTTAAACTAACGAAAGGCTTCCATTTCCTTTGATTGCAGGCAACGCTGATTTAATTGAATTTATTATGTTATTCGATCCATGTGATACAAATCGTTAGAGATACTATTCTACAATAAATAAGACGTTCAACAAACACATTATGACGGCACACGCAAACAAAGAACTAACAACAATGTAAATTGTAAACTCATCAGACGAAGCATGTTTACCTATTACGTCAGCAGAGTTGCTGAGTCCGCACAGCATCGAGGCTACGCCAGCACTGTATTGTTGACAGAGTGTTAAATAAGGTTGATTCCAAAGCAATACAAAGAATCATTACTATTTCTCGTTCCAACAGCAAGATATACACCTTGAATTTTAATATATGTTAAGGCCCAATTCAATTGATATAATCAACCCAATACAGTGTAGTGCAGTTATAATATACTGTACAAACAAAATAGAAAAAAATATAAAAATAAATAAAAACAATGATACAAGAATAATATTGAAAAATAAAGAATTAAAATATGAAGTGAGTGTTACATTTATGTCTAAGAAAAGTGTATTTAAAATCAAATTATCAAAAGCAATATATTTGGTCAAACTGAGTTCTTTTACAATATATTGTTTAAATGGGTTATGTGTTCTGTACAAATCAAAGATGCTACGTCAAAGATTCTTGAAATACTCCATATTTTACTAAAGGTTGTCCTTTAAGCTTTAGTTGATTAACTATGACCGTAGGTCTCATGACCTGAATCCGGGACCCATTTACTTTTTCGTTTTAATGTCTTTAGAGACCAAACAACGGCATTAATTTGAATTTAGAATTTTAGAATGTTAGAAATTTAGACAAAATGGAAATTCATTTAGTCAACATGTTTGCTTCGTCGGAAGTATTCAAATCAGCTACAACTTCAACTGGGTAAATCCACTCCACGATATTGTCTATGTTTAATGTTGTATTTTATGATTCCAATCCATCTGGCTTACAAAAAGTATATTTTTTGGTTGACAAAATACGTGAGTTTGATTTATTTACAACACATGCAACAGCCTATCCATGATTCTTACGTGTTGCATACTATACACAACCAAAAGGTTCGAATTTAGTACAAGCTTGATAGCAACGCAAACTCAGATTTGTATACTTGTATAGTTTACAAGTACATATTTTTTCTTATAGACGATCAATTTGTTTTAGAACGCATACAATTGTTACTAGCAGGAAAAAGTTTTAATAACACAAGTTGTACGTTACCCAGAAAACGCTTCGCTATGATAAGTTCTTCTTGGACATACCTGGAAACAAATATTTGTTTTAAAAATGAGATAGAAACAAAAAAAACAACAATAGTAACTTATTAAACTAACAGCACAACTCTTTAGCTCATAACTCACGTGCAACTACACGTCATATATCTTCACAATATCCACACATGTGTATTTAAAGAATGAAATACATGAAAGAAAGGAACTACAAACAGCAATTTTTGATATAAATATTAAAAAAGAACACTCAAACCCTGCAGGATTAATGAACAAATTACTCAATAATATTTTCAATATGAAGTGCTCTGCTCCGCATACATACGTTTCGTTAGTTCCGAAGCTTAGGTATGTACTCCTTTCCCAATTTGAATAGATCACCAAAACTAACAAGTTTAGCAATTAACAGAATTTTAATGCTTCAGAATTCTTTCCCAGAAAACCCCCCTCTTCTGTTTGTACTCATCAAACCCAGCTTTAACATAACCGTTTGTCTAATCTCTATTTTAGAACTACAGAATTCCTAATTAGTATTTAGAGTCAAACTCAAGCTATTGACACAAATATGCAGCATAATACTTATACTTCTTTTATTTTGAAGTTTGACTATTCACTGATCACGATAAATAAAAAAAATGCAATTACAAGTTTATAATAGTTTATTATAGTCAGATAATCTGACTAGTTCGACGTTACATCTACAATGGAATTAAACTGTACCATTAAACCTAACTATTATCGGCGTAGGTTATCTTTCCCTACCTCCAATTATAGTTTACGTTCACAACAAGCTTAACAGCACAACCTTGAATATGATGGCACTATTTGAATCACCGAGTTTGACATAATTCTTATCACTGACTGATAACAGAAGTGCGGTGGAAAAGTTCTTTAACAGCTAATACATACTTAGCCTTTGAAATACAAATTCATGCATTAAATATAGGCATTGACTTAATAGAAAGTTTTAATTGTTGAATACGTAGTCTTATAATAAAAGCTTCCCAGTTATTTATACAGTTGATGTTAATTAGGAATGCCAAGGAAAGGAGAATCATAAAAATACCCCCGCACCAAACCTGCAGACTAAGCGAATTTCATGTTGCCCAATTGGATTTTCACTCAAATATGTCCAAAGGTTGTCAGATGTATTTCTTATTTTAATAGCATGAGGTTTAATCGCCACTATGAAGTATGTATACAGTATGTTTTTGGTGAAATATGGATAGTTTAGTTAAAAAAAAAAAAAACTACATACGCAAAAGTGTTATCAAACTATACCCATAACCAAGTAAACTACAGAAGTTGTTTTTTTCTGACCATTTGTTCCCATATGTGACCATATGTACTATTCTAACATGAGAATTTTCGAGTTTTCGTGCTAACGGACACATAAATACACAAGACATAATTATGACGACAAGGACATATGCATACGAACGGATGGTGTTTTTGGTCTCTGGGGACCTCAAAACGAAAAAGTTAATCGGTCCTGGGCCAACAGCTACTTCTCTACAGGGAAACTAGCCAAAAATATGATATTAAGAAGTAAAACTGCAAATGCCCTCAGTTAGCTATTATGGACCAAAATATCGAAACAATTTTTTCTGCGTTCTTTTATAAGAGAATCAAACACATAGCGCTCCCATAGTTTAGAGATAAGCCACTCAACCAGATTGTAGGCTGTCATCTCATTACTCTGGGTAATATCATGATAAAGACACGCCCATCACCATCACTATTAGATACTGTACTGTTTTGCTTACTGTTGTTTCCAATCTCAAAAAATACATAAACTCCAATAAAATGCTTCTAAAATCAACAACCGAAGTCCAACAGCCATGCCATGGTGGAAGAAGGATTTTAAAGAAGAATTTTCTTTCCCATTTTAAAGAAGAACGGCCACTTCAGTCGAAGTAAGAGTAGCACTACAGCATTTGCGGTTTAATTCAAAACAATTTGGTTTGTTTCTGGGTATTTAGCACCTATGTTTTCGACTCCATTTTATTTAAAATCATAGCCAAGCCAGACAATTTAAAGACAATTCAGTAATATATATATCAAGCGAAACTATTGTCTTTTCGGTCAAAATCAATTCCACCCGATAAGGATTCATTCCAAACAACACTTCAGACACAAACATGACAAACAATCCACCTCTATACATTAAACTAGCCAAGAAAAATAAATCAACATAGCCAACAGATACGTTTCGAAATTACATTAAAATTTGATAATAATCCAATACCAACACTAATAAGATTAGAAATCAGGCGAAGAATGTCACGGTGACAATTCAGCAGCTGGCGAGCGAGAGCATTTGTCTCAGTTAAAAGGCAGTTAGTTATTGTACGCCAATATGGCAATGGGGACTGATCCTTTACTGATGAAACAGTTGCAAGTGGACATTGCTCACACAAAATACACACCAGAATAACATACACGCAAACTTTACACACCTAATTCGTACCAGGAAACCGGTGCGCATTTTAATTGAGTTAAAAACATTTTTTAGATTCAAAAATAATAATCCAATATTCTTTCCCTTTCAAAGATAATTCTTGTTTAAGATAGTTACCGGGTGTATAAAACTACTAGTTTGTGAATGAATTAGATTTGCTGATTGTAGAGTGACACCATAAAGAGTAATTTACCTTCCTCAGGTTGAAATTATCAGGAGTAGCTAAGGGTAAAGTCCACTTTCATAAACTATTTCTCCTCCTGTTTACCACTTAGTGTGGTTAAAAATTCCGTAAAAGATCAGCTGTTATTAAATTACAATTCACGTAACACCATAAGAAAGTTGATCAGCAATACTGGATTTTTTTAAGTATATCAAAATATATCAAACGATAGTGGTACGAAGCTCCAGATGAAACTACCGCCATGGTTATTATTACACCCTGTACAAAATCTAGAGTTAGAAAGTATTTTTACTTATTAAATTCGTACTATGTTGAGCGCTGCTGAAGCAATGGATGGGTTAAAATACGCACCTAGCGTCCCCATCACAATCCATAATGATAATAACACATCTGTAGCTAAACAACACAAACCAACAACACGATAAAACCAATTCATTTTCAATCAGTCAGCTGTGATGAACCCAAGTGAACATGTACTTTCAACTACATTTCCGGTTCTCACTCGTCAAAGACAACCAAGCAACTTTCTATTCTAACGTCTTTGACGAGTGCGACCCAGGTTTACTACTCATTGTGCATTTCTACCTTTCCTACGGCTCGCTTCGCTCAAGAACTCTGGATTGTTTACGATGTAGTAAAGACAGAGATCAATAGTTGAACGCGTGTAGTAATTTGTCACGGAATGTTACGCTTTCTGCGTGCGAGAACTGTAATTTGCGGCACGTAAAGCAATGGGAAATACCTTCACAGTCTTGCAGTAAAGTCATTATGTAATTACAACATAAAGCATAACTTTGGGTGAATATTTAATACAATAAATTGGGTTTCCGTAGTTTTAATGTTTCAGTATAATACAGCAGTCTATACATAAAGTGGAGGGAAATGTTGGGGTGAATAAGACTTATTTACACGGGGAACTATGGGTGTGAATCTTGAAGCGAATATGAGTGAAAGATGAGTATTGAATGAATGAGTTATAGCAGTTTGTTACTGACTAGCTAGGGTAATTTATGCCCAATGAACAAGACCAGTTTTGTTCAGATTTAAACCAACAAAAACTTTTGGCTATTCTCAGGATCGAACCGGCACTCTAACTAACCTATCAGCTACAGTTGGACAGTCGTAAAAAAAATAACATACATTTCGTAACAACCTGATAAAAATATAAAAATAAAACATATTTATCTTTTTTATCACTTAAATAAAAATGAACAATATCCTAAATTTAAAACTAATTGAAACTCTCAAAAAAAGATGTATACAAAGAATTAACATCACTTTGGCTATATTAATTTAACATTTTTACAACCCTTGACTGTCATGTCGTTGTCAATAAAGCATAATAAAATATAACAAAGCAAGGTAGTTACAAATAACTGTTGGGAAAACGATAATAAATGCAAACCTAACATAAACACAACAAACGACATAGATATACGTACGGAGTGTTTACGGAAGTTAAGTCTTAAAACTAGGTCTTGTAAAGGGTGAAATAAATTTTCAGGGATGTAAACAATGATTAACCTAAAAGCGGAAGAGGTTTAAGAGGTTTATATGACGTTCTAGTCATAAAATCACTACACGAGCTGAGCGTAACTTTATGACCGACAGATCCCCAGTTTTCTGGGTTAACATTACTTTATGGCTAAGCTCGTATATGCGTCCCTGTCATAAATTATGTTCACAATTTATGTATAACATGTTCACAATACTGAAAATATGTAAATATGGAAAATTGCTATAATTATAGATGGAAATATCGAAAATATTATAGTGTAAAACTTTTTACACAAGACTAAAAATTGGAATGATCACATATAAAGCATACACGAATAAAACATTTCTGAAGAAGACCAATTATATTACATGAAAACATATTTTTCCAAATTCCCAAATAAAAGATAGATATACTACTTATCACTTAAAAAGAAAACCAACACTTTCATATTTATGCGGGTAGGCCATAACAAATCAATTCTGGAAACTATTACAAGGACTGCAAATTTAGAAACAAAGTACTTTCTGCTATAAATTGTGCTGTATTTGGCCAGGAGACAACATCATAGACATCAAGATCATGGGTTCGAATCTCGTCTGGATTTGCGAAAAATTTATCAGTCAGTTAACAGATCTAATTGGTTCAATAAGGAACAATATTATATTTTAATATTCTATTTTGTATATTCAATTATTGCCTAGTGCGTAGTAAGGTACTGGTCTATTACTGCCTAGTACGCAGTACGAATAAGTTACTGGACTAAGTAGACCTTGTAAAACCTTTCTTAGTTAAAAACTCCCTACACAAAGTTCTACATCCAATTGATGACTCCAAAACTCACTATCGGATAGACCAACCAATTAACTAAGGACATTCTTTTGCAAGTCAGATTTAAATCAAATCAACAAGCCCTGCCGAATATATCGAAGAATGACAAAATGCCCAAACGGGAAACAAATCTTCATTAAAACTCGACGTTTCACCTAAAACAATCGTACAAACGAGGGGATATTTCACCCAGGTGTGACAAAGCATGACGGGACGACAACAATGAACAGTTTGACAACTGACCAATCAGAGCCCAGAGCCAATCAACCCCCACCCTACTGCTACCTGCTGCAATTGCATCACCACATAAACATTACCAGGATACCACTGACCATACGTTATCTGAGTTGTGGTTTAGAGAATTGAAAAAAGAAAGCTTCAAAAATAAACTTCATTGTTATTAATATTTGTAATCAAATTAACTTTTCTGAACTAAGACAATTGTAACTGACTGCTTACTTTTTCTGTGGAATTTTGTAGTTGTATAGCCCAAATAACATAACGCGTAAAAAGAATAATAAATTGTACTGTTTAAAAATAACTCATTATTATAGTTGGAATAAATTTAATATTCATCTTAAATATCTGATCATGTTATTTAACGACTTGAGAAAGCAAGGTTCGTTATATCAGAAAAACAATAGACGCAAAAAAACCTACGGATTTCATGAAGTATTGATGAATAAATTTTACAAATATTTTACAGTTCAGAAAAATACATTAACAGAGCAATCACTTATTCGCATTCGCATACGAGTAAATAAATTTCAAGTCTAGCACAACTAGTCTTGGCGTATACATTTTTTTCTTGTCCGTCGTACATGTACATTTACAGTATACAGTATGTCCAAATACGTCAACGCATGGACTGCAGCACCCCACACAGCATCTGAAGCACTCCAAGGACCAATCGGTGATCTAATGCGGAAGAATCGAAGGACGTCTCCATGGTGATATCACCTTAAGGCCAAGCTGATAAATAACCCCCCCCCCCCTCACCCCTTAAACCATTGTTGTGACTAACAACAGCTGTTGTGTGTAGCTGTTAATTATTTGTGGCGTTATTACGATGCTGAGAAATACGTTTTTTTAATTATGTTCAAATGGTTTGTTACAGTTCAGAACTATTTATGGATATTTCTAAACTTCAGTGGATACTGCGTTTGATTTTAATCAACAAATTTAACCTATTGAACTCATATTTTGGTCTTATGGTCTGATGGATTGAAATGCGAGTGCATACGGTTACTGCAAAACTAGAGTTATAACACGATGTAATTAAGAGTTACACAAAGATCCTTTAAATGACATAGAAGGCAATTTATACATTGGTGGATGTTCAGTACCTTTGTAAGACAAGGAAGTACAGTCTAGTATCCACCCTGCTTGCAAATTATGTGTTTTATTTATTACCTTTAAAACAAGGAACTTATAAATAGAATCAGGTTCATAACATTATATCGGACCAATAATCGAATATCTGTCTTTGACCAAGAGGTTAAATAAAAATTTCTAGCACAAAACATTCATCAGAATGTTGATACAATTATTTACCAAAGTAATATAATTTTCCACCGAAGAAAATTGCCAAGCAATTTACCAAGCAGAAGTAGGAATAACATATTTAAGAAGTTATGCAAATGCTGCATTTGATGAATGAGTTTCCCAGCCTCGGGGGACCTGAGTTGCTTGACAGGCGGGAAAAATACGACAGATACAGCTTTTAGTGGATTAAACCTATACCATATTGCTGAATTAAACTTGCGTATTGCGTAGTCTAAATGAGAAAAGTGGGAATCATCTGCATAGATTTATTTGTTAAACGAACTGACGCATATACATAATTTGCTTGAAAAAGTATAAAATTGACATACAACAGATATTTGGTCACAGAAAAGTGTGTCTGGTTTATAAATTATTTTTGAAGAATAACATATAAAAAATAAATTATAACATCGAGACTTTTTGTCGAGTCTCCCATATAAGATTCTGCCGGGAAGTTATCAGCAGTTGAATTCGCAAGTAAATTGTTTTTTTATGATTTTATTTTAATTCAAATGCCATCAGCAAAAGAATAATTTTAATTTTGAGGATAACAATGTATTTTTATTATTACCTGTTGTTAATATTTGTTGTTATTGTTGTACTCGAATACAAGGTAGGATGTTTTTAATTTGTAGTAGGCCGACTTATTATCCGTAGATTAGTTGGCTATTAACTTATGAATTTTATTAGGAAAAGAACTATTTAGTTAACATTTTTGCCTAAACCTTTTTTATCATTCTAGCCATTATTTTTTAAATGTCAATAAAATATGGTCCCAAATATTATATCACTTTTTAGAAGCGTTTAAGAGAACGGAGATAAAGGAGTAAAGTAGAGTACTAAAGTAGACAAGTACAATATTAATTGGTCTGTGGAAACTAGGGTAAAAGGGTAGGAGGAGGTTTAAACCTCCCCATTGGTCCAGATACTGAAACTATTATAACAAATGGAAGGTAACTGTATCACAATTAACATGTTTATATCTTTATTGCTATCAATTACTCTACTAATGTGCCCAAAGCATGTCAAATAATCGATCATTATCATAGGAGTGCAAGGGTTATTTGAAGCGTAATATGAAATTAATCTGTTTTCTCTTACGTTAGAGTTATTTGAATAACTGTAAATTATTGTTGTAATATATACTACAGGTTGATATAATTAACTGTTATATGCTAATTTTGTTCTACACATTATTATTCTTTTTGTTGTCCATATTAAATTAATGTTTCCTTGTATTTTTATGTTTCAATATTTTTTGTAAACTGTAAGAGATTAAAGCTACAGCGACAAGAACAAATTGGATTCCAAAAGAATAAAAGTCGTCTTTCCAAAGTTAGGAACAGTAGATATAATACCAGAATATGACCCCACTTTCGGCGTTTTAGAGGCACTTTTAGGGCACTTTTTATAGGGGAAAAATGAGAAAAAAATGGAAGAGCTTTTTTTGGCCACTTTTTTTAAAGACCCAGCTCTCGACCTATACACCCCTATATAAATTTTCTACTTTTGTTAATACTAAAAATCACGTCTGGAAATGGTGAGCTTTTTATGGCCACTTTTTTAAAGACCTGGATCTCGTCCAATACAAGCCTATATAAATGTTCAAACTCCATTAAAATTTCAAATCCACATCCATTCCCATGTATATTTTCAAAATCATGTGAGGTTTGTGCGCGAACTCGGGCACGCTTATGGCTATGTGTAAACTATGCCTGACTCAAATGAATGACTGTGAGTGTAACCTAATGACCCCAATCAAAACCAATTGTCAACATTCTCTGTCTGTCTGGCGCCAGTCTGTCTGGGGCAGGTTTAGACAATTACCAAATATGTTTGATTGATTGACCTCAATTATTCAATTGTTCAATTTCAGTTTGTTCAATTTCCATTGTTAAGTTCTAAATTAATTTAGACAATTTTGTGGTATATAAGGGGGGCATTCTACGGAATCATCACTAACTCTTCCACCTGGATCTTCTTGTTTTGGTAAGTCTTTGACATCTAAGCTAGACTATTGTAATATGTTGTCGCGTGTCGGGTCATGGGATCAATTGGTGACGTAATTGATGCTTGTACTCATAGGCCTACTCTGTATTTCTTTTAACTTAGGAGTGTAGCTAATTTCCCGAGTCCATTTTTCAAAACTTAGCCGAATTGAGTCACTAAGGAACTTGTAAAAAATGTATATAAGTCTATTTTTAAACACTTAGAGTATTTTGAACAGTCACTAAGGAACTTAAAATGTATATAAGTCTATTTTAAAAAACTTAGCCAAATTCACTCATGACTTTGAGTCAAAAGTTTGCACAAGTTATTATTTAAAAACTTAGCCGAATTATACTCACTATATAATTTTGTCGAGTTCCTTTTAACATAGGTAACATAGTCTTCTCTATAACTAACACTCACTCTGTATATATGTAGACTCAGCATTCTGAATTGCTAAAAAGTATTTTTACTTAAGATTTTGGATTTAGTTTTGATTTAAAAAATTGCAATTGCCAAATTTTATTGTATGAAATTGTTTTGAATATTAAAATTTAAAATTCTGATTTAAATTATTATTTCCCATTAATTGAAATTGTCTAAAATGTAATTTCCATCATATAGAAGATGCTAACTTTGTTTTTTAGTTACATGTCAACTGTGTGCTGCTTCTCTATCCAAAAAAATAACTTATTTTGTTATTACTATTTTTAAGTGAGTCAAAATTGTGCACAAGTTATTATTTAAAAACTTAGCCAAACTTCATGCAACGGGGGACTTTGAGTTAAAAGTGTGTACAAGTTATTATTTAAAAACTTAGCCAAATTCACTCACGGGGGGGGACTTTGAGTCAAAAGTGTGCACAAGTTATTATTTAAAAACTTAGCCAAACTTCATGCACCGGGGGACTTTGAGTTAAAAGTGTGTACAAGTTATTATTTAAAAACTTAGCCAAACTTCATGCACCGGGGGACTTTGAGTCAAAAGTGTGCACAAGTTATTATTTAAAAACTTAGCCGAATTATATTCACTATATAATTTTGTCAAGTCTCCTTTAAAATAGGTAACACTCACTCTGTATATATGTAGACTCAGCAATCTGAATTGCTAAAAAATATTTTTTATTTAAGTTTTTGGATTTAGTTTTGATTTAGAAAATTACAATTGCTAAATCTTATTGTATAAAATTGTTTTGAATATTAAAATATAAAATTCTAATTCAAATTATTATTTCTCATTAATTGAAATTGTCAAAATGTAATTTCTACTATATAGAAGATTCCAACCTATTTTTTAATTACATATATAAAAATGAAGACTACATGTCAACATTGTTTTGCATCGCTCTCCAAAAAAAGCAACCTGATTCGCCACTACAAGGTAATACATAAAATGAAGGTGAAACTGTGCAAAGTTTGTGATATAATCTGTGATAATAACATGGCTCTAAAATCTCATATATTACAAACTCATAAGACTTGTAATTTCTGTAAAAGAAATGTTGTTGGTCATTTTAAAAGACATGTAAATTCTTGTAACAAATGTCCATATACAATGATTAAATTTGTTGGTGAATCGATTAAAACTGAACTTAAAAGTACTCTTCAGTCTTGTCCTCTACCAATAAAATGGACTTTAGTAAGGAGAATCAAATTTTTAAAATATACAATAGATCAAAATGGAAAATTAGTTAATGAGAAAGAATGTATTGCAGATTTTAGAAGCCTTACTACCTTAACCATTGAGAAGAGAGATTTAAAGCCTCAAATTGAAAATGCCCTTTTAAAGATTGACGCTTCCATACACAAATATCAAGCCGAAGGCAGTGGATGGATTTATGACCATACTAAATATTGGCAGTTGCACGTTTACAAGTATAAGCCCCTAACTCCAAAGTCATACATTCCCACACCAAAAAGTATTAAATTGACAAAAGCAGTTTTAAATATAAAGAATGTTGATAATAAATGCTTCCTTTGGTCAATTTTAGCAGCTTTACATCCAAGGAATGCTAAACATGCTAATAGAGTCTCTAACTATGCACCCTACGTAGGTAAGTTGAACATGACAAATATAAAATATCCCGTAAAAATATCTGACATAGATCAATTTGAAAGAAAGAATAATATAAGTGTTAATGTATTTGGAGTTGAAGACCAAAAATTTATATATCCATTAAGAAGAACCAAACTGAATAGTAACACTCATATAGATCTATTATTATTACAACAAGGTCGTAAATCACATTACTGTTTAATTCGTGATTTTAATAGGTTAATGCTACGGTCAACAAAAGATAACAGTAAAAAGCATTTTTGCAAGTTTTGTTTACAACATTTTTACACCAAAGATAAATTGGAGTGTCATATAACATATTGTAAAAACTTTGATGTCCAACGAGTGGAAATGTCTAAACAAGATACATTACAATTTAAAAATTATAAATATCAACTTAAAGCCCCATTTGTAATTTATGCTGATTTTGAGTGCTTTATAAACTCTAACAACCATACTCCATCTGGATTTGCATTTGTCGTAGTAAAAGATTCTAAGATTATTTCTGAAGAGTTATATAGTGGCGAAAATGTTATGGATGTGTTTTTCGAAAGGTTGTTTGAGACTTATGACTTCATTAAAAATCAAATGGCAATATATATCCCCCTTGTAATGACTCCTGAGCAAGAGGCATCTTTCCAAAACTCAACACATTGTCATATTTGTGAAAAGCCTCTATATTTTGATAGGGTACGGGAACATTGTCATTCAAATGGCCAATACCGTGGAGCTGCCCACAATGATTGCAATTTAAACTATAAAGTAACAAAGAAAATACCAGTATTCTTTCATAACTTAAAAAATTACGATGGACATTTAATTATGCAACACTTGGGAAAGTTTAATCGTAAATTAAATTGCATAGCCAAAGATATGGAAAAGTACATTTCATTCTCTGTTGATGATTTAGTATTTTTAGATTCCTATAACTTTCTGTCCCTTCCATTATACAAATTAGCTTCCAATTTAAATACATTTAGATTCATAGACAATCCACTACTACAACGCAAAGGCGTATTTCCCTATGAATATACAGGGTGAGTTTTAATTGTCCCCCCCCCCAACTTTTTTCTACATTTTTTCAAATATCAATCCCAGACCACTTCCAAACATTGTTGGGTAGTAAGTACTTCATTTTGACAAGGTGGCCATTTCCGGCCGCCATCTTGGATCCGCCATATTGGATGCAAACTTTTTTTTTCAAATGTAAAGGTGGGGTTGTGACCCATTATTTCGAACTAAATTTTTACCCTGATTACAATGCCGCAAACCGTTTAAAAAAATCTTGATTCATTCTAAAGTTATGAGGGCTTTTTAAAACTTTATTTTTAGCCCATTTTAACATTGTCCATTTAAAAACTAAGACCATAATCTCAAAATAGTGCTAGATAAAGATAAGTATACACTACCAGTAATTGTCGACCTATTTTCACTTGGTTATGACTGATGTATTTTTTTCGGCCGCCATCTTGGATCCGCCATTTTGAAATGTGATAAATTATTTTAAATATGAAGGGGGCGTTGTGACCCATCATTTCGAACTACTTTTTTAAGCTGAACTTAATTCCATGATCCGTTTTTCATTTTCATTTTTTGATTTTGAAATATTGACATTTTTAACAAAAAAATTTCAATATTTCATAAATAAAACTTGATAACCAAAAATGGATTGCGGCATTGTCTTCAGCTTAAAAAAGTAGTTCGAAATGATGGGTCACAACACCCCCTTCATATTTAAAATAATTTATCACATTTCAAAATGGCGGATCCAAGATGGCGGCCGAAAAAAATACATCAGTCATAACCAAGTGAAAATAGATCGACAATTACTGGTAGTGTATACTTATCTTTATCTAGCACTATTTTGAGATTATGGTCTTAGTTTGTAAATGCACAATGTTAAAATGGGCTAAAAATAAAGTTTTAAAAAGCCCTCATAACTTTAGAATGAATCAAGATTTTTTTAAACGGTTTGCGGCATTGTAATCAGGGTAAAAATTTAGTTCGAAATAATGGGTCACAACCCCACCTTTACATTTGAAAAAAAAATTTTGCATCCAATATGGCGGATCCAAGATGGCGGCCGGAAATGGCCACCTTGTCAAAATGAAGTACTTACTACCCAACAATGTTTGGAAGTGGTCTGGGATTGATATTTGAAAAAATGTAGAAAAAAGTTTGGGGGGGGGACAATTAAAACTCACCCTGTATGACAGGACCAGATAAGTTTGCAGAGTCTCTACCTCCAATTGAAAAATTTTACAGTACTTTAACTAAAGAACATATCTCTCCCATCGAATATGAACATGCTAAAAATGTCTGGACCCATTTTAATATACATAATTTACAAGAATATCATGATTTATATCTTAAAACAGATGTATTGCTACTGGCTGATGTGTTTGAGACATTTAGAGACCTGTGTTTAAAGGATTACAAACTTGACCCCGTACATATGTATTCACTTCCAGGACTAACATGGGAAGCTTGTCTTAGAATGACTGGTATAAAATTACAATTATTTCAAGATATTGACATGCATTTGTTCATAGAAAGTGCAATCAGAGGAGGAGTCAGTATGATTTCTACACGTTACGCTAAAGCCAATAATAGATATATGGGCAAACATTATGATCCCAATCAAGAAAGTGTGTATTTAATATATTTAGATTGTAACTCGCTATACTCCACAGCTATGTGTGAGACACTACCCGTGGATGGATTTCGTTGGACGAATGAGATAGACTACAAAAACAATCAAAATGATGAGTTTGGATATATCTTAGAAGTTGATTTAAAATACGATAAAAGCTTACATGATTTACATAATGACTATCCATTAGCACCTGAGAAAATGAATGGCAAATTAATATCTAATTTAAATGACAAAACTAAATATATTTTACATTATAAAGCATTACAAAAATATGAGGAATTAGGTTTGGTTGCTACAAAATACTATAGAATTTTAAAATTTAGACAATCAAAATGGCTTGCACCCTATATTAATTTTAATATTGAAAAACGCAAATGTGCTAAAAATGATTTTGAAAAAGACTTTTACAAATTGTTAAATAATAGTCTCTTTGGTCGAACAATTATGAACCAACGCAAGTTTCGTGATATATATCTCAAGGATGAGTCACTATTAACAAAATATGTCACTAATCCAAGGTTTGACTGTAGCAAAAAGTTCGATAACAATTTACATGCTATACATTTAAATAAATTAGTTGTAAAGTTTAATAAGCCGATATATTTGGGAATGACCATTTTGGATATTAGTAAAGTAATAATGTATGATTTCCACTATAATTATATGTCAAAATTTAAGAACAAAAGATTTCTTATGACTGATACAGATTCTTTAATGTATTCTATAGTTACAGAGGACTTTTACAAGGAAATAGAAAGTGACTTGCACTATTTTGATACCTCTGGATATAGTAAAGACCATTTCTTATACTCTGATAAAAATAAAAAAGTCACAGGCAAGTTCAAAGACGAATTGGATGGTCATATTATGTATGAATATTGTGGTTTAAGACCAAAGTTATATTCTTATATTCCTCTAAAATGGTTATATGAAGAAGACAAGCAAGCTTTAGAGGTGAAGAAAGCTAAAGGAGCTGATGGTGCTACAGTTAAACATCTCCTTAGACATCAACATTATTTGAACTGTCTTGCAACTGGGCAAGATTACTATGAGAATGTGACAAGAATTAAATCTACAAATCATCATCTTCAAACCTTAACCATGAACAAGAAAGTACTATCATTTGACGATGACAAGAGGTTTATTCTAGAAGATGGCATCAATACGCTTGCGCTTGGTCACTATAAAATTGATCAAACATAAATCTATATTTGCCATTATTCTTTGACCTTTCTTTGTCTATTACAAAAAAGCCATATTTAGTTTTATCCCAGCATTGGTGGCAGAGATTTCTAAATTGGTTAAATGAAAAGTCATTACCAACATGATTGTTATATACATGTTTTAAATTTAAATCATCTTGTTTAAATAATATTAGGAAATTTACATTATCACGTAAATGTTTGTGTACTTTGCTGTAAGATTGACACAAGTAAAAACAGTTAATATTTTTATGTCGACCCATTGAAAAAAATTGTGTAATATTTTGACTATTTATGTCATCAAATACAACAACTGACTGTGATTTTACATCATTTGGTGTGATTTCACAGTCAGTACACGTGTGTAATTTCACTTCGTCACACAAACTAAATATTTCAATTATTTTTTTATATTTTTCTTGTTCTAAAGATTTAGATATTAAATATAAGTTTGTAAATTTTAATCCTTCCTTTCTTACAATTAAATTGTAAATTACAACCGTCTTCCCACTTCCACTTGGACCACAAATAACACATCGAATATTGGTAGGAAATAGACCCAACTTCTTTGGTATATTTTCCTTAGTATGTACTATTTTAAATTTATGTTTTTGTTGAATAAAAGACATTTTTTATATAATAAAAATGGTGAAAAATGATAATAAGAAAACATGTAAAAAAGGCAAAGGTTTATTCTTAAAGCCTTACAGGGGTCGAGGGCTATTGAATACTCTTATAAATAATCTTCCATTTCCACTTCACATACCATCATATCGGTACTGTGGACCTGGAACGAATATACGTCAAAATCTAGCCAAAAATGTACCTCCAAAAAATAAGTTAGACTCTTATTGTAAAGAGCATGACATATTCTACATGAATAATCCCGATACCACTGCTCGGAACAAAGCAGACATGAGATTAGCAGACTTAGCTTGGACTAGAGTAACGGCCAAGGACGCAAGTCTTGCTGAAAGAGCTGCTGCTTATGCCGTGACAAATTTGATGAAGGCAAAAGCAAAAATGGGAATGGGATTAAAATTTAATAAAAAAGATGGACAACTACCAGCTGTTAGAGGCTGCAAAAGACGTGCCTCACTTCAGGGGGGTGTACCTAAAAAACGAGCTAAAAAATCTAACACCAAGAGTAAAAGAGTGCGGAATAGTTAATTTAGATAACTCATCTGGTACACATTGGACAGCATATCGTAAAAATAAAGATATTGTAATTTATTTTGACCCATTTGGAATCCAGCCTCCAAAAGAAGTAATTAAATATTTTGAGGGATATAAAATCTTCTATACAACCGATCAAATACAAGATTTAAATAGTTTCATTTGTGGAATTTTATGTTTATCATTCATAAAAAATTTTTGTTTATAAAAATGGATTCATTTACAATAACATTTTCGGGTACAGAGCCAGAGCTAAAGTCAGTGTTCTTTCCTCCCATAGAATTAAATGATGATTATGTAATTGGATTAGTTGATTTTCAAAGTTATAATTCTATATTTAATGTGAAAAAACCTCTAAATACTTTAACATATTACAAAGTAGAGAAAAAAACATTACCAAAGGGAGAGATCTTAGTTGATGATTTAAACCAGTTATTAGATGGTAAACTTAAAGTTATAATACATAAAAATGGAGAAGCATTAATTAATACTAAAGTCAAACTTTTATTCAAAGGGCTTATTCCAAAATTAAATAAACTTAAAGGCAACAAATTAACCATTGGAGAAGGTGATGATGTTTTCTATTATGACCACAAAGCTCCAGTTACAATAGAAATTTCTGAAGGAACATATGAGGTGGTTGAGCTTGCAAAGGAAATTCAAAAGCAAATCCCAGACTTTTTCCTTACAGCTAATAATAAAACTATGAAAGCGACATTACTTTCTAGCCACGTGTTTGATTTTACAAAACCATGTTTAGGGTCTGTTTTATTGGGATTTAAAGGTGTTTCTACTCCTGGTGTACAGTTTGAATCTACAAATAAAATAAACATTAATAATGTAAATGTGATTAGAGTAAAATGTAATATTGCAAACGGGTCCTATTTAAATGGAAACAAATCACACACCATACATAGCTTTTATCCAGAAGCTCCTCCTGGCTACAAAATTATTGAAGTTCCAAGAAATATTATATATTTTCCTGTAAATAAGAGAAGTTTAGATGTTGTCAGTATTACATTTGCCGATCAGCATGACAAGGCAATTGACTTTAATGGAGAAGAAACTACAATTACTTGTCATATAAAAAAGATATGAGAATTTATAAGAATTTATCTATAAGTATACAAAATGCTAGGTTCCTACGATCAATAGGACTAAAGTTAAAATTTTCTATTAATAAAAATGGAAGATTTTCTAGACGTTACAGGGAAATCCCAATTCGACGATAGTGTGGTTAAAATTACAAATCACTCCTATGTTCCCCATAACACTTTAGCAATAAATAATTCTGATGAAATTCGAATATGTATTAATAATCAAGATTTGCTAACTCTCCCATGTAGGAGTTATCTGTATATTAAGGGAGAAATTGAAAATCATGATAAAGGTCATTTTATAAATAATGCATTTGCATTCTTATTTGATGAAATTAGATATGAAGTCGCAGGTAAAGAAATAGACATTGTAAGAAACCCAGGAATTTCTAGTCTTATGAAAATATTGAGCTCTTACAATAAAACAACTAAATTGTCAAATGTGGCATTTGATTCTGACACGAATTTAAAAGAGTTCCATAAAAGTGGCAAGTTTAGTACTTGTTTGCCATTAGAACTGTTAATGGGTGTATTTGAGGATTTTAATAAGGTATTAGTAAATGTCAAACAAGAATTGGTGTTGAAAAGATCCAAAAATGATTTGAATTGTATATTAACAACCACTAGTGCTCCAGCCAGTGGTACTGCTGATGCAATTCCCAAAATTATACTTAACTCAATTCAATGGGTGATGCCACATGTAATACCATCAGATGGGGAGAAGTTACAATTACAAAAGATGTTATTGCAAAATAAAAATTTGCAAATTGCATTTAGAAGCTTAGAGTTGCATGAACTTCCATCATATCCCAATACTACAAGACATACATGGTCAGTAAAGACATCTTCAAGTTTGGAGAAGCCTAGGTATATTATATTTGGTTTCCAAACAGCTAGGGATAATAGTGCACGAAAAAGAACTGATGAATTTGATCACTGTAAGTTAAAAAATCTCAAAGTATTTCTAAACTCTGAATATTATCCTTATAGTGATTTAAATCTCGACTTTGAAAATGGAGATGTCTCTAAAGCTTATGAGATGTTTATGAGGTTTAGAGAGACTTACTATAATACTATCCCAGATCCTATGATTAGTAGGGCTGAGTTTATGAAGAAATATCCACTAATTGTAATAGACTGTTCTAGACAGAACGAAACAGTGAAGGAAGGAATTGTTGATATTAAATTAGAGATTGAAACTGCAGAAAATGTGCCAGCAAATACATCTGCATATTGTTTGATAATACATGATAAAGTGTTTGAGTACAATCCTTTGTCAAATGAGATAAATAAAATGTAAATAAAAGATGAAAAACATTCAACAAGAATTGGTTGACTCTGCAAATCAAATACGAGAGAAATATAGAGCTTTAAAACGTGGCAAGTTTCTAGAGGCTGAAGAGAGGTTTCAAACATTCCAACCTTTAATAGAGCCATTACAAGAATTAAAAAAAATCGCCAAAACAGAGAGGCCTCGAATGGAGATTCTCCCAATGACTCCATCTAGAATACCAATAATACCAAGATTACAACCATTACAGCAATCCACCCCACAGAAATTAGATTTTGGTCTTTTAGCATCAGACTATTTAGGAAATTACCTCAGTAAAAGTAGTATGACAGACACTACATATGGTATTAGACGAGAAGCAAATAAATTTTTTATTGGAAATAAGGAAGTTGACATTGCCAATGATGATGTTACAATTGCAAATAAAACCTACAAGGGGACAAAAGGTTTGTGGCAATTGTTAACTTTAAAAGAACCTGAGGATTATACTCCGGCTGATTTGCAAAATTATAAAGAAATTTTGGAAGCTACAAATGGACATTTAAAGAGTTACAAAGATGGTGCACCAATTTCAAGTAATAGACATACTAAATATCTTAATATAATTAAACCTCTATTTAAGTCTGTTGGTGAAGGTTTGAGACAAGTGACTGGTAATAAAATAGACTATATTTATTGGGATGATCCTAATGAGCTTGTAGATAGGTTAAGACTTCTTTGGCTAAGTCGCCAAGCCGGTAACTCAGGAGTGGATAATGAAATAGATTCCATTATTGAGGAATTGAGAGAAAGTGGAATTATTTACTAAATAAAAATATGTTTATAGATAAATTTTATCGTTTATATAATCCATATAATAAGCCTGCAGAACCCAGGGCTAGTAGTGAACCTACTTTAAATTTACAAGACGATAGTTGGAATGGTTTAAACCGTAAAATTGGTAACGTTAAAGATGGGGAGTTTGTAGATGATGTATCAACTTTGGGACAGACATTAACTAGAAAAGGTGATGTCTTCTTACAAGGTAGAACTAAATATGAGTTTTTAGAATCTAAGAATAAAAATTGGAATGCTAAAAAACAGAAAATTACTAATGTGGAAAAGGGTGAAAGTTTAGATGATGTGCCCACTTTACAACAGACTTTAATACGAACAGATGGTGGTACATTTGTACAAGACAATAATAATTATGAATTTTTAGAATCAGAGAATGGTATTTGGAATGCTAAGAAACGGAAAATTACTAATGTAGAAAAGGGCGAAAGTTTAGATGATGTGCCCACTTTACAACAGACTTTAATACGAAAAGAAGATGGTAAATTTGTACAAGACGATAATAATTATGAATTTTTAGAATCAGAGAATGGTGTTTGGAATGCAAAGAAACAGAAAATTAGTAATTTGATGGAAGGTACAGATAGTAAAGATGCTGTGAATGTTTCACAAGTTCCAAAAATGGAAGCAGGCTATTGGAGTTTTAATAGTAAAAGGTTAGTACGTGTTAAACCTGCCATTGATGACACTGACTGTGTTATAAAAGAACAGACTATAACTTTTGATAAAAAAGAAAAATGTTGGGATGCCAAAAAACAATTTATAAGAAATCTACCAGAGGGGGAACATTTGGATGATATTTGTCTAATGTCACAATCTATGCATTACGATGGATCAAAATTTGTATATGGAGAAAAAAATTTTAATTTGATGGAATATAATCCTGATTTATTAGTTGCTGACCCCACATCTTTGAGTGGATTTAAGTATATAGATAATAGACCATATATACCAGAAAACTATGTATTTAAAAGAATGGAAGATAATCTATTGATTGGGGCTAATGGTGATGTATTTAGAGTTACAGGAAAGGATGATGTTATAAAAAATGAATGAAATTGCATACGAGCTTCATAAGCCTGCAAGAAAGAATTTCATTAGAAGGTCTTTTAAAGTATTGGGTATAAACGAAACCATACAAATAGATTTAGTTGATATGCAAAACTATGCTAGAGAAAATTCTGGCAATAAATATATTTTAACTTTAATAGATACATTTTCTAAAAAAGCTTATGCTGCTCCACTAAAGAATAAGACAGGGTTAGTGGTTACAGAAGCCATTAAAACCATTCTACCAAAGGGGGTTAAAAACATTCAATCTGACAATGGAAAAGAATTTTTTAATCAATATTTTAGCAAACTAATGAAAAAATTAAATATTAATCACTATCACACATTTTCTACAACTAAGGCTGCAATTGTGGAGAGGTTTCAGAGAACTTTAAAGAATTGGTTATATAGAGAATTTAGTGCTCAGGTGAGTTATAAATGGTTGGATTTACTTCCAAAGTTAATTCGAAAATATAATAATAAAGTGCATAGATCTATAGGAATGAAGCCTAACCAAGTGAATGTTAAGAATAGTAAATATGTGCATGAGAGGTTGACTTCTAAAGTAGTGCAAGTTAAAAAGCCAAGATATAAGGTAGGTGATAGCGTAAGGATTTCCAAGTATAAACATGTTTTTAGTAAAGGTTATACTCCAAATTGGACAGGGGAACTATTTACAATAGCAGAAGTTAAGAATACAAAGCCTGTGACTTATATCTTGAAAGATGAAAATGGCAATATAATCAGGGGAGGCTTCTATACAGAGGAGTTGTTAAAGACCAAGTATAAGGACATGTATTTGGTAGAGAAGGTAATTAGGAGAAAGGGTGATTCGTTGTATGTCAAATGGCTTGGGTTCCCAAGTAGCCAGAACTCATGGATTTCCACTAAGGATGTCCAAGGGAGCACATCATGAGCCGGGAGCATGCCCGAGTTCACGCACAAACCTCACATGATTTTGAAAATATACATGGGAATGGATGTGGATTTGAAATTTTAATGGAGTTTGAACATTTATATAGGCTTGTATTGGACGAGATCCAGGTCTTTAAAAAAGTGGCCATAAAAAGCTCACCATTTCCAGACGTGATTTTTAGTATTAACAAAAGTAGAAAATTTATATAGGGGTGTATAGGTCGAGAGCTGGGTCTTTAAAAAAAGTGGCCAAAAAAAGCTCTTCCATTTTTTTCTCATTTTTCCCCTATAAAAAGTGCCCTAAAAGTGCCTCTAAAACGCCGAAAGTGGGGTCATATTCTGGTATTATATCTACTAGGAACTGCTTTGGAATGAAAAACTGTACAAAATACGCCTTTAACGCTTGTAAAAGAAAGATGTAAACACTGTACATTCATATCTTTTAATTTTAGAGTCTGCATTCATGTAATTAAAAAATCTTGTTTCATTGTAATTACTTTTTATTTCAAGAAATAATTAGTAAAATTACAATAATTATTTTTAGGCAAATATAAAATGTTTCCATAAAAAATGGGGGTTTTTACCCGTTGGCTTAAGACAGCCTTCCTAACAATTTTAAAAGTTACTCTTTTTCATGGAATTCTATTACTAAAAGAATTGTCATAGATTCGGCGAAAACTCAAAATACAAACATAACAGATAACAAGAGTAATTATCTGAAACATCGCCATAATTAACACTAAAACATCGTGTGCTCATTTTACGACAAATTGACACAATAATTCCTTTCACAAAGCACGACATACCCAAGAAAATGAAAAATATATCATACGATGACTACTTACTTAGTCCCTATGGTGTCACAATGATTTAACTATTCACTATGCTGTGTTTTGAACCCCAGATGTTCATCAGCAGCGTGATAAATATCCCTTCCTTGCTTTTGACCAACACTGAACAAGGTGTGGTTTTTAAAAGATAGCTGCTGGCGAAGGGACGCGTTGCAGAAAGTCAACAGTCCCGGAAGGTCAAATAATTTAAACCTGTGCCGCTAGGTCAAAAACTACAATGTTTGCAGTGTCTGTAGATCAAAAATCCCAGAAAGTCAAATAGTACAGTCCGGGCTAAAAGTTTAGTCTATTTTAAAGCAATTGACTTATTGGGAATTTGACTTAATGCAACAGCAGTTTTAATATAACGAAATAAGATAAAATATAAGTTCAGTTTCGCTGAGTCAACAGTGCCGGAAGGTCAAAAGTATAATCTGTTAAAAACAACGATAGTCCTCTCGACGCATGTCTTCAATAATTTCGTGTTTTGGTGTTCTTAAAGTTGTGCTAAAATTTTGAAATTTGGCACAGAGCTTCTTGGTTAGTCCTACTCGATGACTATTTTGTTGGAACTTTAAACTATTTACCGATCTAATTAATAAAAAATGATTTGTATGGTGAAATAGTTTTAAATCGTGATTTCTAACATGAAAAAGTTAGCATGCGAGATTTTTTTTTGTTTTTGGGTTAGAGAGGTTTTGTCTGTGGCAAAGTTGTAGCCAAAAGTGTAATGCGTAAAATATATTTTTTTGAATTTTTTACAATCAGTGGTTCAGTAGATAACTTGGGTTGAAGAGGACGGCAAATGTAGCATTTCGCAACGCATGGAAAGAACTACATCGTACGATGCGACTGCTGAGTGGACTTTTAATTTATCTAATTTAATTTATCTAAGGACAAGAAAAAGGTGAATATACAGATCACCAGTACATTCATATTATTTATAAAACATCTTTCTTTATTACCAGCTAACATTTTTCACTTATAAGAATACATCATAAACAGGGTGTTAAAATAAGCGGGGAGATACTTTACCTAGTAATTCCTTGGGTCAAAATAAACAGAAAATCAAGGATAACATTTTTTCCAAAATAATTTCGTTAACCAGATATCCGCCATTTTGTATTTTTTATATACAAATATTTATCTTTGCACTTTTCCAACCGATGTTTATCAAACTTGGTATGTATGTTAAGGTAGGAGAGACCCATGTTATAAACAAAGATTCATCTCGATTCACCCTAAAATTTCAAAATTTAACACTTAACTACAATATAATATACTCTACTACACCACAATATTTACGTATCACCATAAATCTTTAACAAAATAAAACGTTAACATTTTTAAAAACCAAAGTAAATCAATATAATATTTCTTTTTTGAAAAATATATTTAAAAAAACAGGCGATGGTAAAATAACGACAGGCGAGTTTCGATCTGGGTGTTTCAGGTTTGAATCTAGGAGGATTTAACATTAATTAACATTAATGTTTAATCCTCCTAGGTTTGAACTGATTGAGAGGAATACATGAAACCGAAGGGGGGAGGTAGCAACAAGTGCACTAGTATTTACTAGTGTCCAATTACAATTTGATGGATTTAACCAAAACCTTTTCTATTTCACTTATTTTCAGCTGTTAAATTTCAAACGATACGTTTTAGCGACATCATTAACGTTATTATCATCATCCTCGTTTGAGTTTGGGTTTGCAGCAATGTATTTTTATGAATAAAACCTTTAATTTGATACCAAACTTGACCTCTGCTGCTATTAATTGACTGTATGCACTATTAATTAACAGCTGTGTCTAAGGATTATGTCGGCCTTAGTCACAAACAGGACAACAAGATCGCTCCACTCATCCCACACTCATCTCCATTCATACTTGGCTTAAAATGCATACATTTTGTATGGTCGCCATTTCAAAGCAACATGGCTACATTATCAATGACAAACGTGGAAAACCTTATACGAGTGTGAGTAAGTCCGAAAACAACTCTAAAAAACAATAAGCAATAAATTGCAAGAACCGTTGCTTATATCATTGGGTATACACGTATGTACTGACGTGTATACTCAATGCTTATATCGAACGAATGTACATCGTGAGAATTTCCATTAGTTGTTCCATTTAGTTGTGTGTCCATTAGTATAATAGTTTAGTTGACTCTTTTAAAGTCAGCGGAAATTGTGACTGTTATTACCCTTGAAATAATGTTTGTGTAGTACTTTGCAATCCTACCAATGCTTATAGAATCATACGATTACAATATTCTGGCTAGAATATGTCGCATAGAGTGGTGACTACTGTATCTTTTTGGTTTGCTTGTAAAACAGGATCAACAGAGATTTTCCATCGACTTAAACAATACGATACTCTCAAACTGTTCATTGCTATAACAAACTATCACACAGTTTGATGAATATTTGTGTGTAAACCACATACAGTACACCTGTAGTCTATCTATTTTTCCTTTTATTTTTCCAAGACTTTATAGAAAATCACGCATTACGTGATCAGTGAAGAAAGGTGTCAACCTTGTTTTATAGGTAAAGAAGAACACTGCTTCATGTCAGAGCATTCAGTTATCTTTCAGTTATCATTCAGTTTACCAAATATTTGGTGAGAATTGTAAATGCTAGTCGACCTGTACCTACCCTTCTAGACCTGTACGTAAAAAGAAATGTACTGTACACTGTTTAAGCTCGTCAATTGTACTCTGGATGAATGGGCAAGAGATAAGAGGGGCCCAATCAGCTGTTTGATAACGGTATTCGTGCGGTTTACTATTTGAGTTTCCTCGTTCATAATTCTACTATAGGCTTTATTTCTGCATAATACAACCGACTTGCTTGCCCGTAAAATATTTGGGATTGAAACTGTTTAATAGTAATAGTATTCATTAACGTATTATTATTAAATTTCTTGTTGTCCTATTATTCAACAGCGACTCGAAAACCCTTGTTTCTCTGTAGTACAGCAATATTGTTACGCACAAGTATTAAGATTGTTTAATACTGACATTGCATTATTATATTTTAATTTGAGCCTAATTACGACGGTCTACGTACACGTTATTAGTGATATAGTAACATTGTTTATTATCATATTGTTGTATTACACGAAAGACATTAATTTACGACGATCCTTCGGCTTACATATTATTGGATCATTTGTTTACGTATCACGATTGTAAACGTTGATTGTTGGGGTATAATTTTAGCGATTTAAATATTATACAGAGCACCTACGGTTAGGAACAAACTCCTACAACAGTTTTATTGTTATTTAACATACTAATCAACAATAACGTTTGCCGCCAATTGTATTAAATCTAATATGGGTCCTTGGAACCTATTTTTGTTAGTTTGGATGTACTATCTCTTCCCGATGGTGTAAGTGCTGACTGAGCCAGAAGACAGGCAAAAAACAGCCTTGCAAGAACAACGACTCATCCGTGCCTACCACGACCACTCCCGCCGTTATCACCGTGACACTGGCGTACTACACCCAAGGCAATAGTTTTAGCATAGATTTATCATTAACTTTAGATACTGCAAGTAGAGATTTCATTTAAGAGAAACAGATAAAGCATTGACTTTGGATACTACAAGTAGTCATCCCATTTATGAGAAACAATTATACAATTGACTTAGTGGACTTGTAGGAGACATCTCAATTACGTGAACTATATTTAGCATTGACTTTGCAAAAGTATTGGATTACAGTACTATGATAGCTCCGCTCAAAATTGCAAGCAGACAACTGCATTGTACACCTAGTACATATTAGTACACGCAAAATAATGCAAGGGACCTTGAAAGAAATATTGGCAATGAATTTTTCATAATGGCAGAAAATAATTACAGTACAAAGCACTGTGGTGCATAATCAACACAGTAAATCAATGAAAAAAGAAAAAAGTTCAAAATCTACACATTTCTTTCTACATCTATTATTTCTTACTTTACAAAATCACCGAAACCACGCTCTCCTCGTGTAAGTATAGATATATTGTGGGAACTACATCTGCCCTAGGTTGAATTAGCATAATAGCGCAAGTTTAAATGAGAACAATTGTATGACTAAAACTAGTAAAAATAATTGATTTGGTAACTGATGACGTTGTTTAGACCTATCAGGAAACTACACTCCTTTACCACGTAAATATCTAACATAGTTTGTACCTCTGTGATTTCGTCTAATCATATTCAGTGATTCATTATTTACATAGTTTGACTTTTTCGTAGGCCTGGTTGTAATATAGCTTATGTCTGGTTTTTCATAGGTGTTGTCGTTGGTTATACAGTAGTACTTGCACATATTCGCGCCTTTTTTAATCCCGCGCTTTTATCGAGTGCGTTGACATTGACTAGTTATTCCAACTATTGTCATCAGTTTCTTGTTCTGTAACACACATTCTAATCCTGATGTATCCCTCACTACATTTCCGCCTTGAACTGCATTATTTGACGAGCGTCTGGTTTAAATACATTAATCGATTTACAAGCTACATTATGAAATATTCATAATGTACCTTGCAAATCGATTAATAGATAGTCTACTAACTAATTTACTCCCTACAAATAATTAGGTAATACATTATTTAATACAGTGATATCAATGACAAATGTATATGATACTTTTACTAATACAATATTCTAAATTTATTACACCTATTTGCAAATGTTTCAGCTACCTTGTCCACAGTAACATTTACATTCGTGTAGTTCTTGACAGAAGACTTTAATACAAAACTAGATGTATGTCTCTTGGACTTGACATAATTTCAAAAAGAAGTGATATTGTATACAACTCACAACAAAAATCAAATAGTTAGTATACGCTGTCCTAATTGTTATTTTTACTTCCGATTTTATAGTTGTAAACAAGGCAATAATGGTGGTTGGAAAACTTAAGTTTTTCGCATACTTGTCTTAATTTACAGATTCGGTTGCATCCTTTGTTAACCAAAAAGGATATTTACATTTATTGACAAAATAAAACTTAGACTGATCGATGATTATAAATTCGATGACAACTGCATTTGCATCACCATACTTATGCAAATAGGTCCAAAATAAATCTCTCATAGACAATATAACTTATAAAGACCGGCCTCTGCAGTAATATGGTTTACCGTACTTATTAATTGCGTACTTATTAATTTACCTTACTTATTAAAAAATAGCAAAGTGCCGAAAATTACCAATTTGTGGGTAAACCAAAGTAATCCAACCTAGCTTACTCTAACCTAACCTAACCTAACCCATGCTTAGATCAGCAAAGTGCCGAAAATTACCGATTTTGGGTAAACCCAGCTTAGGTTAGGGCTGAGGAGCTCAGCTAAAGGTTATTTTAGGGAGTCCTTGGAGGCTAGTGGCCATTTTGGATAATTTCAAACAGCTGCTGAAGAGCGATTTATCGTCCAAAAATATTTTTTCAAACACCAAAGTGATTATAATTTAACATCGAGTATAGTGTGAGATTAGAAATGTTCTTTGTAGTTTTTTATTGTTCTCCAGTGGAGTCAATGAAAGCTAACAGCCATCTTGGATTTGTCCCCCATAAGAGCGATGTTAATTACGTTAATTTCAGACAGCAGCTGGAGATTTATTTACAGTCCAAAAATATTTTTTCAAACATCAGAGTGATTGTAATTTAAATATCTAGTATATTGTTAAATTATAAATTGTCTTTGTAGTTCTTACATTGTTTTATGAGTTACAACGTCTAGGCTCCAAGGACTCTTTTACACTCTTTTATTGACACTTACCAGTCAAATGTATGTGCGATATTAATGATTTATAACGCTTTTAACGATTTTCAAACGTGTTTTTCGTGGTGAAATATGTGTTTGCTGAAAAAGTGCAAGAGGAAAAGAAGTTTGAAATGACTCGAATAATAAAAAATAGGCTTCCATTAAAAGAAAAAAAGATTTTTCAAGCGCTTATAATCGCCGATTTCTAAAGCTTTTCTCGATTTCCAAACGTGATTTTCAGGGTGAAATAGTCGTTTCCCCCTAAAGTGCCAAAGGAAAATAGCATAATTTTGGTAGATAAGGTAAAAAATGCGATAAAACATAAAGTAGTGCAAGTTCAGTATTGCCTCCTGGATTTCACCAATCACGTATTCAGACCCTAATTCCAAAATTTAGTTAACCTTGCGCTGAATTTTGAGATAAATATTGCAAACCCACAACGGACATTTCCAGTTCTTGCTTATCTTTACCGCATATCTCTCTTATCTCCTAGACTACAGACTGCGCAATGAAGGAGGGTCTCGTGCCTATGCCTAATCTGACGAAGAATGAGCAAGAGCAATCGTACATTTGTTTTTTTAATTGTGGTGTAAAACTTTTTAATTTATGTTTAGATGTTATTTAATTTCTTGTTATGTGAGTTTGAATTTAGTATGGTAGCCATTTCAGAAGAAAGTATTAAAGTAATTTGAGATGTTAAGATTATGAAGAAATGTCATTTCTTTAACAGAAATACTAAGATAACTTCTCAAAATGACTTCTAAATTGTTATTTATTTTGCTAATGCAAACAAGCATCTGTTTAGTAAATATAATTAAATTATTTCGTTTATTACGATTGTGTTAGTGTATATTACTATCGATATATCGAACTATTGACAAGAATGCCACATTTAGCTACCCCATTCAGTTTTTCATATTTAAAAATCATATCTTACAAACAGAACTTTCCAAATTAAACATCAAAATTATTTAACTGACCTTTACCCTATAGAATCAGGAATCCCCAAAGGAAGCGTACTTGAACCATACTTGTATATTCCCTTTACATCGGACCTACCAGAAATTGTAAATACTATCGTTGCCACATTTGCGGATGATATGACCATTTTATCTGTCCACGACAAACCGGTTCAAACTACAGCAAATTTACAGTTAAACTTGGATGAAATTTCACATTGGTTTAAAACATGGAGGTTCAAAATTAGTGAAAATAAATCAGAAAACATTACTTTTACCCTAAATCTGGCTACATGTCCTCCAGTATCCATGAACAATATTTACCACCCTAAAGTAACAGAAATAAAATACTTGGGCATGCACTTAGATGCAAAGCTTAATTGGAAGGCACATATCTGGACTAAAAGACAATATCTAAATTTTAAAATAACTAAGCTTAATTGTCTTCTTGGATCTAAATCAAAACTTAGTACACAAAATAATGTTACTTTGCAGAAAAGTTATAAAACCAATTTGGACTTATGGGATCCAACTTTGGGGATCATCAAGTACATCAAACATTGAAATTTTTCAACGATACCAATCAAAATTGCTACGTAAAATTGTCAACGCACCTTGGTTTGTTACTAACAGAACACTTCATAATAATCTTAGAATTTGAAAAGTCAAAGAAGAAATTACAAAATCTAGTGAAAAAAGATAATCAAATTGGAAAATCATTCAAAATCGTCTTATACAAAACAACTTTTGCAAAACTTATGACAGCTAGCCTGACCATACTACTGGAACGAATTACACGCGGTTGGTACCAAATGAAAGATATTTTCCTGTAGATGTGATGAATCCCTTTATAAATTAAAATAGGCTCAAAAATAAACACAAGAAACGAATTTAAAATTTTAAAAATAACTTGGGCCGTATGGGTTGCCATGTAGGTAACGAAATAACAACTAAATGTAAACAGAAAATAAAACCAAATAGAAGAAATTCCATTTACATGTCTTATTTATAGCATAGGGTAAATATAGATAAGTTGGAAAAATACATACTTTTGGTCAAGTTTCCGACCACAAGGCGAGCTCTCATCTTGCACTAAATTTATTGGACAATCACAACACCATTTACGACATTTAAACCTCCCATTCAGATTCGGCTGTGTTATCAAAATTATCTTTGTCAGCTAGTGTTGAGAGTGGTAAATCACTATACTTTTAACGTTGTATTATTGTTAATATATTTGCTTATTTTTCTACTTTTGGAACAGACTGTAAATTAAATAAAGTTGAAACCCGATTAAGCTACAACCCATTTAATAGTATATTTCGTACCTAGGGCCAAAAATAAGGTTTTGCCGGCTCGAGATAGTTCGACTTCGTCTCGATCGAGAGCTGCAAAACCATTTCGGTCCGTGGTACGAACGCTATTTTGCACCACACTATACCCTATTGCCACTATTCACCTCTATAATAATGCACACTGATGGTTAGCACAACTACAACTTTAAGGTTATGTGAAGAAATAATTCGAGGCATCAGCAAAAATAAAAATAAATTGTTGCTAGGCAACGGTGACAATAAAATAATTCTATGGATACTGATTGTGTATTTAATATGCATTCATGTTTTAAGTAAGTAAGCGGGCAGCTAATTTTGCGGCCCTAGGGACCAGCGACCACAGAATTAAAATTAAAATTTTAATTCTGTGGTCGCTGCTAGGGACCTGCTCGGTCCCCGAATAACGATGACAGCTAAAAACCTAATAATTCTATAGAATAACAAGCTGTACCCGCTGGCTTTGCCCCGTTAAACTAATTAATTTTCCAGATTAGCTCGTTCGCATGGCTCAATCAAGTCCTGGTTGAAGTTCGTTCGCTACGCTCTCTCACCTTTAGGTTGGAGCTCGTTCGCTGAGCTCACTTGCCTTGGGGTTAACTCGCCTCCAGGTTGAAGTTCGTTCGAAACGCTCACTCAGCTTTTGGTTGCAAATTAGCTGTTGTCATAAATTGTTAAATTGACACAGCTGTTATGATTCATTAATTCCTTTTAAATATGAAAAATCATAAGGTTAAGATGGGAAACTCCAGAGCCACTGGGGCGGAGCCCGAATGCCCGATCATAATAAAAACTACTTAGTTTTCCTATTTAATGCCCAAAGAATCGGTGTATCGAATTTCAGCCTCCTAGGTAAATGGGAAGTGGGAGAATTAGTGATGATGCGTGAGTGAGAGTGAGTGTGTCAGTGAGGGCTTTGCCTTTTATAAGTATACATAGCACATTCAACCAGCTGTTAGTTAAAACAAATTATATTGGACTAAAACAAATCGATGATTACAAAGAATACTTTAAAAAATAATTTGAACATCCTACTACTGTATTTTACTATGCACATTTAATTAAACTGCCATCCTCGTACCGAAGAATTAAATGTATCAATGGTCAGCATTACACATACATAGTATAAATAAGTCAACCATAAGTATGTATTTGAATTTTCTTCCAAATGCTGAATTTGTGTCACAAATACTGAATGTTACAGCTGTTATGTTAAGCAAATTATAATGTACTAAAAGCTAGCTAGAAGCATTGACTTATTGGAGAAGGTTAGCATCGGCTGCTAGACTTTTTAAAAACTAAAACTTAATTTATAAAAAACTGGGACATTAATTTTAAATTATGGCTTTGAAATTATCTAGTTCTCAAAATTGTCTAGCGTTGCAGGAGGTCTACTTTACACTGAATCGACGTTCACTTTTATTGCTTTTGATCTTCCGACACTTTTGACTCAGCGAAACTGAACTTGTATTTTACCGTATTTCGTTATATTAATCCTGCTGTTGCATTAGGTCAAATTCCCAATAAGTCAATTGCTTTAACATAGACTAAACTTTTAGCCCGGACTGTACTATTTGACTTTCTGGGATTTTTGATCTACAGACACTGCAAACATTGTAGTTTTTGACCTAGCGGCACAGGTATAAATTATTTGATCTTCCGGGACTGTTGACTTTCAGCAACATTCCCCTGGCGAAGAACCATAATGGTCTCCTAACTTGTTCAACACTAGTATGTAAGTAGACAACAAAGGCTTGTGGAAATATTGTCAGACGATAACTAAACTAATGTGGGAGAACAGACGACATGTCAACCGGCGTCAGTTAGTGTCGGAGTGCCAGACGTTACATCATGTCCAGCCTACGACCAGGTACTGTACACCAGGAGGGCCTTATCTGGTCAACCGTGGGTCAGTGGTCGTCCTTCTACCCGGTAACGGTCAGTCCCCTCCAGGTCCCCTCACAACACGAGCAGTGTCCAGGGCCCTTTAGAGAGCCGTCACTGAAAGTGATGTAAACCAACCTAGCCTAACCTAACAAAACTTAACCTAATCTAACTTAAAAAACCTAACCTATCCAATCTTAGCCTATACTCAACTCCATTCTACATGGGCAAATTTCAATAGTGGACCCTTCTCTAAAAAATATTCGTGTACAGAAATTACAGTACGGCTTAAAATATATGAGAAAAACACATTTCCTTAAAAACATGTTTCGTGATGGACCATCTGGAGCGTCGAAATGTGCATCATCCGGTTCAAAACATAAAATGGAGTTTATACTTGTTTATACTTTCCCAAGTATATACTTGTTCACAACCAAATGAACTAGATGATTTTACCTGTAGTTTTCGTTAGCGTATGTTTTTTATATATATTATTCACTGACGTTTTGAGATCCGATGACAATATACATGTACGAAACCACTGTAAACATAACAACTTCACGTTTGCCTGAAGCTCATGTAATATAATTCACGTAAACGTAAACATTTATCAAAGTTAACCATTATGCTTCTTGTCGACAGAAGTAGAAAAACATTCAGACTGTATCGTCTACAGTTAGCCTACTTCTGAGTTTGTTCAATGCGGCATCCCGCTCTAAACATGGCAACGGATAAACACATAAACAAATCAGTTATTGGGAATATCAGGTCCGAAGTAAATATTCAAGTTATATTCCGATAAGGTCAAGGGGAAACAGTTTAAAATCTAAATAGATGTAGGCCTAACTGAATTTAGCTTTGAAGAAGTAATTAATTAAAATATGAAATGAATAAAATAAATAATTCCTTTGTCTTGTCCGGTAACGTAAAGTTAAAAGGGGTTTGAGATTTCGGTAGTGACTTTTTTTCTTCTACATAGTACTGAATTTATATAAAAACTAGCAGAGTACCCGTCCTTCGTACGGGGTTGGTATATAAGTATAAAATGCTTATTGCAGTTATACTCAAGCTTTGAGTTTGCAATGGGGGAGAACATAGTTAGATAAAATTAGCTTCTTTAAATTTACAGTTTACTATAGTATTACACACCATAGCCATAATGTTCTACCAATTTACCTAAACAATAGGGGAAAAAATTATCAAAAATTCGCAAAAAATCACAAATTATTCATAAAATTAAAAACATAAACACAACTGTAAATAATCCTACGTTGACAGTTCTCATTGCGTATCACAGTTTTGTGTTGCTGCTTAGTTCAAATTAGCTGTTTTCATAAATGCAAAAAAATAATAGTGCTGCACCCTGTTGGTAAGTGTTATAACTTTTTAATGCTTTCATATCATAGAACCAACTTTTTTAGTTGAAACAGCTGACTAATTTTTTTAATTCCCTTTAAATATGAATGCTCATAAGGTTAACATGGGGAATTACAGAGCCACTGGGGCGGAGGCCGAAAGGATTTTTGAGATAAGAATAGTCCTATATGTTAATCGGGAATGTGAGCTATCGTCATGCCAAATTTTAGCCCAATCCGTCCAGTAGTTAATGCGTGATTGAACTTCAAACAAACAAACAAACAAACAAACACACAAACTTTCACATTTATAATATTAGTAAGATAACGTTTCGGATACATTTTTAAAACCGATCATTAAGGGCAGGATAGTTTTAATGGCGTGGTCTTTCAAAGGACGTTGAAAGGGCTTGAGACCCGTGCTTAAAGATAAGTTTAAAAGGAAGAGGTTTGAAAGGCTTTAGAAACCCTTTAAACGACGCTAGTTTTCCAGGAGAACAATATCGTATTGAAATAATCTTTACCTCAAGGTTAAAACTCCTAAATAACCTCTCTATTTGGGGTATTGGCAGTTTAAAATTGAAACATTTCCCTAGACTACTCGGAAATCGAGTAGTAAACAGTCAATAATTACAATTTCTCCGTTTAAAATGTGTTGAACGTTGTAGACATTGATCAGACGTATGTTAGTGTTTTACAAGGCAGGTAACGATGAGACCCGCTACTTGCTAGGACATAGGTTCCTGACATATTTGTTTGTGGACCCACCTTCATCCTGGATTTTCTTTGTAGGTGTAGTTAAAAGATTGTGCTGCTATTTGGTTTCAGAATTTGTCATGCCGTACAGGACGTTTAACCTTTATTTACGTTTCTGCAGAGAAAACACTTCGAAATAGTTTAGTGTTTAATATATTTTCACGAACTACCTGAATCACCGTACCATTGGGTGACGGAATGCTTCAGTAGACACCCCATTTATATGGACCAAATGTAGTTTATTATTCCTATTACTATCTTAGTTGAAGTGATATAAAATATGCTATAATTTACGATGCGTTCTGCATAAGGTTTGAATTTATCGATAAGTCAGCAGATTTGACAAAAAAATACGTAACATCAGTGCACTTGATAGGTTGAAAAACCAAACTACTTCAATTTAAACCTAAGACTACAAAACTTTAACATGGCAACGGATATTTCTATACAAAATCGAAAGTTGCAACCCACTGTTCAGGTACTATTAGCTACTAAAGAAGCTAGAGGGGACGAGCTGGTAGTAGTGGAGCGCGGGACTTCGGTCCTAGTGTCCTTGGTTCAAATCCCGCCAACCACCAATTCGTTTTTTCCGTAATAAATCTGCGACCCTCGATATACATAGTCTTAAAGCGGTTCCGGGCCAGAACCAAGAGTCCTGGAATGTGAAGGTAGGACATACTCCAGGAGCTGTGTCTCACCGTTTCTTGGTCCTAGGTCGATGCCAGCGGTGCGTCAGCCTGTGCAGCACCATCCTCTGGTGCCCGTGGTGCAAGGGAGAACCCTCAGCACCCAGTACACCGCAGGCGAGCTTCACCAGCGCAGGCATCTTCCATCACACCACTCGCACACCACACCTGCTACAATACTAACACATAGAACACTTGGGTTCTACTCGACTTTAACATTTAGATTTGAATCGGTTCAAAATAGCAATTAACTTTTAATATGTCCGAAAATATTCTAATAGTATGCCCGAACAGTTTAAAGACTCTATTTTTATTACAACAAGAATATATTCTCCGTTCACAACAATCTTAGAAAATTAGATACCAATAAAGTAATAATTGTTAAAACAAGGTGTGATCAGTTATTTGAGTTTGCAAATTCTCTTTATTTGTTAAATGGGCAATTTCTAATTACTTTGTCCATCAAGAAAAATGCATACAGATTGGTTGAAAAAATTAAAGTTTTGATGCAATTTCTGTTTACATGTTTAAATTAAATGTGTATTAGTATTATTCCACAATGTAACTTGACGTGATACAGTATAACCTATTAGGATTTAAGAACAACAACATATCGTACACAGCTAAACCTTTTATGGTTTAGGTAAAATAAAATATAAAACGTACGAACCAACAAAATTAATCAAATAGAAAATAGTTTTAGCTAATAAAATCAATGGGCTCTCAAATATGGTTAAATTTCAACAGTAAAAAGTTTTTTATACCAAACCAAAAAAAGAAATACTTTCAGAATACAATTCAAAGTGAGTATAATAAAATTAAAATATTTTAAACCATCAAACGTATTTATCAATTTCAAAATATTACACAACACGATTCAATTACCCAGAATAAGCCCATGTTTACAAGTACATTTTATTAGTATTTTTTTAGTGTTTTTTGTTAGTGTATTTTTTTAGTGTTTACAAGTTTACGAGAGCGCAAGTGCTATCTCCAACCCCATAGAAACCCCATAAACCCCTATGAACCACAGGGTTACCCAGTTACCTAGCTGCGTGTGTGTGCGAGTGAGCCAGACACGTGACGTGGATATAGGTACACTACGGGGTCTGGACGCGGGAGGACTGAACCATCCAGACTCCGGGATCAATACCTCCCCCTGGAACACCTCCACCACCCCCTCCCTCCTAGTCAGTCTGGGGGGCGAGGGGGGGAGTACTTGACACATGTATCAGGTAATTGGGGCCGATGAAAGGCGACTACGTCTGGGGTTGCAATCTTTGTTGGGGAGATAAGTTTTCGTAGATTGCAAGGGAGTATTGCAAGGGAGATTACAAGTAGTGTGTGGCAAATAAAACTTAATGGTGAATTTTATCTCATAAAAAATCAAGGTTCCTGTATTAGAAACTTAAATTTAACATTCAGTTTGTTACAAAATACTTAAATTGAGCTTGCATGATAAAAGCCCCTAAAATAAATGTGAAAACATCTCATACAACGTCAGATGGAGGTAAAGTGCCTCATACAACGTCAGGTTTATGGAGGTAACGTATCTCATACAACGCCAAGTTAATTGAGGTAACGTATCTCATACAACGTCAGGTTTATGGAGGTTACGTATCTCAGACAACGTCAGGTTTATGAAGGTGACTTATCTCATACAACGTCAGGTTTATGGAGGTAACGTATCTCATACAACGTCAGGTTTATGGAAGTAACGTATCTCATACAACGTCAGGTTTATGGAGGTAACGTATCTCACCCAACGTCAGGTTTATGGAGGTAACGTATCTCATACAACGTCAGGTTTATGGAGGTTACGTATCTCATACAACGTCAGGTTTATGAAGGTGACTTATCTCATACAACGTCAGGTTTATGGAGGTTACGTATCTCAGACAACGTCAGGTTTATGAAGGTAACGTATCTCATACAACGTCAGGTTTATGAAGGTGACTTATCTCATACAACGTCAGGTTTATGGAGGTAACGTATCTCACCCAACGTCAGGTTTATGGAGGTAACGTATCTCATACAACGTTAGGTTTATGGAGGTAACGTATCTCATACAACGTCAGGTTTATGGAGGTTACGTATCTCATACAACGTCAGGTTTATGGAGGTTACGTATCTCATACAACGTCAGGTTTATGGAGGTGACGTATCTCATACAACGTCAGGTTTATGGAGGTTACGTATCTCATACAACGTCAGATTTATGAAGGTGACGTATCTCATACAACGTCAGGTTTATGGAGGTAACGTATCTCATACAACGTCAGGTTTATGAAGGTGACGTATCTCATACAAAGTCAGGTTTATGGAGGTTATCTCATACAACGTCAGTTTTATGATGGAGGTAACGTATCTCATACAACGTCACGTTTATGGAGGTTACGTATCTCATACAACGTCAGTTTTATGATTGAGGTTACGTATCTCATACAACGTCAAGTTTATGGAGGTTACGTATCTCATACGTCAGGTTTATGAAGGTGACGTATCTCATACAACGTCAGGTTTATGGAGGTAACGTATCTCATACATCGTCAGGTTTATGGAGGTTATCTCATACAACGTCAGGTTTATGGAGGTTACGTATCTCATACAACGTCAGGTTTATGGAGGTAACGTATCTCATACAACGTCAGGTTTATGGAGGTAACGTATCTCTCCCAACGTCAGGTTTATGGAGGTAAAGTATCTCATACAACGACAGGTTTATGGAGGTTACGTATCTCATACAACGTCAGTTTTATGATGGAGGTTACGTATCTCATACTACGTCAGTTTTATGATGGAGGTTACGTATCTCATACAACGTCATGTTTATGGAGGTAATCTCATACAACGTCTGGTTCATGGAGGTAACGTATCTCATACTACGTCAGTTTTATGATGGAGGTTACGTATCTCATACAACGTCATGTTTATGGAGGTAATCTCATACAACGTCTGGTTCATGGAGGTAACGTATCTCATACAACGTCAGTTTTATGATGGAGGTTACGTATCTCATACAACGTCAGGTTTATGCTGAACAGTAAACTCCGAGTCACCGCTGGGACATGGACTGAGGTATACAACATTCGTCTTCATCTTGACCGTAAAAACTTCGGAAACTGAATATTTTACGATTCCCGTGGGCAAACGCTTCCTGGAAACAGTGAATTTTGTATGAATATGCTGGAATATATACAAGAAAACGAAAATAACTAAATTAGATAAAAATTTTGCTACGCTAGATTAGTTAAAAAAAAATTTAAACTAAAAAAACAATTCGAAAAATTTTATTGGTTTTGGAGACGTTAAACTGATAATTTAAACACAAAACATTTTCTTACCAAACAAAAAGGTCAGTCCAACAAAAAAGAGCATACTCCCTTCAAAGTTTAATGCCTTAAAAATTAGCATGTAAGTATTTTATCTCTGTATTGTACGGTAGGAAAATTACACTAAAGTTGGTTTACCAACTAGGTTAATAGAGAAGAACCTAAATACAATGCATGGTCGTGGAAACACTTCGTAACTTGTGATCTTTTATTTGAGAGTTTTAGAAAAGTCAAGAAAAATTGTTTAAAGATTATAAGAGCATCCAAACTGGCTAATTTTAAGGAGTAACGTCATATTCCCCAAAGATTCACACATTTCACCGACAAGCAAGTGATACATATAAATTGCATAGTAAAAAATCTAATCACAGTAAACATGGAGCTGAATTAGGAAAACGATTTCTTGAAAGCTTAATCTAGATTCTATCTGTTAAACCCATTGTAAACCCTCGCAATGGTCTGTAATAACACTTCTATTTCCTTTTGAACCATTACGAAATATCTCAGCTGAATTCTAGTCGATTCACTTACAAAATCAAGTAGCATTGCAGAATTGAAACGTTAACGAAATTATGGTATACAAATTTCATCAATATTACAAAAAACAAATATTCAGTGCACAAAGTACGACAGGGTCTATGATTAAGAGGGGAGGGAATTGCTGACAACATTGTGCTAATGTTGGATAAAGAGAAGTAAATGGGTCCATTCTGTAAGCGGCTTGTAAGCATTAGCGGGTCGCCGCAGCATGCGTCATGCTTAGTGTAAACCAACGCATATGCTTCAACTCTGTCTGCATTTAACGCATAGGCTCCAACTCTAAAACTGCATGCATTATTGTGTTGTTGGAAATAACGAGATCAAATATTATTTAACAATTGACACCAAAATAACTCCAATAAAAGCTAGACATCCTTGATTATTGATCTAAAAACTAACGCAGAGAAGAGTTATATTTTAAAATATTATAGCCCTAAGAACGAATATTTATGAAAATAAATAATTTGGTGTGATATTGTGACTATAAAGGGGGTGTTTAAAAAGATATACTTTAATTTTCTTTTTTCACTTTGTCGTCTATGATTAATGTATTAAAGATATAATGTATAAGATATAATGTATTAAGATATAATGTGTGTACCTACATTATATCTTGTGTGTTTATATAAATGTTGCATGTCATCATGAAAATATTTAAGAACGCTAAACAGTGCCTTAGTGGAATAAGTAGAGTGCAGTAATAAATATTTGTGATGATGCAAAATACATTTCACTACATATTACAATGTTATAAAAAATAACGGTAATTTCAGTGACGATTGGTCAAGAAAGCGATCCGCTGAAGGAAACGTTACCTACACTTAAATTATTTGCAATTTTGAACCTCTATCTTATTCCTTAAAAATATTTTTGGCGCAACGCTTACAAACATTTCAAAAAAACAAATCGGAATTGCAATATAGTATTAATCATATGACGAGATATTTTCGTAGACAATTGGGAACACAACAGGAGTAAATGGTACGTTGTTCTTATACAAACCTTTTTTCAGTGTTTAACTAAAACTGATCTTAGTCAGTACTGTAACAAGGCTACACATATCATGTCACTCCATTCTACACTCATCCTTCACTCATATTTGGGTTATAATACGCTCCTAGGTGGCGTCCCCATCTTATAATGATAATAAGTTACATCACGTACAATGGATAATCCAACACTAGATAACAATAGAAAACGGTTATCCATACTCTTTGGTAATTTTTTATTTTTTTATTTTCTATATATCAAATCGTCAATGTGGTTGGTAGACCTACACTGTGGTACTACTCGTCTGCCCCGAAGCTTGCCGAGTTGTTCAGTTTTGTCCGTTTCGTCAATAAATGTTGTTTCTGCCCCGAGGCATCCAATATATACAACAAGTCTCCTCCGTAACCCTCCATCACGCAGTTTATGACATTAGATCTCCCGTAAGCTGCAGGTAGCCGAGAACTTGCCGCGAAAATATATGTTAGAAGGATTGAACATTTTCTACTAAAAAAAAAACATACTATAATTTACAATCTTAAACCTGTATTGTTTGAAATAATCTTAGTAATCGATTCTTGTATCTTGGTAAATTGTCAATAAATTACAATGTCAAAGTATGTTTGATATAATATAGGTACGCAAATAGTTTGAAGAATATAACTTAAGTGGATATTTGAACCATTACGTGAAAAAGAATTATTGTCTATACTAGTCGTTTTACTACTAGTCGATTTTGCCAGATTTTGGCCACTGACATAGGCAATTGAACATACACGTTTAATATTTTTAAACTTAGTTTTAATTTTTCAACGGATTTCCAGAATATTTGGAATACATTTAACTGTTAAATTGTAATTAAAAACGTAACATAGCCAGTAGATATAATATAGCAATATGACCCCACTTTCGGCGTTTTTTGGCCAATTTTTAGAGGATATGGAGACGTTTATAGGGGCACTGGAGACGTTTTAGAGGCTATATGTTGGCATTTTTACACTTTTTCTACGAGAAAAATTGAGGATCATTTTTTAGCCACTAATTTCAAAAATCCTGATCTTTGCCCACAAATCCCTATATAGTTGTAAAACCTTATTTCCTACTTATTCCCTATATATATATTTTAAATCAAGCTTTAAAAGCTATTTTATTTATTTATTGACCCACATAAGTGTAAATTTAGAGTAGATATAATAGGACAATATGACCCCACTTTCGGCGTTTTAGAGGCACTTTTAGGGCACTTTTTATAGGGGAAAAATGAGAAAAAAATGGAAGAGCTTTTTTTGGCCACTTTTTTTAAAGACCCAGCTCTCGACCTATACACCCCTATATAAATTTTCTACTTTTTTAATACTAAAAATCACGTCTGGAAATGGTGAGCTTTTTTTAGCCACTTTTTAAAAAATCTAGCTCTTGGCCTATACAAGCCTATATAAATGTTCAATACCATTGTATAACACTATATCTATAGTTTCATTTCAAATCCACATCCATTCACATGTATATTCTCAAAATTGATTGAGGTTTGCACGTGACCTCAGGCGCGCTCCCGACCGCGGCCGCACTCTATGCCATGGTCAGGCTTCTTGCTCCCGACTCATGGTCAAGCTTCTCGTCTGTAGTGGCAGCTCTTGATGAAGTCTTGGGTGGATGACCTTCTGTTGAAGAAATGTTTAGTTGAATTTTGTTAAATTTGTTAATTTCTAGTAAAAAATTTTGAAATCTCTTAAAATCTGGTTACAATTTTTTCAAAAGTTCCAAATTTTCCAAAAGTCTATATATAGAGGTGGCATCAGCCCGAGACCTCATTCCTAAACATGAAGCCGTCATGTCAACACTGCTCCGTGTCGCTCTCCACCAAAAGTAACCTGATTCGCCACTACAAGGTAATTCATCAAATGAAGGTGAAACTGTGCAAAGTTTGTGATATAATCTGTGATAATAACATGGCTCTAAAATCACATATATTACAAAATCACAAGAGTTGTAGTTTTTGTAAGAAAAATGTTGTTGGTCATTTTAGAAGACATAGAAATTTTTGCAATAATTGTCCATACACAATGATTAAATTTATTGGTGAGTCGATTAGAGCTGACCTTGAAAATACTCTTCAGTCTTGTCCTCTACCGATAAAATGGACTATAGTAAGGAGAATCAAATTTATAAAATATACAATAGATCAAAATGGAAAATTAGTTAATGAGAAAGAATGTTTTGCAGATTTTAGAAGCCTTACTATCCTAACCATTGAGAAGAGAGATTTAAAGCATCAAATTGAAAATGCTCTTTTAAAGATTGATACTTCCATGCACAAATACCAAGCCGAAGGTAGTGGATGGATATATGACTATACTAAATATTGGCAGTTGCACGTTTACAAGTATAAGCCCCTAACTCCAAAGTCATATATCCCCACACCAAAAAGTATTAAATTGACAAAAGCAGTTTTAAATATAAAGAATGCTGATAATAAATGCTTCCTTTGGTCAATTTTAGCAGCTTTACATCCAAGGAATGCTAAACATGCTGAAAGGGTATCGAAATATGCACCCTATGAAAATCAGTTAAATATGACAAACATAAAGTATCCTGTTAAAATATCTGATATAGATAAATTTGAAAGACAAAATAATATAAGTGTTAATGTATTTGGAGTGGAAGACCAAAAATTTATATATCCATTAAGAAGAACCAAACTGAATAGTAATGCTCACATAGATCTATTATTATTACAACAAGGTCGTAAATCACATTACTGTTTAATTCGTGATTTTGATAGGTTAATGCTACGGTCTACAAAATATGACCATAAGAAGTATTTTTGTAGGTTTTGTTTACAACATTTTTACACTAATGATAAATTGGAGCGTCATATAACATATTGTAAAAACTTTGATGCCCAACGAGTGGAAATGTCTAAACAAGCTACATTACAATTTAAAAATTATAAATATCAACTTAAAGCCCCATTTGTAATTTATGCTGATTTTGAGTGCTTTATAAACTCAAACAAGCATATTCCATCGGGTTTTGCATTTGTTGTAGTAAAAGATTCAAAGATTATTTCTGAAGAGTTATATAGTGGCGAAAATGTTATGGACGTGTTTTTCAAAAGGTTATTTGAGACTTATGACTTCATTAAAAGTCAAATGGCGATATATATTCCCCTTGTAATGACTCCTGAGCAAGAGGCATCTTTCCAAAACTCAACACATTGTCACATTTGTGAAAAGCCCCTATATTTTGATAGGGTACGGGAACATTGTCATTCAAATGGCCAATACCGTGGAGCTTCCCACAATGATTGCAATTTAAACTATAAAGTAACAAAGAAAATACCAGTATTCTTCCATAACTTGAAAAATTACGATGGACATTTAATAATGCAACACTTGGGAAAATATAATCGTAAATTAAATTGCATAGCCAAAGATATGGAAAAGTACATTTCATTCTCTGTTGATGATTTAGTATTTTTAGATTCCTATAACTTTCTGTCCCTTCCATTATACAAATTAGCTTCCAATTTAAATACATTTAGATTTATAGACAATCCACTACTACAACGCAAAGGTGTATTTCCCTATGAATATATGACAGGACCAGATAAGTTTGCAGAGTCTCTACCTCCAATTGAAAAATTTTACAGTACTTTAACTAAAGAACATATCTCTCCCATCGAATATGAACATGCTAAAAATGTCTGGACCCATTTTAATATAGACAATTTACAAGAATATCATGATTTATATCTTAAAACAGATGTATTGCTACTGGCTGATGTCTTTGAGACATTTAGAGACCTGTGTTTAAAAGATTATAAACTTGACCCCGTACATATGTATTCACTTCCAGGACTAACATGGGAAGCCTGTCTTAGAATGACTGGTATAAAATTACAATTATTTCAAGATATTGACATGCATTTGTTCATAGAAAGTGCAATCAGAGGAGGAGTCAGTATGATTTCTACACGTTACGCTAAAGCCAATAATAGATATATGGGCGAAAATTATGATCCCAATCAAGAAAGTGTGTATTTAATATATTTAGATTGTAACTCGCTATACTCCACAGCTATGTGTGAGACACTACCCGTGGATGGATTTTGTTGGACTAATGAGGTAGACTACAAATATAATCAAAATGATGAGTTTGGATACATTTTAGAAGTTGATTTAAAATATGATAAAAGCTTACATGATTTACATAATGACTATCCATTAGCACCTGAGAAAATGAATGGCAAATTAATATCTAATTTAAATGACAAAACTAAATATATTTTACATTATAAAGCATTACAAAAATATGAGGAATTGGGTTTGGTTGCTACAAAATACCATAGAATTTTAAAATTTAGACAGTCCAAATGGCTTGCACCCTATATTAATTTTAATATTGAAAAACGCAAATGTGCTAAAAATGATTTTGAAAAAGACTTTTACAAATTGTTAAATAATAGTCTCTTTGGTCGAACAATTATGAACCAACGCAAGTTTCGTGATATATATCTCAAGGATGAGTCACTATTAACAAAATATGTCACTAATCCAAGGTTTGACTGTAGCAAAAAGTTTGATAACAATTTACATGCTATACATTTAAATAAATTAGTTGTAAAGTTTAATAAACCGATATATTTGGGAATGACCATTTTGGATATCAGTAAAGTAATAATGTATGATTTTCACTATAATTATATGTCAAAATTTAAGAACAAAAGATTTCTAATGACAGATACAGATTCTTTAATGTATTCTATAGTTACAGAGGACTTTTACAAGGAAATAGAATGTGACTTGCACTATTTTGATACCTCTGGATATAGTAAAGACCATTTCTTATACTCTGATAAAAATAAAAAAGTCACTGGCAAGTTTAAAGACGAATTAGATGGTCATATTATGTATGAATATTGTGGTTTAAGACCAAAGTTATATTCTTATATTCCTCTAAAATGGTTATATGAAGAAGACAAGCAAGCTTTAGAGGTCAAAAAAGCTAAAGGAGCTGATGGTGCTACAGTTAAACATCTCCTTAGACATCAACATTATTTAAACTGTCTTGCCACTGGACAAGATTACTATGAGAATGTGACAAGAATTAAATCTACAAATCATCATCTTCAAACCTTAACTATGAATAAGAAAGTACTATCGTTTGACGATGACAAGAGGTTTATTCTGGAAGATGGTATCAATACTCTTGCACTTGGTCATTATAAAATTGATCAAACATAAATCTATATTTGCCATTATTCTTTAACCTTTCTTTGTCTATTACAAAAAAGCCATATTTAGTTTTATCCCAACATTGATGACAGAGATTTCTAAATTGGTTAAATGAAAAATCATTACCAACATGATTGTTATATACATGTTTTAAATTCAAATCATCTTGTTTGAATAATATTAGGAAATTTACATTATCACGTAAATGTTTGTGTACTTTGCTGCAAGATTTACTCAAGTAAAGACAGTCAATATTTTTATGTCGACCTTTTGACAAAAATGGTGTAATATTTTGACTATTCATATCATCAAATACAACAACTAACTGTGATTGTAATGTGAATTTTTGTGTACTTGTGTACTTCATCACACACATTTCATACTAATTTCACAAATTACACATGAATTGTGAATGTCACTGTGACTGTGATGTAAATTCGTGTGTACTTTATCACAAACATTTCACACAACTTTTATAAATTTCACACAAATTTTACACAATTTGTGAAACTATGGCAAAAATATCACATGAATTGTGAATTTCACTGTGACTGTGATGTGAGTTCGTGTGTACTTTCTCACACATATTTCACAAAATGTTTATAAATTTCACACAATTTTACACGATTTGACACAACTTATGTAAAATTTTCCTGTGACAAATGAACTTTTCCGGCCGCGCTTTTTCAGCCGTATCTCCGTTAATATTAATCGGATCTTGATCAGCTCGCTTTACCGGTTAATTTGAGTATACACATGACCCATTTCCGCAAAACAGTTTTTCCCCGTTTTTCCGCTTTTCCGGGAAAACGGTGCTTTTCCGTGGAAAATGACAATCATTTTTGAATTCAGGACGTAATTTAGCATAAAAATAGTGAAAAAAAAAATTTTAGCGACACGTCCGTGATCGATAAATTTACCAAATTGGTAAATAAATATATTTAAAAATATCGATTATTAATCAATATTTTCAATTCGATAGTTTCAATCGATATTAGCATAGCCCAGTTAAGAAACTATACCCAAGTAAACATTTAAATCTTCATAATAATTATGAAGATTTAAATGTTTACTTGGGTATAGTTTCTTAACTGGGCTATGCTAATATCGATTGAAACTATCGAATTGAAAATATTGATTAATAATCGATATTTTTAAATATATTTATTTACCAATTTGGTAAATTTATCGATCACGGACGTGTCGCTAAAATTTTTTTTTTCACTATTTTTATGCTAAATTACGTCCTGAATTCAAAAATGATTGTCATTTTCCGCGGAAAAGCACCGTTTTCCCGGAAAAGCGGAAAAACGGGGAAAAACTGTTTTGCGGAAATGGGTCATGTGTATACTCAAATTAACCGGTAAAGCGAGCTGATCAAGATCCGATTAATATTAACGGAGATACGGCTGAAAAAGCGCGGCCGGAAAAGTTCATTTGTCACAGGAAAATTTTACATAAGTTGTGTCAAATCGTGTAAAATTGTGTGAAATTTATAAACATTTTGTGAAATATGTGTGAGAAAGTACACACGAACTCACATCACAGTCACAGTGAAATTCACAATTCATGTGATATTTTTGCCATAGTTTCACAAATTGTGTAAAATTTGTGTGAAATTTATAAAAGTTGTGTGAAATGTTTGTGATAAAGTACACACGAATTTACATCACAGTCACAGTGACATTCACAATTCATGTGTAATTTGTGAAATTAGTATGAAATGTGTGTGATGAAGTACACAAGTACACAAAAATTCACATTACAATCACAGTTAGTTGTTGTATTTGATGATATGAATAGTCAAAATATTACACCATTTTTGTCAAAAGGTCGACATAAAAATATTGACTGTCTTTACTTGAGTAAATCTTGCAGCAAAGTACACAAACATTTACGTGATAATGTAAATTTCCTAATATTATTCAAACAAGATGATTTGAATTTAAAACATGTATATAACAATCATGTTGGTAATGATTTTTCATTTAACCAATTTAGAAATCTCTGTCATCAATGTTGGGATAAAACTAAATATGGCTTTTTTGTAATAGACAAAGAAAGGTTAAAGAATAATGGCAAATATAGATTTATGTTTGATCAATTTTATAATGACCAAGTGCAAGAGTATTGATACCATCTTCCAGAATAAACCTCTTGTCATCGTCAAACGATAGTACTTTCTTATTCATAGTTAAGGTTTGAAGATGATGATTTGTAGATTTAATTCTTGTCACATTCTCATAGTAATCTTGTCCAGTGGCAAGACAGTTTAAATAATGTTGATGTCTAAGGAGATGTTTAACTGTAGCACCATCAGCTCCTTTAGCTTTTTTGACCTCTAAAGCTTGCTTGTCTTCTTCATATAACCATTTTAGAGGAATATAAGAATATAACTTTGGTCTTAAACCACAATATTCATACATAATATGACCATCTAATTCGTCTTTAAACTTGCCAGTGACTTTTTTATTTTTATCAGAGTATAAGAAATGGTCTTTACTATATCCAGAGGTATCAAAATAGTGCAAGTCACATTCTATTTCCTTGTAAAAGTCCTCTGTAACTATAGAATACATTAAAGAATCTGTATCTGTCATTAGAAATCTTTTGTTCTTAAATTTTGACATATAATTATAGTGAAAATCATACATTATTACTTTACTGATATCCAAAATGGTCATTCCCAAATATATCGGTTTATTAAACTTTACAACTAATTTATTTAAATGTATAGCATGTAAATTGTTATCAAACTTTTTGCTACAGTCAAACCTTGGATTAGTGACATATTTTGTTAATAGTGACTCATCCTTGAGATATATATCACGAAACTTGCGTTGGTTCATAATTGTTCGACCAAAGAGACTATTATTTAACAATTTGTAAAAGTCTTTTTCAAAATCATTTTTAGCACATTTGCGTTTTTCAATATTAAAATTAATATAGGGTGCAAGCCATTTGGACTGTCTAAATTTTAAAATTCTATGGTATTTTGTAGCAACCAAACCCAATTCCTCATATTTTTGTAATGCTTTATAATGTAAAATATATTTAGTTTTGTCATTTAAATTAGATATTAATTTGCCATTCATTTTCTCAGGTGCTAATGGATAGTCATTATGTAAATCATGTAAGCTTTTATCATATTTTAAATCAACTTCTAAAATGTATCCAAACTCATCATTTTGATTATATTTGTAGTCTACCTCATTAGTCCAACAAAATCCATCCACGGGTAGTGTCTCACACATAGCTGTGGAGTATAGCGAGTTACAATCTAAATATATTAAATACACACTTTCTTGATTGGGATCATAATTTTCGCCCATATATCTATTATTGGCTTTAGCGTAACGTGTAGAAATCATACTGACTCCTCCTCTGATTGCACTTTCTATGAACAAATGCATGTCAATATCTTGAAATAATTGTAATTTTATACCAGTCATTCTAAGACAGGCTTCCCATGTTAGTCCTGGAAGTGAATACATATGTACGGGGTCAAGTTTATAATCTTTTAAACACAGGTCTCTAAATGTCTCAAAGACATCAGCCAGTAGCAATACATCTGTTTTAAGATATAAATCATGATATTCTTGTAAATTGTCTATATTAAAATGGGTCCAGACATTTTTAGCATGTTCATATTCGATGGGAGAGATATGTTCTTTAGTTAAAGTACTGTAAAATTTTTCAATTGGAGGTAGAGACTCTGCAAACTTATCTGGTCCTGTCATATATTCATAGGGAAATACACCTTTGCGTTGTAGTAGTGGATTGTCTATAAATCTAAATGTATTTAAATTGGAAGCTAATTTGTATAATGGAAGGGACAGAAAGTTATAGGAATCTAAAAATACTAAATCATCAACAGAGAATGAAATGTACTTTTCCATATCTTTGGCTATGCAATTTAATTTACGATTATATTTTCCCAAGTGTTGCATTATTAAATGTCCATCGTAATTTTTCAAGTTATGGAAGAATACTGGTATTTTCTTTGTTACTTTATAGTTTAAATTGCAATCATTGTGGGAAGCTCCACGGTATTGGCCATTTGAATGACAATGTTCCCGTACCCTATCAAAATATAGGGGCTTTTCACAAATGTGACAATGTGTTGAGTTTTGGAAAGATGCCTCTTGCTCAGGAGTCATTACAAGGGGAATATATATCGCCATTTGACTTTTAATGAAGTCATAAGTCTCAAATAACCTTTTGAAAAACACGTCCATAACATTTTCGCCACTATATAACTCTTCAGAAATAATCTTTGAATCTTTTACTACAACAAATGCAAAACCCGATGGAATATGCTTGTTTGAGTTTATAAAGCACTCAAAATCAGCATAAATTACAAATGGGGCTTTAAGTTGATATTTATAATTTTTAAATTGTAATGTAGCTTGTTTAGACATTTCCACTCGTTGGGCATCAAAGTTTTTACAATATGTTATATGACGCTCCAATTTATCATTAGTGTAAAAATGTTGTAAACAAAACCTACAAAAATACTTCTTATGGTCATATTTTGTAGACCGTAGCATTAACCTATCAAAATCACGAATTAAACAGTAATGTGATTTACGACCTTGTTGTAATAATAATAGATCTATGTGAGCATTACTATTCAGTTTGGTTCTTCTTAATGGATATATAAATTTTTGGTCTTCCACTCCAAATACATTAACACTTATATTATTTTGTCTTTCAAATTTATCTATATCAGATATTTTAACAGGATACTTTATGTTTGTCATATTTAACTGATTTTCATAGGGTGCATATTTCGATACCCTTTCAGCATGTTTAGCATTCCTTGGATGTAAAGCTGCTAAAATTGACCAAAGGAAGCATTTATTATCAGCATTCTTTATATTTAAAACTGCTTTTGTCAATTTAATACTTTTTGGTGTGGGGATATATGACTTTGGAGTTAGGGGCTTATACTTGTAAACGTGCAACTGCCAATATTTAGTATAGTCATATATCCATCCACTACCTTCGGCTTGGTATTTGTGCATGGAAGTATCAATCTTTAAAAGAGCATTTTCAATTTGATGCTTTAAATCTCTCTTCTCAATGGTTAGGATAGTAAGGCTTCTAAAATCTGCAAAACATTCTTTCTCATTAACTAATTTTCCATTTTGATCTATTGTATATTTTATAAATTTGATTCTCCTTACTATAGTCCATTTTATCGGTAGAGGACAAGACTGAAGAGTATTTTCAAGGTCAGCTCTAATCGACTCACCAATAAATTTAATCATTGTGTATGGACAATTATTGCAAAAATTTCTATGTCTTCTAAAATGACCAACAACATTTTTCTTACAAAAACTACAACTCTTGTGATTTTGTAATATATGTGATTTTAGAGCCATGTTATTATCACAGATTATATCACAAACTTTGCACAGTTTCACCTTCATTTGATGAATTACCTTGTAGTGGCGAATCAGGTTACTTTTGGTGGAGAGCGACACGGAGCAGTGTTGACATGACGGCTTCATGTTTAGGAATGAGGTCTCGGGCTGATGCCACCTCTATATATAGACTTTTGGAAAATTTGGAACTTTTGAAAAAATTGTAACCAGATTTTAAGAGATTTCAAAATTTTTTACTAGAAATTAACAAATTTAACAAAATTCAACTAAACATTTCTTCAACAGAAGGTCATCCACCCAAGACTTCATCAAGAGCTGCCACTACAGACGAGAAGCTTGACCATGAGTCGGGAGCAAGAAGCCTGACCATGGCATAGAGTGCGGCCGCGGTCGGGAGCGCGCCTGAGGTCACGTGCAAACCTCAATCAATTTTGAGAATATACATGTGAATGGATGTGGATTTGAAATGAAACAATATAGATATAGTGTTATACAATGGTATTGAACATTTATATAGGCTTGTATAGGCCAAGAGCTAGATTTTTTAAAAAGTGGCTAAAAAAAGCTCACCATTTCCAGACGTGATTTTTAGTATTAAAAAAGTAGAAAATTTATATAGGGGTGTATAGGTCGAGAGCTGGGTCTTTAAAAAAAGTGGCCAAAAAAAGCTCTTCCATTTTTTTCTCATTTTTCCCCTATAAAAAGTGCCCTAAAAGTGCCTCTAAAACGCCGAAAGTGGGGTCATATTGTCCTATTATATCTACTCTAAATTTACACTTATGTGGGTCAATAAATAAATAAAATAGCTTTTAAAGCTTGATTTAAAATATATATATAGGGAATAAGTAGGAAATAAGGTTTTACAACTATATAGGGATTTGTGGGCAAAGATCAGGATTTTTGAAATTAGTGGCTAAAAAATGATCCTCAATTTTTCTCGTAGAAAAAGTGTAAAAATGCCAACATATAGCCTCTAAAACGTCTCCAGTGCCCCTATAAACGTCTCCATATCCTCTAAAAATTGGCCAAAAAACGCCGAAAGTGGGGTCATATTGCTATATTATATCTACTATAGCCTACTATAAAAACCTTCACGTAAAAACCTTCTTATTAAATTGCATTTAAAAACTATCACAAATACGTCATTGTAAACCATGACAATGGAGGAAACAATGTAGGTTACTGCATATAATAAATATGGAGCGAGCTGGTAGTAGAGCTTAGGCTTCGGAGCCCGAGGTCCCGGGTTCAAATCCAGCCAATCACCAATGGATTTTATACGTGATGATGCCGCGAACCTGTAGGAATAGCCTGAAGTAATGTGTTAACAGTTCCAGGCGAAAACATAGCGTCCTAGGATATGAAGATAAGACAGTAAAACAGACAAAAAACATAATCAAAGGTATACAATACATTTAATACAAACAGTCCTAAATTTACGTAAGTATTCTTGTACTGAATTCCAACCCACGATTCGGTTACAAATTATCTCCATCAATTGTGGTCGCAAAACCTAAGATTGGAAAGAAAATTACTTGGAGCGATATATTTAGTAAGCAGTTTGAGAACTGCGCACCTGTTACCAATGGGGGACGGTTTAAGCACTTTTACCTCTAATTTACCGAGCCTAATCATTTCTGCCTCCCGCTGCAACCGTTCATTTAACTTGTCACAGTTAATTTGTGATAGCGACCACACCGTACGAGGGCTACTTGTAACTTAAATGGAATTATACAATTACTTGTAACGTTATTGAAATGGTAAAAATGCGCTCTTTTAGTTTGGAGTTTTTAACATTTGGAATACAACTCAGAGTGACGAAATTGTGTGTAATTTAGGCCCCACAAAACTCTAGTTAGTTTAAAGGCCATGACAACTGTATTTAAATTGGGTACAAAATAATACCTGCAAAGATTTAAGTCGTACATCAGATTTTGAATTCCCCTGAACTTTTCTAGTTTACATAAAATGTTGCCATTGGAAAATGCGTTTAGGCGAAGTTATCTACCCCAAAACATATCAGATAGACTTACTTAAAAATTTGAAAGTCACTTAAAACGTAGTATAACACTTATTCAATTGGTTTAAAAAACTGAAAGCTTTTATTTTCAAGTTACTATTGTTTCAAGGCCTAAAATGCCTCATCAGCAACTATCTCGACATTTTTTTGCAAAAGTACAAACGTGCGTCAATATTTAGTGTGCATATTGTATTTGTGCACGATTATATTCTATATATGAAGAAATAAATGTTTTACAGACAATATGAAGTGATGGTTAGCAATCCAAGACCTTGAAACTATAGGCCTACCCAACAGAAAAAAATAGCTAAATGGAGAAATATATTGACTAAAAGTGGGGGAGCGAGCTGGTCTACTACGCGAGACTTCGGTACCTGAGGTCCCGGGTTCAAATCCCGTTTATCGAAATGATAATGCATCAAACCCTAAATCCTGAAGTAATGTGAAAGCCAAATCCAGGCTCATGACTAACGTCCTAGGAAAATAATACTACATTTAACTTCATTAAGGATTGACGACGACATAGGTAGCATACCCTATTCACTTTTACCCAATTTTCAATTCAGGTGGGAAAAACTATTTTAGCTGACTTGATCCAAAGAAAGTTGCCTCTCATGATGTCCACCAGAAGCAATAGTCTCCAGATACAATACAGAAATGATAAGTTTGGTCCATTGTGTCTTCCACAGATTCCCTTGCTCGAGGCACTCAATACACCCGTATTGTCCGATTCCTCTTTTGAGCCTTGACCATCTCAGAATCGTGAGATACAGTATTTAATCACTAAACTTATGTATTTACATTGGTTTGAGAGGTTTAGTATAAACATTAAATAATATGAAACGTATTTACGATAACTATAACGTTGAGAATATGTTACACTATAATCATAGACCCGTGTGGTCTCCAATATTTTTTAATGTCTTGTTTTTCTTACGCACAGTAACTCGGAATTGCAAACTATACCCAAGTTTTGAATTTAATCCGTACAATATGTGTTTTGATAACAATTCCTACTTATTTCGTACTAGCAACTAAAATGCAGTATTTGAAACAATTAATTGTAAAATTCGCCATATACGGTTTGAAAAATGAAATGCAAAATTAATCTCTAAATATTGCCCTATCACGTTAATTGTTAGGAGTTAGGAATATTGATTGACTTTTTTACACGATTTCACTTATGACCAACTTACGCACAAAGCAACTAAAGAAAAATATTCTCAAGGTTAACTTAAGGAAACTCAATTTCAAACATTTCCGTGATCATAATCCGGCGAGATAAGGACTGATTCCCTCCAATTTAAAGTAAACCCCGCCAAATCCCCTCACCAATACACACTGAGCTACGCCCCCAGGGTTATCTGTTGCGTGAGGTGAATACAAGGTAAATACAATGTAGGTTATGAATTCCAAACCTTTGTATACAAACACTGAATTTTCTTGCAATAAAAACACTTATTAGTCTATATATTTGGTCACGAACAATCCTTCTTTGAAACCACAGTGCACATAACCGTATTTTTTACATGCGTTTTGGTAAAACATTTACCTAAATGTTATGTGTTAGATACAAGAGACATTTCTCAGATTCTAAAAGGATAAGATTTCCCAGAGTTGTCAATAGCATAAAACTACAAAGATTAAAAAAAAATTGTTTTTATTATTTTAAAAACAGAAACTGCTGCTACGGAGTCCCTAGTATTTATTCAATTACAAACAATTAAAACACTGCTGCATGTTAATGCAATATATTTTGCATAGCCCCGGTTTGTTAAACATCAAGTCACAATTCAACACAGAATTATTACTTTCACATTAATATCTAGTCTTGCCAAATTGCTCACACTGTTAAATTACTTAACTTACATATCGAATAAAGTTCAGGAATTTTTTATGTTATGTTTTAATTATGTGTAATTTGTAAGAATTAATTCATCGGCGGAAATTCACGGTGGAAAACGGATTAAAACAGTATTTAATTAGTTACAAGTTTCGAACCATTTAGAAATGAACAACATCTTTGCATCTTAATTTTAAAACCCTATGGATACAGGATACATTTCAAACAGACAATAATCCAAATTAAACGAAAGTCGACAATTTTAAACGAGATTTTTTATGATTATCAACATACAACTAAGGTAAACTGATCCTAAGGTAAACTCTCCTATATCCGGGGCGTGAGCTGGTATAGTGGCAAGCGCGGCGCTTCGGAGCCCGAGATCCCGGGTTTAAATCCCGCCAACCACCAATGGAATTTCTACGTGATGAAGCCACAACCTAGGACCAGCCTGAAGTGCGTAAAACAGTTCCAGACTAGAACTAGCGTCCTTGACGTGAAGGTGAGACATGATATGAAAAAAAGACTCTTCTATACAGTATTCATAAATCCACAAGTACAGTCCAGCACCTTTATGTGTGCAGTAATGGAAACCCGAGTATTCACCAAGATGAAGCAATTATCACACGTTCACGCACCTTGGCCTCATTTCTTGGCGAACAAAACCGAGATTTAATTAAAGTGAGATTGAGGCTTCTGTAGATGATAAATCTTGTGGAAGCCCGTTTAAATGTACCATACTACAATTATTCATACTTAAATATACTACAAGTGCTTTAAACCGGCTTAAAACGATTGTGCACAACACATGGTTGAATATTTGTATAAAAAAAAATATTTTTTATGTGAATAAAGATTTTTGAACTGAACTGCACGATTTTATTAATTGGGTTTGTATTCTTGAAACAGGGTAAAATTATTTACTATTACGCGGGTTAGTGATACACTACGATTACACTCGCTTTTCAACAATATACGCGTACAAAAATGAGTGTTATTTTTTGTTTTATGTTTGTCAAACTGATATAAAAAGAAGAAATGATATATATTGTTACGGAAAGTAAATAAAAATAAAGGAACTAACAAACACATATTACATGATGTAACAGAAAATTAGTTGACTTCACAACTGACTTGAAATGTAAGAAATTTAACATAGAGTAATTTATACGTATATAGATTTGGATTATTCGTTATACAAACAAACATAGCAATTGATTCCAAAATATATTAAATGATTAGTATTATATGTAAAAGTTAAATATTTTAAAACTGCTGCTTTGTTGAACAGCGTTAAGGTCTTGAAACAAGCGGAAAACGCACAATATTGTCAGATTGAATATTTATTTAAACTGTTTCAGTTGAAGAATTGGTAGTCAGGACTTATAAACCCAAATTTTGGAGCGGATTACTAAAGAATTTGGCATGAAAACTAATCATCGGTGATTGGATATTTAATTTATAGTATCTCAAGAAGACTACCTATTAGATTGGCCAGATTTCTGCGGCATTGTCCAGCACCATTACCCTTACACACTCAGGCATACACTTACGAAAATACTTAATTACTTTTGATCAATAACTTCGGAAGAAAACAGTTTACAAACATTTCATATTTTGTCGTAGTGATTTTCAGGTTACCAAAATATTATATGAATAACAAGAAATTGTTTAATCTCTATCATTCGGATTTCGGCACAACCATATAGTTACAGTATATCCATGTGTTTACCAAACAGTCGTCTTCAGCTGATCTAGCATTGTATATCTGCGAGAGAAAAAAAATCTATCTAAACCATAGAAAAATCTATTAAATCAAACAATGTGATTGAAGCATTACCATATGTACCAAATCACAACAATGCTATCCCAATCAGCTGATAGTCAAACTGTGTTTCAACTTGTAAACTACCCCCGCACAACGTAACCTTTGTTGTATGTGTCTCATCACCAATTCAAATGCATTGACGTATTGAGCTGAATAATTGGTTTTGCAGCGATTTGCCATTCAGATTACTGGATTTTAAATATAAAAACCCCGATGAAAACATGGTCCAACGAATCTCAATGGACTCTAAATTATCTCTTATTGCCAAATAGTGGAGTTTCAGCAGTGAAAACTGGATTTCGGAAATTAATTGTCTAACTGTGCTCATTATGAAAACAGAAACGACGTGTTAGTCGTTAATTTTTATTATTTACATGTACATTAGACATTACACGCCTTCGAATTACACATTGTAATACATAGACACGTGTTTTAATATATAATAAAGCCTTTTCGTTAGCAAAGTTTTCATTTAGCTTATTAAATGTGAGCTGATCTAACTAGAATTACAAAACCTAACCCCAACCATGAAAATGCCGTAAATAGCTTTCATAAACTCAATAAAATTTTTGGCAATTGGATTAACGAATAGAAATTTTTCATGAATCAATTGATACGACTGGGTAATGTATTTCTACAGGCTGGTGAATATCATGAATATATTGAACCACATTACCGCACTCACCGCAGACGAATGGCCACTCCTACACCATTCAAGCCTGTATATCAATTGATACGACTCTGTGGTGGATATGTTCAGCTAGGGAATATCATGAATATATTGAACAACATTACCGCACTCACCGCAGACGAATGGCCACTCCTACACCATTCAAGCCTGTATATCAATTGATACCACACTATGATGGATATGTTCAGCTAGGGAATATCATGAATATATTGAACAACATTACCGCACTCACCGCAGACGAATGGCCACTCCTACACCATTCAAGCCTGTATATCAATTGATACGACTCTGTGGTGGATATGTTCAGCTAGGGAATATCATGAATATATTGAACAACATTACCGCACTCACCGCAGACGAATGGCCACTCCTACACCATTCAAGCCTGTATATCAATTGATACCACACTATGATGGATATGTTCAGCTAGGGAATATCATGAATATATTGAACAACATTACCGCACTCACCGCAGACGAATGGCCACTCCTACACCATTCAAGCCTGTATATCAATTGATACCACACTATGATGGATATGTTCAGCTAGGGAATATCATGAATATATTGAACAACATTACCGCACTCACCGCAGACGAATGGCCACTCCTACACCATTCAAGCCTGTATATCAATTGATACCACACTATGATGGATATGTTCAGCTAGGGAATATCATGAATATATTGAACAACATTACCGCACTCACCGCAGACGAATGGCCACTCCTACACCATTCAAGCCTGTATATCAATTGATACCACACTATGATGGATATGTTCAGCTAGGGAATATCATGAATATATTGAACAACATTACCGCACTCACCGCAGACGAATGGCCACTCCTACACCATTCAAGCCTGTATATCAATTGATACGACTCTGTGGTGGATATGTTCAGCTAGGGAATATCATGAATATATTGAACCACATTACCGCACTCACCGCAGACGAATGGCCACTCCTACACCATTCAAGCCTGTATATCAATTGATACGACTCTGTGGTGGATATGTTCAGCTAGGGAATATCATGAATATATTGAACAACATTACCGCACTCACCGCAGACGAATGGCCACTCCTACACCATTCAAGCCTGTATATCAATTGATACCACACTATGATGGATATGTTCAGCTAGGGAATATCATGAATATATTGAACAACATTACCGCACTCACCGCAGACGAATGGCCACTCCTACACCATTCAAGCCTGTATATCAATTGATACGACTCTGTGGTGGATATGTTCAGCTAGGGAATATCATGAATATATTGAACAACATTACCGCACTCACCGCAGACGAATGGCCACTCCTACACCATTCAAGCCTGTATATCAATTGATACCACACTATGATGGATATGTTCAGCTAGGGAATATCATGAATATATTGAACAACATTACCGCACTCACCGCAGACGAATGGCCACTCCTACACCATTCAAGCCTGTATATCAATTGATACCACACTATGATGGATATGTTCAGCTAGGGAATATCATGAATATATTGAACAACATTACCGCACTCACCGCAGACGAATGGCCACTCCTACACCATTCAAGCCTGTATATCAATTGATACCACACTATGATGGATATGTTCAGCTAGGGAATATCATGAATATATTGATAGGTATTTTGCATTCAGTAGCCCCACAAACAAAGACAAGTGTCCCATTTTTAGAAAGGAGGTGGGGTAAAGTAAAAGCCCCAAAATTGAAGTGCTGCCAAAAAGCCTCAAAATGCACTATTCTACCTCTTTTAGGTCTGTTTATAAACAACTTCGCCTTTACTTTTGAGTTTTAAACTGAATAAATAATCATATAAATTTTTTTTTACATTATTTCCCAATTATTATAAAGGTTAGTTAAATCAATAGACGGTTCAAATTAAATACTTGTTAAGACAAATAGTATGAAGAGTGTTTCACTAATTCAATGAGATACAGTAAAAGTAATACACATGAGGCTTGTGAAATTCAACAATGCCGTGAGAGTATAAGATGATACTGTCGAGAGAAAGGTTAGAAGATATCCCAGTGAAAACACAAGATCTGGACAGACAACCACAGAGAAAGGATCAACGTCACTGTCATACCTGTCACATATGGAGCACCGTCTTTGAAGGCACAACATAATATTGCATTGACGAAGATCAAATGGTATAATACCATCAATAGTTGCAGTTTTCCAACAGGAAGATATATATTAGGTATTTAATTTGAGCTATTAGAAAGATTGTACGATTTTATTTCTATTTAATTAATTATTATCGATTAAAATGAAAGAGTGGAGCTTCTACAGATTACCGCATGTTTCCCCACACAGCGATGGCGAACTGTAAGTACACCGTTAATAATTGAATAGAAACAATATATCAATTTTGTTATTTATTGCACAAGGTTTTTCAAATGAGAGTTCTAAAAACAACATCTCAAGCAAACATTATTACGAAATTGACATTCACATTTAAAATTTTTTAATTATTTAATTTCAGTACAGGGTCATGGTTAATGTAAATAATTAGGCATGCAATATCAAATGGAAAATTATAGTGCGGAACAATTTCAAAGTATAAACATATGCATTATAATTGGCTGCAATGTCTACAGGCTGTGCAATAATGATTTTAAAACATATCAAACAATTTAATTTTAAAACATTCATATATGAAAAGAAACATAGATGTAACTAAATTTATAAACTGCATTACTGTACAAAATGTGGACGGCGCGCTAGGCAATAACCACATTACACACAGACCCCTATATTGCCTGTCTGCGCCGTGTTTCAAAGCCACTTTATGCTTTTGGGATTTTAAACTCTAATATAGCCTCAGTAGTGATGAAATTTAATCAAGGAGATATTTAAATTACTATTCATAACCGTTCTTTTGTGAATACTTAGCCATTAATTTAGCTCTTGACAAAAAAGACACGGTTTTTTAAATTCAATTTTAAAAACTTTGCTACGTTATTATTGGATTTGCGATTCTGCAATGGCAGTCCTCTTATTGAATACATAATTTACGATCAGGATTAAAATCGGTTGCTTGATTTACATTACACTGGTATAAAACGCATAAAAATAATAGGATAATGAATACACTGACATAACTCTGTACCGATATTTTTAATATCTCTTAGTTTCAATTAGACGTAGACATTAGGCGGATATTTAATATAATGGAATTAATGTTTTCGGTACAATCTAATCGATTAACATCTGCAGGTCAATAGATTCTCCGTGAATCCCTATATTTTTAACTATACAGTCTTCCTAATGCCTTCACACAAATTTGCACAAACCATAAACGGTCCAGTAAAATACCCAGTGTTTGCGTAGATTTATATACAGTATATTCAAAGTTTGATTTGCTAGCTTGTTCTTCCTTTGGGTACATATTATAAGCTTTAATACTTGATACTTCATAGACTAATGTGAACGTCTTTCCGAAACCACTACACATTGATAAGTCGCCAGGAGAGATGCACTACTATCAGGATAAAGGCTAAGATTTCCAGTTACTAAATGAACAAAGGAGAATAACAAAACAGTGACAATCCCTACAGCAGGTTGTTGTAATCCCCCTGTTGTAATCTTTTATACTGATGTAAGGGAAATGTTAATTAAATTTAAATTATTTTAATTCACAGAATATATAATGTACATATAATATCATGATCAATGGCTAACTAGCTTGACTGTTATTACACTTCACCTTGTTGGCAGAACTGGAGAACAGCTGTTAATTAACTAAAGTCATTCTTGTAATGAGCTGTTTCTTCAAATCTTTCTTAGTTGGCTGATTCCCTTAAAAATTGTACAAACTCGTGAAAATGTAAGTAGAAAACATTTTAAATATAAGAAAATTGATTTATGTGGTATTGTATTGTTAATAATCTTGTTTACCATGTTTTTACCTATGATTATATATATTCTTTTGATTGTCTGTCAGTTAATAACTTTGTAAATGTCAAATATTAAATACTCAACTTTCATGTTACATTTGGATGAAAAAGCACATGTTCTGAGAATATTTTATAAATTGTAAAATCACCTTAAATTAATTATGTTTGCCTCAATTATGTGAAATTAGTATTACTTTAGTTTACCTGTTATTATTTCTTTTGAAATTGTTACAGACGAGTTCAAGCATTAGGCCTACTGTACTTGAAACAGTCATAGTCCGTAGGAACTGGGAATCACAGCCTATTTAAGCCAGTCAAATCGTAGGAAATTTACCAAGTAAGACTGTTGCCATTTAATTACTGATATAGTAATATTAGGTATCATTTATAAGGAAGATTATAAAGGATTTTCATTATTTTGAAGAATAAAATTATAATTTGTTAATACCATGCATTGGAGTAATTTGTGCAGCATCCTAACATCTGAGGGAAATCACCTAATGATAGGTTATCACAGCAAACCTCATCTTAGCTGTTAGCTTGGTTGTTGAAGAATAATAAGTCCAAATTAAATCTAGCCTACCTACTCTCCGGTGATTGGCCATACAGGGGTACTGGGTAGCGTATAAGCATTATCTCTTTGTTGGGAGGGAGTTTCAGCAGAATACACCGTCTGTAGTGTACGCCCGCGGGAAACTGTCAGCTGGTACGTCAAACTGGCGGCAACTTAGGGGAGAGTTACAGCTTTGTGACAAACATGCTACAAATTTGTGACAAACACGTTAAAAATATGTGACAAACACGTTACAAATTTGTGACAAACACGTTACAACTTTGTGACAAACACGTTACAAATTTGTGGCAAACACGTTACAAATTTGTGACAAACACGTTACAAATATGTAACAAACACGTTACACATATGTAACAAACACTGTACAAATTTGTTATTTAATAATATAATCGTAAACAAACAATAATATAGATCTTATAATGCGTAATAGAAATCTTACATTTCGTGAAAATTCCTGAAGTAACGACATCCACATTATTTTCGTGCTTATAGTACTAACGCAAAATGGTTTATGTAAGGAAAAAACTATTTATCAAGTATCGATGGCTGAGCAGTTAAAATCAACTGTAAAATGAGCAAAGTTCGGCCAATCAAAACCTAGTGTTACATAAAGCTTAAGGTAGGCGTAATGGTGGGTGTACCGGGAAACAACGCTAACCGGGGGCGTCAAAAATGGCGGGACCGGGGTGTCATAATGGCGGGACAACGGCCTATAACACATGGAACAATGTGAGCGAGGTCAGTACGTAAATGTTTAGTTAAACCAAGGGTGCGATTTTTTTTATTTAAAATTAATCAATTATTTTGGCCGAAAGAGGAAATACTTGTCAGATTAACAGAAGCAATTAATTTTATACAGGACAAGGCAAGACATATTACACACATCAAATATACCATTGGGTACTGCAGAAGGCTATCTAATTTAGATAAATTTATTACGGACAAAAAAGCTCTTAATTACTCGTAGAATTATAAAAAAAATAGTCTTAAATCTGTACATGCTGATATAAAAGAAAACATATTCTAGAATTTAAATTTAAACAAATTGGACTTTAAACATAATTATGAAAATAAATATGTTATTCCACTATCCACAGGATGTAAAAAGTCACATTGTTTATTTTAGATATTATTAATTTACAGAAAGTAACAATCGGTTTCTCTTAAATACATTTAAATCTATTGTGTTTTTGCACACCAGTTTCGTATCACGATAATTGTTGTCGATACATAATTTTACAAAATTCAACTGCCATCAATTGTTGGTAGGTTAGAGATAGAATATTATAGGATGATAAACAAAGGGTATCGAAAATTATAACAACTTAAATTATTCGAACAGAAACAGAAACCTTTTGTTTTGTTCAAGGGTGTTTCTAAAACCTATATTTACAATCTAAGTTCTTCGAAAAAACATATTAATCAATTACCATGCAGATAGCTCCTGTTGCAGTGACAGTGACCTACTAAACGACAGACATGGGCAAAAACGTGACAAATGTGATGGGAACAGTCGCAGCTAAATATAACAGTGACATCCGCAGAGCAGTTGTATAGCTTCTCTCTCAGTGAGTGATTTACCCAGCGACCGGGGGTTTGGGGATCATTATCACATACAGAGACTTCGGTAAGAAGAGTAACAACGCCGCCACTGGTGGATCGGAGCCCTCCTTCGTAGATATCACAATAATACAGGGTGTCCCGTAAACAGCCAAACTCCGGGACCCCTATAGAAAACTGATGGAGGTATACTTCGAGTAGAAAAAATGAGTATTGTGTTAACCACTTCGTTCTCCAGTAAAATGTAAGATTATTTTGGTCAAATAACATTTAATTGCGTCATTTTGCTCGAAACTGTACATAACTGACTATTTACCACCCAAATCATAAAACAAAAATGCATCAACACACATTGCAAAAAGTAGTGTTTAAAAGTGCTACTTTAAATTCACCCAGGGAATATAAAAATTAGATGAAAACAATGGTTAAATGAGAAAATCCAAATTATCTAAACTGCAAAATTCCAAGATCAATTATACCACGAATACCAGAAAAGACATCATCATAAACATAAGCAAATGACGTTTTCGGCCCGAACGTAAACAAAACCATATGTTAATTAATGGGGGTTTTTACTTTCGGGCCAAAAACGTCATTTGTTTATGTTTATGACTAATACCGGCATTTTTCTAGTATTCGTGAATTATACCCATCAATAATAAATCATACATTATAATAACACTAATGATATAATTGTGTGATTGATTATGGATATCTACAAATCATATAAACCATCTACTTAAAGTTACACCTTCAACCAGAGAAAAATCTAATTAATGCACGATTTGTTTAACACAACCAATTAGAAACTCCGCAATTAAATTCCAAAATCGATTAGACACTCGCAATTAGACAACAATCCCATATTTAATTGGCAGGTTAATTGAGAGCAATAACCAGCACCAGCTAATGAGGAAGAGCAGTCAGCTGTTGGGTGATACGCCCCAGATACGACGGTGACCTTGAAACAGCTGATCTAGATCACCGAGCTTTACCGCGCAATGTAAACCGTAGGAATCCCCAGGTGGGGAATTGAATACGCGTTTTAAACCCATCAGTGCGTAGCGTAATGCAAAAAGGGAATTTTATACAAAAAAAGTTAATAAATTCTGTACACATGTATAATAAAAACCCGAGATTGGTTGTACTTTGAATTATGTGCAAAAAATATCGTGTTCATCAAAATATGGTTTTAAAATAATTGATTTCTGTATAATGCCTCATAAAAGGGGATTTACCAATCACGGACTAACTACGCATTGAAGCAACTCGGATAAGCTCTAGTCTAACGGCCGAGTCGTGAAGTATTTTCTACAGGTGACACTTTGTACCGAGATGGAAAGAACTCAGCATTCCTATCATTGAAAATAGCCTTATTGGCTGCTGCAAGAGAAGAAATTACATTAAATGATAAGTGAAACTCACCACTAATACTTTCCATTCAGCTTAACTCATTTGACACCCACCTAAAACAATAACAGAGAATAAGGTGATGTTTGTGTGAAGAATAAAATAGCATAAACACAACAAAAATAAGTACTCCTGGACTGATGGAATTTATATTTTAGAAAGATATTTTACTAAAATATTTACAAACACTACTTTTGTGCTGTACCATTTTTCTAACTCAGAAGCTCCAGTCTCCTGAATCAAAGTGTCGTAGAATGACGCCAAGGGGGTGGAGGCCGCAGGTCTGTGGGGGGGGGGGGGTTTCCACCAAGAGGAAGAAGGGGGGTCCATGGGGTCCTCTCCCGAAAGAAATTTAAAAAATTAACTTCTCTAAACACTATTTTTAAGCATTTAGAAAGTGAAAACTGGTATTAATAATAAGCAATAAAATGGTTTTAAGTTTTGTTTATTTATGAATTCAAGTTTTTGTTTTAGTTGTAGACTAGTTTTTCATTGCATTTATTTACAAACTCCGTAGACTCTTTCGTTAACTTATATGATAAAATTTAACTTCACGTTTTTCAAGTAACACTGGATATGTTGATGAGGTTACCGCACAACCACACAAACAAAACAACACACAAATCTTTAACAGTATGCGGATGCAATACTTGACGAATTCGTGAAAGTTCGGGCGAATTTGCAGTTATCTCAGTCACGAGTGGTTCTGATAGATTGCACATCTGATACAAGTGCCATGCGGGGCTCACGGCCTTTACTGCAGGTGGGGTGCCACGGGTCAAGGCAGTGAAACCTACATCAACTGTTACAGGACAACTGTAATTGTAAAATAACTGCACTTATACACTCCACCCAATGCTACGTTGTAGGTTGTATACAGTTTCAGAACGATGTGCGTGTTTGAGATGAACCAACCCCTCAGCTTATATTCTGGCTATCTAATATATAAAATTCTCGTGTCACAGTGTTTGTCTGCAAACTCCTCCGGAACGACTTCACCGATCGTTATGAAATTTGGTGTGTAAATTCTGTAGGTATGCGAATCGGACGTAAACTATTTCCCGTTTCGAAATTCTTAAAAGGGCTCCGCCCCAGTGGCTCTGGAGTTTCCCATGTTAACCTTATGAGAAATGGAATTAATGAATCTTAACAGCTGTTTCAATTAAACAAGTTGGTTCTGTTCTATGATGTTCAATAGCATTAAAGTTACAAGGATTACCAACAGGGTGCAGCACTATTATTTCTTTTACATTTATGACAACAGCTAATTTGCAACCAAAAGGTGAGTGAGCGTAGCGAACGAACTTCAACCTGGAGGCGAGTGAGCGTAGCGAACGAGCTAACCTGGAGATGAGTTAGCGTAGTGAACGAGCTCCAACCTAAAGGCAAGTGAGCGCAGCGAACGAGCTCCAACCCAAAGGTGAGTGAGCGTAGCGAACGAACTTCAACCAGGACGTGATTGAGCGATGCGAACGAGATCATCTTGAAAATTAAACGTAACGGTACTTTCTTTCCATCGGTCTGTCTTAGGGGAAACCTATAACTTAGGCGATACGAAGTTCGCCGGGTCAGCTAGTCTCTTTATAAAATAGTCTATTTTGTTTTCTTTCAATAAATTTGAATCTACAAATACCGTAAAAATCCATATTTGTGTTTAATCTGTTGTTTAACTTAAATTCCCAATTCTGAAACTGTAAAAATCGCTACACCCGAATATTAAAGCGAAGGTCATGTAGCTAATCAACGTAAAATAAAATCGTGTTAAACATTAACGATTATTTCCACCAAACTGTCTTACATTGAGGATCCATGGACCGTGTTTAAAAGGATATTTATCAGGATACCAGGATATAAATGTAGCCTCGCAGGACCTCTATATCACTTTCCTTCTCTCCTGCGAATACACGGTTGGGCGCTGGGACTCATAAACCCCGTGTTTGTTAGCTCAGTTGCCCTACAATTCCCAAACAGAGACAAACACATTGTACGTTCGTGGAAATATGATGGATTGCATTGCAACACTTGAAAAATATCTTATTTTGACCTAAATAACATTAATATTTACTACTACTGTTTTTTAATTGAGGATTTGAATAAAACTGACATTCGCTGCTACATGGATGGTTGACATTCGTTGTCAACAATATTAGGTCATAAACGTAAAAAAAAATAAATCATTCGTCCATAGCAAATATAACCTATACAAAATTTCTTACGAGGTCACGAAACTTATCAAAACTGTTCGAAAGATTGGTAAAGTTGGCTTTATTAAAATGTGGTTGTTGAAATAGAAACTTCGTAAGTTAGCAATGTTGTAAAGATATTCGCACTTTCTTAGTCAAAACATTGAAATGTTTGCAATATATTGAATTAATTATTTAACGAGAATTTTTATAAAATGTAACACAATACACCCAGTTCGAAGCGAATATCAACTTCAGTCACTAATTTCACGATAGAACATTTCATACTGAAAACAAACCAGGCAATTTACAAAAGAATTCTGGAAAACTTGTTGGCCAGAAAAAAATTGCATTGAGGGAAAAAATACACTTACGCTCTACGAACTGAATACAATCCTGCATGTAGTTCTAGGAAAAAAATGTGAATACACACTAATCACTGAAAAGCAGCAAAATAAAGTCATCAAAAGCCACGTAGATAATTACACACATTCATTAACACACACGCAGCACACCCACTATCATTACTGATGATTATAACGCGCTCTCCACTGTTTTATGTGATGCCCACTACTTGTTCAGTGTTAATAATTGCATTTCTGCTTAAATGAATCGTACAGAGCTAGTAGGGGAAATAAACAACATTCATCTAGCAACACAATTAGACTGTTTGCTCACATTGAACACCAATGTTTGACTCATTACGTAAGTTTTTGTGGTTAAGAATAGACAATTTAGTAAAAAATGAAACTGATTTTACAAGGGCGTAGTCGTTAAAAAGTATACACAGATTTATATAGGGGTTTCGTGTAAATTTTGTCAACATAAATCTGTCAACCTTCCCTTAAAATAAATTCTTTAAAGCATCGATTTAATGAACTTATTCGCTACAGCTGATCTATACACGTGGGGTGTCTTTTACCATAGTCCACACAGTTTTAGACATGACTGATTACATAAACTGAACTGGGATTTAAATTTCCAAACTTTAGTAATCATTGCATTTTAATAGGGGCCTACATTACTTATTAAAGGGTCTTTTCAAAAAGGAGCAACCAATGTTAAAGTCACGTCAGCTTATTTTAGGTTAGGTTGTGTAAGGTTAAGTTAGGTTAGGTTAGGTTGGACTAGGTTAGATAAGTTTTCATCGTCTTCATAGGGAGAAAGTAGCGACCCTCTCCTTGAAAATATTACTGATAAACATTTACAAAAAAATTTCAAAAAAGACGAATTCCATAACTTTAATCTCAGAACCGAGCCCTTATCATTAGTTTGGTCGTGTCAAGCCGTAATACCAGTTGACGTAACCTCTGCCCAGCTAATGGTAACGCCGATGTAGCGTGTTAACACTGGCCTAGTCACGGCCACCCCGCCCTCCGTGATAATGTAATCACTCTCCATCTCTCTCGCTCAATCTGTCTGTCTGAGCCGATCGATTCGCAATGATCGGAGCGAAAAGCATTCAGGGGATGACTCATGCCACCCCTTCGCTGCTGATTCGACGGTGAGAACAGCCATAGGAGTGGAAGTAGAGAATGAGTTGTTTGGTAAAAAAATAATCTCTTTGTCTGAAATTTATGTTAAATATTTTAGCCGATTCCCTATTCCCTGACATACAATATTGTAGAGCTGGATACACTCAAGAGTTCGCAAACAACCGCGGGATAAGGAAAAGTTATGAGGTTTAGTTAGGAAAAGTTAGGGTTAAGTTAGTCGGGGTGTAGAAGTTTTTCAAAAATTGTTTTTTTTTTACATTTTAACTCTTAAAAGATGGAAATGTCCAATAATCATTAGTCATCAATTTTCATTGGATGTAGTAGTAGCCTAAAAACCCAAAACAAAAATTTGAATGTTGAAACATTACCGTACAATTAAAGGTCATACAAAAAAGTAAAAAAAGGTACATTTAAAACCCCTATGTTAACCTTATAGGGACGATTAAAACTATTGTAGTTTAAAAATAGGTATTTACCTTCGTCTACAGCTCAAACTGTTGTAACTTGAGTTAAATACCTATTTTTAATTAATATCACAGCTCAGGGGCTAAAAACGGATTTTAATGTTGTAGTTTGCTTGTTTAAAGATACATTTTAAAAAAATTTTGCAAATTATAACGAAAACTTCTTCCCCGTAGCAGCAAAAATAAAGTACTTGTCAAATCTATTGTTATTTAAATACAGAATACATATTATGACTTGTATATGGAAATATTTAGTAAACGTTTAAACAAATTCAAATTCACTTGGTATGCATGTTTGCTGTGGCGGGGGTATTTGTTTTGTTGATAGTTGAACAGACTCCTAGACCAGGGTCAAGTTAAACCCGTTATGGCATTATCACCTAGTTCAACTCTATTGGTTTTTGGCGGGCAAAATTAGCCCCTGCTCTAATTACTGCACCCTTGCTCTACAAAGTAAAAGAGCAACAAAGCATTTTTTTCAAATTTTGTGAACTAAATACAAAGTGACAGTTTGATTGGAGTATCAAACACATTACAAGTATTCAAGTAGGTCAGTAGTGGAAAGCAGCGTCGGCGACGTGGCAGAACGGACGTATCATTACGACATCGCCACCTCTACATTAGTGGACGCTAATATTCCCAATCACCGGACGTTGAACCTTTCCCGCCAGTCGAGAAAAGCTTAAAAAATAATGTATAAGAAGCCTTTTTGTCCCCTGTATACGACCTAGAAAAAAGAGCATGTGTGTAGTAGAAAATGGAAAATTTGCATTAGAGTACACTAATTTGGCTGTAAAATGCTTAAATGTTCAAAATAGTACATTTTAAATAGCACCATACACAAAACTCTAAAATATTCATTAAATAACTTAATTAAAAAAATGAACATTATCTTCGGTTTTACTTATGAACCAGATTTTAAATAAAAAGCAAACATGCATTTTACCGAGGTATTGAATGCATTGATATGCATGTACGCGCCAGCCAAATAACGTATCTCATACGATATTAGGGCAGAACGCTAAACTAAGATTAATTGTATCAAAGATTAAGCCAATGTGAGAGAAAGGCAATAGATTAGCTGCGTCAAATTGAGCAGACGACGCGCTGAGAACAGCTGATAAATGGAGTAGAAGACTTCTTAACGAACTTATTGTCTACCGAGCTGATAGCCCCAGACCTTCTTGGAGCAGAAATTACACTTTCGATTCAGAAATGCTGCTGACTAAATCGAATCTTTAGTCTACCTACGGTAAAATCTCAATGTTGAACTAGTTGGTGGAAACATTACTTGGTGGAAGCTTGATTCTACGGTAAAATTGTTACACCAATATCCCACGATTTACTCAAAAGTTTATTTCAATTATTTTTTTAACTCTTTTTTCTCTCATTATGATGCCAGTGTTTGTGACGTTAATGGCTATGTGCTATCTTTTCATTAAACAAAGAGCACCTAAATTTAGTTTCGTACAGCGTCGTTATGTGCGTCAGTATTTAATAAATTATTTTCATTCGTTAGACTTTAATATATATAAATTATCCATCTGAAGACATCTGTTCAATGAGTTAAGTAAAATTAAGTTTTTGTGATACAATGGCCACAAAATGGCTAAAAAAAATTGAGAAGAGAGGAAATATTGGAGAATATTTTCATACATATGAATATGACCCGGATATAGTGTTGTAAAATTCGGGGTGATTTCTGAATGGGTGTTAACGTATAGTAACGCTATGATTATGTTTGTTGTGGAAGAAAGAAAAACAACGAACCGTCAAGATGACAATTTCACTACGAGTTAGACCGTGAAACTGGCTAATGCATAGGCTTAATATTCAAGTTTTCTTAAAAAAATCTCCTTCGGAAACACGGGAGGTCCAGAGTTCAAATAGTCATGTATACCATTTTAGTCGATAGTAAATACAACCTTTACCTGTATATTAAAGCTTAAAGAGCAAAAACACGACCTTATTTTTATCAGCTGTTAAAAGTTTCTAAACTGTCAAAAACTCAGTTTGAAGGTCCTTTCTAGAAAAATACGGCTGTTATTGAACCGCCACGATTTTTATGACCGTCCCGAGATACTTGAACTGCCACGATCATTAGAGCGGATTATAAGGGTCAGTTTCGTAGGGTTGTAAAACAGTTGAACTGCCACGCGGGTTCTGCAGGTAGCGAGGGAACTTTTTGAAATATTTATCCCTCCAGTTTCCCACTTAGATATAGGATGGACTAGGAGTCAAGATTCAAGGCTACTGCGAGCAAAAAACTGTGTACTTCCTAGTACAGAAACACAATGTTAAGTATTAAGGATTTCGTTTTCTCATAGTTACTTACTATTATTATTATTTTTTTTTTTACATATTACGTGTTTATTATACTTAATTTGTGTGCCAATACAAAAAAACACTTCTAAGATATGTCAGTATATATTCTATACTGACTCTAAAGTTATGTATTTTATCACCTTTAAAATATTGAAGATACGTAAGCTGTTAGATTTGTTTTGGTTTTAGTTTGTTTATTTACTTTTACTTGAGTTAACATTTTGATTCTCCCATAGATTTTTTTCATTTCAAGGGAAATGACCGTACGTTTTTCTTATAATGTAGGATGGTGTTATAACTTTTGAATTTTGTTTTAATTATTGTTTAATTATAATTTCAGCATTGTATATTTAAAAAACACAGCAATTGATGTTGCAGAGAAATGTTGCGTATATCCTACTCTATAATACTTACAATACGAGCTATGTCTGTTTGTTTGTCTGTCTGTAATATATACCTCGAAATCCAGCGGAAGGATTTTGACTAAATTTTGGAATTAGGGACTTATAGCCCTAAAACCGTTATTGGTGACAGCCACTAGGTTAAGAAAATTCGTATTTTGCTACACAGCTAATTTGAAAATTCAAAAATTTAATATTAACGTTATGAGTAATAATTAATGCTAGTTTGCGAAATTTTAACCGAACATTTTCAACATCGTTAACAAAAACATAAAAATATAATTTGAAATATATAAACGGTATGATTTTTCCACCGTTTCCACAAAATTATATTCATAAAACTATTCTCATGCGCTTTTGAATCCCGGGTTCAGAGCCTAGGTTGAGACAGTTACGGATTTTTGATTGGTGTTTGGCGATCCATCATTGCCTTCTTTATCACATAATAGGCACACTTTCAATCGAAAATTTATCTTATCATCACACATTACAAATAAGCAATTAACTCTTATTTAGAATTTTTCAATTTTATAAAACTGCCCAACAGAATATTAAATAGTACCAATATTTATATTGCCCGTTGTTTTTAAGTGAACTGTCACCATGTCGGCTAAGAAGCTCTGATATAAAACCAGGCTAATTTGAATCCATTACAGGATGTGCTGTCATTATACAGTCTAGAACTGAATTATTGGTAATTTTACCGAATTCGTCTGTACGTTAATGCAGGTCTTTGTGTTAGCCTCATTTTGGGCCTGAAATTCCAGCCCGTACATCGACATTTTTGCGAAACCTTAAGTAATTTGTACAGGGGGTAAAACTCCAACTTGGCTACACAAATAATTTTTCTTGAAGGGGGGGGTTTAAATTCCAGCCCGTACATCGCCATTTCTCTGAAATCTTAGAAATATGTAAAGGGGGTAAACTTCCGGCAACCCGGAGAATTCACGCATAGTATAGACGGCGTGGTATTCGGTATATGCCTAGATTTGTACATAACTGTTAACATAAGCATGCAGTAAGCAGGTAAATTTTGTTTTCGTGTAAATCCTCAACATACAATTTGCATCTTTACTATTACGAATTATTTATTGATAACAAGCTTATATCAACTATGGGATGTTCAACTTTGATATTTTTATATTTATACCAGGCTTGTTTAATTCTTGGCTCTAAAATATAACAACTATAAACCAACTAAAATATACAGGGTGACAAAAAAGTCTGGAAACGGCTTAATATCTTTTTAACTAAATCCGTTAGAAAAGTCAAACTTTTAACATCAACTTACATGTATAAAAACTACTTTTTCCAAGCATTTTCATGTTTTTACCTCCACCAGGGGACGACCCGTAAGGAGTAGGTACAAAATCTTTAATGTAAGCATAGGTTGATATGCACACCATTTTAAAGGTCTGGTCAAGTGGAGTTCATTGCCGGAAACCGCATCTCAAAAGGTTCATTCGTTACAAAATGGCGGCATTTCAAAGTTCTTGTGGAATATACCTTTACAGGCCTTAATATTGGTAAATACTCGTATTAAACATTATCTTGAGAGCTGAAATTGTATTTTAAAGTCAACTAGCCCATAGACTAAGTTTATTCAATCTTCAAAACAAATTTAAACGGGTTTCAGATTTCCCGGCAAATTTTGACTATGAGACCTAGGCCCTTCTAAGGCATGTGCAGGTATATTCCGCAAGAACTTTGAAATGCCGCCATTTTGTAACGAATGAACCTTTTTTGACGCGGTTTCCGGCAATAAACTCCACTGTGCCAGACCTTTAAAATGATGTGCATATCAACCTATGCTTACGTTAAAGATTATGTACCTACTCCTCGTGGGCCGTCCCGTGGTGAAGGTAAAAAAATGGTAATACTTGCAAAAAGTAGTTTTCATACATATAAGTTGATGTGAAAGGTTTGAATTTTCTAACGAATTTAGTTAAAAAGATATCAAGCCGTTTCCAGACTTTTTTGTCACCCTGTATAACAAACCAGTTATTTTCCAGGATTCCATGACCTAATGAGCAAAACTGATACAATACTTTCGATAAGATAGCTGTTTTTAATAAATTGTATAACCATGTTAAGAACTAATTATGACACCTTAAAAATATGTCAAAGCTAGCTTTAAATGCATTAAAGGAACCATGTTATGATTTACATTGACCGCATTTCTTAAGTCCACAATTGTATCCACATTGCCCGTCAGTTGTAAAAATAATCACAGTTCAAAGTCTGTGATATATTTGATGTATAGTTGATAAGGGTGAAAAAGATTTTTCCTACAGTCACCCAACAAAGTTGGCTTCCTTGCACTGTTTATAGTACAGAAAGCTGCTAATTGCTGCATTTACTTACTTTGTCTCACGGTTTATACTTTGTCGTACGATTCATGATTTGGCGCACATCAGGATTCAAACCAAACAACACAAAACAGCGTGGTTTTATTATGCACGTTATCTGGGTACGCTTGGAAATAGGTTGGCTACACTTAAATATAATAATACTATGATAACTGTACTAGAGTTATTGTACTATGATAGCCTGTACTAATTACTACAGTTTGTTGCTTGAATTATTATTTTTCCTTATATCTTAACTCTTATTCCATCCTATATCTAAGTGGGATAATGGAGGGATAAATATTTCAAAAAGTTCCCTCGCTACCTACAGAACCCGCGTGGCAGTTCAACTGTTTTTCAACCCTGAGAAACTAACCCTTATAATCCGCTCTAATGATCGTGGCGGTTCAAGTATCTCTGGACGGTCATAAAACTCGTGGCGGTTCAATATTCCCCAAAAATACAGCCCGGAAGGTGACTACAATGAAAGTGGCCAATTCGCTGTACATTCCTCAGTTACAATAGCTTGTTTGCTACGGTGGCCACCATGTTCTAGTTTACCAGCAATATATCTGATGGCGTTGACCTTTTCTTTACTACCACTTATTTGTAGAAGCACAAATATATGTTCCCTCATTTGAAAACACGTACGAAATATTTGCAAGTATCTTAGATGAAGCCTTAGGCCTAGTTTGGTTCTTGTGACTTGTTTGAGTAAAAGTGCCCGCGGGTGTTGTGGGTTTTCCAGACCAGCTAGAAATAGTTTTAGTTTCTTTGCGCGTCTACTTGTCTTTGGCTTTAGCTGCAATGTGTGTATTTTTTTAGGTTATGTGATGTATGAAATGTAATCAACGTGGGAAAAACTATGGGTAGGTTAGGTTAGAAAAGGATCATTACGTAAATTAAGTTTATAGCCAGACTCTTGAGGAGTTTCCTTACCTATTGAAACGTAGTTTAGTCAAAACACTTAGCCTAGGAAAAGTCCACGAACTAAAATTAAGATGGTAAAATCTTAAGACGAGTAATATCGATGAACATCTACTACGTTATTTGTACAGTCAAAAAACGAGTTATAAAAGAAGATAATTATTTTCCTAATTGTGAGAACTGTAAGAAGGATGTTCCAAAAGTAGATCGCTGGGACTGTTAGAGTCATGCCATTGACTAAGGAAATAAAAGTAGTTTCCCTTGTCTGTGGTTATACCCTATTGGAGTATTTATCTAGAATACTGTGCTAATTTCCGAGAAGGCCGCTATTTGGGGAAGGGGAAACCATGCAGCACGTGGTAACTGTGTTAATTCGATTTTATCGTGTTTAATGCGGAAAAGGAAACCATAAACCAGTCTAGAACAATACGATAGCACAGTGTCCATTAAAGAATGGAGGCCCTCAACAAATTTACAAATTATACAATACGTTAAACATCTAAACGTAACCCGAGGGGAGCGAGCTGGTCTAGTGGTAAGGCTCAAGGCTTCGGAGCCCGAGATCCCAGGTCCAAGTCCCACCAATCACTAATGTATTTATCCATGTGATAATTACGCCCTCCTTTGGGCCAGTCTGAAGTGCAAAACAGTTTCGTGTAGAGCCTAGCGTCCTAGGGTATGACATAAAAGGAAACCGTTACAGGAATCAGGAGGAATTTCAAATTAGGGAGGAAGAACTCCAATCAAGCCAGTAACAGTCTCGAGGCTCCCACACTCGGATTTCGCACGCAGCCAACTTTTGCAACTGAACTCTGTGTGTGTGAGAAAGTATGTGTGTGTGAGTACCGTTACTGATTACCATCTATCTCACTGTTAACATTCCAGGTTGTCCCAGCAAGGGATGCATGTGATTTGATTAAACCCAACACTGTGTCAGTTGTCGATGCAATGGCTTGTCAAATTATCATCTACCATAGCTGAGTTAACAATCAATTTTACTCTACTTTGTCCATTTAATAAAAAAAGGTTTCAATGAGTTATCAAAAGTAAGCTATGGCGAATGAAATATGACTATACAAATACCACTTCCCCACTTTAAAGCATAAGTAATTGATTGGGACAGAAACGAACTAGACTGTTGGCAGGAGCCCTCGTTTATTCATAAATAATACGTATGTGCTTAATTATAAAGTATACAATTCAAACACAATGAATGGTAATTAATTAGTTATCTCCTAGGCAATGTTCTATCTTTACTTTATTTACAAGACTATTGAATAACATTCTAAAGTCACTATAGTTTCTACAACCCACGGGTTCTACAGGGTGATTGATATAAGTGTGCCAGCCGTTTTATTCGCAAACTATAAGAGATATCAAAAAAAGTTAAACGGTAAGTGCCTTGGATTTTTTATTAAAAAAATTGTAGTCAAGTCAAAAAAATTATTTTAGCCACCATTTTTCCAATATGGCCGCCAACTTTGATTTTTCTTATGGAACATCCTGTATTTTATGATGTATTCTGGTAGAAAATGTGATTTTAAGACGATTTTATTCTTGTAATTTTTTTCATAAACCTAACCGTTTCAAAGATAATAATGGTTAAAGTTTTGAAATTTTTGCATGAGAAAGAGTTTTGATACAGGCCTGAGCAAGCATACCAGCTGTTATAATCGAAAACCATTCAAAATTGCACAACTTTAACCATTATTATCTTTGAAACGGTTAGGTTTATGAAAAAAATCACAAGAATAAAATCGTCTTAAAATTACATTTTCTACCAGAATACATCATAAAATACAGGATGTTCCATAAGAAAAATCAAAGTTGGCGGCCATATTGGAAAAATGGTGGCTAAAATAATTTTTTTGACTTGACTACAATTTTTTTAATAAAAAATCCAAGGCACTTACCATTTAACTTTTTTTGATATCTCTTATAGTTTGCGAATAAAACGGCTGGCACACTTATATCAATCACCCTGTATAGTTGAGCAAGAATCCGAATCAATGTCCACATCGTTACGACTAGTATTTTGATTAGACCAAATCCACCAATGCTAGGTTAACTAAAACATCTTTATAGGAAAATTTTTGAAAATAATAAAAAATATGTTTACATTGTGTGGTATCTAGACTACAGACGTAGCTGCATGAAGTAAGAGGAAAAATCGTTTACTCTAAAGTTCCTCTTTGTTTTATTTTCAAGTTCTTGATACAGAAGGTTAAGCCATTTCTTCCCACAGTTTTGGGCAAAGTTTTGAATAAAAATAGTTATAAAATGGCAACAACTAAACCAACTAAATTTAACCAAACTGAATTCTTCGGGAACGAATCAGTTTAAAAACGAAACATAACAACAAAACACTAACTAACTGTCAATTTAAATAATAACTGTAATATTTTAAAAGTTGTTAAGTCTTTAATATAAACGTTTTCTCAAAATCTCTTTCATTTTAACGGCCAAGAATATAGAAACACAAAATATTACACTATACAAACAACTTCTCAACAAAGCAGTTGTAATTGATTCAGACTCATTAAATAAAACAAGAATATTCAATGAACAAAGCTAAATTAAATCGTCCGACATCAAAACGACGAGGACTTTAAACATGAAGCTTCTCGAGGCAGCCTCGCAGACTCTGTTTATTTAGTCACTTATTTGCATCACAAATGCAGACTGTTTTCAGAACCAATTTAAGTTGTCTTGCCTTGTTTTAATCCAAACTACTATCCAAACAGACACAATGAAAGCAAGTATTCTATTGCAATTCTGTCTAGAGTAAACCTATTTTGCTTGGAAAAGTAGACGGGCGATTATCTTTAGTCATTAGTGTCAAGAAGAAGATGGTCGGATGAAAGATATTATATTAAAATATTAAATAGTATCCTTTTAAACTAGTTTCTTGCAAAAATGCTGACAATACTAACTGACTGTAGAAAAAATTTCTAAGCACGGCGAACGAATTCGAGCAAAAGAGCTTAAAATCTAGTGTTGAGTACATTCATTAAACCCCGCCAAAACGTGAGGCAGCATCACATTAGGGACAGGGAGGGACAATTCACATCTCAGAACTCATCTCCCCTACATCATCAAGATATCCGGCTGCGTTTGCATATCAATGCATCTCCTGAATAACGAGTATAATGCACTACGTGTGCAGCGTTCGATACAAGTATGCACTCAAGAAACAAGAAGTGTCATTAAGAATTATTCATGTATTCATCTAAAGACACTTTCATAAATATTTGATTATTTTGTAAAATATTAAGTCTAGAAAGAACATGATAATTTAGCTGAAGGCAAGTAGTTATACCTAAGCAAATTCGTTGGGTAGCCGATTTGTTCCAGTTTTGCCTTCAAATCAGAAGATCGTTTGTTCAATTCCAAGCAAAATCTACTCAGGACCCAAATACAATTTGTATTGAGCTATCAATTAATGATGCTATCCATTTTAACGCAAGTGATAAGAAAAGGGGGAGGTTCGTTCTCTTAAAAATGTAAAAAATGGAAATGGCATTGGAACTTCAACCAACTATACAGGGTGAATCTCGTAGCGTATGTCCACTATTGATTTTAGACAAACCATTGTTCCCACAATGGTTAATTAAAAATACTTCTAAAAGGACCAAGTATAGAACAGCCTCTACTGAGATCTCGTAGGAAAATTCTCTGAAGTAATATGAAGGTGGTGTCAATACTTCTGAAATTCCCACATCACAGACAACTATCACTCAAGTATCTAACAATCCCACCTGGAAACCTCTCCGAAGTGATATGAAAGTGGTGTCAATCCTATTTACTGTCAGCCGTTAAACCAGATTGGTCACGATGCAGTTTCTTTTCTCCACCAAGTCCTTTTCAATTCGCGAGTCCGTAGCCACGTCCAGTAACGATAGCAGAATTGTTGTAAATTCCATGACGTATCTGTTGAGCACAAAAAGGACTAATTTCCTCTACTCTCCAATTGAGATAGACAAGAAGTATCGGTTGAGAGGAAGAAGGATAAAATCCTAGACTGGTTTCGGAATAATACCCTTCTTCCACTTGACTGTTCGTTGTTCAGCGGTTTGATGCCACAGCCCTCAAAGTGCAAGACTATGTTTTATCTATGGTAATATTTACTTTTTTCCACCCAACTAGAAATAAGTTTGACTTGAACTCCATTTATTACCGTTGTAGCACTAGTATCGCGTACTACTAGTAGCACTAGTATATATTTCCTACTTTTGATTAGTAAAAGGGTAGTATTCCAAACAACAAAGACAATAAAATGTTTTTACTAGGTAACTATCAAAGTTAATACTATATGTTATTGATAAATGTGAGGCCAATGAAGGTACAAATGTTCACTAGTAAGTTTTCCTCCAGAAACATAAACGTAAGAAATACAGGTCTAAGATATCGTTCCGACTAACCTGAAACAAGAAAACAATATTCAAAATACAGTTTTACAAACTATTAAAATACTGTTATAAGACTCAAACAATCTAAAAGTTTTCACTCGGCATTTATATTGTAGATAAAGATTTAAGTGATTGTAAAGTGATAAAAAACATTAGTCTTGAACTATCAAAACCAACTGTGTAGTGTGTATTATGAAAGACTATCGATTCTGTCATATGAAGATACAATATGGCTTCAATGCAAGCATTGTGATTCGCAATCGAATGCAGCTTGCTAAGGGCTTCGCTTATTTTTAAACTTAGGTAATTAGATAAGCGTACTTCACCGTATGTAATCTCTCCCAATTGAAAATACAGATTCTTAAAGATAAAGAGAAATATGTATTTTAAAATCTGTTTTTTTAATTGCGTTGTCATTTAAAGCAGATAAAAAAGTTTAAAATTATTTTTACATAAGCAGTTGTCAATTTTAACTAGTGATGTTAATTAACCAAGCAAATGTCTTTTCACGAAATTAAACAACATTAGGGGTGTGCAAGTAGTGGAGTAGTGGATTTATAAGTCGAGTCACGAGCTTTGAGTTTTTCGAGTCGAGTTTTTTTTTTTTTTTTTTTTTTTTTTTTTTTTATTGAAGCTACATTTGTGATTGCTTCAAACTATCAAATAAAGCTTTCTAAAACCATGAAACAGATACTTTAAATATATAAACTTTTATTCACACAAGTGATTTTTTCCAAAAAGTACCAGAAGAAAACCTTACTCGTGAACCTTTATGCCAAAGATTCGATTAGGTAAATTGTATTTTTTTGATTTACATGATTAACTACGAAACAGAGAAAAGCCAATTGATTTAAATGATAAACTCCCACTCAGTTTAGAAGCTAACTGATAAAAAAAAAACAGATATTCCGAACCCGTATTTACTGTGAGTAACCTTCTCGTTAAGAACAGAATAATAAATATTTAAGGAGTTTCTTTAAATGTATGCTAGATTTTCACTGTAGAGTACACGAGTACGACGATTTCCAATTGAATCTCTGAACACAGCTGATTGATACAAACGATATCAGCTGATTGAGCCAGTGTTTCCTCACCGCATGAGTCATAAGGTTCACGGCCGACCGCATGCCTGCCTACATACTATAGGCTCTACCGTTACTGTGGAGTTTGCGGAGTGCGGATACTACTGATCAATTTGGTTAACTTTGAGGTTTAGAGACTTTTTAATGCTAGCCTCCACGCACTGGGTGAACCATTACAGATACTACTGTACTGGATTGTAATGATAGCTTTGGGTTACCCCGGATAAGTGAACGATTGCATTATAGTCTGTATATTAGAACCTGTCTCATGAACCTCACTCTAGCTGGCTTTGGCCATCCATTGGTGCCCAGGTAGACGAGTCAGGAGACAGGATCCACCATACAGACTATATCTTCGGAGTATAGATAACGTACTTCGGACTCGTGTGATTGGAGAGTCTGTCCGTGTACGATATAGTTCTGCCTTTGCCACTTATCACACTGAGGGTAATACATTCCAAACATATTACGACAGCGTGAACTATACCGTTAACTACTATGATAATTTTAAAATTAAACCAACAACATTAAATTAAATAGTTGAACTTAAATACAAAAGATTTTCACAAAAAATCGAAATGTTTGTAAAAGAAAAATATTTAAAGATAAATTTCACATTTTACAGAACGTGCAAGTTGTAAGATTTGTGAAGATGAGCAATTGATCGGTTTTGCTAATATGATATACTGAATAAGGTTACCTATGTAGCTCAGTAGTCATAGTGATTGTCTAGCAATCAAAAGGTCACCGGTTCAATCCTGAGAAAAGTTACTATAGTTTTCTTGCTCAAAACTGGACCCAGCTCTCTTGGATTGGGATTTTAATAAATGATCCTGACTAATGATAAGCTGGTTTTAGTCAGTAACAAAGCTACGCAAGGCATCTCACTTTCTTCTACACTCATCCTTCACTCATACTTGCGTTGAAATACGTACCTAAGTAGCGTTCTCACTCAACTGGTACCTAAAAATAATATCCCCCATAATCACAAAGATTGTAAAATACACCTTTCGTATATAATTTGAAAGTTACCCCATTCGATTAACCTATAAGTATTACAATATTATATTACAAGTTTTGAACAGCATTGAGACATTTTCTGACTACCTAAACAGGCTAAGTTAGATTACAGTAAAACAACCCTCATAGTGAAATCGAATAAAATAAATACCACTCTAATTAATGAAGAAAATAGTTGAGTTTTAGTGAGACTAATTGCATTTATAGCCCATAACGTTGTTAAGCATTAACGGTTCGCCGAATAATGGAGGACTTTCAGAGGCAGCGAGCTTGGTTTTGAAGTACCTTCCATAACAACCTACTGACTATGGTAAAATACATGCTTCAGTAATTTTAAATGTCTGCGATAAAGGGTATTTCACAATAGGTGTATTTTGTTTCATTTCCATTTTAAATAACAACAATGATACAACAAAAAGCTAAACCTACTGTGACGGGTAGTCACCAAAAATTATTTTCTAAATTTTGGGATTATATTTCAAAAGTAAAAGACCTGGTAAATGGATTTCACAATGCATATACCAGTGTCAGAACATTGGCATTTAGTAGACAGAATTCTTGATGACACGTAGCTTGCTCAATCGACCGACCCACAAAAACCGTAGACTTAGGCCTCTCGCCCACTATACGATTTCGGTCGTACGACACTGTGTCGTACGATATTCTTATCATATGTGTGGTCCTCGCCCACTTTACGACACTTTGTCGGATAAATGGCCAGTTGCTCGGTAGCCATGGAAGAGTGAGGTGTGGGTGTGTTGCGCAATATCTTAAAACAGTGGTTCTGTATCAAATAGTAAAACAATGATTCCGTTACGTGTTGTTGCAATGTGGATGCTGTGGCGTAGATTAAGCGATAGTGGCCAATGTAGGCCTACAGCATTAAAGAAACATTTATTTTTATGTGTAAATTATTTTTTAGTTAATGTATTGAAAGAAATTTTCAAATTATATTAGTCCATGCATTTTACAAGTTTTTAAATTTACCATAACTATCATAGGGTTTTGGGATAGTCTGGTAAAAAGTATGTATGTTAATTGTTTTTGGATTAGTTTTTAAATGGATTTAATTTTATCAATATAATCTACAAAAATATATATTTATATGTTTTAGTGAAACTTTTTTACACAATATAATTAATAATTAAGATTATACAATAATAATAGCCAAACTCGCATTTTTCAATAATTATTTTGGTATATTTACTCATAAGTGATGCAGTATTTAAACATAATATAGGGAAAAATATAAACAAATTAATTGTAAAAAATAAATAGGAACATCAAAATTACGCAAAATAATGGTTGGAAAATAAGACCAAGTGATATATCAAACATTATAATAAAAAAGTATGAATGAATTGTAAAAAATATTTATTCACGATAAAAAATACGCAAAGTGATATAACAACTATAATAATGACTAAGTATGAGTTAATTGCAAAAAGTATATATAAGACTACTGGGGAGAACGCACGACATACGATAAAAATCGTATAGTGGGCGAGCGCCCATTTGATTGTGTACGCCACTGCGAGTGAAACAGTCGTACGACAGTCGTGTATCACAGTGGCAGTGGACGACTGCTTCACGACAGTTTGTCGTAGTCGTGAGATTATCGTACAGTGGGCGAGCTCTCATAAGATCCAATGGTTCACTGTGGAAATGTTGTCGTTCCGACACAGTGTCGTACGACCGAAATCGTATAGTGGGCGAGGGGCCTTAGCAATTGTACTTTGGAGAGACTGAGGTCGGAGTTGACCGAAAGGAAGACACTTGGCCCCAGTAATATCACGGGGACACTTCGCCGGTCTCCGGGTTTTTGGTAAGGCGATTACTTTATTAATATTTAACTTTATAATTTTTGTGATTGTCCAGGCTAACTTACCTTTTTAAAGTCAGTGATTGATTGATGTTAATCGTAATCATTTTTATAATAATTGATTTCATTTATAATTTGTGTGAATAAATATAGTTGCTATTAAATTCCTGTTTGAATATAATAACGTGTCAAAAAGAATTATAATTATTAGAGTTTTATATAAATTTCATTTGCTTAGGCCTACTTAAATAAAAGGAGCCTGTAATTATTTTATCATCCATTTTATTATTGTCTTTATTATTATCTTTATCATATTGTCCACCCATTTTATTTGAATAGTGATTAAACATTCTTTTACCTCTCACTAAAGTATTCTTATTATTTTAAATCGATCCCGGTTACGCCCCCGGTCACAATATATAATCGTGGCAAATGGTGGAGACAGCCGTGTCTTAAGTTTTTACTTAAGAATAGTTCTTTTGTGTGTACAACATCAATAATTTCTCTTGTTTGAGTTACATCTTATATGACTTTAATTGTTAGGCCTTTGTTATTATTACCTGGACAATCTTTGTATGTTTTTGTGCATGCTAGAAAGTAAGTAATTTCTATTTAGTGTTGTGTTTTATAAAAGTATTATCTATTTTTGATTTTGGGCGCGTGATAAGCGATTTAAGCCGTTTGATATACCCTCGTTGAGAATAAATAGCTTGACGACAGTGAGCTGCAGCTCATGCTTAATTCTCGTTGTTAGGCCTCTGTATTAATCTAGTTTTAAAGTTGTTAGCCACTCTTTCGTTTTATACGTCTTTTACCAGGTATTAGGGCTTGGTTATAATTCTTATAATTAGCTTATTTACACGAATATTTTTGTTTTGTATTATTGAAGATTGCTTATCCGTTTTCTTTAAATGACGATTGATAACATTAACGCTGTCTAAAGTTGAATTTTATATCTGTTTATGTCTTTTATTTTGTACCTATTGATAAGATGCGATAGGCTTCTATAGCGAGTTAAAAATTAGTAATGTGTTTCTTTAACGTAGGAATGTGTGGATTGATTTTGTTACATTAGCTCTGTGAATTATTTTATTTAGATAATTTTTTCATGTCATATAACAAAACTATGTGTAATGGCGAGTAATGGACGCACTAAGTTTGTCTGATATTAAAAGCTGTAATAGAAAAGAGGTACTAAACTGGTACAAACATTTAGGGCTAACTTATCCGGTAGACGCTGATCTCGACTATTTAAGAGGTAATCTTAGATTATTGAAACTTAAGTACGATCAGGATTCTAAACTTTCTTTGTATAGTTCACCAAGTGAGTTTCAAACTTATGATTCAGTTAATGAGTCTGATAATGAGATAACTTTAGATAATAGACAACTTCCATCAATTGCTAACCCCGCCCCCGTATATCAAAATACCGACATCCAGACCTTAGGTGCCGGCTCGGAATCGCATACCGTCGACCAGACCAACAGTTCACTTTATACGCTTGAACCTTCAGAAGCCGTCACTATGAATAGGGAAAAATCTCCTTTTTATCAACCTGGAAATTTCACGGGAAAAGCTGGTCAGGATATTCACATATTTTTTAACAAATTTGAGCGTGCATCCAAGATAAACGCATGGGATGATAATAAAAAGGTCTTATATCTTCCCATGTATCTGGAAAACGCTGCACTAAGTTTTTTTGAAAATCTTGAAGTTAAAAACCCTCAGGCTACCTATGAAGCTTACAAAACTGCTTTCTTATCGAATTTTGCACCGGTTGAAAGCAAAGAACTGCTTATGCTAGAGCTAAACTCACGAGTCCAACAACCTAATGAAACGGTAGCAGAATATACTGCTGACGTTGAAAAACTCTGCCGGCTGGTCGACTCGACAATGGACGAGTCCAAAATCTGCGGTCATATTCTAAAGGGGTTAAATCCTGCGATGTTGCAGCAAATTTCAATTTTGGATAATGCCACTCTAGGATTGTTAAAGGCGAACATTGCTAAATTTGAGCATGGTAATTACTTGTTAAGGCGTAGATTTGGGGTATTGGAGCCTAAGCAGTCCAGTCATGCTGATATTGAAGCCAAATTAAATTCTCTTACTGAAATGGTGCACGAGATACATGTTTCTGCTAAAACCGACAGAGTTGAACGCTATGGTAAAGATAGAGTCGACGACAGATCCTTAGACGACAGCAGGCGATCTCGTAGGGATATCTCGCCCTATACTCCACATAGCTCTCGTAGTTTACCACGTCATGAAGAAAATAGGTCGTCTAGTTCCCAAAAGTATCACCGATCACCTGCCAGATCACCATACCGCGAGGAGAATAGGAGACCAAGTTATCGCCATTCCCCCGCCCGTACCAGCTATAATAATCGAGATGAAAGGGGACGTAGTCCTTACCGATCTGAAAGCCCTTACCACAAATCAAGGTCTTATACTCAGCTTAATTCGTACAGTGATCGTGACCGATACCCCCGCAGGGAAAATGTACATTATGGGGGCCGACCTGGTAAACAGGTGCATTTCTCTAACTTCCCCAGTCAGCCTTGTAGGAATTGTCATAACATGGGACATTTCACTGTTGACTGTCGTGCCCCTCGTTATCAAAAAAACTAATTAGGCCGGGGGATGATGAACCTCCCCCCGCTGGCCAAATACCTCGGAAGTTTAACGACAGTGTACATAGCATAGATAATGATGAGTGTAACATTTACAATCCATGCGTGCAAAAGCAATATCAGCAAAAGCATGTAAGGTTCCTTTCTGACTTTACAAAACAAATGAAAGCGGAAAGTGTTTGCAGCTCAGTTGTTACTCGGGGAATCAAGAAAAGATATCCTTTGCACGTGAACGGACTAATGGAGGGCGGTGAAGTAGCTATACTCTTAGATTCTGGAGCTAATATTTCATGTGTAAATAGCAAGGAGCTCAGGGAATCAAAATATATTATCAAGCCAACTAACGCACTCCTCACTACAGCGGGTAAAACCCATTTAAATGTGTTAGGTGAAGCAGAAGTGGAATTTCGCATAGACTCTAAGTGTTTTGTACATAATGTATTTGTAGTAGAGGAACTTAATTGTTCTTTACTGCTAGGAAATGATTTCTTGTCTCAGTATTGTACAGTACTCGATTATGATAAGCGAACAGTTACGTTCTCGTGCCAGGGTCAACGTACAGAGTTGCCGATGCTAGGTAACTGGACACGCACTTCAGCGCGCAATGATGAGTCAGCCGCTACACGTAGTGCCCCAGTACAAATAGTCTCAGTCGATTTATTAGATGCTTCCCAAAACTTTACACTAGATGCATCCAACGTGACTCATAATTTGGAAACACTTTTCCACGAGCCCGAGCCCCAAAACGTGACTTTAAGCCCTATTTTTAATGGTATCTCTGATGTTGTAGAATCTGATATTCTAACGATAGTACCTAAATCGGACCCTCTACTTCCTACCTTCTCAGGAAGTATAACTGATAGTGGCGGGAACAAAATAGATATAAACCCACAGTTAACGCCTTCTCAATTCAAATTAGCACAGGAGCTAATAAATTCTTACAGGGACGTGTTTGCTAAGGACGATACAGACTTAGAGGAAGCCAATATTCCCCCGTACGAGATAAGAGTTAAGTCCGATGAACCTGTAGCCCTACCTCCCTATCGGTTAGGCCCCAAAGAAAGGGAAGAATTAGATAGACAGGTGGACGGTTTATTAGAAGCTGGCGTTATTGAACACTGTCAGAGCCAGTATGCGGCACCTACTTTCATGGTAAAGAAACCTGGGGGTAAGTTTCGTTTAGTACATAATTATAAGAAAATAAACGAACTAATAGTGGATGACAAATATCCTCTCCCCCGAATAGATACTATTCTTGAGACCTTGGAAGGTGCGTCATTCTACTCTCAAATGGACGTAAATCAGGCATTTTTTCAACAGCCAATAGCCCCCGAGCATAGGGATTATACAACTTTCATAACCCACAAGGGGTTGTATCGCTATACCCGTCTCCCTCAGGGAATGAAAACTAGTCCAAATGCTTTCCAGCGATCAATGAACAGGGTTTTTGCGGGATTGCTGTATCACGGAATAGTTTTATACATTGACGACTTGGTCGTGTATGGTAACACTTTTGACTCGCAGCTTAAGAGTTTAGAAGAGACATTCAAAAGACTTAGGACCGCTCGTTTGAAGCTTAAGACATCTAAATGTCATTTTTTCTACACTAAAATTGAAATATTGGGGCATGAAGTACAGCCAAATGGTATAAGGCCCCTCCAGGAAAATATTCGGGCCATACAGGATTTCCCCCGTCCCCGTAAAGTCAAAGACGTGCGGAGTTTTCTGGGTACTGCGTCATACTATAGGAAATTCATCCCCAAGTACAGTGAAATCGCTCATCCGTTAACGCAGTTAACCAAGAAGGAACACTGCGATTCGCGTAGCTTACCATGGTCAGAAGAGCATGAAACGGCCTTTAAGGCGTTAAAAGATGCGTTGACTACTCCACCCTTACTAGCTCATTTTAGTGACAACCTTGACACAGTGGTTATGTGTGACGCAAGTCGAGTAGGAGTCGGTGGAGTGCTGTGTCAGTACCAAGTGGACGGAACATTGCGACCCGTTGCTTACGTCAGCAGAACGTTGAAGAATACGGAGAATCGTTGGACTGTGTCTGAATTAGAACTTTTAAGTGTAGTGTTTGTAGTGAACTATTTCCGTTCGTTGTTACTAGGTAGACATTTTACTATTTACAATGACCACGCTAGTCTTCAGTATTACAAGAACATTAAGAATTTGAGTTCTAGGCTAAATCGGTTGGCTATGAAACTGATTGACTTTGATTTCACGATAACACATAGGCCTGGTGCGGTAATGAGGGTCCCGGATGGACTGAGCAGGAACCCCATCAACGTGGAAATAGACAATGAAGCAGTTGCTGAGGAGATGCTGATAAACCTGGTCACTCAAGTTAACATTCACAAACTCCAGTTAGAAGACGAGTATCTCTTAAGCATTCGTAATGCTCTTCACGATCCTGTAGGAGCACGTGGGAAGATTAGGAGAGCCTCTAGAATGTATGTCTTAAAAGACGATATTCTTTACTACAAATCCTACTTTAGGGATGGGAACAAACTTTTACTAGCCGTCCCAACTGCTCTAGTAAAAGATATACTAAATGCATTCCATGATAGCTTATCTTCTGGTGCACATTCGGGAATAACAAAGACAGCGTACAAAATAGGAAGGCGATACCATTGGCCGACAATGAATAAAGACATCGCTACCTACGTCCGATCTTGTTTAGATTGCCAACTTAGGAAAACCGACAAGCGAAAGCCTGCGGGTTTAATGCAGCCTATTAACCCTCCTTCCACGATCCCGTTTGTGAAGATACAGATAGATTATCTCGGTCCCCTTCCTAGATCCAACAAGAAACAATATATAATTGTGGCAACGGATGTTACCACAAGATACGCAGTCACCAAAGCCGTGGAGAAAGCAGACGCAAAAACTACAGTAAGATTCATATTGGAAACAATACTACCAAGATTCGGGTGTGTTCAAGAGGTCCAGACTGATCGAGGGACACACTTCACTGCGGACATCTTGAAACAGCTTCTCGACGCCCTAGGAATCCAGCATAAGAAGAGTTCGGCATATCGACCACAGTCACAGGGTCTCACGGAGCGCTTCAACGGGACGCTGTTGGACATGCTTCATTTCTACTCCAACAGCCAGCATACCAACTGGAGCAAGTTTGTGGACAATGTGACATTCGCCTACAACACGTCAATACAGGAATCCACCGGACACTCACCATTCTATCTGCTGCACGCCTATGAGCCTCTTCATCCCATCGATTTGGCCATCCTCCCAACAATCCCGGACAACGACATCTTAGAAGCAGTCAAGAGAATCCACGATGTGCGAGAGAAAATCCCAGACATCCTCCACAAAGCCCAGCAGCGCCAGAAGACCCGTCATGATGCAGGACACACACCACGCCATTACGATCCGGGTGACAAGATACTTCTAGCAACTCCCCATTCTGGCGAAGGATCGAAGAAGTTGGCCCCCACCTATCGTGGCCCATTTGAAGTGAGGAAGAAGCTCTCGGACCTGAACTACGAGATTCATCTTCAAAAGGCGGGAAAATGGACGACAGACGTAGTCCATGTAAATAGGATGAAACCATTCTATGATAGAAGAGAACAGTTGTAGAGTATTATAGTTATATAAATAGAGTAGGGATTATTATTTAGCGTAAATAAATTATTGTACTTGGATTTTTTACTTAGGTAGTGTAGTAAATGTAATACGTGGAATGAAAATTTTTATGTTATACTATAATGCAAATCTCCTAAAAAAAAAAAAGTTACTAGGTAGTATAGAAAGGGTTATTTAATTGAAGGTAGATTTAGGTGTAATACATTATAATACATTGTAATCTAATAGGTTAACAATCCACACATTTATTCATTAATTAGAACATTAATTTAGTTTTTGCCCTACTATCACACAATCACTGATCTTTATGAGTAGGAAAATTACAACAGCAACAGTTTATAATTGGCATATGATTTTATCTCTTTTTACTTTTGAAACTGTTGCTAATAATTATTTATTTTTTGTTCGCCTTGCCATAAACCCATAAACAAATTATAAAAAAAAAACGTTCTTTATATTTCATAACATACGTACAACCACTAACACATGTTGTTTCTTTTCTGTTTACATATATCCATGGGAGCTGAGATGCCAACGAGAGTCAACAACACATCGCTGAGTTGCACATAGTCCGCAAGGTCGCCGCCACACCCGACACTAGTCTACTATCATTGCTGACGCCACCAGTCTTGGCCACAACCTAATCCACAGCCGCTCTACATGTCTACCGTCTTCTCATCAACACCAATTAAGCATCTAAATTTGACATTGTTAATTTTCGATTGCACAGGTTCCTTTTAACAGACATGGGGACCATGTCTAACTAGGCAGGGGAGATGTGACGGGTAGTCACCAAAAATTATTTTCTAAATTTTGGGATTATATTTCAAAAGTAAAAGACCTGGTAAATGGATTTCACAATGCATATACCAGTGTCAGAACATTGGCATTTAGTAGACAGAATTCTTGATGACACGTAGCTTGCTCAATCGACCGACCCACAAAAACCGTAGACTTAGCAATTGTACTTTGGAGAGACTGAGGTCGGAGTTGACCGAAAGGAAGACACTTGGCCCCAGTAATATCACGGGGACACTTCGCCGGTCTCCGGGTTTTTGGTAAGGCGATTACTTTATTAATATTTAACTTTATAATTTTTGTGATTGTCCAGGCTAACTTACCTTTTTAAAGTCAGTGATTGATTGATGTTAATCGTAATCATTTTTATAATAATTGATTTCATTTATAATTTGTGTGAATAAATATAGTTGCTATTAAATTCCTGTTTGAATATAATAACGTGTCAAAAAGAATTATAATTATTAGAGTTTTATATAAATTTCATTTGCTTAGGCCTACTTAAATAAAAGGAGCCTGTAATTATTTTATCATCCATTTTATTATTGTCTTTATTATTATCTTTATCATATTGTCCACCCATTTTATTTGAATAGTGATTAAACATTCTTTTACCTCTCACTAAAGTATTCTTATTATTTTAAATCGATCCCGGTTACGCCCCCGGTCACAATATATAATCGTGGCACTACAAAATAAAATGTATACAATATTTAACAGCATTAACGCTTAAAATTAAAATGTATTAAGTTCCACCACAAAATCCAAAGACACGATTAGGCTAGTGTTTCAAATCATATGGGGTTTCTAATCGTTCAGTTGCTAAACATATTGTCTTAGAGCTAACTTAAATTTATTGGTGAACGATGCCACTACCTAGGTAAACCGCAGGAATAATTCAGAGAAAGTGAACAAACGACTTTCTTCTACTCAAGCCACACCGCATGTGAAGAAAAACCACACACATAACCGTGAAACTGAACCGCAAGACAAATTACATAAACTCGGATTGTGAGTAAAAAAGTGAACGTTTATGTGAGGCTACCGTACATAATGTACGGTACCAACAGGGTTCTCTGTTATTGTTGTTTAAATGTGTACAATTTTAATGTTTTGCCGGTATAATATAGTACGCACATTATATCGTGCATATGACATCAAATATAATTAAATTTGTAGAATCAAATTAATTCGGAAGTAAAGCATGGAAGAATCGCTATGCTTTTCAAGATGAACAAATTTGACTAACGTAATAGTAAAAAATTATAGGGAAAATTCTTTTGCGTTAAATCATACGAATTTGGAAAAAAACTCCTCGTGTACATGTAGGTGGCTATATGATTCAGAGCGTGGGATTTATAATAGGGTTTCCATTTCTTCGTGGCAATTATCACTCATAATTGGTTTCACACGGGCTAGTAGCTACCCTGAACAACGCACTTCTATTACTTCTTCAGGAGTGTGTAGCTTTTGATGATTTGAAACTGGCCCCAGCTGTCCTTGATCATTTGATCCTAGGCTTTTAATAAATGGTCCTGACTAATACAACAAAGCTAAAAGACACCATACTTCATTCTACACTCATCCTTCACTCATATTTGAGTAAAAATACTAGGTAGCGTCCCTATCTGGTAATAGTCTAATAATAATAAAATGGTACAGATAATAATGTTATTATATCTTTTTTTATTATTATACATAGATTTAACAGTAGGAAGGTAATGATGAGCAAACAAACAAGTGTAAGAGTTCCAACGACACACGTGATACGAAAATATTATTCTAAAATAGTTTAAACCGTACACCGCAGTGGATTGGTATAAAATTCTCATCTCGAGTCGTTTGCAATTATGATTTTCTCATTTCGCGAGAACATCGATTCCGCCTGGCAACGATCCAACTACTGTAACAATTCTGGGGCGGAGAGCAATGTACAAAGGGTGAATATATTAAATCCTCCAGATATTAGATCAGTGGATTATGCTAAAATAATAAGTAATAGATCACTGTGAAATGGAGTTTTATTCTCACGTCATGAACTTCGGAATTTCATTTTGGGTATCTTTTTTACCAATTTTTTTGCTTAAACCTTCTTATACAATAGTTAACAGACGTTTACAATTTTGAAGAGTCAACATTTCAATGACACAATAGTAACAAAGATTATCAGTATGTTCCACAACAAAATTACCTAGTAGTCAAAACACCGCCGTCCATCCAAGCACTTGACTCGTATCACCTACTATAAGTAAGCACACCCTGTATATGAGTGAAAGATAAGTCCTACATCCGGACCGCCCCTCCTGTATCAGGCAAACCTCTTGAGAGCATCACAAGCCGGGTCTGGCTTCATAAACACGATAACGGCCAGAGTACCTAACGTGAAAGAATGCGAGACTATTTTCGTGTTGAAAAAATAGTTGATAAATATGTGGGAAATTAGATTACAAAATGAAATCTGAGGTTCACCTTGTGCAAGTTGATTTACAGTTTAACTTAGCAGGTAAACTAATGTAAAAAAGTTTTTCTTAGGAGTTACAGATTTTGAGTACTCGTCTTAAATGTTCTAACATTGACTATTTGGGGCGGCCTCTTTTAACCTCGCATTTTGCCTGTCCACATAGGCTATAGATCTGAGCATGGAACACCAAGTATAGCAAGGTGTGAGCCGTTACAAGGGTACTGTAACGGCTGATACAAGGGTACTGAACTGATAAAAGGTACAGGCACCAAGAACCCACGACATCGCTGCCTTGGGCCCGAAGTCCGTAGCTACCGTTTGATTGAGCCGCCGACTCTACAGTTTTTACATATCAGAGTTGTATAGTTATATCATAGACAAATATAATCAAATGTAGACCGAAGCAGTGCTGCGGCCAGAACTTAAGATAACCCCAGTACTGCTGACGGTCTATATTTAATTTTATTTGTCTATGGTTATATCCACCATCTAAAGTTATATGTACTAATTAACGCCTCTAATGTCACAGTTCCCGAGGTAGGTCTACGCGGTGTGATGACCTCTGGACCTCTCCCTTGCCATCAAAACAACGGAGGCCGCGGTGCGTGAACGTGAACCGTCGCGAATTACGCAACGTCCCGGTGGTCCCTGGTCTCTGTGGTCATGGGGGGGGGGGCAATGGGTTGTCTTACACTTCCACGGAGAAAACTCCCTGAACACATGTTCGGAAAGTCTAAATGCCACCAATATAATTATTTTTTGTATTCCCTTCAACGATGACACTACGGTACTCTGTAACACAGAGGGTCTGTTTGCCTGATTATACACAGTCTTTCTAAAAACATTCACCGTATACCAGGAAAGAATTCCATAAAGTAACTTAACGAAGTGTTACTTTTTATGTATAGTTCACTAAAAATAGTTCAATAATACTTTACATATATTTATTTCTTATCGTATTTGATGTATTTGAAATAAGATTAACCCACCCTGGACTAAAAGTCTTAGCTTAGTAGTATATAAATATTTAAAATTCTGTTGGTATAGCTAATAACAACATATTTCCGAAATAAGTTCCTGATATGTCGAACAACAAAGTTGTATTAAGTACACTTTCTGATTTTAAACAAAAATTTGATGTAGTTCAATTATTAAAACTGTTAAACTCAACATAAAGCTCTGGAAATATCAAACACCTCGCCCATTGTGACGTAAGCATACCGACAATGACGCAATGATTCAGACAGAAGACTGACGGACAGTCTGCTTCGCCATGTTATTGAACCATTCTAACAGCCTATTGTTGTTTGATATCCAGTCGTGTTCGTCAATTAGGCTATGAAATACAGAACCGATTTCACTTTTACATAAAAACGAGCATTTGATCTAAAATCGTCCGCACTTATAACATGAAAATATGTATATCCTTCGTGGTCCAAGTTCTTGAATAAACATGAATAAACGATTTACAATGAATATAAACATGATTTAATTAACTTTTGATTCAGTGACACCCCTAAGCAAAATGCAGTAAAAGTGAAAATACTAGAGCTGAGGAAGTGTTCTGGAATAAAACGCGGTATGTAGAGTAAGAAACAAATAAAACAAGATAATACAAAATAATGCAAATAATGCAGTGACAGGTAGAGTTACGAAAATAAACAGTAACTTATAAAATGGTAAATGCAAACGAGGTAAAATGCGTCAAATAACTGAACAAATATATTTTAATGTTGAAATGTGTTGATAATATTAAATAATAAACTGCAACCAAAAACTACAAATATGTATTAGATACGATCATAATACCGCCATTAATCTAATATAAAGATTACGCCATAAAAATAAATCATAAATAAATTTAAAACTTTAAAAAAGGAAAATTATTAACAATTAAAGACATCTGGAGAGTACTGACATATTAGAGAACTCGAAACCTGAACAAAAGACTGGGTTGTGTAGCATTGGTACGTACAAAATGAGTAACTTCAAACTAAGTAACAAAATCAGGTGACTTGGTCTAAGAAGATGGAAGGCAGAGATGCAATGATATGAATAGTGTAGGGATGGCCCCTAAGGGAAGTGATACAGATGAACATATAAAGTTCTCGAATCCTCGAAGAAATCTGCTGTTGACATGAAGTCTAGGAGTCTGGAAGCTATTTGTTGCCAAGGCCAAAACACCTTTTTATTTGAGTGAAACAGGAGAAACAGTAAATAAAACAACAAAATAAGATCAACCCCCATCAAAACATAAAAACATAAATTATCAGTCTATTACACTCTTACCATAGGTACACTCTTAAGCGGCCTACACACTACACGTGCATTGCACGCCGTGCCATTTTTTTTTTATTGGCACGACGTGTTTTGGCACGGCACATTTTGCCCACACACTTGATCTTCAGTGTAGCCTGCAACGTGCTAAATTACATCGTCTGTTCGTACAAATGAAATGCAGAACACACACATGTTTTAAGGACATAGGACATGATTAATTGATTAATCATTAAAAATAGACACAAGGCAGCAGCACTAAGCCGCCTTAGTGCCTAGGTTAGTCCAGACCTTGCACCTCGCTGCCGTACAGATATACGCCGGCAGGGCACTTGGTTCACAATACTGTGGTGGAGGATGTATGCTCTATGATATATTATATAGAGATCTATGACTGCGTTTCGGGTCACGCAGCACATACAGGGCGCGATCCATTGTGTTATAATCTCGATGGTCGTGCCAATTATCAATTGTTTAAGATGGGGACGCCACTATGTGCGTATTTAATCTGTGTTGCAAATGGCCAAGACAAAATGCCGTTGATTCACTAATAAGAAAGTACTATTATAGGGTCAAACCCTGTCAAAAGTGGTTGAACTACCAGCACGTGGCACGGGGACCGCCTACACACTAGCACGTCAGAACGGCGTGCTTTGGCACGGCACGCCAAAAATCAAACTCGTTTTGATTTCCACCGTGCCATGCCAATGCACGCCGTGCTTGCACGGTGTTCACCACACACTTGCACGTTTCGTCAGTTTTTGGCACGACGTGCTTGCACGGCCATAGGTACCCATAACGCACAAAGATTTACGGAATAATGCAATTAAATTTACTTGATCGTTCATTACAAAATGACGTGTTAATTTGGATATTTGATTTAATGAACATTGTGAGCAAAGAAATCCTTATCTTTTCAAAGTACCATAGTCTTCTTTGCTTATATTATTCCCAAGTTATTCAAATGACTTTAAATTACGTAAAGATTATGCATCCGCTATTGAAAGTAATGCATTAGTTTTCGAGAATAACGAACTGAAAATATCGATAGAGATGAATAGCCATGGAAAATATTTAATTAATTCCACAAAAGTGCACAAAAACTGTAAACCCCCGAGCGCATTGCTTCCCGCTTATTGTCCAACTTTTAATTTTTACTGCAAAAAACTCCGATGGAATTTCTATTGAGTTGCATTAAATGATTCCCCATCAGGTTCTCAATTAGTTGAAAAGCCTTCGGTGGAAAGTTTTATTGCTATATATATAATTATTTATTTTACTTTAGTTGAAATTTTTCATGTGTATTGAACATGAATTTGTTCAGTATTGTTGGTGTCGATATTTGCTAATAGTGTCACCAATGATAAAAATAGGTTTAACCCAGAATTTAGAATTTTTATCAGCCAAAAATACCTGAAAAACCTATTTTCACATCTATTCTTGAAAATTTAGAATGCAACGTTCGAAATGATATTATTAACCGTAATTATATAATGTACATTAAATCAATAATATAGAAAAATAAAACCAACTATTTAATCTGGTGACCATTTCAGGCACTCTGTAGTTCACATAATTTGAAATTGTTGTACAATCAATACCAATACAATCAATTGACTAAGCAGTGGTTTTAATTAACTCATTAGATTTATGTACCTATAGCTACGACACTATTAATCTTATCAGATAAATAGGTTCGTAGCGTTATAGTTATGTTATTACATAATATAATAGATAAACGAAAATGTAGGCAAAAACTATTCAAACTTTACACAAGGAAGGACAATTTGGGATGTGAAAGGTCACCAGCCTATGGACTGCAGAGGACCGTTAACATATCATGTGGCTAATGAGAGAAACAGACAGTAGCTAGCGGCATCGCCTGCTTGTCACTCATTACAATGGGCTAACTGTAAACTAAACACTGTGTATACTGTTAACTGCTACAACAATGAGAAACACAGACAGCATGCGTGTATAATCATGTCACAGCTTCCACAAGAATTGCGCAAAGAATTGGTAAATAGAAGGTAAATTGTTGTCAAGTATAAGGGTCTTAAAAAGAGATGCCTCTATTGGAACCGAGGGATGCCTGTGAAAATGAGGTGATGTATCAAACCTAACCTAACCTAACTTGCAAAGGGGAAATTAACGGGCGGGCATTAATTGCGCCAACTGACCTGAGTCAGGTAGTCGGGTATTCCTGGGAGCCACCCGATACGTTCCTTAACCAAGCAAAGTGGCGGCCCTCTTTGACTGTTTTATTGAGTAGGTTAAGTTAGGTTAGGTTAAGATAGGTTAGGATAGGTTAGGTTCGGATGACACGTAAACAAAGACATTCCTTCTGCCGGCAACTCACTCCTACCTGGCTGGGCTTGGCGCAACTAAAGAACATTTTTTTGAGACGCTTTGAGGACTTGGCGCAATTAAGGAACTCTTCGGCGCAATTAATGCATGATCAATTTGACTCTTTCTGAAAAGACTCGCAAGATATTGTATTACCATGATGCGTTGGTTATAGTATATGTAGTGTGTGATCTACAAACGCAGCAAAGACAGTTGATACACAAATGTCAGGTGCGAACTGGCTAACCTTCAACAACGGTGTTCAGCATTGCACAATCCATAACATCTGTTTTGATAGAAATTTCACATGGCGAGGCCTTGCGAAACTGTCGTTGAAGTACTAAAGAGGCCGCTTTAATCATTATGTAAGTTATATAGATTGTCTTTAAGAAAAATCAATACATGAAAATTAAAATCCTCCAATAAACTACAATAAATACGCAGTAAGTGGTACAGATCCAAGGGTATAAAAATGTTATGCTGCTTACTGCCAGTTACCACCTAGTTCAAACAGAAAATTAGCTATAATACCTTTTCGTAGATAACTCCATCGTCCTATACTTAATGATTTAATTCGCAATACATCGATGAAGTAAAATAAAACAAACTTCTATGAACTAAATTTTAATTTATCTCATAAGGGACGTAATAATTGGTCCTAGCAGAGACCATAGACCAGTCCTAGCATCCATCTTTTTGGTAAATATTAAATTAGTGTAACCCGCTATTGTTGTAACTGGTGAAGCCAAAATAACGGAAACCCTTAGAGAAAGTTTCAGAGGTGAATGCACTAAAATTCTATACTACTTAAATATCGAAGAACAAAATAGTTCTTCATTAAATATTTTAAGCTTCAACGCTTTTAAAATACCAGTAACCAAAAACCCGTGCATTTCAAAACATAATGAATGCGATCGTATGTCGATTTGTACTTAAAATGCTATCCAAACATTCAAAATCCATCGGTTTTACTTTCTATTCGTTCGAGTGAAACGATTATCCCGTACACGAGGCTTTCTCCTTCATTCTAATTGTTGAACGTCTTCTGTTCACACGATTGCCAAACTTACACTTCACTCTTCCTCTAAGCAGACCTAGATTAACGAGTTTTATAACAAAGCCCAGTAGGTCATGAGAATCGAACTATACCGAGGTGAAAGCGCGGGGAACGTATAGTCAAAATTGTTTTAAACTGTTTATTAAATTGTTTTAAAATGTGTATGGACAACGTTATATTGTTTGAGGGACACAACAACATGGTCATTGAATTTGGATACACGACTACACAGTAGATACTTTTTTTTAAGAAGTTAATTTGCAAAAATATTAGTACAACCAGTTTCAGTTGAGTTAGGTATTGCTAAAAAATGTATTTTTCATACTTGTAAATAAAATGTTTGAACTATCTTTACAAACCTTCAATTATGCAGTAGTTTCAAACTCACGATTGTAATCGGTCGAATGTTTTACATGACGTACGACCAACTAATTTGGTAAAACCAGCTTAGATTATAGACTGGATAATGGAACCTGCCTCATGGCCATCCAACTAACTGGGGTCTGGCCAGTGTCCCATGTAGTCGAAGGGTCAAGCGATAGGTTCTACCGTACAGACTATAATAGAAAGTAATACGATCTTGACAACATTGTGTGTAAAGTTACAGATACATTGTGATATTACATCTGCCTATTTGTTCAAAACCATTACAGATTTCAAGTCCGAATAGTTTGTTAATGTTTTAAATTTTTAAATTGAGGCTCGAAGATGTGTTACGAATCTGACATTACAACACCTACACCTTTGAGCAAACGTTTCTGAACTAGTCAATTACAAATACTGAATTACTTTTCACAACCAACATATGCAAAGTAAACCTAGAATGGCGTAGAAATATGTACGATCTACGAAACAAAAGCTACTTTCCCTTTAAAACGTCAATATAAGGACCACCGGTTAAGCTTACATAAAGTACGTATTTATGTACACAAACCGTGAGTGTAACATAAATCACTAATGGTAATTCCTGTGATGTCATGGAAGTGGACAACGTGGTTAGATCATCACTCCAACTGTCGGAGGTGATGTTACTCGGGAAGCAGAATCATCAGAAGAATTAACAAGCCTATATCGTAGATAATGATCAGAGAACCGGTCTCTCATGTGCTGCAAATATTGGTAAGTAACTCAAATAGAAATACTGTAAAGTTACATTTGTTGAAGGACTATACAACATTGAGGGACGTGACGAAGTGGGATTGCATACTAACACGATTTACAGCTATCTTTGCAGATTTAATTGAAACAGATTTTATAAGCTATAGGAGGTCATGAATTGTGGATATTTATAGGCATGCACTGTGGATGCCATGCTCCCTGGTGTGGATTAACGTCGCACTAGTGAGTACTTCGACTATCCGCAGTACTATCCTGATAATTAGACCAATTCGTTAATTACAAAAAATGTGGTTCGGATTCCACTATAAAATGTAGGCCCCATAGTTGCCATTAGCTGTATGGGCTATAATTAACAGCTGCGTCTAAGGAACATCCTACACTCATCCGTCACTCATATTTGTGTTAAAATACGCACATAGTGGCGTCCCCCTCTTAAATAATTGATAATTAAAATAAATGTACTCTTTAACACAAGCTCAGTATTATACAGTTATTAAATTACAGTTATTTTAACACTAACCGATCTCAATTGATAAATTGTAAGCCTGAAAAACCGATTATGATCTAAATACAGCTAAAGAATGTGTATAATGCATTCCGTGTAGCTTTTAAAATAACATTGTTTTAGAGATTTATCCACAAAAGCAACACGTGCCCACCGATAAGGCAATATGAATGCTAGCCAGATACTGCCCCAAATTTGGCCCACGTACAGCCAGGCGCCATAAACAAGAGGTACTTATGAAGATAGCTTAACAACCGCCATTTAGGCCTTATCGTTCGCATTTGGCTCAAAACGTCCACCAACGTAGGCGACTCCAATACAAGTGTTCTGCTACGGTTTGAATATTTAATCGCGGCAAAGTGTTGTAGTATTTACACCTCCCTTTGAACGTCTGCAGTGCAAAAGTCTTTTGGTTCTCTTGATTCAGAATTCAATTGGCTAATATAGAGCATCAATCTCTATTATAGAGATCGATGATATAGAGTAATAAATGATCCTGACTGATGAAACAGCTGATCTGAGTCAGTAACAAAGCCACACAGATCAACTCACACCATTCTACACTCATCCTTCACTCATATTTGGGTTAAAATACGCACCTAGATGGTGTCTCCGTCTCAATTCATAATAATAATAATAATAATAATAATATCGAATAATAAATAAATAATAACAACATCGAGCCTCAGCGATCTAATTTAATTAATTTCCAACAAAAAATGGAGCAATTAGTAGGTTATCATGATTACCTGGCTATCCCAAAACAACGAATGATTCTCAACATAACCACAGAAAACATACTACAATACTATAACCATATTAGTAGTATGTTATAGTATTTTATATTAGTGTTATATTAGTATGGTTACAGTAGTATGTTTTCTGTGACATAACCTACAAATCACTAGAGAGATTCGCCAAATAATGAAGCTATATGCATGTACCACACATCCGTATGTATAAGTGTCGGAAGGGCCAGGCCCGTAGCGTCATCATGAAGCCTAACAGTACCTCTGGCATGGGAGCGTCCATGTAGGCGCTATTGTTGAAACAGTAATAAGCGTTTTGTCTTTGTCTGGGCTACAATTAGAAAGATGATGAGAGAGATAGGAAACATACTGCGTGGAAGGATTTTCATTCTGGCAATCAGAGGCTAACATAGGAAAGCATGTGATGCAGGTACATGGGCATGCATTAACACATGAGTTACAAATTACTGTATTGTAGATTACCGGAGATAAATACAAAAAATGAAACTACAGGCTTTGTATTTTTGTCTTAAAACTATCAGAAGTATTTGTTAAACCCTAACTGAAAATTCAGTGCATGAATTCACCAGTAAATCAATTAAGCTCTCAATTAAACCCATGTATCTATAACTTATTTTCAATACGTCATCTTCGAACTCCCAAACGTGATACAATAACAAATGTAATAATTTTTTACCAAACAAAATATAATTTGTGAGTATGTGAATTACAGCAACATGTGGTGTCAAACAATTTGGACGGATACAATTATTTGTACAATTAACAGGATAACAGAAATATCAGATTCGCCAGTAGGACAAGGCCGACTAGTAGTTAATCGCAGATGGCAAATCAGTAATCGCCAAATAATCTCAGGCCGGCATCCATCCCCTGAAGGCCTTCGGTAAATTGAGAGAAATCACCTGCGATGACGACATTTGAGTATTTATTTATCAATTTCTTCGACCATCTATTTACGTCGGTTGGAATGTCAATTTCGATAATCCATGTTGGACACTAGGATGGGGTTATTACGAAAGAAACATCATGTTTGCCAAGGTTATTTGTCCGAAAATCACTATAAGTTTTAAGTTAATCGACAATATTCCGTATTTTTTACATAGACAAGAATCCCTGCGTACCTACCTACCTTATATTAGCAAAGGATAATTACTTTGGGGTATACATAAACACTTAATGGAGTTTCCCGGTTTCCTAACGATTTTACAAACCTCCAATCTTATTACTAAATTATACAATAAAACCATAACCGAACATAGAGTAAACAAAATCGTATACCTTTGCACACTAAATGTCTCTCTCCAGTATTTTTAGAAAGCATTTTGATCTTTCCCATGTTTAGTATTTATCGGTATGAATTGTGGATAATTATAGGCATGCACTGTAGATGCGATACTCCCTGGTGTGGATTAAGGTCCGCACTATTGAGTAGGCCTACTACGACTATCAGCAGTACTGTCCTAATAATTAAACCTATTCGGTAAAAATGTGGCTCTGATTCCACTGTGAGTCCCTTAGTTGCCGTTGGCTGCATGGCTATTACTTTTTGCTTTAATTAACAGCTGTGTCTAAGGAACATGTCGGCTTAAGTCACTAACAAGACAACAAGATCACGCTACTCACCCTACTCTCATCACCATTCATACTTGAATTGAAATACTAACACAATAGAGGAACACTATCGAAACTTTTTGTGAACTTTTGGAAACAAAATGATTTGGTCAGATCCGTTTTGAAAACTACGATCCAAGAGGTTCATGAACTACGAGAATCGTATAGTAAGAAATCATTTATATAGTAAACTTAAAATCAAAACAGCCTCCAGATTGTACAATAAAAGTAAACTTGTTTGTACACTTTGACAACCTACCTTACCATGACGCGGCTCAGGCCATCCAATTATGGTTTTAGACACTCGGTCACTTAGACATTTAGACACTTGGACACAAGACACTTGGACACTCCGACACGCACTAGACACTCGGACGTCTGACTACAGACTACGGTGTTGGGAAAGTGCGGACTGCGGACTGAAGGTGGAGGGGACGCCTTCGAACGGCTGTCGACTGTAGGTGTGTCAGCAACCTAGTTATGGGTGCTGAGTAACCAAACAATACAACCAAACAATGCGACGCGCAATTTTAAACAATTTTCTCTAAGTTGAGATGCAAAAATATACGTGAGGTACACGTAAATTCAATAGGGTTTGAAACTTGGTTGCGAGGCAAAACGGAAAAATACAATGTCTTTCAAAGATTGTGTTTGCTTAAAACAGTTGTTAGGTGAATAAAACTACTTAATTTACAATTTAAAATTTGTTGATTGTTGATGTACACCATAGTTATTGGGTTGCATTAAATCTCAAAAAAGTTCCTTTATTGCACCAAGCCCTCAAAAGGTCCCCAAAAATGTTCTCTAGTTGCGCAAAGCCAAGGCCAGGTAGGGGTGAGTTGCCGGCAAAAGGAATGTCCTTCTTTATGTGTCATCCTAACCTAACCTACCTAACCTATCCTAAACTAACCTAATCAATTATACAGTCAAAGAGGGCGGCCACTTATTAGATCGGCTAAACTTTAAATTGAAAACTTCAACAATTTCTTTCATATTCATAAAAAATAATTTATAAATAAAAACCTTTTTTAAAACAAAACGTTTTTAAACACACTAAAAAGTAGAAAATAATTTATAAATATGTGGAGAGTATAAATACTTGTAAGATTTAAAACGAAAAACGTGGGGTGCATGTAATAGATAATTTACAATCATTACCTTCACCTATTAAACTAATGTATTATTATCAATTGCGTGCACCCCACGTTTTTCGTTTTAAATCTTACAAGTATTTATACTCTCCACATATTTATAAATTATTTTCTACTTTTTAGTGTGTTTAAAAACGTTTTGTTTTAAAAAAAGGTTTTTATATAAACTTTGCCAATCCAACGATACCATAAAATCAACACATAAAACAACAACGTTCATAACATTTTTAACTACGCATCCGTGGTTAACAGAGAATTTATTCAAAGCAGGTTCGGAATCTGAAGGTTGTCTGTGCACTAGACTCGAGCGAGAACCAACATCCGAACTATTGGTTGAAATTAAAACTTTGAAACCGTTAAATGAAAATATTCAAAATTCTTGATAGAACTGTGTTTACAAAATAATTACAAGAAAACTAACCTATACCACGCAATACAATGTAATGTATACAACATGTTTAACCTTGGAATAAGATAGTAGTAGAATAGGGGTGATATGTTAGAAGATAGAGCATGAGTAAGATAAGATTGGGAGGATAAGAGGAGTATAATAGGAACTCTACACAAAGGAAGTGTACTATGGTCAACGCCAAAGGGAGATATTATTTTCCACGCCCAATATGCTAAGGAGTCTCAACTGTTTCAATAAACAGACTTGTAAAGAATATTTAAACTCTTTAGAGTTCGTTCATAATTGTTACCATGGACAAATAAATACGAATACATGGATTACGTCATAAATCCTCGGTACTAAAACTACAGTTTGTGTGTAAAGCTCAATGGATGCGGTTATTGTTACGTAGTAGCATAGATAAAACATACTAAAGGAGTGTTTTATCTATGATAGTAGTTAACACAGACATCACGAATATTATAACAGAAGCTGTATGGATCATAATGATAAACAAATTATGCTATTGGCCCCATCGAGGTAGACTTCTACCTAGAAGTCTACCTCGATGATTGGCCCCTATGAATGTTTCGATTTCAAGCAATCTCCCTTCGTAATTCTACAACAACCCCGCCGCAGCAATCCTGCTGCGTTGGCATAAGATTTTATGAAAACAGGATTATTTTTACTCAAGTTATCGCAATTACGCACACAAGGTGAATGAGGTGGTTTAATTCTTAATTAATAATTCAAACTGATGGTGTTTTTGGTGTTATATACCATGAGATCTAAGGAAATTAGTTATTCCTAAAATGGGAAACTTGCTAAATATTCGAAGTACCAGCAAAGCAACAGTTGTCTTAGTGTAGTTCTCATATCTGGCCTATGGCTGGTGTAGGGCCCAATATTTATGGCCTTGCGTTTTTTATGCTCTACGTTCCTTTGTACGTTACGCCCCGTCTTGGGTATAAATTTCCCTGGATGAACGCTTTTTGTAAATTACCTTACATATTTCAGACAAAACACTTTGAAGATATTATCGTAATTTTTTGTTGTGTGTAGACATAAAACAAGACTAATGAACACGACAGGTTTATCTAATCTGTAGGATGGAATTTTAGGTAAAAGCTCGATACAAACGTTTATAGTATACAAACGTTTAAAGTAAAATTTTAGTATACGCACGATAGTTCATACTCTTATTGTTAAAAAATGTCAATCAATCAAAGTCGAATATCTTTCTGCCTCAAAGATAATCAAAATTTTCATACAACTTTTTAGACTCGAAGCAGAGGGCCAATTCAGAACACGTGGTGATTCGAAGTAATAAGTAATTCAATCGTAAACCAGTGATCGGTTTAAGCGACTATTTAATGTGAAAATATATGGCTCAGAAGATTTAAAAGGATTCAAATTCATATTATTTTCCAAGAGAGCGCACGGTTGTGAATCGTTGAGCATTGATTATACTGACGGAGTCAATGAAACCAAGGTACGAATTGATTTATAAATCATACAATTTGACTATTGAGACCTTGTGTTAAAACAAATTGGATAAAACAACTTCAAGTTTTGTAGAATACCCAACATATTTACAATAAAAACTGAGCGATGAGTAACTGTCACAATACTCCCTCAGATTTTTAAATAAGTAGGTACAGAACTATTGGCTAACCATATTGGATCGGGAACACAAAACAAGAGTACAAATAAAACTAGATACAAACTAAAAGTAGACCAAACTGGGAGAAAACGGCCAATGAAGGTCTCCAACTTTACCCATAAATTGAACACATTGTTATCTGCCTCTACACGAACCAATCTCAACACACATCGTCTCACAAAGGAAGATATATCGTCCACTGTGATTACAATATTACATGATTATACACCAAACAATAATGAAAATCGCATCTGCTAATAATATTTTTTGATTGTTATTTAAGATTAGTTTTCAGTATAACATTTCTGAAAATTAAAAAAAAAACAAGTTAGTAGAAATAGAAGAATGAAGCACCTGTTATAATCCTTCGAACAATCTCAAATATTAAAATAAATTTTCAGTTTTAGATATATTCTCAATCCTAAGTCTAATAACTGATGGAAATGGTTTTGAAAACTATTGATGCTGTTACATTTTTTAGAAAAGGACAATTATGTAAAAGTTTCAAATTATATATTTTATGATTAAAATGTTTTATGTTTTTCGTATGGAAGTTCGTAGGATTTTGGTTTTATTCAGTAGTGGTTTTTAATAGTATTGTCACGAGCACTTTTCAAGTAAAAATTGAAGCATCAACACAATAAAAAAAATATGTATAAGAAAATAAAACAGAGAATTACAGGTAATGTGAATATTTCGTGCCTTTAACTATGGTTTTTCTCCTTTTCATAGAACTTTATTGAACCTGAAACACTTAAATTCTGCAAGACATGTTTGTACTATAAAATTGTGTACGCCCATACACCACTGATCACAAATGAAAAAAACATGTTTTCTACAGATTAAAATAATGTATGGGAAGAAAGCTAAGACAAATTTCCTTTTATTTATAATTTTAAACGCATATCCTCATAGTCATTAGTTTACACCAAAGGCAGTAGCTAACAGTTCTAACCGGTAATTTTTCACTCAATGAATATTCTCACAGAGCACTATGTTCTGCTGCAGTGAAATGTAATAAAATGTTCAAAACAAATTCACTACCGACAGTGGCACGACATAAAATATATGTTGCAAGTACATGAGGGAGATGTTCAACATGGAACGTAAAACAAGAATATATATTTACCTATTACGCAGAGTATTATAACAAATAAACAAACCATAGTTTTAAACAGCAAATTAAGTAGCATCATAATGATGCATAGGCCAGCAAGCAGTGGAGTAGCAGCAGTAATGCTGGTTAATTGAATTAGGTTCCGTTGCAAAATTTATAGCGTCAATATATTACATTTTGCATGAAATATTGTCAAAACGTGGCTACTACAGGTTACTTTAGCAAAATTAACCACGAAATGTAAAATATTTCGACATTTATTTTTGTTGCCGAATTTAATATATATATTTGATAACACTTAATAATGTAGCAAGCCATTAAATCTATTAATTATTAGGCCTATATTGTTTTAAAAACTAATATCTCACTAAAATTATTATAAGATCGCGTTTAAAGAACGATAATTATTAATATAAAACGTTATATTTACCAACAGGAACTGATCCGTTACCTGGAAAACAAAACATACAATTAGCAGATACAGGTATATTTATATTTTCTTGGATTGACACAATAAGTTTGTTAGTATTTAGTACCCTATACATTATAAAAAATTAAAAGGGTGATGATAAAATAGTCAATAAAAAAACACTAGTTACAAGAATAATTTGTAATTTCAAACAGCAAGCACACTAGTGTTTTAAATTACCACAAATACTGTATTGGCTACAGTAGCAAGTATTTTCTGAACAAAGAATATATATATAAAAAAAAAAAAAAAACTAGTGACTTGCACATTTTCTATTGCAAGAGTTTTATGATAAATGATCAATTAGCCTGTATGGATCCATGTAACCTGTGGCTGTGTTAAATGCGACCTCCTCATGGTAAATGGGTTGTTAGCTTTATAGGCTTAATGAGTCCACGTTGTAATGACACCCATTGATAACGATCATCGAGGTAAATAATGGTTGAGTTGTAATTTAATGACGAATATTAATTTAATTTTTTAATGGCAATTGTGAATAAATAAGTCAGTCACACCTTATACAAATGTATGTATACATAATAATTAAGTGATCACGTTAAAATATTGTAATAAAAGAAACGGTATCAGCCATTTGACACATACTTTCTCCCATTAGCTTGTGAACAACATTTATCTTGGGTAAGCGGTGGGAGTAATTAAGATTTTAAAAATGGAAAATAACAAAAGTTTCGATAATTTTGAAACCATAATTTATATATAAAAATTGGTGGATGCGATATGTTGTTAAGAATTATAAGGACCTTCACATGCTAATTTCAATCAAAAGCCGCTTTTTAGAAAATACGATTTCCTTTATTTTATGTTTTTGTAATGGTAAAATAACATAATTTACAATAACTTTTGAACCGAAATTTTTACAAGAATTAGAGTTCTATCCTTTTGTTCAGAATTTAAAAAGCTACAACATACCAATTTTTTTAAAAAATCGTTTTTTTTATCGATAAAATATGATTTTTCCGTTTTGTATGGGGTTTTATGAGAAAATCACCATTAAAATAAAAATTTTAAAAATGAAAAAAAAACCTTGTGATATAACGGATCAGTACCTACATACCTAATTTCATCAAAATCGGACCACGGATGTAGTCTGTAGCTCTGTGCACATCCTTACATACAGACATCTCTTCGAAAACCACTTTTTGGGGTCCAGGGGAACCCAAAACATATATATTGATTCAAAACTCAAACTCGAAAATTTTGACGAAAACTATGTATAGGGGGAGAAAGTAAAATGAACATTATTAAAATATTGTATGTTCACTTGTTAACATGGAATACTTAAGTGGACATCTTGTTTAAATTGAACAGCTCTTACCATTTCTCACTGTAAAGAATATGGTTGATATATATGTTTCGTACTATGATATCAGGTCGAGTCATAAAAAAGCTAAAGTCGACAATGCGTTGTCATTTAGTTACGATAGAAACTATGTTGTACAAGACAGGATCGGGGGTATAAAATAGTCCACTTCATCAGTGACTCAATTAATACAAGCTATTTTCTTAATTTGATTCATATTTCCAAAAACTACAACATTGTAATGAAACTTCACGATAGTGTATTTTGCAAAGGGTCAAGCGTTGGAAATGAGCTAAACGGTACATTCGATGTCTTGATCTTAATCAATTGTATTTATATTATAGAACTCAAAGTATTTGTTAAGGCCTTTCATACAACTTACCTATAATGAAACTTTTAGGATGTATACGTTGTTATTTTCTACAATTTTTATGTAATAAATTTAAAATAAATCGGGTAAAAATGTAAATTCGAAAAATACAATTAGAACACGACTCCAAACTCATTACCTCAATATACGAATACGCTGTATTCTTACGACAGACAATATATACACGTATATTTGTATATACCTCGTGTATATACAAAACACTGGGAAGGTTGTTGACTCTTTAGTTGGCTACGCTTTCCCCCTTAACTATTGGCCAATCCGTAGCCAACAGCCATACTGACAATATTGCCAACCTCCTGACCACCGCCTTACAATCCATCAATCGTTATGTATACGCGTCGGTAGTGATGTAAATTACCCAGGTATTTAAAACTTGGGGTAAATACCCTGGGTATTTACCCAGGTAAATACCCAAAATCCATAAATACCCGGGTATTTTGGGAATTTATGAAATCCATTGAAATTCATTTATATTTACCCCTAATGTTATTGTTATCATTACATGATAAATTAGGATAGTCTATAACACCTTTTACAGTAACTTGAAGCTTTGCTAGTACCTTTTATTCAAGATTTAGCACCTTTTTTTTAATAATACATAAAGTTTCTAAATAAGCATGGGGTTTCGTGTCTTAAATCGAGTAACATCAGTTAAATTTAACTTACTAAAAAATAGTATATTGAAAAAGGCTGTGCCTATTTAAATTTTTATCATTTTATAAATTTATAACTAATTAAATAACATTAACAAAATTATTTTAATTTATAAATATTCAGGAATTGTTGCGTATTTATGATGCAAAATTTTTTATTGTTTAAATGGCTTGGAAGGCTAGACAGACCTAAGGCCTGATTGACATAGGCAGAATGGCAATATACTAAAAGTAATTAAACATTTTTGTGTTACCGCTTACTTGGAAACGATAATATAATTGGATAAACCTACTAAAAAAATGTATCTCCTGTTTTTTGGTCTAACTTAATATAATTTTGAAAGATTTATTGTGCTATGGATTCAAATGTTTTGTATAACAAGTTTATAAAATTAGTTTATTTTTATTTTGATACTATTGATACCAACAAAAGATCAAGAACAAAAGTATTATTAAATCCTGCCATCCTACAGATTGAATTTTAATTATTTTCTCAAGTTGTTTACACATAGGCGACTACTATGTTAAATTTTCCTGTCTTTCTAAATAATAATTATTACTTTGCAAATTATTATTTTTTTCACTTTTAATAAAATAAGTTCATCTATTTATCATAGAAATTAAAAAATCATGAGTAGTCAAGACCAGTGCAACCATGCAACCAGGGTTTTTATGCCGATTACGCTTTATGCTCAGTCCTGGATATTTATGGCGATTATACCCAGAAGTAAAATGCTAGTAGTGACCATATGAAATTTTGTTTAACACATTAAATCATCATTTTACTATCCTTACAGGGTAATAATTGCAAAAAAACATCTAAATCTTTTCTAACTTTAATAAAAACTATAAATACCCAGTTCTTGGGTATTTACCCGGGCCTGGGGTAAATACCCGGGTAAAAACCCAATTTATATTTACCTACCCACTGGGTATTTACCCGGCCCACATCACTACGCGTCGGTAATCCAGATTCATCCATAGTTATGTATATGTGTCGGTAATGTTGATTTATTTATCTTTATGAATAAATGTCAGTAATTCAGATTTATCAATTGTTATGTATGTGTCAGTAGTGCAGATTGTCTCGTATTACTTGCCTTAATTGCAAAACAATCTACCAGTAGACCTTGTATGGTAATTTAAAATGACAATTTTTAATTCTTATTGAAGTGGTTAAATTCTTCTCAGTTTTGCAATAAATTAATACAAGTATTCCTGAAGTAATGTCGTGTAATGTTCATGATGTAATCATTTTGGGCTATTACCTAGGGAAAGTGTAAAAATAATAATTCAGGCCGTCTGGAAATATTCTAATACGAATACTGTACGATTTGTATGAAGCAAATATCAGAAATTGACTTCATTACATTTTTATTTCAATAATACACAACATATTATCCTTGAATTAAATAATATTTCCTGTGTTCAAAAGTAAAATTTAAGTCAAGTAAAGTTGATTTTACAGACAAAATAAAAAAAAATTATAGTTGCATACTGTAAACATATAAAATTGTAATGTATAGCAAATTTTTAACAATAAACTTACCAAACAATTCCGCTAACAGAAATTAGATTAATATGCAAGGAAGGCAAGACTTGGTAGAACACAAGTTGAGTGCACTATCTGGATGAAAATGTATGCAAACAAGAGGAGAAAAGCAACGTAAACAAACAAGGTTTCCTCAGTTTAAATGTTGTATACAATCAGCTGACTGAATATTCAGCTGGGTGTTCTGCATACGTCATCATTCTACAGAATGCAATTATTGTTTAAATTGTTACATTTTCATCACTAAGTAAAGTGATTCTTTTCGACATGTTCATTTATGGGACGATGGTTTAAAATACACTTTTTGTCCGTGTTATGAACTATTTTTGTCCATGGACAAATAGAATTAAATATACAGACCGACATCAGTGCTGCGATTTGCACAAGTTCTGGCGTCCACCGCTAGGAGCACCGTGTAGTTAAGGCTCACGTGCTTACTACACGACACTCCTAGCGGTGGACACAAGAACTTATGCTAACCAGAACACTGCTGTCGGTCGATATTTAATTATATTTGTCTATGATTTGTCATATTGCACCATTATTTAAGCAAACTAAATTACATATTAATATTCAACCTAATGATAAATAATACAATATTTTCATTACTCGGTCTGTAATATTTTATCAAAATTAATTAACAGATACTGATAGTCTATAGCAATACACTTCTAAATATTTAATTAAGTCTATTTGTAGTTTACATAACAATTCACGTTCTTTTAATTAAATCACCGACAAATGAAAAACCTCCGTTAACTAATTTTACCAACGCCACCGCGGAGCTAAATAGTAGCTGGAGAAGTACAATTGAATTAAATCCCAGTTGTTTTGTTGTACAAGTTTAAATGTCCTTAATCCCCATGCAGCCTTTTAATGCTTCGTTAAGACCGGCCTATCTTGGTTTCGTCTTAATTATACAGCCTTTATGAAATGAAAGCGTACAAAAGCTTAAAAAAACCCCCGTCCAGCGTGTTAAAAAAGATAATTAAACCTACGCTACTTCTGGAATTCAAGAGTTTAATTAACTAATAGGCAAAGACATTTATTGACTAACTTGAATAATTAAAAAAATAATCCGTATAGCACGCAGTATGTCATTTACACAAATTTACACTAAACATTGTAAGTAATTATGTAAAACTCATTTTAACACGATATCATTATACAGTTAAAGTGTCCTTTAATGTACATCAGTGAGTGTTGTATAACATTTATTTTTAATTCTAGTAATGAACCAATTTTAATAGACGTCGTGTTTTTAGTTTGAAATTGATTTCTGATGCTGGTTATATTATCAATAATTAAACTTGGTTATAAAAACTATCAAAGATAATTAAATACAGCCCTGGATGAAGTTAGTGTACAAACTTTAACTAAAATTTCTATAACTCGTTATTAACTGACCAAATTATTTTCCGCACATGTTAGACAATTTCCAAACGGTGCGACATATTTTAAATTTAGTGTAGAACAGAAAATGAAAGCTGATGGTTTTAACATTAAATCTGCATTATGGTATATTATCAGAATATTTCCAGACGATTTCAATATCGACTATCGACCCCCGAACCGAACTGTTTAACCGCCTACAACCCTTGTAACCCTCGTATTCAGTATGTATACTCGCCTCCAGTGTAAATACATGGTTGTTTCCGCATCATACCTCTCTCTCAGTACATGGAACAATTCGGTGATTTGGAGATTTAAACTCATAAAATGGAATGACATATTCATTCGGAAGAGTATATAGTCAAAACTACCAATTCAACCTGGCATCGAAATTTCCCCGATTTTCATTAGGTACTTTGTACATTTATAACTAGGTATATGTAAAAGTTAACTATTATAATCAAAGGTACTAGATAGATATCTCACATGTATCGCCTAATTGTTTAATATGTGTCTTTCATGGCGATTTTTTTATATAAAAAATTAATCATTAAAGCTGTTTAAGTTGGTTCTGAGCCAGTAATACTTTACATTTTCAAATGTTTGAAAGTTTCATAAAAAAACACACAAAAATAAAAAAAACTATAGTTTACCTCTGATAAAGAATAGGCCTAAACCCCGAATTCCAAAACCCATTAAAAATCTTACCAAAGTAGATAGAACGGAGATAACATTAAAATAAACAAATATGAAATATCTATATATTAATAGGCAAGCATGTTTCTTTAAAACCTTTTTTCTCAGCTCGTGTGAATCGTAGGGAAAATCTACGCATACCGTTGGAAAGCTATTTTCCTGTAGGTGTGCAGAATCCCTTTATAAATTTAAATAGGCTCAAAGATAAGCACAAAAAATGAGTTTAAAAATTTGAAAAAATTAACATGGATCTTATGCGTTGCTATGCTGGTTACGAAATAACAACGAAATATAAACAGAAAATCAAAACAAATGGAGGAAACTCCAATCACATGATTTATTTACAGTGTGGGGTGAAAATAGATAAGTGAGTACATTACATATTTTTGGTCGAGTTTCGACCACTGGACGACCTCTCGTTTCTATTAATACACGTTCAGATTTACTATCTGAGTAAAAATATGGAAATAATAATCGACTTCTGATACTACAAGATAGTAGTAGTGAATTCATCAATTTCAGTCCTGACAAATTAAACATAACATAGACAGTGCATATACAAAGAAGAGATTTTAACGAAACAATAATTTCGAAATGCCTTAAAAGAATACTTTATAATTAATGGACGCAAATTCCAATACTGAACAAGAACGCATCGTGAAAGCGCTTATTGCACAATATTTTGTTATACTATCCATGTTAACAAGTACTGTATATGTATAAAAAGCAAAAGAGACAAAAACAGGTGTGACAAAGGAAACGGTAACAATACGAGCTAACAAAGCAGAACAATTATCTCAAACACGACACAATTAGACTGATTATGGTTTATTTGAGCTAATTGAGGAAAGGAGTTGATTAGAATGCAAACAAGCAATGAAGAGTGAGTTGGACAGGACAAGTGACAGATTATTTGACGATAAGAAAACCCATAAAATGGATAACGTCTTATGTTACTGGACCTTTGAGAGCGTATTAAATTAATAAGTCAAAGGCTAGGGGGCGAAGCCCTAAAGGAAAAAACCTTTTAGAAGCCTGAAATTCACCTCACAACTAGACCTAGGCTTTTAAATGACACCTCACTCGTAAAAATCGGTTACTTAAAGGGGATGTGATGGAGGAATTATTTATTGATTTTTCTAGGAGGAAGTATCTAAAATCTTTTGGTACTGTCCAAACCTATTTTATGTGTTGTCGGGGTTCGAACCCGTGCCTCCCTTACCAAAGTCCGAGACTAGTAACACGCCCAAATAACATTTAATATATTTCTAGCATAGACTAACTAAACAAAAATTTTTGATTGAAACCAAATTTTAACTGCTGTATCCCCTCCGTGTGTCCGAATTTGATTTAATTTGGATTCTTGGAGTTAATTAGAAATTAGGATCGAGTCGGATATTTCTTGAACACTTCAAGGTACAACAAACATCACCCGTCACAATAACCATGTCTCTGTCCCGCCATACCCTGAATATTCCATGACATCTCCCTCCACACCGGCTATAGTTGCATATTTGATGTCTTGTCCCACCATGTTAAAGTTGTGGCACACTGTACACGAGTGTATGACATTCCTATTCTGTACTGTTGCGAATATTTTCTATGATCATCAATTTTAAACGTTTTCCATACTTATCGTAAGATACTTTTCGTTAAGATTTTTCTTAAACTAAATACCGTAATTATTTGTCTGTGTACGATCAACAGCTTCTTCATTAGTATTAAATACGTGTTGGAGATATTATACGAATAATAGCAAAACGCATTACGTTCTCCAATTGGCTTGTCAACAACACTTATAATGGGTGGGACAAGGCAACACTGAATAAACTTGGGTGGGAGTAACTATGATGTTTTGTAGTTAAAATCACCAAATTGCATTACCAAACGGTAATTTTTCACAACAATGAGGGTTGTACCATTTGGTTTATAGTTAAGATAATAATACATACTAGATTGTGATATATTTTAGAAAATCCGATGTTTCCATTATTTTACAGGTCATCAGTTATATAGTTACGAAAAAAATACAAATGCCTGGAGATGCCGAGGATTGGTACGTACATACCAAATTAGACACACTCAGACATCACTTTAAAAACAACTTTTTGGGGTCCAGAGGGGAGGACCTAAACATAGTTCCACCTAAAATGGAAACTAAAAATGTTTGACAGAAAAAAATACTTCCTCCAAAAACTACGTATGGAAAGAGAATGTAAAATATATGAATAGATAGCTTCAATCCTAAACAAATTGCACACAACTCACAACGTTTCATCACGAGCTATATTATCACCCGCAACGTTGTGTTTGTTGTTGACAACAGTGGACAAAACTGCTAAGTATTTTGTGCCGGAAGAGGCCAAACAAGAATGAATATCCGAACTGGGGCACGAGTGAAAGTTTATAATCCGCAAAGTAAAACTTATACAACCACTGGGACAACAGTAAAACAATTTATTGAATTTTGTGCGGTGAGAAAAAAATATGTGGTTAGTACTTTATGACGACAATGAAAACTTTAAGTTCTACAGTGAAAAATACGAAACAAGCTATGGGCAATAAACGTAAACAAATGACGTTTTTGGCCCGAATCGAAAGTAAACAAAACCCCTATTAATAGTATTAATTAACGTATGGTTTTGTTTACTTTCGGGCCAAAAACGTTATTTGTTTATGTTTATGATCCATACCGGGTATTTTTCTAGTATTCGTGTGCTGTTTCACCTTTTCGTATCCGTAGTACTTGAGTACCAATCACGAATACGAGAAAAATACCGGAATGGATCATAAACAAACAAATGCCGTTTTTGGCCCGAAAATAAACATGATTTAACATTGCTTAAATACGGCCAAAACATATGTTCAATGCTATTAGTATATGAATCGGGCCAACAACGTAACTTGTTTATGTTTATGATCCATACCGGTATTTTTCTAGTATTCGTGGTGCCAATCTTATTAACTTTTGATTCAGAAATAAATTTGCTCTTGAGGAAATCCTGCTGTCAAGTGTCTCACTATAATCAAACTTTGGTATCTTTTACTCTATTTTTTTTAGTGATGGTGTCATCATTTAATAGTTTTTAACGTGTAAATGTAGTTATCGTGTGCAAGTTGATTTAATTTTTTGTTCGAATCTTTAATCGTTGTTCATCTACAGAGAAATCCTAACAATGAACTTCCTCTTTGTACTCCATACCTTTGTTGCAAATAAAAAATAAAATGTTCGTATGTTTTCATACCACCGAAACTAAAGTTGCCGACAAAAAGTAAACAAAAGAAGTTAATCATTAAAGTTTTATAGAGCCCCAACCCTATTCCATTTAGCAACACAATTGAATTACCAAGTCATGAAACAGCGAAGTTTGAAGGATATTTTCCAACGCAGGGAAATGTTTCGAGCGCCGACGAGATTCAAGAAAGTAACTCAAGTGGTTTGGATTTATAGCTCCATAAAGTGCCGTTGAGCATTTATACTTCGCAAACTGATTCTTTACCTTCCGCCATAGCGCTCCCTCTTTCCCATGACTTCCATTAGTCGAAATTAATAGTGACCGAATAACGTTCACTATTCGATAACCCCGAAAATCAACGAATCGGCGGCAATATGTGTAATGCCTTTGTAAGAAATTGTCTAACAAATAATTTAAACAGGATAGTGGTAGAAATTTAACTTTTAGTAAAAAATTCTAAATAAGTTGTAGTTTTGCAAATTAATAAATTTTTAAAGTTCATATGTACTTTAATTATTTTACTTTATGGATTCAGCTTAGTATTGCATTCATTGTAAACAATGCTTGCAAATTGTAGTTACACCGGTAAAATGGAAGTTGGTCTTGTTGTTTCTTATATAACAGAGAAACGAGTCTTGCCCTTACGGTTTAGCCATTATCTCAAACTAGCCTATGAGCATACTGTATACAAATAGAATTAAGTATAGACCGACAACAGTGCTGTGGTCAGCATAAAATCTGGCGTCCACCGCTAGGAGTGCCGTGTAGTTAGGTAGCGTGTGCGCCTTAACTACACGGCGCTCCTAGCGGTGGACGCCAGACCTCATGCTAACCACCGGTTCGTAATTCCTCAGTTTATATTTAATTCTATTTGTCTATGCTATAAGGGTTGTTGATAAGCTGATGGGAAAAAAGTGTGTCACTTTGCCGATACTAAATTATTTTTAATTTGTTCTTTTTCAAGCTTCATACAAATTTTGCACTTCCAAAGCAATATTTACAAAACTAGCCTAAGGTCAAAATGGAAGACAGCTCCACTAATGTGTTGTATAATCATATCCCAGATGTAAAGGGCCTGCGAGACCTTAACATTTCCATTTATAACGCATCTGCTGCTTTCCTTTCACAAAGTTTCTCAAAGAAATGCATTGAATACGTTTGACTTGGAATAAACTAAAAATAGTTTAACATGGACGCTGGAACAATTTATGAGCATAGAAACCAAATTAGGTATCGTAAAAAAAAATATTTGCAGGTCCCTACTAGTAAAACATGTACACAATCTTTTGAAACTTTGTTGGATTTTTTTACGTTTTAGTACATTTCTTATATAGGGAATAAACTATTTTTTTTTTACTGGTCTTAGGGCCTATTTATGACAGATAGTGAAATTAATTGATAGTCCAATCATTGGTAACCGGGACCATAATAGATACGAGATCACACCTTTTACTGAATTGCATCACACAATCTTTAATATTGAGATAATATAAAAATATGATTAGGGCTAGCTGATTTGACCTCTGAGCCTATATTATTTTGAATGCACAGGTATGGGACATTTTGAGAAAGAGCCGTTAGAAAAACACTATAAGGTATGAGTCACTGAAGTGCCACCACTGAGTTGATTCATGACTCATCCAGAGAGAGAAACAAAGATGTAAGTGGGAGAAACAAATGTCAAGGTCAAGTAAAATACCCTAGCCGCAGCAAACCTGCAGACTAAGCAAATTTCCATTTACCTGGCTAGATTTCCACTAAAATATATACCCTTATAATTGTCACATTTTATTTTCTATTTAAATAACATTAATTTTGATGTTCACTTATGTTTGCTCACAGCCACCTCTAATACATTAAGATAATGTATTAGAGGTGGCTGGTGGTTTGCTGCTAAGGTATCCTTTGTTGTATGAGGTGTGTTGTTTATTGAAATGTTGATAGCTTAGTTTGAAATAAACAAAATTGCCAAATTTGATTAAAAGATATCCATAAACAAGTAAACTACAACAGTTTATTTATTCTCAGGGATGTGTTGGAGGAATCCCTGTGCTTGTTTTATGACATGACAAAGGCCTTTGACCTTTCTCTCATAGTAAGGGTACGTCCACGAGAAGTCAGATTCAGATTTTTGGCGCCGAGTGTCTGACTCCGTTGTGGTGGCCATAGTGCAAGCAGGTTAAGGTACCTGTCTGTGTTGAGAACTATTTAAGAGATAGGTACATACATATTTTCCCACAACTTCTTGCAGACGACAACAGGTGTTTTTTATATTTCAGGATGAGCTTGTACACCTTTATTTTAATCCTCTTATAAATTTCCACAAGTTAAATTGTTCATTTTATAAAAAGCAATATGACAAACAATTTAATAATTAAAGCAGCAGATTTAAAGTTCAATGTTGCTATTTTTTTTTTAAATGCACTTTGATGCGCTTATTGCAATTTGCTGGAATGTGTTGAACTTTTGATAGCAATTCGTCGATATCTATGGTTAATGTAATTAAACACTCAATACAAAAACAAAAATCAACAGTCCGATAGGCAGGTTGTCTGAAACCAGAATGAACAATTCATTCCAGTAAAAGTCTGAGTCAGACTGCCTGCGCGCAGAAAATTGGCACGACAATCTGACTCAGAAAACCAGCGTGCATTGTGGACTGAAAAATAAACTGGCAAATATTGGAATTAAAGGTAAGCCACTCCAATGGATGGCCTATCTACCTATCTACAGGACCGACACCAGATTGTAACAGTAAAATATTCAGGGTCTGATGGACTAACAAGAAACTACCGTTCTACAATTTCCCTTGTCATAAACACCGGAGTGCCGCAAGGCTCCAACCTTGGACTAGTATTAATTGCTTCTGGTCTATGTCAACGATTTGCCTGAATTTTTAACTGAAGGGGAAGTTCTCTTTGCTGATGATGTGAGTTACTTGGTGCAGGACAGTGACTTGGGTAGGCTAAGAGACAAGGCACAAACTGGCCTAAATGAAATGAGCTGATGGTGTAAAGAAAACGATCTTATACTGAATAGGGGTAAAACTAAGGCTAGATACAATTCTACAACCGTAAGAAGCCTGAAAACACTTCACTTTGCTTTGAGGCAGCTAGTTTTGTTGTAGATGACTTTATTAAGTATCTTGGTCTGACAATAGCCAGTGACTTAAAATGGCAAAACCAAGTGAACGCCACAGCAGCAAGACTGACAGCTGTGTGTCACATGGTACGTAGGCTGCAATTGACAGTTGATCAAGCTGTAGGCTACCTACTGTTGATAGTTTATTTTGGATGCTTCCATAACATAATGAATTACGGTGAGATATTTTTGGGGAATAGTCCTTTGGCGGTGTATATTTTTGCTTCAAAAACGCTTAGTAAGAACATTTGAGAGCGTACCTTACTTATAACATTGTTAGCCAACTTTAATACAAATAAAAATACTCATACTGCCTGCTCTGTTCATTCTTGAGTCTTCAGTGACAGTTAAAAAGAAGCAAGAAAATTTTCCAAAAATTCAACCAATCCATAACTATTCAATAAGGCAGAAGGAAATGTAACATGTAGCCTACCACAAGTTTCATCCAGTGTAGTGAGAGATGGACCAAGTCCTACATGCATAAGAATAGGCCTAATAGAATTTCAGCAGGTAAGGGAAAGTAAAGATGCTGAAGTTTTTTTTTTTTAATCCACGCAAAGAATATCTAACAATTAGCTTACTACTAAGTAGAAGAACTTTGCCGGTTCGATCTTTAGAAAAGTCTGTAGGCGTAGGCCTACCAGTATATAGCTTATTGATGGCTCGGAAGTCGGAACTGGGCCCTGATCATTGGGCTTTAAATAAATTATTCTGACTAGTGAAACAGCTGATCTTAGTCAGTAACAAAGCTACACACATCACCTCACACCATTCTACACTTATATTTCGGTTAAACTACACACCTAGGTGGTGTCCCCATATCAATGATTCATATTCATAGGCCTACCTAATTGATAATACGGCTGCACTTTACTTTAGGTCCTACACTCATTCGAATGAAAATATCGATCGATATACCTATCGATTAATCAATTGTTTCATTCGATGTATCGTTTGGTTAGTTAGGTAAGGTTAATATAACCTAACTAACCAAACGATATATCGAATGAAACAATCGAATAATCAATATTTTCATTCGAATGAGGGTATAGGACCTAAAGTAAAGTGCAGCCGATAATACATTTGCTGTGGAGGCCTTGCCTCATTGTAAATAATTGGTAGCCTACAATAACTTTAAAGACCAACATAAGTAAGTCTAACCCAAAACTTATGCTTTATTTATCATAGACTACTATTGACTTATACTGTTAACTATTTAGGTTAGTTGACACGCGAATCCGTCCTATCTGAAGTGGATTCCAAAAGCCTATAATGAGTCAATCTTTAAACTAGCTTACAGAGAATTACAGTTTAAAAGCCAAGGTTCAAGTAGGGACTAGCCCATAGATTCAGAGCGGAGAAGTGTACAAACAAATAAGTTACAAGCTAACTAAGAAGGATTAAGTTTAAGACAAAGTAGGATATGAAAAAGATAGATTTAAGTATATAGTCTATTCATACTCTCTCGCTCGCAAGAAAACAGTCGGTTGTATACTTAATATAGAAAGTTTGTGTTGCCAATTTGAACATAACCTAGGCCTAGCCCATTTCGTTTGTATGAAATAAAATAGCCTAGTAAACATTGGAGTCAGTTTTACCTTTGAAATCCTTGGTGGCGATTCTAGTAAAAGGAAAACGGGTTAGTTTCGTGGTTTTTTGATAACTTAGGTCTCTTGAGCACTAATCAGAAATCGAGACGTTGATATCAACAAGAACAGGTTCACCACTCCCACTTGCACTTGAAACTACACACTAGTTTAGTTGACGTTGGTTGACACTGACAGCTGGAAATGACAGTCTGTATACAGTACATGCTAACAGAGTGGCAGTGGACACATATACAAACAGAAAATTAGAAGTTTTTTTCACTATTGTATTAAAAAAAAGCTAAAATTCGTGGACCGTGGTTGTCATTCGCTAAAAATCAAGAACGTTACAAATGTTATCCTTTTACCACCAATGAAAAGTCAGCTTACTACACTTTAATCAGCTGGTAAATTAAGATCACATTCCTTGAACTTCATGCTCTTTTTTCAAAGCAGTTTAAAAGTCAGATGTGGGATAAACAAGAGCAATGTGTATAATAATAATTGTTATATTTTAGTCCCTTGTATTACATGTCGATTAGGTACGTTCATAGACTAACCAACACTAAGGGAGTAATGTTTTATCTACGGTACGTTATTTTTTAATAAAGTAATTTATTCATTTGCAAAATTTGACGCAGCGCTTAAAAAATGTCTGGCCTCAAGCAAGTAAGCAGGTAATAAATTACTAGTTGACAGCAAAGTCAAGTCAATTCAGTGGTTGATACGTCCTGCCATAAATTAAAAATGCCTTCTTTATTAGTCTATGTGCTATAGCACGGCCACCTTTAACTACATAGTACAAGGGAGTATGTTTCATCTATGATAGTACCTAGTACCGCAGACAATATAATACTTTAAGACTATATAACACTTGTAGTGTTATAATATAGTCAATTATAGTGTACTACTTTGCTAAGTGAGTAAGTATACCTAATATTGTTAGATACAAAAGTAAACCTTAAAACTGTTTGCTTGTAGCATTGACTTTGAGTAGTGCTTGTAGTGGTAGTACCTGTCCTCCTATTGTAAAATCTGAATATTATGTATAGCATGTGTTTCTTGATTTAGCACTACTGTATAGCCAAATGTTTGTTCTCTCATTCTCGATTTAATTTTATAGTTTGTGCTTTATAGTTGGATTTTTTAGCTAGAAGCGGTCAAGGTGTGGTGAAATATCTAAGGTTAACCTTTTTGGCAGTACTGCGATGTGTTCATACCTGTCAAATTTTGAGGTTAAATCAAAACATGATGGCGTATATTCTTGGAATTGACAATAGTTAAACAAGCTATACAAACTACTGTATCTAAAGCTCTAAATCAGAGAGCTTTATTCAGTTTGGAGTTCGTTTTGCTCTTTAGAATATTTGTTGTCAAAGGCTTAAAGGCTAATGGGCAAGAAGGAAACAAACTGCAAGCCTATGAATCTGAATCAGCAATAATTGATATTCACGTACATAAAAATGTCTCATGACAATTCCAACTACTTCTCGATTTGACGCCGTAAATGCTGAGTTTGCTGGAGATAAGCCGGCTTCATTATGATTGTGCTAAATTTGAACTTTCATTATTCTACTTGCAAATAATGATAAATGAAGTTAAACATTACTAAATTTTTTAAAGTATAAAACAAGGAAGTTAAAAGTGTCATGCTGAAGCACTTGTCTGTATTTACACATTCTAAACAAAAACAAATGTAATTTGAATTTTGTTTGTCTTGTAATGGGGATGAAAGGCGTAGTTTCTATGAACAGTAGTGTTGCCGGTACTTTATTTGAAAACACAATTTTTTAACACAGATCGCAGACTACAAACAGAACGGCAATTGCTCGCTTGTCTTTATTGCGAGTGGTTAAACTTATTCCTTCTCCTTGTCTGGTGTCCTATAATTCTTTTTCCATCATAATAATGTTAGACCATGCCTGTTAGCACGGCCGCCTTTAACTACAGGCCGCGGCCTGGTAGAATCGGCAACATCGCAAGTGGTGTTGTTCAGTGACGGACGTCCCATAAGATAACATGGCAGACAGGTGACATCAGCTCATTAATTCGCACTTCACTTCATTGATTTCAATTTAAATTTATGAACATAAATTTATTCAAATATTGAAAATAAAACATACAGATTTGAAAACCGAAACAATATGAATTAAAGTCTATATCTGAACATTTTTAAGCGGAGTCAATATTGTCAAAGTCCAGCAACCAAGCTTTCGTAAATACACAAAATACATTAGCTGTTTCCAAACAAAACAGCTATTACAACACCACTTGCAACGTTGCCAGTTCGAAGGCCGCGGCTGGAGTTAAAGGCGGCCGTGCTGTTAGCATAGAATAAACACAATTAAGCCATAGAATAAAGATGTTTGTCTAAGGACAAAATCAAAGCTGTTACTATTTTAAACAAGCTTTCCTATTCTCCTGCATGTTTATCTTCTTCTTGTTACTGGAGGTTAGGTTAGAGTCAGAGTCGTCAGTACTTAAAGTTGCGTTTAAGATTTCTGCTAACTGCTTTACTGCTAGGCTTATTCTGTTAATGTAAAAATATTTTTGTTGTTTATTATTGTAGGTACTATTTCTAATTTATTTTTTTCTAAACGTATTTGCAATGCATTTAAAAGTGAATTTCGAGAAAGTGATTGGCTGGCCAAATATTTACGACAGTGATAGTAAAATTTAAATTATAATTATTGAGGTAAGAACTTTGAAGGCTTCAGTTAGGTATAGCCTAGGCTTTGAATTAGGCCTAGTTTAGGATTCTTCTAGGTATTTTTTCGACTTAGGCATATAAAATATTAAAAGAACACATAGTTTTCATTTGGGTTATTAGCCTATTTGTTTGAATGTATCAAGAAGTTAAAATGTATAAAGTAGGCCTATAGCCTAACATAGGTTAGGCTTAATTTTGGGTTTATCCATATGGATTCCCAGAGAGCTAGGCCTATGCATATAAAGTAGGCCTACAAACACGGAATTATTAATTTTTCAGCGTACACAGAACTAGCTGTAGACGTAAAGTTGTGAAAAAACAACAATAATACCCAAGCCTACCTAAGGCTGGCTGATGGATCAGCTTACCAATTAATCTTGTTATCCTATTTGCGTTTTGAGTAGCCTAGGCCTATGTGGATCTCGTGCATTTTCACCAGTAGCCTATTTTAGTAATCACTTAAGTTACTTAAGGGGGGAGTTCAAATAAAAAGTGAAAATCTTTATTTACAAACCAATTTTACTCATACTACACCTTAAGGTGAAGTTATATAAAACATTACAGAAAAAAACTGGAAAATTTTTTTTCCCGATACCCAATGGTGGAGGGGGGGGGATTTTTTGTGTATTGCAAGGGTTTGCGAGAACATAAATTTCTCAGGTTTTAAAAGTGATAGAGGGTTGTTTTTTTTTTTTTTATCTGTTCCTGAGAGTAATACCTACAATCTCTAGCATGGGGTTTTTAAGGAAATTATATAAAATAAAATTACAGTAAATTTTTAAATTTTGAAATATTTTTTCCCCAAAATAACTGGTAAAAACTATTTTTTTTTAAATATTTTAATGACATTATTTTTACAAATCCATGCTAGAGAATGTAGATCTTGTCAAACTGAACAAAATAAAAAACATTTCATCCTTCTAGATGTAGTATAGAACTTGAGATATTTATGTTCCCATGCGAAAAAAGTAAACTTTTGAAAAATGACCGAATACCAAAACACGGTGCTTTTAGTGATTGACAAAAGTGCAACTTCAAAGTATTTTTTTATGAGAAAAAAAATCGTATAAGGTTGGTTTTAACTGTTTTATGTTCAGAATTTAATATATAATAAAAAAATAAATACCCCCGCCGCAGCAAACCTGCAGACTAAGCGAATTTCCATTTGCCTGATTGGATTTACACTAAAATGCCTCCTTAAAAATATCACATTCATTCCCTATTTAAATAACATTAGTTTAACGAGTACTTAGGTTTGCTGCAACAGGGAGGGTAAAAAGGTGTTTTTGTAAAATGTTAATCGCTTAGTATGAAATGAATGCATTATCCAAATTTGATTAAAATATGATCATAAACAAGCAAACTACAACAGTTTACTTATTCTCCATAAGAATAACATGGGAATTTTAAATTTACAGTTTTTTGGAATTTTCTCCGTAACCATTAGGCGCATAATAACGCTTCAATATACTAAATTATTTGTTTTTTTAAGCTCTACAAAATGGTTTGGAAAGAAATTGCTAAATTTTATGTTTTTTGGGTCAAAAATGCAAAAAACCTATTTTTACCCCATAAAACCCCCCGTAAACCCCCGTTCCCATGGTCCGATCATGCTGGATCGCGAACTCGTTCGAATAAACGTAGGTTTACACGTTTGTACCAAATTTCATCAAAATCGGATAATTTTTGCTCGAGTTATCGTGCTAACGGACACATATATATATATATAAATATATAAATATATAAATATATATATATATATATATGAATTTGAACGGATGGTGTTTTTGGCCTCTAGGGACCTCGAAACGAAAAAAAAAATTGGTCCCGCGTCCAGGTCTTACCATGAGTACTACGGTAATAGCTTATTCCCTATATGGGAAATTCGCTAAAAATTGTAAAAATTCATATTTTGGCCATTTTTGGCAACGACCGAATACCAAAACACGGTGCTTTTAGTGATTGACAAAGTGCTACTTCAAAGTATTTTTTTTATGAGAAAAAAAATCGTATAAGGTTGGTTTTAACTGTTTTATGTTCAGAATTTAATATATAATAAAAAATATAAAAAAAATAAAAAATTGTAAAAATTCATAACTCATTTTGGCCATTTTTGACGTGAACCCTTAAGTGAGTTAGGCTACTTAAGATGGACTAGTTTTGGGTTCAAAGACCCATTATCAAATCCTTTAAAGGTTTTTGGGATAGTTCTGTTGTGTCCACCGTGTAACCTGCGTCGGTTTGTCCCGTGTTAAATGTGGGTGGCCTATCGTATTAAATGTTTCGTAATTTGTGTTTTTTTAATAATAAAATTTATGTGTTGACCTGTATTTATATATTGATGAAGACTTCCGTCGGATTTTTGACCATCTTCTACACGATGTTTTAAAGGATTTGATAATGGGTCTTTGTACCCGAAACTAGTCATCCATAGACTAAAATTAAGACTGAAGACGGACCAAGGTATGTAACCTATTATATATTTAAATATCAGTCTTGGTGGCAAAGATGTTTTTATTATTAAAACTTATTATTAGTATCATAGATAAATCATACTCCCTAAGTAGATTTGTCATCCTTATGGAACAGCTGAAGCCAATTGCATTGTTAGTTCTGTACGTCCAACTGTAGAGGTTATGTTTTGTTTACAATTTGTTTCTTGTTATTTCAGTTATTTAAAACCTGATTTAACCAAATAAAACGATTTAATCATAAACAATAACTGGTTTCCTAGTTATATAACCAAATAGTAAAGCACAAATCATGAAAATAACACTAAAATAATAGAAACAAAATTTTGTCTACCCCAGCGATCAGTGTGGACGTACATGAACTAGAAACAAAAAACAAGCTTCAAAATTTACAATGGGATGAGGAATCTACTTGTGTTGCTTAGTCTATGTTAGTATGTTACCAACCAAAGATAAGATTTTCAGTAACTATTTAACTTAACTCCAATCTACTACTTAATTAAACAAACAGGTTTGTACATAGACTACTGAACCTGGACAGTATCCAATCTGTAATAGGCTTGGTATATCTTTTAACCCTTAAACTTAACTGTACATTCTTTCTAATATGTTTTAGTCCCTTATTGATGCTTTTTGTGTCAATTAACTTTATAGCATTTGGATCTTTAAGCACAGTTATCTTTTGTTTTTTCAATAAATTGACAGCTGTTATAGCTATTTACCTTACAAGTGTAGTAAGAGCGTTTTTACATCACGCAGGTGAATGTTGTGCAACGAGCGGAAGCAAGTTGCATAATTTACCGAAGTGATGTAAACACGTTCTTGCGTAACGTGTAAAGTACAAGATTTTACTTGACCCGACAATATACAGGAGGTTACGAACAATATTTTTCATTATCCATTTCACTCATCTTCTAACAGTAACGTTCATTAACAAACAAAAGCTAGGTTAGGAAAATTCTTCAAAACATAACAATAAAATTCAAACGCACAGCTGATTTCAAGCGTTGAACGTCGTTGGCTCCATAGAGGTATATTTTTTAAGTTAATCACTCAATGTTATTTAAATGGGTTTCATTACACCACCGAGTGAGTTTTTTTCAACTTTACATCACTCGAGAAGTAACGAAGTTATATACATCACGCTTGGGATAGGGAAGTTTAACATGGCGGGTTAGGTAAATTAACTTATATCCAACCTGATATTACTGATTTGCTTCTGCTTGTAGACAACAAATGGAAGATGGACTATGACAGTTTGCTGTACAAAAGAGAGGTGGACCCTCACAACCGTTGCTGTGGCGGTTGGCTATGGTGCATCAGAGTAAGTTCTTGTTTCAGAGAATATTCATTGAGTAGCCTAGGCCTATGTGGATCTTGTGCATTTTCACCAACTATTTTAGAAATCACTTAAGTGAGTTAGGCTAATTAAGATGACTAGTTTTGGGTTCAAAGACCCATTAATAAATCCTTTAAAGGTTTTTGGGATAGTTCTGACCTAATATGGGATAGTGTTTGACCTAAGTTCTTGGTTCCAATCAGTAATGCCCATCCCACTTCAATGACACGAGTGCAAACCCCCTCCTATTTCATACCGCCCCTTTTCTACACTCTTCCCCGGTAACTTGGCCACCTGCAACCTGTCCCTTTTAAAAACAAAAGTTTCAACAATTGACTAAGATTTAAAAAACAAACCAGCTAGCCTAACTTTCTGTACAAAATTATTAATAGGATCACTCCTTTTCTCATTCAAAAATGTTGACAATGAAATAATCACATTGAACAGATGGAAAAATGGCAACACTCATTAGCCTAAAGAGGATCAAGAAGGATCTCCTCGCTCTAACTAGAAATGACGAAATACCCACAAAAAAAGTGGGTAAGTGGGAGTGGGGAAAAGGGAAGTATTCTTCTCCTTGCATCCTCTTTGCGACTGTGTCGTCCATTAGGCCTACCCTGTAATGCTTCGTTAGGCCTTAAAACCAATTATTTAATTATTGCCTGTGACTCTATGTAACGCAAACAATATGAACTTGGTCAATCAAAAAAGGAAGTTGACGAGGAACTGTATTTTCAAGTGGACCTAGTTATGTAAAGTGACCTTTAGAAAAATACCCCCGCCGCAGCAAACCTGCAGACTTAGCGAATTTCCATCTGCCTGATTGGATTTAAACTAAAATGTCTCCTTAAAAATATCACATTTATTCCCTATTTTAACAGAATTAGTTGAATGAGTACTTAGGTTTGCTGCAACAGGGAGGGTAAAAAAGTTTTTTTTAAATGTAAAATATTAAAAGGTACTGTGGTTTAGTAAGAAATTAATGTATTTTCCAAATTTGATTAAAATATGTTCATAAACAAGCAAACTACAACAGTTGACTTATTCTCCATAAGAATAACATAGGAATTTTAAAATTACAATTTTTTAGAATTTTCTCCGTAACAATTAGGCGCATAATAATGCTTCAATCTACTAAATTATTTGTTTTTTTAAGCTCTACAAAATGGTTTAAAAATAAATTGTGAAATTTTGTGTTTTTAGGGTCAAAAATGGGAAAAACCTATTTTTACCCCATAAAACCCCCCATAAACCCCCGTTCCCATAGTCCGATCATGCTAGTTCGCGAACTCATTCAAGTTTATCCCGCCTTACACCTTCAAACCAAATTTTATCAAAATCGGACAAAAATTACTCAAGTTATCGTGCGGATGGACACACATATATATATATATCTACTAGCTGACCCGGCGAACTTCGTATCGCCTAAGTTATAGGTTTCCCCTAAGACAGACCGATGGAAAGAAAGTACTGTTACGTTTAATTTTCAAGATGATCTCGTTCGCATCGCTCAATCACGTCCTGGTTGAAGTTCGTTCGCTACGCTCACTCACCTTTGGGTTGGAGCTCGTTCGCTACGCTCACTCACCTTTAGGTTGGAGCTCGTTCGCTGCGCTCACTTGCCTTCAGGTTAGCTCGTTCGCTACGCTAACTCGCCTCCAGGTTGAAGTTCGTTCGCTACGCTCACTCACCTTTTGGTTGCAAATTAGCTGTTGTCATAAATGTAAAAGAAATAATAGTGCTGCACCCTGTTGGTAATCCTTGTAACTTTAATGCTATTGAACATCATAGAACAGAACCAACTTGTTTAATTGAAACAGCTGTTAAGATTCATTAATTCCATTTCTCATAAGGTTAACATGGGAAACTCCAGAGCCACTGGGGCGGAGCCCTTTTAAGAATTTTGAAACGGGAAATAGTTTACGTCCGATTCGCATACCTACAGAATTTACACACCAAATTTCATAACGATCGGTGAAGTCGTTCCGGAGGAGTTTGCAGACAAACACTGTGACACGAGAATTTTATATATTAGATATATAGATATATAAAAATTTGAACGAATGGTGTTTTTGGCCTCTGGGGTCCCGGGCTTAGGTCTTACCATGAGACCTACGGTAATAGCTACTTCCCTATAGGGAAATTCGCTAAAAGCCGAATTTAGCCTACAAATCAACTTTAAAACAAGAAGACTATTAGGCCTAAGCATCTTATCACATAATAATGTTATTTGTTGTTCAACATTCTAACTCAGGTTGTTTTCATTTTCCTATTGGAAATGGGTTCTAGCTTGGCCTCCTCTAGGTACAAGGCCGTGGCAAGACAAACATGACATGTGTTAAACTATTACATGTGATTACAGGACATATGCGGAGTTGTCTGTGCCATCCTGACCTGGCTGCTGATCCTTTATGCAGAGTTTGTGGTGATGAGCGTAATGCTGATACCCAGTCCATACCCGATCTACAGTTATATCAACATGCTTATCTTCCAAACACTGGCCGTTCTTGCGTTTGCTTCTCACTTACGCACCATGTTCACTGATCCGGTGAGTACTTTGCAGAGGTATAGTTAACAAGTAGAGGTTAATTTTAAACCTTTCCAAAAAGTAACAGACATTTAGCGTTGGCCGTGTAGCTGGATGCATGCCGAGTGTAGTTATGCTCTGATAATAAGATGGTGGTGATTGCATAAAGTCTTTTATTTTCTGGACAACCCTCGTCATTCTAGATTGAGGTTAAAAAATGTGACCAAAATATAGACTTCAGTATTAGTGATAAAAAGATGACTTAACAAAAAGACTCAACAAAATGCTACACATAGCGAAAAGCATAGGGTAACACAAACAACAACCCCTACCCCCCCCTCCACCCCCTTCTATTGAGTAGGTACCTAGACCTACTCAAGAACACAGGCAATAGTTTTAAATTTTAAATTGTATTCATGTTTATTAACTTGCATTTACTCTGTTTATTTTCTCACTCTACAGGGGTCAGTGCCCAAAGGCAACGCCACTAAAGAGATGATTCAACAGATGGGTTGCAGAGAAGGTCACGTTTTCTTCAAGTGTCCCAAGTGTTGCAGCATCAAACCTGAGAGAGCCCACCATTGCTCTGTATGCCAAAGGTACATTTCCTCACTACTAAAAGGTACATTTCCTCACTACTAAAAGGTACATTTCCTAACAAGTGAAAGGTATATTTCCTCGCTACTCAAAGGTACATATCCTCACTACTAAAAGGTACATTTCCTCTCTAGTCAAAGGCATATTCCTCACAACTAAAAGGTACATTCACTCATAAATCAAAGGTATATTTCCTCGCTACTCAATGGTACATTTCCTCACCACTCAAAGGTACTCTTCCCTACTACTAAAAGGTACATTTCCACACTAGTCAAAGGTATATTTCCTCGCTACTCAAAGGTACATTTCCTCACAAGTCAAAGGTATATTTCCTTGCTACTCAATGGTACATTTCCTCGCTACTCAATGGTACATTTCCTTGCTAATCAAAGGTATGTTTCCTCACCACTCAAAGGTACATCTCCTCACTACTCAAAGGTACATTACCTTATAAGAGGTTGGCAACTGTGACAGAAGTTTTAACTGATTTAAATGTGTTTGTTTCAGATGTATTCGTAAGATGGATCACCACTGTCCTTGGGTTAACAACTGTGTTGGTGAAGATAATCAGAAGTATTTTGTTCTTTTTACTGTAAGTCGCTTTATGCAGTTTAAATTAGCTTATTAAAATTCAACCTTGATAGGAAAATGAAGGAGTATGCCTAACCTCAGTTAAATGAAGAACATTTAACACAATTTGTTTTGTGATTTAGATTATTTCAACTGTTGGCCATACTATTGGTTTTTAGCTCTTGTCCTTGCATTATTGTTGGGACACAGGCAAAATGACATGTTTGAATGTATTAATATATTGAAACAGTGCCTGATTCACCTCTAACCAAAAGAGAGCCGGATCGTTTTGTACAAAAACAATTTTTTTGTAGAATATTTGGCATTAATTCAAATTCAGTACCTCATTTCATCATCCATTTAAGCCTACCTACTTAAATATTACAGTATATTTCACTCTCCGTAATAGCATTTAATTGCATTTATATATAAAAAAATATTAGTTTTTAGTTTCTGAGTCGGTTTGGCCGAGTTTTATAATTTTGGTCTAAAATTAAAAGTACGGAAAGTAAATAAAAGAAACGTCTTATAACACTTAAAACATATATTTACGCTTATACTGTTATTCACAAGACGGTAAATATACAAAAAAGATGGTAAGTGGTAATCTTTTTTGTATATTTACCGTCTAGTGAATAACATTATAAGCGTAAATATATGTTTTAAGTGTTATAAGACGTTTCTTTTATTTACTTTCCGTAAATTTAATAACACGTACAATGCTGATCAAGAAGTTATTTAATTAAAAGTATGCACAGATTTGCCATCAAACATTGACATTGATTTATTTATTGTATTATTCGACCAAATAATAGCCTACAAATTTTTTTTTCTTCAAACTCTAATGAAAGATGTATTTCACCAGTTCTAATTCCATTATACTATATGTTTTTTTCTAAGAACCTTCACTGAATTACCAGCTTTAATTTGAGCTATTGGTTATTTAGATCCGACGTACCTCAAGCTCCCTGCTGAATCATGAATCAACAATAATTATAATACTTTAGGACCTATCTACTCAATGATAGCTCCATTTTTATTTTAGTTATTTGATATGTCTGGTCTTAAAATACTCATAGTAAAAGGGTTTCATTTGAGACATTGATAGTTTGAATCAGTTAAGTTCAAGACACTTTTCTCAATCGAAATAGTATATTTCAACAATACATCTCGTATCTATGTCCAATATTTTGCCGCTGTCCTCCATGTTTCCGCCAACCTTGTGTTGAGTTTTTGAGTCTCAAACGTAATTTTTGATTAATCTTTTAAGTGTAAATAAACTCTGTATTTATCTCAATGACTTTGCTTTTTCTGATCTTAAATTTTTTTCACCTTAATTTTGCCACCTGTTTTCCTCTAGACCAAGCTGTAAACTCAACATGGAATGTGTTCTTCTGTAAGTACTAGAGTTTTTGGTTTTGCCCAATGAAAGAAAGAAAACATTTATAATTTTTTTGCAGTTCTACATAGCATCGATATCCATCCATTCCCTGTTTCTGGTCGCCAACCAGTTCTACACGTGCGTGAGACTAGAGTGGAAGGATTGTTCTTCTTACTCTCCCCCGACGACGGTGGTGCTGCTAGTGTTTCTGGTGTTTGAAGCGCTTCTGTTCGCCATCTTCACTCTGGCAATGCTCGTTACCCAGTTGCATGCTATCTGGAATGATGAGACGGTAAGACATTGATGCTAATAAATTATTCTCAAGAAGTTAAATATTTTAAAATATGAAAAATGGTGATTAACAAGAGATAAAATTAGACAAGCCAAGATCTGAAATAAATTTCTCTATACCTTTTTTTGTGTTGAAAAAAAAAACACAATTTTTAAAAACATACAGTGCTGCACAGTTTTAAGAACTTGTTTGTATTAAATTACCAAGTTTTGCTTGTTCTATGTCTTTTTGTTCTTGGTGTTCCTTTGGTTAACCGAGTCACATTCCGCCAAAAACGCGCAAGCCAATAGGTTCTTTTAACAATTTAAAAATATACATTAAGATTTTGATACTTATTTTTTTTATAAAATTTTGTGATATAGGTAAAGGAGAAAATTTAGGTTGAGTTGTGAATTAAATGATCAATGGGTTTTTACTTGTAGTTAATAGTTAATACAATAAACAGAAATCATAATTGAGTTGATTCTATGTTTTCATTTATCCTGTTTAATTTACTTGTAAATAATAGAGCAAGGAGGAAGTCAATTTTTCAATGTACCTTTAACATTTTATTCTGAATTGGCGACCCTATGAATGTAGGTATTTTAAGCCAAGTATGAATGGAGATGAGTGTAGGATGAGTGGCGCGATCTTGTAGTCCTGTTAGTGACTAAGGCCAGCATGTTTCTTAGACACAGCTGTTAACCCTTACCTCGCTGTAGACGAATATACTCGCCGAAATTCTCTTTGCACAAAACGCTATGGACGACTATACTCGCCTTATAATACAGAGTGCATTGGCTGGTCTTGGTAGTTCCAAGTTTTGCCGATAGCGTGCAGCAGCTGTTGGGAAACATCTCACGTGATGTAAATTCACAATAACAACGTTCCCCGCCTACTCAAAAATGGCGGCATGCTACAATTGCCGGTCTCTGCTATGAGAGACGCCAGCGCTGTGGACGGACTAACTCGCAAGTGTTTTGTTAACTCACAGACTCCACGGTAAACTTTGTTCTCCGCTATTTCGCTAAAATATGGTTTTGTTGTTGTTATATTATTATAATTATTAAAAAAATAATCAGCTTTGGCTTATGGGGAAAGATATTTTTTAGGCATATGTAGGGTTACGGTCAAAGCCACCCAACATATGTAGCGTGGTAAGGGTTAATTAACAGCCCATACAGCCAATGGCAACTAATGGACCTACAGTTTATAGTGGAATCTGAACCACATTTTGCCTTGTTGTAAATTAACAAATTGGTATAATTATCAGGATAGTACTGCGGATAGTCGTACTACTCTCTAATGCAAAAGTTAATCCACACCAAGGCGTATCGCATCCACAGTGCATGCCTATAAATATCCTCAATTTTTATATATATCCACCTACAGTCTGTTTCATGAATATGAGGGTTTTTTTTTTCTTGAAAACACTACGGACAAAGAAGTTCATCGTCAAAGTGTTCTGTGAGTCGGCACAGTCGTTAGTGCCACATACTTCTGGCCAGCGATTTAGTGGGTTCGGATTTTTCAGTACAGTTCACACTTGTACTGTACTGTCTCACCCCTTGTTACAGCATCGATGATCGATGAGCTGGATGCCTTCCACGCACAGCTATGTGGACGGGTAAATGCAAGGTTAAAAAGATTCTGCTAACCTAAAAAAAAAGACAGTCCACCGTGTCATGATCGCATATAGAAAAATTTGACTGTAATCTTTAGTGCTGTAATACTGTTGATCTCCAAAAAATTTACTCTTTTGTGCTGTAATTATTAAGATCATTCTCTGGTTGCAGGGTATAGAGCAACTCAAGAAGGAGGAGGCACGTTGGGTCCGCAAGTCTCGTTGGAAGAGTATTCAAGCTGTGTTCGGAAGGTTTTCTCTTGCTTGGTTCTCTCCTTTCACACGACCTCCGCCCAAAGTCAAGCTGGAGAGCTACTTGTATTCTGTCTAAGTGTTATCGGCTGTTTTGTATTTTCGTTGTACATTATTTTATTAGCGATTTTCTAAAATATATCTCTCAGTTTTTACAGAAGAATCTTGATTAACTGAGGTAATCTAAAGTGAAGTTATCTCGGATAACCAAAACCTCTGTTTGAAACGGATACTTACGAAGACATTAGGGAGTATTGATTTAAACACAAAAAAATAATTTAACTGCTGTTAAATTAACGGTTAAGGATGTAATATGCACAATGGGAACTTTTTAAGCGGTTTCCGTTAGGATAGCAGGCTGGTCTGAATAAGAAAGAGTCTTGCACAAATAAAAAAAATCCAATATACATAACATGTACATTTCACTGTCAATGACAGCATTTTCAATTTAAGAAAGGTAGGCTATAGTGAAATTTGCGACAGGGCTGGAGTGAAATTTGTCTTTAGGCCTGATAGGTAATAACTGTACTATTATCACGTTAAGTGCACAGGGCGGGAGTTCTCACCTGCGGGACTGTCACGGGGCAGGAAATGTCGTCATCCTACCATGCCAACAACCATGCTTCAGTGTGAGCTCAACGTTGTGTCCGATTGGTGCTTATTGTGCCAGTTTTGTACCTACTCTTTTGTACCATCCAGTATAACTCGTTTTCACTCAGATCTGACTATTTTATGCGTGGAGGGGGCTGTTCCAAATTTAGTGTAGTGTAGCCATTGTGGGGTTTTTGCTTGTATTTAGGGAAATGGAATAGAGAATAATGATAATAATTACTGTAGGGAAGCATTTTGAATGGAACCTAGCCTTAAAATTGTCCTTGACACCTTTTTTGCGATTTATTTTAATGGTATCAGGGTATTTTGGCCTTGCATTTTCCCTCCTTTTGGCAATACTGATCAGCTTTGCAGTTTTGTTTAGTGCTGATATCTGTTGGGTTGGGTTCTTGTAAAACTATGTCCAAAACGACTGGAACGCAGTATATGTCTCTTATTTGAATGAAACTAAATTTCAATGTTTTCGCACACTCAACTACGCAGCGCATTAGCTTTTCCCGCCACCGGCCGCGGCCGGCCATTGTGTAACCACACTAAAATTGTAAATGGATCGGTTCGAAACAAACAAAAGAACTTACTATTTACAATTGACAACATTGCTTAACCCCTAAAATTTCAAAAAGTGGAAAAAGTCCTTTACAGTTTTCTGTCTGATTGTGCTGCTTCGTTTTTTTCGCCAAACTGCGCAGACGTAACATAAATACGTCAGCTGACTTTTTGTTTTCTTGGTATTCTGCATATACCAGTGGCTCCTGACTAGCGCTTTATCCATTGATGTAACTCACTATTTTGTGTAGGTTAATTTTCAATTGCTTAATTGGAAACTTCAAAATGTTGGTTGTCATTCAACCAATCGCCCACATTGTATCACTCCAATGAACTCAGAAAACCTTAACGTCATAGGTTAGTAAGTCACTCGACTCATAACGACAGTATTAAATTGGGGCAGCCACAGGTTGAATCTGACTCAACATGCAACTCAAGTAGCGAGTTATCAGTCCGATCACCGAATCCAACAGCAATGCTTCCGTATTTACATGAAGCTAATATATTTACACATCCAGTGAATACTCATACTCAGTGAACTGAACACGGAACTTCGATTAGTAGAACCTCAGTTAATCAGGATTCTTCTGTACCATTTGTGAAAAAAATTACGTTTATTGTGTTGTGAACTAAGTTTATACGTTTTACGTGTCAAAATGTGTTTGTGTGATTGAACACTGAAAAATTATTTCACACCCAATTGAAATATTTTATATTTTATATATATTTTTAAAATGACATTAGATAGAAAATGTAGGTTTTAATAGATATACAACTATTGTGGAATGTACGCCTTTTATTGTATTAATTTTAGCGTAGCTTTTACATTATGGAATTATTTCTGTATGAGTTCCTGTAGCTGTAAAACATGACTTAAGAAATACTTTTATATTGAGAAGCTAAGCGGTTTTGATAAAAGTGTGTTTACTATCGAATATCAACGTGATTTAGGATTAAGTTATTATTTTTATAATTCATAAATGTATTTGCAAATAAGTATTTTTTAAGTATTAAAATACTTTTAAAAATCATTTAGGTTTTATATTTCAGTCATTATTAGGGCAACGTGCTTGTTTTAAATTTCATTTGATTTATTGTCTAATGAATTTAACACATTTATTTTTCCAAAATGTAATTATCACAGATTATTATTAATGAATGTGGAAATGGCAAAATTTTAATTAAATTATTACAAATACTGATCAATTTTATAATAATTAAAAACTATAGATTGTATTTTATTTTATCCATTAGTTTACGCATGTAAATGAATAGTTGCTTTATAAAAATCTGAACATGGCATATATTTGTCCCTCAAAAAAGCTACAAAGCAACAGGTTAAGTGTAAGAAAGGGCCATGTGGCCCTAACTTTGGCGGTGTAAACAAATGATTTTTCATTTCATTTCAAAGCTCAATTAGGACCATGATTAAAAGGCACATGAATTTCTAAATGTGATTTATCTAAAGATTTACCATTTATTAATGAACAAAAATTACCCTAAATTCTTACAGTATTAGAGAAATAGAATTTATAACTGAACTGATTAAAATTATTTAACTATTTTTGTTTTCAAAATATATTATTTGTTAAATATTGTTTTAAGAGACATAGTATTATGACTAGCTGCAATCAAAGTAAAACAACCGTGAGACAATATAGTATTTTTTAGTGTTATCTGAAGTTTTATATATTTATTGTTTGTTTTCATGTTAAGGTTTTTGTGATTCATCTTTAAATAAACCGGATCATAGCTGAAGTCTTGCATATTTATTGTTTTTTTCATGTTAATGCCTTATTTGCTAATACTGATGACACTGGTGGGGGGGGGGGGTTATACTGTGATCTGTAGGATCTATTGTGTTCCCCAAACTAGTCTCCAGACTTTAACTAGAGAACCCCCTCCAATCCTAACTCCATAATGAAGTTCAGTGTCAGGTAGGGTTCTATTGCAGAAAATCTCCAACTGCTACTTGGTGCATTCCCAAGCTCTTGGCTCTCTTTTGCATAAATCCATCACATTAAGCCAATAGTCTGGGTGTTTCTTCCCCTGGTTGGTAATCGGCAGTCACTTTCCTGAACATGTTCATTTTTTCTCAGATGACCTCTGAGCCTGCAATGTCGAGTAATAAAAGTTGTTAACATTCTCAAAACAGTTCTTATTCAGGTGTGGGGTAATCTCTTGTGTCCCCCTATTCCTTTTCAAGGCGCCGGTTTGTCCTGCGCTGCTGATGTTTCCTTTTATCCACTTTCTTCTTGGCTTCATCAGGGCATGGAACCTTCTAAGAAGGGTAGGTATCGGCAGGTTCCTGCCCCACTCTACGAGGATTGTTCTTTCCATCAGGTTCTCCTAGTTTCGGGTAGTTCTTCAAAGGTCGGGGCATTTTACCTCCCCTTCCATGACTTGCGGTAATAGTCCGCGTTCCCACGAGAAGCAAAGGGATCTGAAGTCGACCTGGACAGAGCCTCGCATGCCCAGGCAACCCTGATTACAGTAGTCGCAGCTAGTCTGGGCGCGCGGCCGCGCTAGGGCGGGGGGTGTAGGGGGGAGTGTTTATTGCTCATTTCCAAAAACACCTGGCCCACACGGCTCTCTGGGGTTGTTCAGCGAGGCTTTTGGGATGAGCGAGCCGTTACTCTCAGCACGGCTAGTACACAAGGGTCCGCGCGGCCGGAATAGCTGCGACGACTGTACTGCAGGAGGGCGTCTGGTATCCTGAAGGTAACATTCAGACACCATACAAAAGATGGCTGGTACCATCTACCCTTCAGCACGGCCCACCTTGGGTTGGCCTGTAACAGAAGAAGGAAAGGGAGGGGGTGGAAGTTGGGAGAAGAAGAGAGTAGAGACAGAAAGATGAAGACAGTTGGTCCATGCTTGGGAAAAGAAAAACATGGAGTGAACAGATAGACCCTGCTCAGTTGAAGAGTAGGGAGTCAGGGAGGCTGTTTGCAATGGCTAGCCACTGGGCGATGGGATCGCCAACCCCTACGCCAAATTATGTAATTCAACTTTAAATAAATCAGATCATAATATGAGAACTTAACCACTGTCAATACCGATATTCTCTCCTATATTGAGTTTTAGGCTCGACACTTTGGTGATTATGCTTCTAATCCCATAAATATTTAGTGTGTAAATAAATCAATTGGGCCATCTCTTGGATACTGGTGACTGGTGTATAGATTCTTTTTTAAAATTCTGTTTTAATCACAGCTATTAAAATGCTACACCTTGCATTCAATTTCAGTTTTAAAAATAAACACTAGTGTGATGTTGTCTTGGCAAGTGGAATGAGGTTTACATTATTGTGGCGTATTCTGTTTTTTTTTTTTTTTTTTTTTTTTCAGAAACTGCAACAATTAATGGTGGAGAATCTTGTTTTAAACTAGGGTACATCCAAACAGGGCCACGAAGGAAAAATTTAGCCTCCATTTAGTCTGTCAAGGGCTGCATTGCTGCTCTTATTTCAACAAACGGAGATTATCACTGAAAACCGCATTCACACTGGAGTTAATAACAAAATGTTTATAATGTTTTTGATAAAACAAAATATCACACATTCTGTTGTAATTTTTGCTGTGGCTTAAGCTTTAAGTTTGCAAACAGATTGGGTGGGTTATATCAGACTTTAAACATTTACTATTGGACTTTTTTACTGAAGGAGATTTCCCATCTTTATGGACCAGCTGTCACAAATTTTGTAGAAAAGAACATAATTCTGTAAGCCAGTCACAGAGTGTGCTAGTGTATTCTTTTTCTACCTTTTTTTTGTTACCGAGAAGAGATAATTGACGCTAAATAAATTATGGCGTAGCGTACAGTATGTCATCAGCTTGACTTGGTTAAAAAGTCTGCATATTCGATAGAAATCAGTAATTAAATGTACCTCAGGAGATACTGCACTCAAGTACAAAATACAAACTTATTTACAAACTATCTTCAGCTAATTCAGAAAGGGTGATAAAACTGTTGAAGGAGTTTGTTCAGTCAATGACTGTAATATTAACAACTCTCGTCACTCCCAGGCGCAGCCGATGTTGGTAGTAGTAAATGAGTGCAATGTGCTTGTCATTTGATGGGAAACATCACACAACAGAAACTAGAAACCTTAATCTTCCAAGACTAGTTGCCTTGTAAAACCTAACATGTTCATCTTAGTATCTGATCAATGAGTAATCCAATCTATAACATAAAATACTTAAGTGCTCAAGTGAAATATTTGATTTTGAGATTGAGATAATGCTTTTATCTTCTATTCAACATGACTAGTGTACCTGTTCCTCGAAATCGAGCAATTGTCAAATACCGGTACTATACAGAAGTTATTTTAAAACTACAGTAATAACAGTCATAATGTTCGATGAGTTTAAAAGACCCAAATAAATGCTTATGTAACTAATTGAAATACTCACGCTATTTAATAGCACTTTGAAATACAGTAATAAATAAACGCTTCTTGTAAAAATATTTTAGCATTTTTGGACCAGGCCTTATTTTTTAGTGTATTCTACAAATGTTTCCCGACTTAAAGCTGTTACCAGTAAACATTTCTTGCATGTATTTATTTAATCTGACTTTAGGTAGGTTTACTTTATCACTGTGACAACATGATGTGTTTCATGGTTTTTTTTTACTTCCAAAATAAGTTGCTTAGCATAACTGGCAAAAATGATTCATCTCTCCAAGTGATTGTGTACCTGGATTCCTTACTGTGAGACCGCGGGCCTCTATTCTACTCTTCTCATAAGTATAAGATTTCCTATTAATTGTCTCCTCCTCCTGTTTTCAATATTTCTCCTTTAAATTCAAGAATTTTTTTATCTTCCAACAAAACAGATTAACTGTTTCGATTAATTTATAATCTCCTAAATATTACAAACATCAATATTTACTCCCAAAAAGATGGTGAGTTTATTTTTATATAGGTCTACAGCTGTTTTTGTTTTTAAATTTGTTTTCAATGTAATTCTTATGGGGAAAATTCGACCTTTGAGAGGGTCTCGTGCTGTTAAGGGTAAGAGATTTTAAATTCTAAAACCTTTATGCAAAACTACAAATTGAGACAGATCATTTGACACCTCAAACGTTAAAATCGGTCCAGAAATAACGGAGGAGTTTTTGCTGTTAAGGGTAAGAGATTTCAAATTCTAAAACCTTTATGAAAAACTACAAATTGAGACAAATCATTTGACACCTCGAATGTTAAAATCGGTCCAGAAATAACGGAGGAGTTTTGTTCACAAAAAACAGTCCTCACGTATTAATATAAAAGATTATAATTCGGGAGAATTTCAATATTAGCAAAGATGAACAAATTACAATCATCTCCTCTAAACGGTTGATTCTTTATAAGATGTGCCAAAAAGTTAATGTTGAAAAAAACACCTGGCATTGCCATGAAACTTGTGAAAAATAACATACTTAGGCTAAGTCAATTGAATGTACAAACACATGCAAACAAATTAGACTCTTACACTATGTTTAATCTATGAAAGTCAGTAGCTTTTTGATGGTTCGAAACTGGACCCAGACCCAGGTGTTCCTGATCATTGGGCTTTAAATAAATGATCCTGACTGATGAACCAGCTAACCTTAAGCTACATAGATCTCACACCATTCTACACTCATCCTTTAATTACGGTACTCATATGGGTGAAACTTGCATAACTTTTCAACTAGTTTAAAATGTCAACGATACGAGTAATACACAGTGTAACTATTAACTACACCCTTAGTTAGACTACAATATAAACCTTAGCACCCATCAAACCTCGTAATAGACTACAAAGCCCAGACAGACGTGTCGATTACTCAGTTATGTCTTCACTACGCCGTTGAATGGTTATGTCCCAGTAACAACAGGGTCCATGCCACGGACTATTGATTAATAGAGCTGACCGGTTTATCTAATTATTCAGGTGATTCTAGGATGGTTCCCACCGTAGGGCTGGGTCGTTCACCTGATAACGGTCCAGGATTTATCCTGCATGGACGAGTACTGATGTCGGCGAGATTACGATCTCGGGGCGGCTTGGGATAAGTCACTGAGTTATTTTGGGAATAGTTTCTTGCTGGGGTACGCGAGGACGTTCATATCTCTTATTTCGAAGAGATCCCTCCCGATCTATTTTTTTGGTGTTGGGTGTTGCTGTATCCTCCCTAAAAAGTTATAAAAGACCAGAATCGTATCAACTATAATCAAAGAATAATAAATGTTTAATTTCACTTTCATTTAACTATACCGATGCTCTGATGAACCCTTGTGGACTCTACTACATAGTAAATCATGAATAAGAATATAATTAACGTTCACGTTAATGAGTTGTTTTCAACTTGATATTTTTCAGTCGTAAATGTAAAATTATGTTTCTACAGCCAAAGGTACGTAGATATTAGTCGATATAAACAACCGTTAAATACTCCGACAAAACTTAACTACCCATAAACAAATCTCTGTACCCTTTGACGGCCCAATAATTAAGGAAATAATGTAGTTAATCTAAGTAACCTTCCGGTTATCTATTCGTCCAAGAGTTACCCCGGGTTCAAGGCTGTTTAGGTAGGTGGGTTTGCTGTGTTTGTTTGGCAAGACAGCCCAGTTTGTTCGTCAGTTTGCCAGGACGTCCACGCAACCTGAAACAATAGTTGCGTCGTCTCAGTGAAAGTGAGAGGTTAGGGCAGCCCAGGCGTAGACCAGTTTTTGTGATGGTAGCGTCAGTCGCCGTCAAGGTAAGTGCAGTCATTCCTCGGTCTAGGTTATGTCGGGCACGTGGTCACTGGTCAATGGCGGCTGTTTAGATCAAACCAAAACAGTATAGCAAACACTTTCATCTGAACTGAACAGTTGTTTGGGCTTGTAGATTGCGAATACGCAAAAAAACGAAAATGTTTTGTTTTGTTAACATTGAGTTGTGTCTGTGTTTTGTTCTAGTGTGTTAGGTACTAGTGTCTCTTTGTTCAGTTCTGAGTTCACAAGAAAATTCGTTTTTTACATCGATTTTTGAGGTTAATTATTCAAATCGTGGCAAGTGTAATATAGTTTTAATTTAAAGGTCAAAGTCAGTTCGCTGCCTTGAATTTCTGAGCATGGCACAAGGGTAGGATCATTTTTTTTTTAATTTGAAAGGGAAGTAATACTTTTAGAAATTATAAAAGTAAATCCCAACATATCCTTACAATAATAATAACAACTTAGATTGTGAATTGGCCTCTGAACAAAAGAACAACGTGCGAACAGACTCGACTCGTTGAGTTGTTCTTTCTTGGTGCGTGACTAATAGACCAAACCCAAATATAGCTGAGATGGTCGCAGTTACTTTAGTAGGGTGAAGGGGTTTACGGTTCTGGAAAACAACAAATAACTTTTAAGCCGTAAAATTAATTTTTTAACCCAAAAAGACGAACGTATGGAGCTGTAAGTTTAGTAACCTATACTTTTATTTAGGTAGGTTGATTGATTGAATGGATATTATATCTTGGTCAATAACATGAAGTCAGGAGCACCACAATGCATATTTTAATCTGAATGTGAGTAAGCGATGCGTGTAGATTGGAGTGACGTGTCTTTTACTACCTTTTACTGACTAATACCTTTGTAGTATCCAATAGTCAATGCTAATACAAGCTGTTTCTTAAGCAAGGGTAATAATTTTTCCCAAGGGGCAAGCCCGCAGATTGCACTTATTGATGCTCTAAAGCTTATTTTGTTACGAGAATGTTTAAACCATTATTTGATAACATTAGTTCGTATTAAATTAAAAACAGGCTCACCTAAATTTACATGATTGTTGTAAATATCACTGAAGTTTCTATTAATGTTCATCCAAGAATAATAACATTTTCAACTGAAATATCCCTGTGTTGCATTTACACTAAGGGATATTTCAATTGAAAATGTTATTATTCTTGGATGAAAATTAATAGAAACTTCAGTGATATTTACAACAATCATGTAAATTTAGGTGAGCTTGTATTTAATAGGTAGGCCTATTTAAATTAATAATTTACTGATTCAGAATTAATTTGGTTGATAGTTTGTTTACCATCCTATTGGGTCATTGTGTAGTGGTTATGGTATTGATGGTTCTAGAATGAATAAATCACAAACACAAAGCTCTACTCACGATGCAATCACATCCAATTACAAACTTTTTTCTTGTTAAAAATTTGATTTATTGCAACAGCTTTATAAAGGTATAGCCCACAGATTGTAATCAATTTTAGATTTCATAGATGAAACATTATCTGAATCTCTCTGGACACCGACAAAAATGTCCCTTTACGCCACCTCGTCTACGTCTTCTTGATAACTCTTGTCTGCACAGATGTTGACAGCCGTGGTTCTGTGCTGTGTGATAACCGCTGTTCTGGGACGACACTATGATCCTGATGATCCAAACCTTCAGTCAGTTCTGCCCAGCAAGGACACCGCCAAATATCCCTGTATGAATGTCTTCTTGATGACTATTGACTCTTGTCTGAACAGATGTTGGCAGCTGTAGTTCTGTGCTGTGTGATAACCGATGTTCTGGGTAGACCCTATGATCCTGATGATCCAAACCTGCAGTCAGTTCTGCCCAGCAAGGACACCGCCAAATATCCCTGTATGAATGTCTTCTTGATGACTATTGTCTCTTGTCTGAACAGATGTTGGCAGCTGTAGTTCTGTGCTGTGTGATAACCGATGTTCTGGGTAGACCCTATGATCCTGATGATCCAAACCTGCAGTCAGTTCTGCACAGCAAGGACACCGCCAAATATCCCTGTATGAATGTCTTCTTGATGACTATTGTCTCTTGTCTGAACAGATGTTGGCAGCTGTAGTTCTGTGCTGTGTGATAACCGATGTTCTGGGTAGACCCTATGATCCTGATGATCCAAACCTGCAGTCAGTTCTGCCCAGCAAGGACACCGCCAAATATCCCTGTATGAATGTCTTCTTGATGACTATTGACTCTTGTCTGCAGCACAGATGTTGGCAGCCGTAGTTCTGTGCTGTGTGATGACCGCTGTCCTGGGACGACCCTATGATCCTGATGATCCAAACCTACAGTCAGTACTGCCCAGCAAGGACACCGCCAAATATCCCTGTATGAATGTCTTCTTGATGACTATTGACTCTTGTCTGCACAGATGTTGGCAGCCGTAGTTCTGTGCTGTGTGATGACCGCTGTCCTGGGACGACCCTATGATCCTGATGATCCAAACCTACAGTCAGTACTGCCCAGCAAGGACACCGCCTTCGAGGCCTTCTACCCTCGCGAGGCTTACGGCGTTGAGAACGGCAATTCTCGTCCTAGGTGAGGTAACCTGTAGGAAACAATTTTAGATGTAAGCACATTTAATTTGGATGTCCTCCTCTACTAGCGACGAGACAAAAGTGGCAACGCCGCAATTCTGGCCTGTCGAAACAGCTGTTGCACTTGACAATGGAACCTATGTGCAACGTTTATGTTTACGTTTGTTATTAATGTTATTGGGGTTATTATTAAATCAACAGACCGGCCGTTGCGACAGTGCCATACATTAGTAGAGGGTCTGACTTAGGGGAGGTACGAATGAGGCATTAGTTCAAAATTCCTCCGTGAACAGCGCTGTAGTAGAGAGCACTTTGGCAATGAAGGTTTACTAATACTAATCGCAAAAATCGTTCTGTTCATAAAATAAAATTATAAATGCCTCAAATTCAATTTTATAATTTTTAAAATATAAAATTAAACTATCATAACCTAACCGAACTAACCAAACTTGCTGATAATTAAATAATATAACAAATGTTTAGTAATGAAAAAATAATTCTGTTTATTAAATAAAACTAGAAATTGCTAAATTAAAATTTATAATGACTTATAATAAAATTAAACTGTCATAACCGAACCAAACCAACCAAACTTGCTGATAATGAAAATATCTTGGACAAAAAGTTAGTGCTGCCAGCGAGATTCGAACCCGGGACCTTCAGCATATCAGCCCGGCACGCTGACCACTAGACCACCGAGGCCGATGGCCACTGACCGTATTGTTTCGGTAATGGCATTCCTTCAGCTAATAAGAAGTCCACAGCTGTCATCGTAGCCTCTTCTGTACCTCCCCTGAGTAAATACCATTAGTAGATGACCTTTTAATAGAGGAGGCTATGGTGGTTGCCGAAGGTTCTACCCACAATGCAATTCCACGTGGGACACTTCTTAAAGTTTCTTAATAAAGGCTAGCAACGAATTTAACATGGGAATGCAATCGAGTACCATCCTTAGTCATAGATTAAAACTAACCTAAAAATGGTTTAGTTTAGATGTTTACCCCTTAACCCCTGTTGCAGCCACGGCCATGCGTCTTTCTACCAACACCGCCACCCCGCCCTGGTGGACACCAACAACAGTCCCGCCTACGGGTTCAGGTTCGACGGCAAACGACGCTTCAACTTTGACGATGAGGAGGACTAAGCGACAATAAACGCTTCAAACCCGGCCTGCCTTGTTTATTTACCTTTGGGGTTCTAGATTACGTTATGTTTTCTTACTATGTCAGAGACTAGTGAACAATGTGGAGATCATGGACACCAAAGAATTTCATTTGAATTAATTTTAATCTTTTGTAGTTATATAAATAAATATTCATATTTAATGTTAATCAGTTACATAGACCCTAGTTGTATGAAGCATCTAGGTCCTAGAGTATCTAATTTCAAACATATTTATGTGATGCAAGACGAAAAGAACCAGAAACAAACACACATATTATATCAATGGGTACTTTACAGCATATAAGTTTTATCTTTGACTTTTGGATGTTGTAACCTAATTCTATAAATATAGGTTTTATCCTACAATCTGCCTAATATACCTGCAAATAAGCATATGTTAAAAATATGAGAAGTTTTTAATCATTATTACACTCTTAAGTATGTGTTTTGAGTAAACATTACAATACATTCGGAGATTTGAACATTTTGTCTTCAAACTTCCTAACACCACAACACCTATTCAATCTAGAGCTGTTTGCAGCTCAATAGCGGGTCTGAGGTCGGATATTGGAGGGCAAATAAAAACAAGAAAAGAGCATTACCATAGCCCTAGTCATCCTTGGTAGGAGGGGGTGGCAGGAGGGGGGGGGGTCAAAGAGTTGCCGCGATGTTAAGCTGACTCATCTCAGATCTGATAACGTTTCTTGTGGTCCAGACTTCATCACCTCGACCACTGGACAACAGGTCTTCACCACGGAAGCGGCGAGAGTATTCTTCCAATGAAACTTGTCATGATTAAGAACTTCTGAAATAAAAGAACATGCAGAATTAAATTGGCTGAAACGAAACGGACAGCATTCATAATATTAAGAAAGGGTCAGAAAAGGATGTTATATTGTTATATTGAAAAATCCTAGACCTCGAATTGAATAACGTTTTAGCTTTGGCTATTAATGCAACAACTGTATCCAATAGCATTGAATATATAACACAGAGTGTTATATATTCAATGCCAATAGTCAATGGTTTTAGGCTGGAAGGGGAGAAGCATACAGATCTAGTGACAGATGTGTGCCGATTAAAATAGAGGCGTTAATTTACTGGCTTAAATGATCAGCTGTTTGACAAGTGTCATCATTCTGAACATGCTTTGCTTGTTAAAGAAACACAAATATTTATGCATTGTTAAAAAAGTTAAATGTTTCACTGACTGTGGTTTTTTTTTGTAATTCGTTTTGATATACTGTGGTCAAAACGTCATCTTCTAAACGTAAATTTGGTTTAGGTTTAGGTTTTATCCCCTTCTTTGATGTTGTGTAGTACTCTCTCCCTCTCTCTTGGATCGGCTGGAGAAGACAAAACTCTTCATGAAAACAAAAAGTTAAAATCTCAAGACCAGTTTGAGATTTCAACAATCTTAAAAAAAAAGTTTTTATGCTCAGTGTTGAGTTATCTCTCAGAGTAAATTCTGTTTCCTTGGGTGTGTTTAAGTTTCCATGATCTTTATTTCTAAAACTTGCCCTTCGAGTTCATCTTATAACCTCCGTATCAATAGACTGTGAATGAGTTTAACTTTTATTGGTAGTTACCATTACCAACGCATTGTCTAAAAATAATATATGTATTGGATGTACGGTAATACGTACCGGTTTATTGTCTTTCAAGATCTCCAATGACGAAGAGTAAATTTTGGTAGTTTATAAAGTTTTAAATCCATTGTACATATTGTCTAATACATTTAACACATGCATTGCACAGTTACCTACTCCATAATACATTTGCTATGCTATGAGGGCCCAACGACAAAGTTCATAGTTTACTGCTAACTCACTCGAGATAAGAAGATTCCCTGACGCTGGACTTGGCGTCAGGTCTGGAATCCTCGGTATTTTGTAATTTGTGTAGCGGGAGCTCAAGGAATAATTGTTAGAGGTAAGAAGAATGCTACTAACCCCAGGGCAGACATATTGGACCCTGTGCCTTGAATACATTACCTCACCTTCATAGCTGCTGGCGTCCATCAAACCAGAGGAATTTGACTGATTGATTTCTGTTTTTTACGTCACTGTTCATTAGACCGATAACGATCATTTACAACACCTTTTACAGCTTCCCTCTCAGGACCAAATTAATAGATTGAAAAATGAATTCAATGGTGGTCTAATTTTGTTAGACAGATTGTAACTAGACTTTGAATAAATTATTCCTTCAAGGGTAAATTAACTTTTAGATTACAATTATATTCAAGCTGAAATGGTGTGAACATTATTATTACCAAAAGATGTGTTAAATGTCTTCATTGCAATGATATTTAGCACACTCTTATTTATCCTGAATCAATTTGATTATTATTATTAAAAAGTACAAGAAAAAACTGTTTTATTCCGTTATAACGACACGTTTACGTTTAATTTGGCATTAGGAGAGAGTAGCAATTAATCTTATGTGTTCCCTAATTTTAGGGCAACCCCGAGTGTATGATGCGAGTTAGGAACGATCCTGAAAGGAATCTGTGTATGTCGACCTAAAACCATTACTAGTTTATTCACAGCCTTATTGACTTCCAGTCTTCAATTAATTTATGGAATTAGATCTCATCCAAAAAGTGGGCCGAAAGTTTGCCCAATGGAAATGAAATCGGTGCGCTACCCTACCCTAACCTAGTTTCTGACCTAACCTTCGTCTGATTTAACCCAACCTAACCCAACCCAACCTAACCTAACCTAACCTAACCCAGCCAACTTCATATGACTTCCGAACCTAACCTAGCCAACTTTCATTGACTCAAAACCTAACCTAACCTGACTTTTCCTAACTTGCATAGAGAAACTTTTACTAGTGGCGGGCCTCTTCTTGACAACCCGACGGAATTTACTTAAAGGTGAAACACCTCAAACATCTAAAGGGTTGAACGCATAGCCTTGAACTCTCCCCTATCTTCCATCCTAGTTTTTGTCTAGACACTTCGCCTCCATCAGCTTAGTGGAACACCAATCATGAGTCACCTTCAAAATGATAAGAGTTGCTTCAGGGGTGAACAGCCAAGTCGACAACTTCTTAGGCAGGTAATGCGTGGTAATGCCAAGAAAACATTCAATTTCGATAAACATGTGGTAATCAACAGAGGACACAATAACCGCATAGCAAAAGTTGGTACTTCTTTCTAGTCTTAATTGTTAGGAAGTGGTTTCTATCAAAAGTGAATTGTTCAGTTATTAAGCTCAAGAAAATATACACAATCGACAACAATTGATCTTTAACACAAGTTTTAGTTACAGACCAATATTCTTGAAACTTAGCTATTTTTATTTGACCAACGCTAGTTGTGATTTTGAGTTTTAGGAGTTGAAAAACACTTTTTCCAAAGTCCACCTCTCTCCTAGGACCGTTATGTGCTTGTATGTGCCACAGTGATCTATGGACCGGACGCTAGAGACTCATTCATTGACCGGTCATTCCGGTCGGAACCACAGGATTCAGTGTTTGTTTTGGTCGGATTCTTCTCAGAGGATAAACAAACCCTTTGTACGATCTAGGAGAGCAAGGTAAACGTACTCGAGGTTGTACAACCACAAACAAGCCTGGAACTGTGTTCTGTGGCGCCTGCTTGATTGATAACATAATGAAGTGAGGTAAGATTAGCATATTCCATACGTTAGTCAGTCTTCATGTGAATTGGAGAAAACCATACAACACGGCAAGAAATGCAATGCAAAACAACTACTGAAATCATCGGCTAGCCAAATTGTGTTGGCCAATTTTTTATAGTCTATCTATGGAACCTAAAACTAGGGTTAAAGGTAGGTTTTTTTCTAGAAGCATCGCAAACGCAGGGGAAAATAGTCAGGGCTGTAGGGAGTTAAGTCCGTAAAGAGGGCATAGTCTTAGGGCTATTGTCGAATGACCACAAGTGTAGTACTCACAAGGCTTAGTACTCTAGTTTGAAAAAGCGTCGTCATTGAATATGACAGGAATATGGTAGAGCTTTTTAACATTTCCGACGAATATGAGATGAGTAAAATTTGAGAACATGAGTGACATACCGAGAGACCTTTTAATTTTGCATGAGGAGGATGCAAAGTTAGTAGCCAAAACCATCTGCCAAAAATGTTGCGTTCTATTTATTGGATCTCAACAGTTCTAAAAAATATCGTCGTTAGTTCCAAAATATGGAGCATCGCTTTTACTCCACACTTATACCTTTGTAATATTCCTTAATACCTGTTACATATTGTTATTAAATGTTTAATTTACTAGTACTAAATTACCTGAATGCTTATTGTTCAGTTGTTTGAACAAATAAAAAAAATAACATAACAAAAACGTAAACAATTTATTAATTAATTGCATTGATTCAATATGCATGACCAAAACAAAAATTTATCAAATAAAACAAAAATTCTCAAACTACAATCGTCCAAACCATTTTCCGCTTTCAAAATCAAATACCTCTTCAAAGATATCATCAACGTACAAGACCTTAAATTTTCATTTCGGCTGCCTCATAGTTCATTTGCCAAGTTCTATCCACTCTTGAACAGAAGCACGGCGACTTGGCCTAGGTAGAAGTACACGAAGTGCCTCGTCTCGTGGGTCACGTAGCTGCCGAAGTTCCTTCCCACAATGCAATGCCACGTAGGGTTGTACTTCTTGTCAAATTCTTTCTTGATGAAGGCAGCAATATCCTTCTCGATGCTGAACTTTTCGAGAGCTTGAGTTGCGCAGTCCACTGCGTCTTGCTGCATCTCCTCCGACATGTCGGCGTTTTTGATGACAGCTTTCCGTTCAGACATGGCGGAAATTCTAGTGCAATCACTCAGACAAGATTTTAAAATACCACTCTGAGTTTCCTCAATGTGTGTCAAGACTTTGGTTATGTTGTCTTCCAACTACACATGTTTCAAATAATGAGATGGAAAAGAGTTAAAGATCAGCTGACGCTAAATTTATTTCGGTTGGAATTATTTGATCCGGTTCAAAGACGTTTGAAACTGCACGAACGAAATCGGTATATATTAGAATAATAAGTACATGATTGAATCAATAACTAAACTGATTTTATTTTTAGCAATCGTTATGTTTACATTAGTCAAATATCAAACGTAAATACAATGAAGTGATATAACGTAAACAACTTTATTTTAACAGATGTATGAACTAAATAAAATAACAATAATAATAAATAAATAAAATAACTAAATATAAGGTAATGGATAATATATCTTGTATAGTTTTTAACGAATGAGGCTAATTCGAATTTATTTTTACTCTTTAATCAATTATCCGTAAGAGGTTTTAGGTAAATGTAAAGATCTTATGGACTGCTGAAGTATAGTTCAGTACTTCATACACAATACTTCAAGCGAATTTCATTATCTTATAATGGATCGATAAGAGAATTTGATTTTCGATTAGAACTTACAATTCAAACACATAATAAGCTCAATTATAGACCACTGTCTCGAGGTATAGAATCAGGTTTACACAGAAAACAATCACAAATTACCCTGATTGATAACAAACACTGGAAGAATGTAAAACAAGGGTTGCGTGCAGTAATAGATTACAATTACTCTAATCACCCCTTTTGCTGGGGCTAAACCGTTCCAGGAAGCTCTTATGAGGTGGAGGGGGAAGGAAAAAATCCTTTTTCGAAGCCGCTGGACATCAAAAAGGGTTTCTAACCCGTTCCGAACCCCGAGGAGGACCGAAAACCTGTGAGAATTATGGAAATGACTAAGACTTCTTCGTCTAGCGTCGATTATTATATTACAGCAGGTCATCGCCCTGTGAATGACCACAGTGATGCAAGACTTTGTCGAAATGTTTATGTGTTCTTCTACTCGTAAATATTACAGCCGTGAGAATCTAGCCACAGGTGTTTAAATCACGCGATGAAATGTGAATGGAGATGCAATACACTTACTGACCTTGGACACTGAGTAGATTCATTCAACTATTTCTCATATAGTTAAAACTGGTAATCGCGTGCATTTGAAACAACAGTAAAAAATAAATTAACATGCTGTAATAATAGATAAACTAGTTTTTGATTGATTTCTTATTTATAGCCGTCACTTTTCTCTGTACAGGTCTTAGGATGTGTAAAATCTATTATACAGGGGTTTTTATGTAACCCGAATTACAAGTAATGAATCACTGTTTGCAAAAGAAGCTCATAAGATGGCAGACCTGCTTCCTCTTCCTCATTTCCAATTTGATTATAAACATAGCATCGTTGTCTACACGGTTTAGTGTTATTGTGAATTTATCGTGAACACATTTTAGATCTTAATGACAACGAACTCCCAATAACTACAAGCCGTGTAGACACAATGCTAAAAATGTTTATTATCAAATTGGGAATCGGGTAGAGGAAGCAGGGCAGCCAGAAAAAGCTTCCTTTGGAAACAGTGACATTCTATACCTGTAATTCGGGCTGTGTTAAATCGCCTTACACAATGACAGAACAATGGCTACACAATTTTGAAATGAATATGGTGCAACTCTATTTACAGTTTTGGAACAAGTGCAGGTTTCAAGGAGCTCACAAGGAACTTATAGTATCTAGGCACCTAATCAGACTGAAATTCTTCTGTAATATTAATAACCATGATGAAGGCACATTTGAGTTCGATTCATTGATAAATATTTCTTCCAAGCCAATAAGCTGATATACAAATTATGACTAACTAACACTCTTGTCTAGAGATCTTGCCTAAAGTTTCAATTATTATTGAAACTCTCTAGGCAAGAACGTTAAGTTGAATTACCGATTCAATGCCTATCAACTTTCTGTTCAGATCAGTGCCGGATCCAATACATGGGCCTTCAAATTAAATGAAAGTACATATTGACAGTGTTTGCGGACAGTGAAGACTGTGCTACATGTGCGCTAAACAGTTTGTTATGGTTTGTCAAATGACAATACATAGCATTATACGTCAGCTTAGACATATCGATGATATAAAGAAAATTGGTCACAAATGGTTTGAGTTGTCTAGGATTCGGAGGACATCACCAATGGTTTGTGTTGTCTAGGTCTCGCAGGACATCACCAATGGTTTGAGTTGTCTTGGTCTCGGAGGACATCACCAATGGGTTGAGTTGCCTAGGTCTCGGAGGACATCACCAATGGTTTGAGTTGTCTATGTCTCGGAGGACATAACCAATGGTTTGAGTTGTCTTGGTCTCGGAGTACATCTCAAATGGTTTGAGTTGCCTAGGTCTCGGAGGACATAACCAATGGTTTGAGTTGTCTTGGTCTCGGAGGACATAACCAATGGTTTGAGTTGCCTAGGTCTCGGAGACATAACCAATGGTTTGAGTTGTCTAGGTCTCGGAGGACATAACCAATGGTTTGAGTTGTCTAGGTCTCGGAGGACATAACCAATGGTTTGAGTTGCCTAGGTCTCGGAGACATAACCAATGGTTTGAGTTGTCTAGGTCTCAGAGGACATTTCCAATGGTTTTAGTTACCTAGGTCTTTAAGGACATCTCCAATGGAATTCGGTTGCATATGTCTTGGAGGACAACACTGGATCACTTCTGATTCAGTAGTGTAGTGACTCAGGTTAGGTCAGGGCCAGGGTTGAGGTATATATTTGGACGAGAGGGCGCGGCGGCCCAGTTGGGCAGACCCTCCTCGCGTCACCTCATCATCTCATCACGCCCTCACGCACGCACGCTCACACGCACACCATGGTGACTGTACAGGGACTGTTGGTGAGTACTTTCATCACTTAATTAGGTTTAACTTTTGAAGTTAACTATACTGTTCAAACTATTATCATCAACTTATTATCAAATCAATGTCAATATTTCCCCTTAAGGCTCAAGCTGCAACAACATAACAATGAATAACCAGGGTCACTATATGTTCAACAATGTTATTCTTAAGAAGCAATTCATCTCAATAACAGCGTTGGAATTTTTTAATGCGACAATTTATAGTGATTTTGTTGAAAATAAGACAAATTTGCGACACAGCAAGTGCACATAGATGAATTAAATTTATTTATATTTTACATCTTTTGGTCACCTTTTACTATTTGGTACACTACATATTTATCTCTATAACTAATTACTATTGAAAAGGGACCAATAAAAAAATTCTCTATAACATAAGCTAACCCGGTGATAATATAGATTAAAATCATTACATACATTTAAAAGTTTGTATAAACATTTTGGAAGAAAATTATATTAGTTTAAAAACTGTACCTTTTGTAGTCCAGAAAAAAACAATAGTTCAAAAAATTGTAAAGCTTGAAACTAAAATATTGACACTATTCAATCTTAAAATATAGTGGTACTTAAAACTTCTAACTATAGTTATAATTTTTACATATTTTTCAAAATCTAGGTTGAAATTAATATTAATAAGGGGTTTGAAAACATAATTCTAAAATTCTATAAATTACATTAAATAAAAATTTTGTTTATTTGTTATACTTGTGTATTTTTTACATCGTTGAAAAATCAATTTGAAAGCTCCTTCGTTATTGGGTCAACTTTTTACTAAATTATGCAGCAATATAAATATTTTATGCAGCCCAACATGCTTAAATGCTTGAAAAGCATTTATGATACAATTTCCAATATTTTTTTATTATGCTTTAACAAATATGTTCCATTCCAAAGCAATACAAACCATGTTTTAATGATGGTGTTATATTTTGAGGTTTGGTTTTATGGTTCTATTATTCAAGCGACTCAAAACTAATTAAAACTTTCTCACGCGTAATTTGAAACTTGAGTCATCTCTACTCAATCCCCAAAGAAGTTAAGCCTGGGAGTTTCTCAGGTTTGGATTGGAATGCGGTCTCTCTAATTCTCCCTCTCTTTCTACCACCCTGAAGTCTTTCTTGCGACGGGATTTAATCTTTTTCCCGCTTGATTCATTTTTTTGGATCCGCCCTCCGTCAACCCTTAATAATTTTGTTAATGGTCGACCCCGACCGAGCAGCTATAATTGTGGCGGGTCTCAAAAGATTGCCTGAGAGTGAAGTTTCGCCGCCGAAACGTCTGTTCCTTCAACTCAGATCGCCATGTTGTGGTGGTACACAGTTTAAAGTTGAAATGGTATTGTAAAGGTTTCGTTGGTTAGACTAATAATATAACCAAAACATGTAGACTTCTCATAACATTGTAGATTTTGAATATAGTGGTTGGTGACACTGATGCTATTGTCGAAAAAAATTGTTCTCTCTATTTTAGGGTTAATTTGATGATTTGTGCGTCGCTGCTTAAATGAATAACTAGGGAACGAGATATCGTTTATGATTAGATCATTTTATTTTAATAAACGAGGTTTTAAATAACTGAAACACAAGAAACAGATTGTAAAATAAACACATCCTCTACAGTGCACCGGACAGAACTAACAATAAAATTGGCTTCAGCTGTTTTATAAGGATTATGCTTTATCAATGATTTTATCCATGGTTCCGTAGATTAGACTCATTATAACAAATAAACTATTCATACACTTTTCACTAAGAAAGTTCTATATGTTGGCATTAGCCTTCTTTAGGAACAAACAAAACAAAGTAGATTAGACTTACTTATTCATGTAGCTCTTCCGATAAGTTATTTCAGTAGTTTCAAAAAAAATGTGTGATCCAACAAATTACAGACCAATTTCTCTGTGACCTAGATTCTGAAAAATTGAGCTTTTAGGCACTATCGTACACTTATACACGGACCAACTGTAGCAATTTTTCAAAGAAAATAGTTGATTGAGCTGCTTACAGAGGATACTTATTGTACTTATTGTCAGGATTAAATGTTTTCTACTATCATTCTGTACTATGATTGTCCTACTAATATTATAAATGAGAAAGTTTAGATGTATGGATGTATGGATGTATGGATGTATGTTTGTGACAAGTGAACGCGAAAAATACTGGTCGGATTGGGCTGAAATTTGGCATGATGATAGCTCACATTCCCGATTAACATATAGGCATATTCTTATTTCAAAATTCCTTTCGGGCTCCGCCCCAGTGGCTCTGGAGTTTCCCATGTTAACCTTATGAGAAATGGAATTATTGAATCTTAACAGCTGTTTCAATTAAACAAGTTGGTTCTGTTCTATGATGTTCAATAGCATTAAAGTTACAAGGATTACCAACAGGGTGCAGCACTATTATTTCTTTTACATTTATGACAACAGCTAATTTGCAACCAAAAGGTGAGTGAGCGTAGCGAACGAACTTCAACCTGGAGGCGAGTTAGCGTAGCGAACGAGCTAACCTGAAGGCAAGTGAGCGCAGCGAACGAGCTCCAACCTAAAGGTGAGTGAGCGTAGCGAACGAGCTCCAACCTAAAGGTGAGTGAGCGTAGCGAACAAACTTCAACCAGGACGTGATTGAGCCATGCGAACGAGATAATCTTGAAAATTAAGAAGTTAAACGGGGCAAAGCCCGCGGGTTACAGCTAGTTTACTATAAAAGATTATATAGTTTACAATTAGTTTGTCATTTGGTTTTGTACTCTTTTGTAATGTACATGAAAAATCTATTTTAACCACAAAAACCTTATAACATTGACTTTCTGTATGTATGTTATTTATTCCCAGTTTTATGTGAACAAACTAGCTAGGCTAATAAATCCAATAGGTGTTAAACCTTCTAAATAGCATGACGTTTAGCGTAGGTTTTTTGCACAGTAAACCTCAACCAATTATGACGTTAATAAGAGCAACGGAGAAGTCAACTGTGTAATTATTGGCTTGAGAAGGCACTTGTTATTCAAGGTGGTGATTTTGTGTCTGTTATTTGGCTTTCACGTTAGCTAATTGGTAAGGTACGCACCAAATGTGCAAGCTTATGAACAAGGCACAGTGTGGATACAAACTTAATTAATAATATTTTACAACTTTTTATAGTATAAGTTAGATCTCGCTTCTTTAATATTTCAAAAGACTATTGATAAGGCACAACAAAATTTCTAAAATTTATAACAGCTGATGTTAGTGTTAATGATTTATTGAGAGTAAAGATGGAAGAATTTGTGATTTACTTGGAAGAAAATTGACCTAAAAAATGTTTATTTCAATTTAATAGTAGTTTTGAAACTTCGAAATTCAAAATGACAAAAATAAAGAACAAGATATGTAAATAATGGACATGAAGGTAAATCATGTATGTGAAAATGCTATTCCAAAATTTGGTAAGTTTTTCTCATATCAGCATACACAAGATTTAAAATTAACCAAAACTAAAATGACGGTTTCTACTACTTACCAGATTGAAAAGCCACGAACGTTTCTATAAAGGTCTTAGATTAGATTTGGTGACCTAACTGGGATAGTGTTAAAAATAAATAACTTTGGTGAAATGTGAACACTTTTAATTGTCAAATAATTATCAACTAATCACATTAATAGTCCTAAGTGAAATTAGTAATGAAGTGAGTACTAAAATGAGTAATAAAATTAGTAATAAATGAGTAATAAGGTGAGTACAGGCTCCTTTCACATAAGTAAGTAAATGAAATTCATTACCAACGCTCTAATAATTATAATTCTTGTTGAAACGTTCTAATCACATACCTGGAATTTATTAATAATTATCGTGATTTAATATAAATTATTACGAAGATAATTATGATAAAAATTATTAGGATTAATACCAAACAATCACTGGCTTATTAAAATGGTGGCTAACCTGGACAATATAGTTTTTTTAAAGTATCAATACAGTAGTAAATTTTTAAAGTATCAATTATTAATAAAGTAGTCGCCTTACCACAAACCACGGCGACGGACGAAGTGTCCCCAGTACGCAACATTTATTATCCCGGGGTTTCATTGATTTATATTATTTACTTGTTCAAATATCCAAAGCTTAAGAATAAATTACTGACCCGTTATAAAAGATAGCTCGATTATACTAACACGACTTTAAAATCAATGGGAAAAGCCCTACGGATGGATATTTTGTAGCAAAAAAAGACACTGGGAGTTTAATTCAAATTTGGTACAAGTTTACAAGCTGTGGAAGAACGAAAGTTTTTTAATGATGTGCTAAATTAAGGTCAAGTTATTTATTTGTAATAAAAAATAGCACAATTGAAAACGGGAGGAGTTTTCTTACTTTCCGAAACGTGGTGTGGTAAAAACACTTTGCGTATGAAAAAGTCAATATAATTACACAGGTTTAGAGCTTGCAACAATTAATAGTTTCCCTCAAATAGTTCGTCCAACAATTACTTTATTCCACGTTCATTACCGAGATGAGTAAAGTATGGAAGTACACAAAACTTGCATAAAAATACTATTATTTACAACCAAACCTACCGCGCCTCAATATACATTATTCTAACTACCATTATCAAACAAAATGTATGATCAAAACCGTCCGCTCTACGGTTAGAATACAAATGTTTCATTACAAGTTACGACTTGCGCACGACTGGAGTAGAGAATATTTTTAATTTAACACTCGGGCCACTAATTACAGAGCGGCCCTAGGAAATTTGACACTTGACAAGCAACTATGCTAGGAAAAGTAAGCAAACCACGCACGTTTGCAATACTGCAGTATAATTTAGGAAACTCTACTAGGTTTTATAATAAACAACTACTATTTTGTAATTAGATTAATTACATTTCTTTGTACACTACAGGTCTTACTTAATACGAATAGCTATTTTTTAAAGGAATCAATGAAAACTGTATGAGGAAATATTTCTTAAAGTGGACCACCAATATTTTTGATACAGGTACTAATATTTTATGTTTTATCCCCAGTCCCAGCTATCTTTTTTGGGCCTACTTTGATTATAACATTACGTTTTTTATATCATGTTGATAAAACCATTCCTACAGTTTATTAGTTAACCCCAGCGAGTACATTATAGTAGAACTCTTGATTCTGGTAAATACACCTTCCCCGCGGTCTCCTGTTTTTATAACTTATAATCATTCGCAGAGTATATTTCAGTGCAACTTTAACAGTTGTGATACGAAATAGTAACACTAGAGCACTTTCAATCTCAGTTGCAGACAATTTACTAACACATAATCACCATAAAAAATTAATAAAACGTCAACGCCATAAATTTCCCAAACACATAAACGCATCATTCAGTCAGAAGCAAGGGTCAGAGTGCATCTGGGACGTGCAACCATAATTATCTGTCAGACGCGCATTTCATCGCGCACCTCCCACCAACCTGCGCACTGTATCAGCTGATGCGCCTCGCCGACAATGGGACATGCGCATGCGCGGGGAAAGCGTCGCAGTGATCGGGGCCGAGCGTGCGCTGTAGATGCGCTGAACATCACGACGCTCAGACACCCGACCCGGCCATCGTGATACTCGCATCGGTTCACCGTGATTAATGACGGCTTATCTCCTACACTTGCCTGGTATTTCATCGACCTATCGATATAATCACCGATTACTTTTGAATTATCACAATCGACTATGATGCACTACGCAGTGAGGGTGTAAAGGTCGCTTCGGTGAGTTATCGGCTGCGGTTTTAAATGGGAAAGTGAATAATGAACAGTTATTTGACATATGAATACGTTTGCGTATTGTAACTAGCTGGAAGATTTGCAGTGAGACAAATGCTTTTCTTATAATAATTGTACGGTATGTAAAACTATGATGAAAGAAACTTTTAAATAGTTATCAGCTCTAACTCTTGAAAATAATCTTTCCGCTGCGTTTTGATTCAAACGAAATGTTTGCTGAGTAAGAGAAAACTAAGGGTGTATGTCTAATTATGTAGGGCGAAATTTGTAGCGCAATGGCCATTTAGTAGACCATTTTATGAAGCACCACCTCAAGCATAAGCTCAATAATCCCTATTTTAAAGTGGGGTAAAGGCAACTTTGTCTATAGTGTACATTTTTTTTAGAAACACCAAGCCAATTAGATGCCAAAATAAGTCGTTTATACCACCTAATACAATTTTATCCTATATAAATAAAATCCAGTAAAGCAATCAAGTAATCGGTCACTCTGTGTGGCAGCCTCAGTCAGCGATCCGTGGTTCATCCAACTTCGTGCACCTTTCTCGGGATGGCTTGTTAACACACTTCTCCACTTGTGGTCATAATCTAGGCTTATCGTAATCCGCGTTAACAAGTTTGAGCGGGTCACGAACATCGCGATTCGTGTTTAAAGACCGGCAGCGCTTCGAGTGACTTGAGGGAGCGAATCGTTGAGGCAATAACCGTGATCGTTGTAACTTTACACCAGTTAGTGACTAAGGCTGACATATTCCTTATACACAGCTGTTAATTAATAGCCCATACAGCCAATGGCAACTAAGGGACCTACAAGTGGACTCCGATGGTAGAAGCTGTGATCGTAGTAACTGTGATCGCTGTAACTGTGATCGTAGTAACTGTGATCGTAGTAACTGTGATCGGCGTAGCTGTGATCGTAGTAACTGTGATCATAGTAACTGTGATCTTAGTAACTGTGATCGTATTAAGTGTTATAGTAGTAAATTTAATCGAAGCAACCTTCCATTTAGTAGATGGACACTGTACTGTAACCATCAAGGCAACAACAATCAAAAGTCATCGTAGTAATCGTATAGGATTCTGTTTTTAAATCGAAACAAATCTTCCATGAGTAAGGATTTTCAGTCATCACAAACCTTTGCAAACTCTAGTTAATAACTTTGAGTAGGTTGGGTTCCTCAGTAGTTAATTACAATGGATTCTAAAAACTATTACCTAGGATAGAAATAAGTATAGTTTCAGTAATAGAAAATTAAGCATGGTTTTTTTTATATTTTGTTTTCATAATTAACTACGATGGTAACTATCAGTTCTAACTCAGTTACTTTCGGGGGAAATTAGAAAAATTAAATTTCACACCGTGTGGAATTCAAGTGAAAGTAGCATCGAAACTATCCGAAAATCCAAAACATCCTGAATGTAATTTTAATTAAACTATCCGTGAACCAAACACATCGCTGAAGAAAGCTATCGAACGCCTCAGGGTTAGTTTTATTGAGTAATAAACATTTAAATTTATTAGCAGGTGCTATCGATGACTTTATGCAGAGCGAGTACCGACTCCATTGTATTCAAACCATCTTCAGCATCAGGTCAAAGGTCGGAGGAAGACTCGGTCGTGCCTCCATCGTGACCCATATCTGTGGAATTAATGAGTTTAGGTCTTAATACCCCACTGACCCCTCCTCCTGCAGAGGACCACACTTCGGATTCGGTTTAACAATCATGTTGTTGACTTTCTACAATATTGTATGGTGAATATCCTTCCGAAAATCCATTCAAAGGTATACTTAGGTGATGAACGAAAGGAAAAACTTCAATTAAAAACATTGCAATCAAGTATGAAATAGATCCAGTAAAACATTCTGTACAGTTGTTTGTAACAAACACAACTTTATTAGCCTACTCTAATGGTCAACTTTTTTATGAACGAGGTGTGTTAGCATGAGTGGAATAGTGGAGGGGGGTTAATTTTGTTCTATAACCAATGGTAATTTTCCACTGTAGATAAAAAAAACATTCTATTTTTGCCCCCACCCCATTAAGAGACACGATTAAAGAAACTAGTTAAATAATCAGATTCAGTCCCTGTCCGCTATAGATTCACAACATCTGTTTGAACGAATATGTTTGAACTATTTTCCCAATTGAACATTGATAGTTAACAAGTTTTGTAGCAATTTCTACAAGGAAAACCTCCAAGAGTCTAACATCTCCGACATTTATAACAGTTACATCGATGTGCAATTCCTACCACATTCTTTCAAGGTTTTTACTCTGGAAACGTGTTCCGTTGTGGTTCGTAATTCGAGCTTGGATTTGTACAGAATTGTGCACACGACACGTTTTATATCAAGTATGTTAAAATAAATATCAAAAATCTATTAACCTCAAAACCTTTATATATTCACACAATACATATTTTAAGGTGCATATATGATCAGCTTGACGTCACTATATAGGTTCCAAGTAGGACATAAGGAAAGTGCTACATACACTTGGGCACTTCAGTGTCAAATTCACGAATATTTGAGAGAAGATTCAGCTCATTGTACATCTACATTGTAAATCATGGAGCCTGCGGCGAATCTGTAATCATCTGTTCAGAACTTTCATAAATCTTCGATTCTCTTCCGAATGTTCATGATATATGATCTCAGTAAGTGGCATCGGTTTCCTCTGCGAGTGATTGTGTGATTGGTATTTTCTTTGAGGCAGAAGGTACATATTTCAAAATTCCATTTCTAACCCTCTCTTGTCTTTTAGAAACAGGGTATACTATAACAAATATCTAAAATTATTGTTGTGAATATTGTTAGGAACACTTAATGGTCAACAATCTATTAAAACAAAATAAATAAAAATTTTAAAATAACCTACATACCCAAGATTACAATGGTATGTATATTTTCGTTTAGGTATTTTAACTAGGCCTAAGTGATGTCCCTCAGCATTTCGAAGTTAAGGATTCGGGAAGTAAATATCGATTGGTCTCTATGAGAAAGAAAAGTAAATATGTGCAACGGTCACATTTTGCTTAGAATACCTTTTCGTAGCTGTTACCCTTTCATAGATCTGAATAAAAAATAATATAATATAACTAACGAACTAAAGATTGCCATTTCGTTCCTGGGAAAAGTCAATAGGTAGCTTTTTGATTGGTCAAAACTGGACCCAGCTGTTCCCGACCATTGGGCTTTAAATAAATGATCCTGATTCATGAAACAGCTGATCTTGGTCAGTAACAAAGCTACATAGATCATCTCACAATCTACACTCATCCTTTAATCATATTTAGGTTAAAATTCGCACCTAGGTGGCGTCCCCATCTCAATTGATAATAATATTAACAAATTATCTGCATTTTGATTTAATCATATTATTTCATTGTGCAAAAGAACTACTGTCGTTGTCTAAGGACGGAATAAAAGTGTTCAATTTTATTTCATATGAATAAATACTGTACAACTGCCATGTAGAGTATTTACTCATTCCTGAAAAGAAAGAGTTAGTTTTGAAATAAGCTTAAAATGTAGTTCAAAACCATCTAAGAGTATTTGATTGCACTTTTACCAGCTAATATAGTATGAATCGCAGACATTTCACTATCCTCACTTACGGAGAAGGCCAGACTGAAAACAAGTTTATGTTCTACGCATGAGTACCGTGTTAAAGTCTAAACGCAGAACATTCTCATTTACTCCTAATAGCACTGAAGTACTAAATTGTATGTAATACAGTCCTTTTGCTTATTAGAAAATATCTACTCTCTAAAGGAATAGCGTGGGATGTAAGTTGTAGTGTTTAAAAAACGTTGACATCTTATGCTGACGAATCACACTTTTACTTAACAGAACCAGTAAAATTTCTGTAAACTGTGGAACTGTCTTTGCAATTGGTGTACTTGAAGGGACCCGAGTACAAATAACACTTTCAATCGTATTCAAAACTTGTTCCCTAGTTAGAACAAATGATGCAATAAACTTTTACTTTTCAAAGATTTTGTTTGCTTAAGACAAATGATTAGGTGAAAACATGTTATTAATTTACAATAAAATAAATTTGTAAGGGTTTACACCTACACCATAAAGAGTGGTTTACCTTCCTCAATTCGGTTACAAAATCAATCTACAATCTATTGTCATGTTTGCCCTTAATCCAATCTGATTGTGGTAAAACACTCAACTGAAATATCAGTTGTAAGAAAAGTTTGTCAGCATCATGGAATATTTGAAAGTGATGTATAGAAATAATCAAACGCTAGGGGGCGAAGCCCTACCATTTTAGTTATTATTGGTCAATCAGTTACATCATTAGCTTTAAAATGACACTTCAATCGTAAAAATTGGTTAAGAGGAACAGCTGGAAAAGGGATGTTACAGAGGAACCCCTTTATCTATTAAGTTCATAGATCGATGGATGTATAGGTGTTTGAAAATAATAGACATTAGTTTTAATTGTTAAGTTATTTATTGGAAAAATATACTAATTATAGCTATAACCATCAAACATATGGACAAATGCTTCATTTTGTTAAATAAATAAGACAGGAGTTCTAAAAGACCCCTTCAGTACTTGTTCACTTTTTCCTTTTGATAAAAAATTAAGTAGTCCAAAACTCACCACGATGAATATTACCGACCACCTATTAACTGAATATCGACAACAATTCTATCACGATTCCACGGTGCGGAAACCCTCTGCTATTCGCACGGAGTAATGCAGTCGTAATTGGATTTTACCTGATCTCAGCACAGCACCTACCAGTGGAAAGGTCAAGTATAAAACTGCCATATCTTACTGAACGTACACGGAGTCTGTAGACGATTCTCTAATGATTCCGCGAACGAGTCGTGTTATCGTAGAGAAGACACTCGATGGGTATGGCGACGTCACGACGGCTCCGATCTATTATTCAGAAGACATCGGTGGCTGAGGGTAGAGTACAGTCCTACTTACAGGTAAGGACTGACGGATTTATGTAGTATTGTTGCGGTGAAGACGGTGTCTTCGCGGGGGTTCTGGAGAATCTGGGGAAAGGTCGACGGGTTAAAGAAGGGTTCTTTGAAGCTATGGTTCTGTAGGATTAGATTAGGTTCAATTGATGCAACTTGTGTGATATTGATTTGGATAATGAAGTGCATACCACATTGAGCAACTGAAGCAAATTTTATATTCAAATAGAGACGTAAATGAGTCATAGAGTGCGCTACTGTGGACATTCTATTTTCTACCTCAAACTTGGTACTTTGATAGTCCAGTTGGATTTGGCTATAAGAAGCTGTACTTTACAATTGGTATATTCGGCAGAAGTCAACCTCACACTCCTAACTCAAAGACTTAGAGAGTGTATAGGGGAAAAATTGGAAATTGTATCTTACGGTTTCGTTTAAAGATCACATTTTACGAAAAATAAGATGACTATTGTGAGATATAAAACTTAATGAGCATTTAATACGTGTCTTATAAGTAAATCCAAATGCAGAAAATAGATTCATTCTATGTATTTAAAAATTTAACTCGTAGAGAAATAAAATCTGTTCCAACGTAACCTTAGAGAAATATTTAAATATAATATTTCTCTAAGGTTACGTTGAAACAGATTTTATTTCTCACTTCGTAAAATGAGTATATCCTTTTCGTCGCTATTTTTTGAAAATACCACACTCCGCGTTGTAAACCTTGAACTCCCGTCGTATAAAAGAGTACATTTTAATTAACACTCCACTCACGAATCGAACCCGCTCCCGGCACCCGATGGGAAGCGACTGTATAATGGTCATCACAATCATTACTGTTGGCCTAAAATCTAAAATTGTTTATGGCTCCTTGTTTCGTCCAGAGCCCAGGTCGTGGCTGAGGTCAAGTACTGACCTCCAGATCATGCTTATATCCTGGAGATGATCAGTACAGCCTCCCAACACGCAACCAATAGTCCATCTCTTCTTCGATGAAGGAGAGCTCTGAGGTGCTGGTCATGTTGGATAGGTTTGGGCTATCGTAGCTATTGACTGGTAGCATCCTAATGATTCGGTAAGAAATCACAACCGGGTAATTATCAGGAATGAGCCATTTGGTAAGACCTTTAAGGCAAACTACACGATCATTGTCTCCATTGTGATACTGAAGCGTGACGAATTTATTTCCCAAACTTCTTCTAAGTTAAAATAGGTATTATGTTTCGCAAACTCACGATTCCTTTCGTCATACACAATTAGTTGTAGATTCATGCGAAGCTGAAAACAAAAAATACCGGTATGGATCATAAACATAAACAAATGACGTTGTTGGCCCGAATCCTAATACTAATAGCATTGAACATATGTTTTGGCAGTTCCATTTAAGCAATGTTAAATAATGTTTATTTTCTGGCTAAAAACGTCATTTGTTTATGTTTATGATCCATACCGGTATTTTTCTAGTATTCGCGGTGAAAACCATAGGATCTTTTTATCATTCAGCTGCATAAATAATTTGCAGCAGTTAAAAACAAGCAGCCTTTGATGTCAATATCGTCGTTCAAAATCTAAAATCCCTATTTATGGATAAGTATCGTGCAATCTGAAAAAATTAAACGTCACATCACATTGTTATAGCTATCGAATCATATATTCTATCTTAAACAGCCTATTCATAGAGACCATGATTTTCCCCATAGAAGGAGGTTTGCGTTACAGGGAAAGCTCGGTCAGTTGCCGTGATCATAGCTAAGGTGGAAGGTTGGGGATGAGTCACACCACTTAACCAACGGTGTTTATTTAAATTACACCCTTCAAGAGCTAGAAAACACGCTAATCCGTCTCACCCAGGGATCGCAACAAAAGACATTCTTTGTACAACACATGCTGTCTATTGTAGAGCGACGTGCGGTATTGTTGACAAAGGTCAGGTTGGTGAAAACATAGAAATGAGAGATATAACAATGTAGGGAGAAGAATCCACTAGGCTTTCTTGTCAAACATCAATTGGTCAATTGGTTTTGTTAGTTTTATGAACTTAATGAAAATGTCTATTGAATGCCAAGACACATTCTTAACACAAAGTACAACTTTCATTAATGCAATCAACCATCGTCAGAGTGTGCTCAGCCTTGAGTCGTACTATTAATTTGGTATAAAAAGTGTAAGCGTTTTAGAAAGTGAAAGGAGGAAATCATTTCAGTTCAACAATTTCTTGGGGCAGTGAATTTAATTCGAACAAAACACCTACACCTAGCTCATCTTCCTAGACAGAAACTCGTTAGTAAGAGCACGTGTTTAAACACTGTAAGAATACAGGTATAAAAAATAATACTATAATAATAATAATACGACGTAGGAAGTGGCGTAAGAAGTAGTAAAGTTTAGCAACGCAGAGTGTGGGAACGGTTTGTGGCAGTTAGGTCAATGTATCTGTAATACCTAAATGCTATGAGAAGGGAAGGATACAGGTCCATGGCGTAGGAAATGGTGAAGGAAGTAGTAAAGACTGGCATCGCAGAGTGAGGGAATGATTTTCCCCGAGCAGAGCTCGGTCCCCAGGTACTAATAAATAATTTAAACACTTTGTTTTAGAATTTATTCTTTTGAATTTAAATTTTGTTTCTCTGTTTCAGACATTCTCTTGCCTCCTTCTGGCTGAGGTGATGGTTTGCCATGGATTTTGGTATTTCTCCAGCAGTCCATCGAATACCGCCAAGAAAATGTGAGTACTTGAACTTCAAATTCCTCCTATCTATTGCGATCTGTTGGAAGTCAAATAGAATATTTACAACCTCAAACAATTCCACAACGAGCCTACTTGCACCTATCTAACTGATGCAAATATAAACACAACACAGGAAGGCGAAAGTCCCATGTAGTTTCCACTATCGTTTTGCACTCATCGAATATCGAGGAAGTTTACAGCTGTTGTTGATACTAAACTAACCAGAGTGTCTCCACTCTCCGGGTAATAGTAGTCGATAGACTCCAGAAACACGAGACTTTCCCCACGATACTATCAGCAACGCCTCTGAGGCAGCCACTGCTGAGCAGATGCTGAAGTCTTGACCAGGGTCAGCATAGATACCGCAGGACAACTGTATGTCCTCAATAGACCAATGACCTTAGATGTCCTGTGTCGGAGACATCTACTTTAACTGCCTCCAGGAGTGCACCGCTGACCCTTCATGTCTTCAGCTGGCGACATTATCCTGAGTACTCCAAGAAACGATTGTGCATTCGTATTTATTTTGCGAGATTTGAATGAATAACGGATGTGGTCGAGGTTAAGCATATCCAGAGGAGGTAATTTTATGCGGATTGTTTTGTGAAATTCCCTCCATGGAGGAGCATATAATAGTGGTTGAGTTCAGTTCAATTCGTGTCCCTTGTAAATTAAATTAAAAATTGTTGTTAATTAATATGCACTTTAATAGATCGTGGGATGGAGTCTACGAATTGGTGATTATGTGGAAAATAAAAGTCTAATGTTGTTTATTGTCGAATACCAAAGAGTTTTCCTTTCTTCTATCAGCCCCAAGAAAATTATCTAGACTTCTTTAATTGGTGTAGTGATTATTTATGCATTTATTACAATTTTGATATCATATCCACTCAATCTCCTCTAAAAAGACTTTAAATTGGTGTATAACAATGGTTTTATAAGGTTTATACGTTGATTTGTTTTTCGAAATTCCACAAAATAGGTTAAAGCGTTTTTGATGTTTTCTCTTTACTATTCTACCTGTAAATTACACCAAACAATATTTTCTTGTTCACTTATCACAATGGCCATAATGCATGGCTGATGACTTCCAAAATGAAATAAGCTCCTGCTCGTGTATCAGACATATAACAATATCTGGGTGTATACAAATTTAGAGAGTTCTTGAATCCTTGTTTAGGTTTCTTGTTTTAGTTCTCAATCGGTGGCCTATGCTATGGATTGTCCAAATTTAGGTTTTTACAGATAATCATATCAGTTCAAGTATTGATTGGACCCAATGTACCTTCTTCCAATACATAGGAAAGTGTGTAGTAGTCATTGCTGCTATCGCTGAGCATTATACAGTTTTCACGGAGGGTTAGGCGCAAATCGCACGACTTCTGGTGTGTAATTTCCGCGAATCACATGGTAATGAATTCCTCCCAGTCGCTTCCCAAACTGAAATCTGTTCATAAACTCACACCCGATTTGTAATTTACGCCCAAGATTGAAGTGATTTTACCAGGAAAAGGGTTAAAGAATGTTCTCCAAATTATTAAAGTGATCCCAAATGAATGATTGAGGGGTATTAAAATGGGTCACGATAAAGATGTTCCCCACCAAATCAGCCATTCTAGATCATAATACACCAATGACACTATTGGGAGACTTTTTTTGTGATAGAGCGCAGGATTTTGTTCTTGAGGTCCTAAGTTCAAATCCTAGCTATCACTAATGGCTATATGACCTTCTAGGCGGGCATTAATTGCGCCAACTAACCTGAGCCAGGTAGTCAGGTATTCCAGAATTGCGCCAGCTACTCCAGGGAGATATCCGATTCGTTCATTAAGTGTAACAAGTGGCGGCCCTCTTTGCCTGTATAAATAGTAGGTTAGGATAGGTTAGGTCGACACTTAAACAAGGACATTCCTTCTGCCAGCAATTCACCCCTCTGGCTTGGGCTTAGTGCAATAAGGAACATTTTTTGGGACAATTTAAGGGCTTGGCGCAATTAAGGAACTCTTTTGCGCAATTAATGCACTGCCGACCTTCTAGCTTAGACTCAAATATGTTGTGTTCTCGGCTAGAGACTAGCATGCTAGGACGCAAACACTAATAGTCTTGCAATGCTTAGTTTTAAAGTCAAATTTCCCCCTTTCCCGAATTCCAAAAATGCCGTGGGAGCCGAAATGACCACGACCTTGCCTAGTGCATCCTCCATTACCATAAACGTGCAAGAAAGCGAGTGCACGAGGCCCGTGTCATTCAATAAATTACAATGTAGAAACTATACAATTATCACGGGGTAATTTGAATTTAGCGTCCGTCCGGCGACGACCCCCTGACCCTGACCACGGAGGTGTGTAGAAAGCCCCGGGTGATAAAGTACGATTTTGGCGATATGTGAAGCCTCTGCCCCTGCCACGCCTACTGTACTTGCTTACTTTTCCTAGGAAAATCTTCTGACTCTGAACTTAAAGGTTAATTGATATAAACAAATCAGAAGTGAAGAAAATTCCGGCTGATAACCTAGGATGTTTGTGATGTTGTGACGATTTTGCCCACACCCTTGTATATACTTTTTAGCCGGAATAATTCAATTTCCCTAATGGAATTGGTATCACCCATCGATGTATAATAACTCTACATCGATGGTATCACCCGGGCAGTTACCTTCTAAGGACTCAGGTATTTTTCTAGCAAACAAGAAAATATAACTGAGTAGAGCAATAAGGGCGGGTATTAATTGCGCCAACTGACATGAGTCAGGTAGACAGGTATTCCTGAATTGCGCCAACTACTCCAGGGAGCCACCCGATACGATAATTATCGGCTGGCGGCCGTCTTTGACTGTATAATTGAGTAGGTTAGGTTAGGTTAGGCTAGGTTAGGTTAGGTTAGGATAGGTTTAGTTAGGTTAGGTTAGGATAGGTTAGGTTAAACAAGGACAACCCTTAGTTTCTCGCTCCTTTCACACTATACGATTTCGCTCGTACGAGTGTTAATCGTACGGGCAGATGATCGTGGGTCTGTTGCTTTCACACTATACGATTTGTAATCGTACGATTAAAAAAATCTTAACCCCCACTCCACTAGAACAGAGTTCATTGACATTTCAGTGGAAGGTTTTAAGTAGTATGGATCACGAGGAAATTATGCCGGCAACTCACCCCTACCTGGCTTGGGCTTGGGGCAACTAAGGAACATATTTTGGGACCCTTTGAGGGCTTGGAACATTTCAGGAACTCTTTGGCGCAATTAATGCACGGCAGACAATAACACCCCGATTTCATCGATATGAGAAGCCGCTGTCCAAAATGTTTGTTTACCTCTCCCTTGGAATATTTTGGCTCCTATGCAGTTTAATTGCTCCTGTAGTGAGTTCTCACACAACTCACTCGAAGGGTAATTTTGTGTAACCAAAAAAGAGCTGTGTAGAATATCTCTGGTCTTGAACTACTATATTTTTGGGATTTGTGAATACATCCCAACTCTTCCAGGTACTAACTTATCCCGAAGACTTTAATACTTATAATTATATTTAGTTTAATTATTCCCGAGCTATGTCTATCACACGGGTAATTACACTCAAAGGGTAATTTGATGTAACCAAAATTACCGTCGAAGGTGAAGTTCACCTTAAATTACGAGGGAGTTGTAATCGCGTCCACTTAGCTAGGCGTGATCGTGTGGGAAAACAGCGGACAACTTAAGCCGGGAATTTGAAAGCGGTTAAATTACACTTCCAAGCAATTTTTTTGAACGCTCAGGTTTCAGCGTGAAAAATATAAATGGCTTGATGTAATGTGTGTTAGTCGAGAAATGTAATGAACCTCTCAATCGGTTGCGGATTTACCTTATTTTAAAGATCACATTGAAGATTTAAGGAGCCAATTTACTAGCATACTACAGGTCAATGATACAACTAACAGCTGTTTTAGCCTATCTCACGGAAATGCAACAATGTTAACAGCTGATAAAATAGCAAACAACAGTAAAGTCGACAATTTCAACTCCCAGACCAAAACTAGACAGAGGATGTTGAAGAACTTAGTAGGTTAATACTGGTAATATATTTATATTGAGTTACCATAGGCTACTAAGTATCAAGGCAACCCGTTACTTTAATGTTTGGTATTAACCTTTATAACGATTCCGGCTGCAATAAGATGGTTAGGTTCATTTGTCTTCCCTATTAACATAAGTGATTTGAATTGTGGTGTATTTGCGGTTGACATTGTGCAGTTTCTCAATTACTGTTGGAAAATGAAACTATCTAAGTTAAATTGTATTTTATTTGTTAGCTCGTTTAGCAAATAGTAACTGCGTTGATGCTTTTATAATTTGTTTAATAACTAATTAATTTAGAGTATGTAATGAAACAATGAAAGTACAAGGGTAGCTCAATTAATCGCCATATTGCATTATAACCTTGCATTACAGTTAGCCCAAGCAATATATTTTGAATAGTTTTAGTTACCTTCTATGTTCTAACTACTAAAGATTAACGAAAATTGATTATTGATATGATTTATTTCCAAACCAATGGCTGTTTAATCATTTTCAAGTACTGAACATATTTTTGATGATACATCCAAGGAATTGTCAATTAGAAAAAGAAACTCAATTTAAGCATAATGAATGGCATACAACACTATAACAGCCCTCAAAATGTTTAACTTTACCATGGGAGCGAGCTGGTCGTGTAAGTGTGTGAAGCTTCGGTCCTCGAGGCCCCGGGTTCAAATCATGCACAACATAAAAGATTTATTTATCTGATAACACCGTAACCATATAGGTCTAGCTTGAAGTTTTGTAACGTTTTATGACGCTGAATGTGTAAAACTGGTCTGGGCTAGTATGCACCCTAGGATGTAAACATGAAACATATTCAAGCCAATAACAATCCACATACATTATCATCGATTTTACAACTAAATTTCTGTCCAAACTGTCTCATAAGTTCCCCAAAAATTCAAAATCGGCCTTACGTATTAAACATTCTAAATTTGATAAAACATTGACCTTAACACACAAATTAATTATTAATTTCGTCAAAACAAGTCTAGTGACAAATTCAGGTTTGACCGAGGAATATTTTAAATGTTCACAACACCAGCCGTGTTTTACAACAGTGAAGTTGGCGCTATAACTCAGATCTTCCCACTTTCTTCACAGTGTCCGGCTTTGCCGATATTGTGGGATATCCGGACTCGGACATATCCTTGACCACGACTGTGAGATGCGCTGTGAGCTGTGACTCACTGACTCATCGCCGGTGGTGAGATGTCGCTGTGTAAAGAAACCATAAGTTAGAAATTATGGCTTATAATTACCACTGTGCTAGATTACAAATATCTGAAAGCAAATAACCTGTGTCGAATTGAAAATTTAAATACGATTAGCTGTAGTTTAGGTCCTATTTTAACGTTAAATGAAGCTTCATATAGATAACCGTCACATAAAAATTCCAAGATTTTTTCTGGAAATAGAATAAAAATAGAAGACGCATAAAAGTGTTAACTAAAGTCGGTAAGTGTACAGCTGATTTATTTTAGACTAATACTTAGTAACGGTCTATGTAAAACATTTTCCAATAAAAAATATGAGTTAAAAACAAATTTGACACAAAGTGATTGAAATAGTGAAAAGGAATTTTACAACTTACCTACCTTTGTTTACCAACAAGTAATGGACAACATTTACGCCCAGTTTTTCCGCCTTTTCTGCAAGCATTTTTTTCCCTTGCAAAAAAATTCTCCAGTACTTCCTTCCGGATCTATATTTTCTCTACTCCTTTTATAAAGTTTTACTGCATTTTCGTGCTAAGCCTAAAAAATAAAATATTTAAGCTCGTCAGTTGGTTACATGTATAACAGGTTAGGGCATTCAATAACTTTACAAACAATTATGATGCCTTTCAAGACACCAACCTCGAAAAATATGCAAACTTTCGAAAAGAATCTAACTATGTTAAAACTATGTTAAATTTGCCTAAATAAAATAATTTTTCCTACAGTTACCTAACAATGTACATGTTCTCTCACTGATTTGAGAAAGCAAAGTGGCCAATTCGCTCATCAGTGAGACAATGTTAACATTGTCTCACTCTAATTACTTTGTCTCACTCCAGATTTGCAACGTGAAGGCACGAAATAGTGAGCGCGTAACATGCAGGCAACGTCGTATGCGCGCGAAATACGTTGGCAGCACTGGCTGTAAATCAGCTGGTCAGCTGTTGTACTGTTGTATTTGTCACTTCACATTAAATTGATTAAATGTTATATTAAAAGTTCACTTCTGTGTAAAATAGGTTATGTTTCTTCACCAATTTATTTGTTTTATGGTAACTGTAGGAAAAGTATAATGTGCAACTCGCGTTCAAAGTACAATTGCCTCACTCGAGAAACCATTCCTCACTCGCCTACGGCTCGTGAGTAAGGATTTCTCTCGAGTGAGTCAATTGCTCACTTTTCTCACTAGTTGCACAAATAACTATTTCCTACAGTTACCTAACATTGTACATATGTTCTCTCGCTGATTTGAGAAAACAAAGTGGCCAATTCGCTCATCAGTGAGACAATGTTAACATTGTCGCACTCTAATTACTTTGTCTCACTCCAGATTTGCAACGTGAAGGCACGAAAGTGGCCAATTCGCTCATCAGTGAGACAATGTTAACATTGCCTTACTCTAATTACTTTGTCTCACTCCAGATTTTCAACGTGAAGGCACGTTTCTTTACCAATTTATTTGTTAAATGGTAACTGTAGGAAAAATATAATGTGCAACTCGAGTGCAAAGTGCAATCGCCTCACTCGAGATACCATTCCTCACGAGCCGTTTCTCTCGAGTGAGGCAGTTGCACAAATAACTATACCAGCTGGGCTTAGTGTAAAGTCGTCAACTTATTACACGTATATTTAGGGGGTTCAATAACTTTGCAAACAATGAAACGTTTTCCGAATCAACCTGACAATCTTCCGGAAAGAATCTAAAAATGAAAACGAAGCTAAATTTGCATCTGATCGTGCCCGCCGGATTGTTTATACAGTAGCTAATTATCGAAGCCGCAATCCACACGACAGGTATGCATTCAGTAATTAGGTACATTAGCCAATACCTGACGGGGAGGCATCGACTACGTGCAGGGCTTTAACCGGACTACGTGCGCGGAAATAATTACATATGGCTTAATCAACTAATGAGCCGATTTTCGATATTTATGCAAGCAATTATTGCTTGATTACTTTCCTGTTTCGGAGTTGAGTCACGCGTTGAACGTGTCCAAGCTGTACAGGGAGAGTGGATAAGAATTATTTGTTTGGGAACAAAGATTCTGTAGTATAATGGTGTTTTGAAATTATTTTACATACACAATAGTAAGGTTTAACAATTATAATTGTCACAGTGATATTCAAATTGTTCTCGAATACGAAAACACTAGTGTTATGTTTTAAATATTTTTTTAAGAAAACATACGGTGTCTATGATCGTTAAATTTTGTAATTATTTGAAATCACAAAATTTCACTCAATAACACAAGTACTCATGTTTACTCTAGCCGAAAAATAATATCTATATCTACGAGATAAAAGATATTTACAAAACCTACATATGGAAAGATCTAAAATATAGTATGGAATTATTATTCCGTACTTGACTTAAAGTCTATATTGGAGGAGGAGTCATTCAGCACTCTTAACAAGGGGTTTTTATATTATTTGTAGTCACTGTCTACTTAAGAAATTAAAAAAAAACACTTTTAAATGTACGTAATACTAGTTAACATAATAATGTGAACACAAAAAATGTTAACATTCATTTTTAATAGGATTTTTCAGAATATGATAAGGTTTAACAATGTTTGGTTTCTACCAACATATATTTTAAATCAATGGTGCCAATACCATGGTTAATAAAATTCTTTTGCCAAATATTGTATGTTGTAAATGAAGAACTTTATCTGTGTTACTTACAACTATCTTATGTTGTTTGTATTTGGGTAAGCAATGGTATAGAAAATTGAATAACAAAATCTAGAATAAAGCTTGAGTACTATACTTTTGTCAAATACTTACTTGTGTTCGCAGGGGCGGGCCTCCTCCGCCGATGCCAGGGTACTCCGTGAGGTCCGAGACCCCCTACGGTCCCTGGTCAGGTCCCCCGGCCCCCTACCAGGCCGACCCTAGCGGCCACCTGACCGTAGCTCTGCCAGTGGCCGTGCCCTACCAACCACAGGTCAGTATAGGTTCATCGCTGAAGACAGGAGAAAGTTTCATCCTGGAGACTTATCGTAAAGGGATTTTAAAATGGAGAAAGTCAAATTTGGCTTTAATGCATTTGGAAAGTATATGCGACTTTTTTCTACAGTTGGCACTTTTCACTTGGAAAATGTTACATGTTCATCTTATGTTATATTCCTTTTAGAATTTTAATTGTTGACAGTTTTATCATGTTTTCGTTAGAATGCTAAATAGAAGTACTGTATAGTGAAAAGAAAATATTTCATATTAATATTAATTTGAGATGGGGAGACTCAAATGTGCGTATTTCATCCCAAATATGAGTGAAGGATGAGTGTAGAGTGGTGTGTGCTTTGCGTAGCTTTGTTACTGACTAAGATCAACTGTTTCATTAGTCAGGGCCATTTATTGAAAGCCCAAATTAACAAGGACAGCTGGGTCAAGATTCGAACCATCAAAAAGCCACACTTTTGTCATAATCGAACCGGCGACCTTTTGATTACTAGATAAACACTATAACCACTGAGCTACCCAGCTGCTGCACAGACTTGTAACTGCATTAGACCGCTCTATTAGACAGACAAATATTTTATTTATTTATACATCACGATTGATCTATTGAGCTCTTGTAGAAATCAAAGGTGGTTTGATTGACAATCCACTAATAGAAACCCCAAATTTAGTGGTCCTAGATAGTTTCATACAAGCATCGAATAAAAAAATGTTTTGTAAGCCTGGTACTTAATCATTCCGGTGAACCCAAGATTACCTTTTTCTTAGACTGAAAGAAACAAATTTTATACGTTTTAGTACACAATTCTATGTCTGTAATATGAAGAACCTCAAACTGCATTCCATCAAAGTTGATAAGACCTTTATGAAACACCCTATACAATAACATTTCCTAAAAACGGTTACTTCAATAATTTGTTTTGCTATTCAAGCTGCATCTAAGTAAATAAAAATTGTATATTGTTAGCCATGTACAGAATAAATAAACAACCAATTTCGTTTGTACCCAAAAACTATCAAAAAGTTACACCGCATAGTATACTTAACCTTGGTTTCCATGGTCCAATACTGCACCCAACTGTCCTTGAATAGTCTTTCCTAACCAGCTGATCTTAGTAACAATGAACCACCCACATATGGCGTGGAGATGGAACAATGCCGATATGCAGAGTTTCCTTTTCACCCTACATTTTCTCACAGCGAACCACCCCTGGTCGACTTGACAGTTCCCGCGATAATTGTAGGAAAGGGCAACCCCGTCTCAGCGATCTAGAGATAAGGACCTCCATAATCAATGCTCATGCGAGCTTCGTGTGAAAGCCATGCGGGAAGCTCCATTCGTGAGATGTCCTGCGCCTGCGCTGTACCACTTTCCGTTCTCTCCCGCCATCCCACCGGAAATAGATAAGTCCCTTCCAATCACCATCAACCGAAGGTAAAATAAAACTCGAATCCTTCGTCGAACCCTTTTTTTCCTGCTATAAAAAGAAGATTGTGATTGCTCTAGAGGTTCCACCCGGACGGTTTCTTTGGTGACATCGTGATTTGATGGGACGGTTAGATGAAACTTGGTTTTTTTGTGAATAGATAAAATTCCTCGTAAAATTAGTTACATAGCGCGTTCAACGCTGTAATCTAACAAGTAAAAGATTGATGAGAAATATACATAATTTTGTAAAAAAATTACAATCAACTATCGTGAAAATTGTGTGTAAAATGTGGAAGAATACTAGTTTTCCCGTGACGGCTTTGTAACTTTTGTTCTTGTAACAATTGACAATTTTACTACCAATTAATCAAACATACTTCTCACAAACACGAGGAATCTCTTTCTCAAAAGGTTATTTTCATCACGTGTTTTTCAGAATCACAACACTCACTTATATCTATACTATTATATAAAAATCTAATGGTGTCTGTCTGTATGTGTGTTACTAATAGGTGCAAAAACTACTGAACCAACTGGGCTTAAATTTTACAAAAAAATAGCTACCATACCATTATACCATTATACCACCACCATTATAGGACTATTCACATTTCAATACTGACCGTAGGCTTTGCCCCTTTGGCTTTTTAAAAGTTCTGAGGTGAACATTTTAAAAGTAAATATTGATTGGTCTCCATGGCTGCAATGAGAACACTAACAATATTTGTTTCCATTTTCTTTGACAATTAAATTTAAACAAGACGAACTGCTAAACTGCATATTTCACAATTTCAGATAGCTGATACAAAGAAATGAAATATAATATTTTCCATAACTATGTCAATGATTATAGAAAAAAAGATTCTCTAACCGTTGCTGTATCAACTCGAACTCTGCTTTGGATTTTTTTAAGCGTCTAATTTATGAAAATAATGTTATTGATATGATTTCATGGAAACATTATGAAAATTACAATGTATATTAGATGTTTTGTATGAATTTGGAGGCTACTTTAAATAAATTCGAACTGATTAACATGTGTTAGATTAACTTAACATAACTTGCACATCACATTGTTTTTTTATACGTATATTTAGGTAAACTAAGTTATTGTGTTTTGCTAAACCTATGCTTAAATTAACCTAAAGAATATTATCAATAACTAAATTGTACTTCGTTGATTTTTGTTTTCTAAAATCTGTTGTATATGTGTAACTATATTTATTTATCAAATGGTAATACAAAATACTCTTATTTTATCTTAACATAGCTTTCAGTTCACATTTAATTAATTTGATACATTTATTCTTTTGCCACACCACTGATCAAATTAAACCAAGGAAAATATCATAAAACTAAGCAGTACACAGTGTTCTTTTGTTTCTAAAATCAATGAAATATCTGTTACTATATTTACTTAATGGTAAGTGTGAAAATATAAAGGCAATGGACGATGGAACTGATTAAAGAACTGGTTTGTATATTAAGTTGTTTGTTGATATTTTTGTAGAGTAGAATCAGAGATTTAATGAAACATAGACTGTATTTGCTATTACATTTTGTAGTCCTTGATGCTTTGATAATCATATTAGTTTTGTCTGCTATCTTTAATGCTAAATTATTTGTTTAACATTTTTTATAGTACCTATAGATATAGTTTCGTTAATATTTCAAAAGACTGTATTGATAAGGCACAGCAATATTTCTGAAGTTTATACTGTAACAGCTGACTTAGTTTTGCTAATGATTTATTGTGAGTAAAGAAACTGAAGATGGAAGGATTTGTGATTTAATATAAAAAAGAGTGAAATAAAAAAAAATCATTTAAATTTAATAATTAGTATTTTTGAAACTTAAAATTTGAAATTTAAAATGTCAATAATAAACTAAAAGATACGTAATTAAGGGAGATTAAGGTAAATCATGTATTTCAAAGTTTTATTGAAGATTTGGTCAGTTTTTCTCATATCAGCCTACACAAGATTTAAAATTAATCAAAACTAAAATAGTGGTATCCACTACTTACCAGATTTAAAAGTCATAATCAAACGTTTCTATTAAGGCCATAAAAATTAAATTTTGTTTCTAAAAGCGTTGGCGGATGTGTAACTATTATATGCAACAGATGTAAAGATTAAAATGTTTCTATTTTGTGTCCTCTTCCCGTTGCAAAGCACGGGTACAACAGCTAGTTAGAACATAAACGGTAGAGATCATAAACACAAACAAATAAAGTCCAAACCAGCTGTTGCTGTTATAAGTATACGATTCGGACAAGATGTAAATTGTTTACGTTTATACTGTTTCTGTTCTGATATTCGTGATGGGACCGTCTTGGTTTTGATGGCTCAATACTGTACCCAACTGTCGTTGAGAAATGGGCATTGCAAAATTACCAGCTGATCTTAGTAACAATACTGTCATGTCCAACGCTCATTCTTCAATCGTCTTCGAATAACCTCATTGTATTGGTGTCGTAAAACTAACGTATTTTTCCCAAGTTATTGGAACCAGATCACCTTATTCTTCATGGTGAAATCCATTGATTTAAGAAACTATCAAACATAAAAAAACTATCTAGAAAACATACATGACCATCAAACCTTGTAGGAAGTAGCTAGACAGTTAATCGTGTAGATTCCTCTTTTAATCAATCTAGAGTATCAATTTAGTCACTAATGGGTTTAAATAATCCTGATCCTGAGTGATGAAACAGCTGACCTTAGTCTTGGCCAGTAACAAGCTACTCAGATCACCACACAACATAGTACACTCATCCTTCACTCATATTTGGGTTAAAATACGCACCAAGGTTGCGTCTCCATCCAAACTAATTGATAATAGTATTTTTTTTATTTCCTCCTGAAGGTGATTCAGTTCTGTAAAATATGTCTGTTTATATTTCTACTTCTTGTCCCCAGATGGCACCGCCTCCACAGACCCTTCAAGGTCGCCTCCACGACGTGCAACTCGTCCCCTGCCTCTGCCCCGTCAGCACCCTCATGGGCAAGGACTTCGACCCCTCGCAGCCCCAGACCCAAGGAGCGCCCCAGGCCTCCAACTACGCTCAGATGCAGCACCAGGCGTCATCCACCGCCAACAACCCCTAGGAACATCAGAGATCCTTGTACAACCTTCCGGACGATTGACCTTGGAGCAGTCGGATAGCAATTCATCTTTTGCAACAACTTTGTTCCTAAAACTTGGTTTTCCTAGGCGTGGAAGCGGAGAGCGGAGAGAGGAACGCGGAGAGCAGAAATGATATTAACATGGTGTTCCGCTCCGCTTCTAGGAAAACAGTAACATTAAATTACCAAGTGGACAAGTGGAGTCCGCTCTCAGCGTTCCTCTCTCCGCTCTCCACTTCCGCGCTTAGAAAAACCCGGCCTAAGGAAGTTATGTTTTTACACTTTTATTGTTTGAAAAAAAATAATGTTCACTGTTTGAAAGTAATAACAGACAAAAAAATTTAATTTTCTCAAAAAGCCTGCTCAAAATTTTGAATTTGGCATTTTCAGAAAAAGAATATTTGTTGAAGAACTATACACATTCGAAAAACGTTTGAACGATAAGACTGATTAAAAGACTGATGATTGTATTTATTTATTTATTAGGATGCACTTGTGTTTAATTATAAGCTTAAATATAGTTGTTTAGGATTTTACAGTTGTTTAGTTATTTGCATTTCCTGATTTGAGACCGTGAACAGGATGATATTTTATTGAGTCATTATGGTCCAATTTTGAGTCCTGATTGAGCAATATCGAGTAATGGGAACGTATGGGATTGTTATTGGGTTTTTAAATTTAAGGAAATTAGTGTTTTCAAGTTTCTACCCTTAATGCCCAGTGTTGACCGCCATCATGTAGAGCTTTTGCATATTAAGAATTTTTTATATTGAGACATTTTTATTCAATTGAAAAACACAAAAAATAAAAAAAAAAAAACTGTACTTTTAGAGATTGTAAGTAATTCTTATCAAGGAAAGGAAAACTGTTTAAGTGGGCTATCTACAACTTAACAAGTTTAAGTTATAGATATGTTTTGATCAAATTTAACAAATTCACTAATCTAAATACTATACTATTCCCCGTATCAGCAAACCTAAGTACTCGTTAAATTTAATATTACTTGAATACATTTTTAATATGATTTGTTTATGGAATTATTGTGAAAATCCAATCAAATGGATTAACATTTGCTGAGTCTGCAGGATTGCTGCTTTGGGCGCATTTGACTATATTTACTTCAAAAAAGTTCGCAAACCTTTGACAAACCCCAGTTTGCAGGAGTTGTTTGTGTACAACAACGCCTGGAGCTTGTTTCTTGTTTCTTGTTGGAGTGTGATTCAATCCATAACACAACCATGACTAAGGTAGCCCAATTAACGCCTTTTACGACGGGAGTGATTTGGTTTAATGGTAGAGCTCGGGACTTAAGTCCCCAAGGTCCCGGGTTCAAATCCCGTCGATGACCAATGGATCTAAGTGATAATGCCCCCCTGACCTAGCCTAAAGTAATGTAGAAAACATGAGCTAGAACCTAAAGGATCTAAAAACCCCTTTTACGACGCACTATGTACATTAAGTTATAATTGAAGTTATGTATTGAGGAAAATGTTTACAAAACCTCTACGATTCTATCGCATTCCAAAAGCGATGCGTGAGCGTGGACAGGCCACGGAACTGGTTACACACGGCACAATTCCTGCGGACATTTGACCATATCTCTTCTGCGCCTACTTTCCACGCTGTTTTGCATTGGCCTATGGCAAGATGCGCTGGGGACGCTTTCAGCAACAGCGCACCGCACCGCCGGGTTCCCATAGCAAGGCACGACTCACAACAGAGGGGTAGAGACAATGCTCGCCATACTCATACTCATCTGTTAATTCTATGTCGTGTCACTTTTTGCACAATTATACTGAGTCATTGTACATCTATGTTTTGTGTTTGTAAACACAAACCACTTACTAGTTGTGTCAGTTGGAATGGATTTATGTTACACAATATTATGATCGTTTTGCTATGTAAAAGCAAATAACAAGGAACATAAGAAATACTAGTTAGTTGTTTATCTGAGTAATGTTAGCTTTTTAGCTGGTTAATTGACTATAGTCTGCATGATGGAACCGGTCTCCTAGGGGCTGGAACCATTAGCCAGTCTTCGGGTGGACGGAAGTTCAGGAGACAAGTTCCGTCATAAAGAGTATAGATGTAGCTCAAGTAATCAATTGGCTGCCGAGTCGTTTCTGAGATGAAACAGTAGCTTTTGGTTTGAATCTGCACACTGTCCTTGATCTTTGGGTTTATAATAGGCAGTCTATATTAATTTCGGTAACAGCTGATTTAACAGGTCCATTTAAATAGTAATCTACCTATCTATATATTAATAGGCAAGCATGTTTCATTAAAACCTTTTTTCTCAGCTCGTGTGCATCGCAGGGAAAATCTACGCATACCGTTAGAAAGATATTTGCCTGAAGATGTGCAGAACCCTTTTATAAATTAAAACAGGCTCAAAAATATGCACAAAATTTAATTAAAAAAAAAATAACAATTACCTTATAAACAGAAAATAAAACAAATGGAAGAAATTAAAATCATATGTTTTATTTACAGCGTGGGGTGAACATATAGAAGTCTATACATTACATATTTTTGGTCGAGTTTTCGACCACTGGATGACCTCTAGTATTAATAAAATCATGTTTACTTACGCGCCAGTGACATCATTTGTTTATGTTTATGATGCATAATCGTGGATACACCTTCTTCTAAGGGCACGGACCACGAATACTAGAAACGGACATAGTTAAGTGTTGTATTTAATCAGACTTAAATATTAAATATGCATCAGCTGTTACTTTTGTTTTATTTTTTTAGTTAGTTTGTTTACTTGTTTCCGAGTTAATAATATAAGATGTTTACTATTAAGTTAATAGTTTTGATAATACAAATAAATAAATAAATAAATACCACGCAAAAGCATATGAGATTGTCATTTTAAAGCAATAAGTATGATTGAGATTTGCCTGTATAATCCATAGTTACTTTTTATGTTTGTTCCATTTGCGAAGCTATCTAAAGGAGCCAAAAACCATCCACTGACCAATTTTAAAGGTAACCAATTTTTTACCCACCCACTACCCGCATGTCGCCTAGGCCCACTTCTGGGTGTGTGTTCCTTTCTCTGAATTATCTCCAAATTCCCAGCCAGGAGTGTTTATGGTTTCCGTCACGAGTTGCTCCTGAGGTCCCGGGGCCAGCCAAGTGACGAAGAGATCCCGAAGGTAGCAATTAGACGATCTCTGGAGAAACGGCAAACTACTCCGTGTGGGGCGCCTGGCGCGTTCACATGCCAATTACCGTGGTATCGGCTCACAGTAGCTTCCCATTGTACTGTCTACATGTTGTTAGATGTGTCTGGGACGGGTCTACCACAGTGTCATTATTGTGAACAAGGATGCTTACCTTCCCACCACAGCAAACCTGCAAAGCGAATATCCATTTGCCTGATTTGATTTTCCCTTAAATCTATGTTTAATTAATGGTAACATTAGGTTTAACAAGTACCCAGGTTTGCTGCTACACGGAGTGTAGTAAAGTGTGTTTATTGTGAAATATTAATAGCTTAGTATAAAATAAATCAATTTGCTAAGTTTGAACAAAATATATACATGAACAAGAAAACTACAACAGTTTAATCTATAAGAATAACATGGGAATTTACCGTGTTTTGGAATTTTTTCCATAAGCATTTAGCGCATGAAAACACTTAAATTAATTAAATATTTTTTTTAAGCTTCACAAAATGGCTTGAAAAGAAATTGCAAAATTTTATATTTTGAGGGTTAAAATGGGAAACCCTAATTTTTACCCCATAAAACCAGCCATAAAACCCTGTTCCCATCGTCCGATCTTACTGGTTTGCGAACTCATTCAAGTTTATCCCGCCATTCTCCTTCAAGCCAAATTTCATCAAAATCGGACAAAAGTTATTTAAGTTATCGCGTTCACAGACACACACACACATATGGTACATATATAAACATTTGAACGTTAGTGTTAAATTGGTCCCGGGTCCAGGTCTTTACGTGCCACCTACGGTAATAGCTACTTCCCTATAGGGAAATTCGCTAAAAGTACAACCGCACTAATCCGGTATACTGTGGTCATGCACATTCAATGGCCTGGTATTACTCTTAAGGGATTTTCGCAGTAAAATGATCAGATAAGTGTTGATAACTTCTCCATTTTAGTAGTAGCATTGTAGTAGGCATACTCCAGTAAGCGTTGCAATAACCTTTTTAGACTGTGAACAGTAATCCGGTATTCTCTATGCTCTCTGTAGTCCCAAACGTTACTGACTTGTGTTTTCTGTAGTATGTTCTATAGTAGTCGACTATTAACACTGAATAAAATTATAAATAAGCACTTAGTTAATTATGGAAATAAATGTTACATTCTTAATAGTCTAAATAGTTTTTAAATTAATAAAATGTTTTGAGGGACAATTTAATTGTCTAGCTATGCTGTTGAGTAGTAATAGTGCTAAAAAAAACCCTTCAAATCTGAAGGTCACTGGTTCGATTCCTGTGATATCGTAACTGGACCCAGATTCCAATTGTTTTTGTGCCTCAACTAAAAATGCTATTTATCAAAACGTCCGAAAAGTCTACGTTACATGGTAAAAAGACCAGAGTTTGGATCGTTCCCTTAAAAAACTAAAAAAATGCCAAATGCGTAATAAAACCAAAAAATGTTTAAAATTTGTGTAAATATTCATGCATAGTATTTAAGAAACTGATCCGTCAATCTCCTCTAAACAGATTTTTGATTTATGATAAACAATATTTATGGTAGCATTGAATAAATAACTTACTTATCCTACTACTATTATAAATGAGAAAGTTTGGATGTTTGGATGTATGGATGTATGGATGTATGGATGTATGGATGTATGGATGTGACAAGTGAACGCGAAAAATACTGGTCGGATTGGGCTGAAATTTGGCATGATGATAGCTCAAATTCCCGATTAACATATAGGCATATTCTTATTTCAAAAATCCTTTCGGGCTCCGCCCCAGTGGCTCTGGAGTTTCCCTTGTTAACCTTATGAGAAATGGAATTATTGAATCTTAACAGCTGTTTCAATTAAACAAGTTGGTTCTGTTCTATGATGTTCAATAGCATTAAAGTTACTAGGATTACCAACAGGGTGCAGCTCTATTATTTATTTTACATTTATGACAACAGCTAATTTGCAACCAAAAGGTGAGTGAGCGTAGCGAACGAACTTCAACCTGGAGGCGAGTTAGCGTAGCGAACGAGCTAACCTGAAGGCAAGTGAGCGCAGCGAACGAGCTCCAACCTAAAGGTGAGTGAGCGTAGCGCACAAACATCAACCAGGACGTGATTGAACCATGCGAACGAGATAATCTTGAAAATTAAGAAGTTAAACTGGGCAAAGCCCGCGGGCTACAGCTAGTTGATAAATAAAATGCAATGTTGTTTATTTATTCTATGATGGTAGTCTCTATCTAAGGATGTATACAAATAGTTCCTAATCGCTTCTTACCCTATCTTTCACTCTTATTTTACCGCTTCCTATATACCAAAACCTTTTCCTGAAAACGAAAGTGTTCGACTTCCTAGTGGACCTAGGGACTGGACATCGGACGTCCTCGTCACGGCGACCGCGGCCAGCGAAAGGAAAAGTGACTTTCTCTGGAGCCGATAGAGAAACTGTAACACCATCAGATATGACGAAACGCGGCTATACTGGCCGTCCAGGGGGCGGGGGGTGGGTTATGTAAAGGTAATGTTTTGACTGCAGTGGAACTGACCAGTCAGGCTAGGCAAAGCTGGTTGTACTGCACTAAGAAAGTGCATTTAGGAATTAGCTGAAAGTACTTCATAACTGGCCGCTTTATAGTTCACCAAATAGGGAGTAAAGTTTGCTGGTGTGTAGTCATATTTTGACCACATTACGTTTCGGAAGGTAAGGAAACTCCTCGTGTTTTTAAGTGACTAACTTAACCTGAATTTTACCTTACTAAACTATCCAACATAATCTACATAAAAACACTAGTTAGGGTTAGGTTGGATAGGGTAGTTGATTGACAGTTAGTCACTTGAAAACGGAAAACGGAACTTGGAAACGTAATGTAATCAAATCACTTAGCGTAGGAGTCCATAAACAAACATTTAAAAAGGAGTCGATTTATGAGTTTTCAACAGTGGATGTTAAACAAGTCATTATTCTAACCTATTTTGAAACTATTCTAAACAATTTAAACTTAACTACTGTAAATATACGGAATTGCGGTACAACTAAATAATAGACTTAAACTTGTAAAATCTTCATAAAGAGAAATACATCTTTAAGGCACTTGAACCTGGCACTTAAACAAACGTTACCACCCGATACGCATTACATGATACACTCTTCAAAACAGGCTGCAGACATCAGTAATTTCAGGATGAAAAGTCTACTTGCACAATTCGATTATTCAAAGCCACTAAAGTCCAAGCTATCATCTGCTGTAATACTACCATTTATTTACGGTACTATCTATCGAATATCGGATACTCGTACTTAAGCTATCGGATACTCGGATAGTAGCCGAGGTCGAGCCTGTATCTCGCGGTGCCATCTTAATGAAGCCAATGATAATATCGGCGACACGGCGAACTCTGGCCTACGACACACATCGACTACATGGGGAAGCGTCCATCGCGCATGGTCGTAAATTTGGTCCTAATTTGCTTTACACAGAATGCATTTTCCTGCAAGGCTATATCTCAAAGAAATGACATTTTAAATTGCAACTCGAGAGTTCATTCGAGAATGAAGTTAGAACATCTTTTCTCTACTCAAGTATTCAATAATTTTGTAATTAGTAAACAAAGGGGATATTATCAAAGATTTTTTTCTATCCATATACGTCTACTATACTGGCATAACTCATTAGTCGAGGAGTACATAAACATAATTTAATATATGTTATTATGAAAATTTCCTTAATGTAAAAGGGTGCCTTAGACCGTTAGTGTATCCCACCTACTTACAAGTTGCCTTGTTAGAAAATACATTGATATTGTGTTGTATACTTGATATTAAGTGTGTATCAAGTAATTTACTGTCACAGGGGAAAATCCAAGTATGAATGGAGATGAGTGTATGATGAGTGGCGCAAGACTGACCTGTTCCTTAGACACAGCTGTTAAAAAAGTCCATATACAGCTAATGGCAACTAACTAAGGGACCTACAGCTTATAGTGGAATCTGAACCACATTTTTGCCTTGTGATTATCGAATTTGTCTAATTACCAGGATAGTACTGCGTGCAGTCGTAGTACTCACTAGTGTGGACGTTGATCCACACCAGGGAGTATCGCATCCACGGTGCATACATATAAATATCCCCAATAAAAGAATAAAATTTCTCGTAATGGTTCGATATGCAACTTTAATCTAATACATTATTATTAAATTATAATTACCTTCCACCACTGCATTATGACACATAACTACAGTCGGGTGTAATTCTAGTTTTCCAACATTTCAACTATTATTGAATTGCCTTCTTCAGATTTGGATGTTGCATCGTATAACCCTTTTCAACAGCCATATAATTAACTCTGTTTAAAATGCTAAAGACTTAGTGATAATTATGAGGAAATATTTCTCCATCGTAAAATTATTTTGCATAATTCGCTAATCTGCATGCGAGAAGCAAGCAGGCTACAAAGAATAACGTATAAACCAAAAGTAATCACCACTAAGAATTCCCGTTTCGCCATTTAGTATTAAGATATCCCCTTACCAGTGTCTTAAAGTCTTAAGCCATTAACCATACAATCGGTGTTTTCTAGAAGTTCTCGTCGCGGGCGCCAGACGGACCAACCGCTGGAAAGTGGTTGTAGAAACGCTCGTCGATCACTGTAATTCGCACATTGTGAGCTAAACCAAACCACAGTGGTCAAGACGGTGGTCATCGCTGACCACACCTGGGGTAAAGGTCAATATAGTTGGTCCGGGTAATGCAGTGTTAACTGATGACGATGTGCAACTGATGTTTACACCTAGAGAGAGTTAAGTCTCAGAATAGCAAGTGTAGTGAAATGGGGAAGCGTAGATGTACATATTAATAGGCAAGCTGTTCCTTTAAAACCTTTTTTTCTCAGCTCGTGTGCAACGCAGGGAAAACCTACGCATACTGTTAGAAAGATATTTTCCTGTAGATGTGCAGAACCGCTTTATAAATTAAAATAAACTAAAATAAGCACAAGAATGAGTTTGAAATTTCAAAAAAAAATACATGGGCCCTATGGGTTGCCATGATGGTGCAGAAATAACAACGAAATACAAAACAAATTGAAGAAATTCCAATCACACGTTTTATTTACAGCGTGAGTTGAAAGAATAAAAGTCTGTACTTTTTGCCCAGTATTCGACCACCTGGACGTAATACAAATAGTTGACAGTGTAAAAACTGTTTGTATAGCATAGAGATTTGTAAAGGAATCGATTTCATTCTAAATTAGTTGGTATTGTTAGGTTTTAGCAAAAATTGCATTGTCAGAATTTTTGGCCAGCGTAGTACAACAAAAAAACAGTTTGAATTGAATAAATTAGGAATGTAAAAGAGATTAGTAATCTTGTAGAACAATTTACAGAAAAAATCAGAATCTGTCCGTCCAAATGTTTCTGTTAATTCAGAAAAATGTCCGAATCTGTAGCCACAAATAAAAACATCTGATACCAATAAGTGCTTTAGTTCAACAGAAAACACTATGGTTCAACTATATGGCTTACAAGCAATCGTATGTTATAGTAGCTGATGTACCATTGCTTTACAGCGGGAAGATGTACTAAAAAAACTAATCCAAACACTTGTTAAGTAGTTCGAATTTATGAACAAAAAGCCTCCAAATTTACACACAAAATTATAACCTACATTTTAGTTATAGCAAATGATAATGCTGTTACAATGATAATCTATCAATAATATTATTTTCATAGCTTACAATTGAAGAATCTTTGTTTATTTCCATAATCAATAGTTTTAGAATAAATAACCTATGACAATGTTTTGGACTAAAAAAGCCTACCACATAGTTTTGTAAAATATTTTATTAAACTTGTTTGGATCAGCTGTCTGAACTTTTGAAATAAGCATTTGTCAGTTCTGTTTGTTTACGTTGAAATGTCAAAGCAAAGGTAAACATAGTCAATTTTCTCATGCTTCCATGGAGACCAATTAATATTTATTTTTGGAAACCTCACCTAAAAACTTTGGACATCCAAGAGGCGTAGCCCGAGAGGAACTCAGGGAAATGAAGGGCCTATGACATTCCAAGGGTATGTGGACAATATTTGAGCTTAATTTTGACTGTATTGGTTTAGTATTTTAGTCCTGACAGCTGCCCAGACAGACACCACCTAAATCTTATAATAGTACAGATAGATATACTAACACAAATGAACGGAATCCCTAAACACCTAGACAATATGAAAGTTAGTGTACTTACTTATAAACTGAGTGCAGTAACGAGGTGGTTTTAAGATGCGTGTCTCCACGATAGCGACACACGCTGTATAAATAACGGACAATGCGCCAGTATAATGCAATGGTTACGACGTTACTGCCAATAAGGACAATTTGCATGCGTCTTCGGTTCGTATAGCTACGATAGAATAATAAATAGAGAACATTATGTATTTAACAATTTATCTTTTTAATTAACAGCTAGTAATGTTGTACGTTCCTTTTACCAGAAACGCATTGACTTGCTGAAAACTGTGTACTATGTATTTAGAATACGTTTTTGTACTGCTTTTAGCGAATTTCCCTATAGGGAAGTATAGCTATTACCGTAGGTCTCATGGTAAGACTTAGGCCCGGGACCGATTTACTTTTTCATTTTGATGTCCCCAGAGGCCAAAAACACCATTCGTTCTAATTTTTATATATATGTATATATATATATATATATAGATTTATATATATATGTGTCCGTGAACACGTTAACTTGAGTAATTTTTATCCGATTTTGATGAAATTTGGTTTGAAGGTGTAAGGCGGGATAAACTTGAATGAGTTCGTGATCCAGCATGATCGGACCATGGGAAGAGGGTTTTATGGGGTAAAAATTGGTTTTTCTCGCTTCTGACCCTCAAAACACAAAATTTCTCAATTTTTCTCTAAACCTTCTTAAAGAGCTTAAAAAAAAAACAATTCAGTATATCAAAGTGTTTTTGTACGGTTATTGGTTACGGAGAAAACTAAAAAATTGTAAATTTAAAATTCCCATGTTATTCTTATGGAGAATATTGTAAAATGTTGTAGTTTGCTTGTTTATGGATATCTTTTGATCAAACTTGGCAAATATATTCATTTTATACTAATCAATAATTATTTTACTTAAAACACACACTTTATTAGTTTCCTTGTAGCAGCAAACCTAGGTACTCGTTAAACCTAATGTTATTTAAATAGATCGATTGAAAATCAATTCAGCCAAATGGAAATTCGCTTAGACGGCAGGTTTGCTGCGGCGGGGGTATTATATTGTTTGATTCATCTGATTTTTATATCCCAGTATTAGGCCTAAATTTGAAGGATTGGAACTTACAAAGTAATTTTAATATGTGCGGAAAATAGTGTAATTGGATCAAAATTAAAATATTAATCAAAGTGACTGAGTATTCCAAACCGTTTTAAAAGGTTATTTAATCTTTGCCCATTGATATCTCATTACGATAGTAACTCTTGCTATATATACTATTAAACATTCCGTTGATTAAAACAAATCAACTAGATTTAAGAAGAGAAAAACATGAATGAATATAACCTTTTTAAAATGTAAGGGTACAATTCAAAAACTAAATTTTTTATAGGTCAGTATTTACATTGGGCACCATATTGGAAGATGAATTAAAAATAATCAGGTAAATATTTATTTTATATTTAGTATAAAGTTGTATACATCTAGCTAAGTGTTTATAATTTTTGTCTTATAAATTAGCTATTGGAAACTAAATAACACCTGAATACCAAAAATATTGTAAGTTTAAATCATTTTGTTCATGAAATACAGGACGTTTTTAACACAACCTAAATTACAAGTACAAAAATTCACTATTTAAGGTCAAAAGAAGATCATGAATGTTGGCAACCTTGCTCCTTTTGTCTTATTGTCCATCAGCTGATAAGCATTTTAGCATTGTTGTCTATGGCGTTTCGTTTTTTTATTGTTAATAAAACTGAACATGGTGTTTTCACAAGCTTAAAGAGTATGAATTGTCCAAGCATGCATTAATAAGCTATCCGTTTTATGCAAAGGCATTTTTGTAATCAAGCTCTTAGAGATTCAGTAACTTATACATCAACCAAAACTTTATATACTACAAAAACCAATAATGCAATACTTATGTTTTCCATAAATGAGTATTATTAGTCGTAAACATGGGTTGCGTTATAGAGAAAATCATTTTGAATCTTGTTCACAACATTTTACAAATAACACCAAACCGTGTAGAAATAAATGATAAAATGCATATCAGCTGATCGGTAATTAAGTAAAGGTAGCAAGGCTGCTAACATGTGAGCTTGTTTTGTCCCTAAACAGTATATCTCTGTACCACCCTGGCTTATTATGAAATAGTCTTAAAATACGAATTAATTTAAAATTTAAAAACAAATCGTATTTTGACAGTACAGTATACAATGTTATGACGGCACTCTATGCAATACCCGCCAAACAGCCGAGCCCCTAGATTGCCTATTCGAGCCTTGTATAAAGCTTGTATCTTAAGTAGTGATTTTAATAGAGTGTCTAATTGTTTGGCTGTTGGGCAGAAAAATAACAGTTGATATATTTATCACTAGCTTTGTCTAAGAAGGTTTTTAAAAATATTAAATTGACGTGAAGTCTTTCTTTATCGAATGCAATCATTACACAATGTTTTAGTTTTACGAAGTAAAAGTGGAACACAGTTTGTCGGAACCCCCTTTTATGCCAAGCCGAGGAAAGATTATATAAGGTAAAATAATATGATCATGTTTTATAATCCAAACAAATCACAAAAAATGGTTGTAAAATATTAAAATTTAAAGCTGTAAAATTTAAAAATTAAAGGGACTGATAACAATCTCTTTAAGTATACTTTTATTTACAAATTGTCAACACTATATTCTTGTAATTTTGTCAACATTAGTTTTTATAAGAAGGCATCAACATAATTTCTTCTATTAATTCTAGTAGTACTTAGCATTTTCTAACTATTTTGAAAAAATGTACACACTAGAGAAATAGGTCTATTATTTTACATGTCAGCTTAGTCACTACTCGGTTATTTTGAAATGTGACTATTTTATTCGACCACTCCAGTACGAGTCGAGTGATGTATTTAAGTTCTCTCCAATCCAGTTAAACTAGTCTTTGAAATATAGATGGAATAGCTAGGGAATAAATTATTTTTACATTTCTCTAGTGTAGTCAGTTAAGTGCTGTTTTTTTAGACTCAGTTGTTTTGAGTTTGGTTTATGCAATCACTCCAGTCTTCTCCAGTGATACTACTTCACGTTCCCTCCAGCCCAGTCCAGTCAGACTGAAACTGTGAGAAGGTGGACAACAGAAGTAAGAGTGAGTCATGTGAATTACTGTTCGCGGCATCTACAGAAGACACTACAGACGAGATAGACGTAATGTACTGCAGTGTGTGGTCATGTCCAAGAGTATCTGCTACATTATGGGTTTTCTATTGTTTTCACTCATTCATATCCCGTCTGTTTTATCATATCTGTCAAGACTATTTATTAACATTCCACCGTATAAATTGTCAACGTAAATATCTTGGTTTGCTGAAACTAGTGTTTTTGATTAGATCAACTCCCTATAGAGTGCCAAAGAATGTATGCCATATACGTCATAGAGTTTAGTGTTATGCGTGTGTACAGGTTTTATGTGAGGTACTCATTTTTTTTAAATATATTTGAAAAATGAGTTTAAAATATATAAATAGCTATTTGCGTAACTAGAGGGCGAAGTAGCAGCAAAGGCAATTTGTACATCATATTTTTCCTACAGTTATTATAAAGCATAAAAGTTATTAGTCTTTCATACACTGAACGTTTAAGGTTAGGTTAAATCCAAGCGTTGAACGAAATGGGAAACATTGCAACAGCTGATCGTAGTCGTAGTATATTTAAGCGTTGCCAACCTATTTTCTAGCGTCTACGGATTACGTGCATAATAAATGCACGCTGTTTTGTGTTTTTTTTTTTATAAAAAAGAGGTTGGCGGCCTCCTTTAACCTTGCATTTGTCCGTCCACATAGACTACAGATCTGTGCGTGGAACGTATCCAGCAAACTCAACCAAACTCAGAAAGGGGTGAGCCGGTACAGTACAAAGGTTTGGTTGGAATACTGGTGTGCGACAAGTAAAAAAGTGTGCGGCAAAGTAAGTAAATGCAGAGATTAGCAGCTTTCTGTACTATAATCAGTGCAAGGAAGCCCACTTTGTCGGGTGACTGTAGGAAAATTTTATTTAATGGGATATAATGAATCTTTGATTTTTAAATAGAATTTTTGTTTTTATGAATCGGTCACACGCCATAGTCAACAGGTTAACCATAACGATGGTAATAATCTTTTAGCGCAATGCAACTCAGCTGTGATTTCACTTATATGCGTGAAGATAATTAATTTTAATAGTCTGAGTTACATCAATATAACATTCCAATATTACCTCCTTGACCATCTTTGGCGAAACTTCATTAGGCGTTTTACTCAGCGCCATTGCCTCTTCACTGTTTTATCGTCTGAAGTTCAGTGCTATGTCTATCAGTGACCTACTGAATTAGTCTTTCCATTGCTTGGTCTGACCTATGTTCTTATTTCTGAGGATTTACAAGTAGTGACTCTTTATTATTTAATGTTTCTCTCTCACTAATATAAATTGTTTGACAGCTAACTGTAACAATGTTTGGGTTTTAAAAACTTTAGACTTTAATTTCGTATTACTTTTCCACCCATCCTGATCATGGATAGGGCGAGATATTTTCACCAATACTACATTTCAAAGAAAACCATCTTGTCTACGAGTTTAAAGCTATTATAATATGTATCCAATCCCAATTGTACTGGGGACATTTTTCGACGATGGGTACGTATATTGATCCTAGTTAAACTTTTAGAGTTTTCCAAAGAGCAGTATGTTGAATATTGGAATGTAGGCCTAATATTTATTAAAATCAATTCAAACACGAGCTACAGTTTTGATTTTGGGATTGAATTTTGTGTTTGAATTACCTTAATCAAACTAAAATTTCCCTAAGAAGACATCACCGCCACCAACCTGTGCTCATCTTCCACTTGAAATTAATACTTTAAAACTTTTAATCCTTTTCTTTGAAATGATGACCATAAAAGGAAGGTATTTTAAGCCAAGTATGGATGGAGATGAGTGTAGAATGAGTAGCGCGATCTTGTAGTCTTGTTAGTGACTAAGGCTAGGTTATATTCCCTAGACACAGCTGTTAATTAATAGATCCATGTTTGCCTCCTGGATTGATTAATAATAATAATAATAGGTTAAATACCTTGTATACGTCCTCAATCCAAGTCGTCTTTTACAATGACTATAGTTTCGGGGCCAACAGCCCCATTGTCAAATTTTCTGTCTTGTTAATTACTGTTTATAGCATTGGTCACCGTTGAAGTTTACATATACACATACACTGACACACGAAACATTTATATTTACACGTAACATTGAAAAATTATACTTTTGTTTAGGCCGGCCAAAAGTATAATTTTTCAATGTTACGTGTAAATATAAATGTTTCGTGTGTCAGTGTATGTGTATATGTAAACTTCAACGGTGACCAATGCTATAAACAGTAATTAACAAGACAGAAAATTTGACAATGGGGCTGTTGGCCTCGAAACTATAGTCATTGTAAAAGACGACTTGGATTGAGGACGTATACAAGGTATTTAACCTATTATTATTATTGTTAATTAATAGCCCATACAGCTAATGTCAACTAAGGGACCTACAGTTTATAGTGGAATCCGAACTGCATTTTTACATTGGTATTAACGAATTGGTCCAATTATCAGGATAGTAATGCGGACAGTCGTAGTACTCACTAGTGCGTACGTTAATCCACACCAGTGAGTATGTCACCCACAGTGTATGCCTATAAATATCCACAATTCGTGACCTCGTAGTAGCTGGATTACAGTACGACAGTGTAAACAATTCAAAGACTTGTTACAAAGTCAGAGCTCAAACTAAAACATCCAGACAATATTTAAACTCCAGAAGCTGTAGCCTGAACGTCACACTGAGTTGAGTTGACAGTCATGGCGAGTTTGACTCGCAAAACTCGAACTCAGAACCAGTTCGCGGCTGATCTCTCAATCGCGGGGATCAAACTTGTCAACCTCAATCCCACTGAACGGTGACACGAAGCGGTTAGATGACTTTATGGTGTTGTACTGCAGTCAGGTGGCTTCTGTTTTATAATCTGAGCACATCTCTTGAATATCTTGACGCTGAAATACAAAGTCCTTGGCAATTCTGACTTTGAGGCTTGAGTTCTGTCAGTACAAAATGATTATCAATATTGGCGTGAATGATTTGAGTATAAGGCACGATATAAGGTTTTTTTAGGGTACCTTATACGTTGTGGATGGTGTTTTCTGTAGATTCAATTGGATTTTTTATGATACATAATAGTAAATCAACCAAATACTAAGATAATACTGTATTAAAAATCTGTATTATAATCAACTAAACAAATAATATTTTTGCACTTTTCTTTTTCGCAAATAAACCTTTTCATTGAGCAATTACGAAGCTAAACCTCGCTTTCACCACTAGAAAAGAATAGTTGACATATAAATCAAAAAAGTATAAACAAATAGCATCTATACTTTAAAGAAGTATATATTTACTTGTGGCACGACCCAACTGAAGCTGTTTACACCCAAACACACTAGAGAGTTGTATGTGAAAGGTATCAAGACACAAACACTATAAGACTCTTATGTTAACACGACTCACACAATCTTAGTCGTGACAGTCCATATAGAGACTGGAGACTTGAGCGGGTGGTAGTACTGATGGCGCATGGTCTCTACGGTCCACTCATCACTATTTCAAATATTGTCGTGTTCTTGGCTCAACTCCTGATGACGGAGTTAGATTGCAGATGTCAAAACTTCCTGAACAATTTTGATTTGTATTCAGTTGTGGAAAATATTCCTTTAGTGATACACAAACAAAACACTTCTCTAGTAAAACATTGCAGCACTGTAATGATGTGTTGAAGGTTGAGATAAAACTTTTAGATCATTGGGATTTTTCAGAATATTTTGAGTAAGACATAGGTACAATTGTATCCATTCCTAAGACACAAATTAGAAAACATTGTAAGAACAACTGCACAGGTTACAGTAGATACTTTAATATAGTCTTAATATTAAGTTAATTAATTATAACTGGGCAATCTTGGTTTTCAACGGGAACCGGAGTTTTGCCAACGGGTGTCAGGTAGATGGGGGGGATGCCTTCGGCCACCTCTTGGTGCGGAGATTTGCCAACGGTGGTGGTGGGAGAAAGAGTGTGACGGAGGGAAGGAGAGCGATTGTCAGGGTTGTCTACGCTTGGCAGTTATGCGCTTGTCGCAGTGGGTTAGATTAGGTTAGGTTAGGTTAGGTTAGGTTAGGTTAGGTTAGGTTAGGTTAGGTTAGGTTAGGTTAGGTTAGGTTAGGTTAGGTTAAAAATTCAATACATATCCTTTCACAGTCAGAAGTGCATAACTCCATTACTTTGAACACAGTCAGCATCCTGCCTGGTTTGTCCACCCCTTGCGGAAGCCACCCTCACGGTCACGTGTAATCTCTCTCTCTCCTCCTCCCCCTCTCGCGCAACCCACAACCGTTGGCAAAACTCCGCAGTATGTGGAATTCATGGATGGGGACCCTTTCTACCTGATACCCGTTGGCATAACTCCTACACTCGTTTTCAACCATCCTTAAAAAATGTTTAGTGTCAACGGATATATACAGTTTAGATTGAACTATAGTTATATAAAACAAAAAAATATTTTAAAGAAATTTAAGTTGTCTTTAAAGGTGACTTTTTAGTTGTGCTTTAAGGAATGTACAAATGTACTCGTAATATATTTTATACAATAGATTAATAAAAAGTTGTTTTTGCATTAAATATATGCACTAACAATGATAATGAAAATGAAGTAAAATTCTAAAATTATTTGTTATAAAATTCAAAATATTTAGCCCGATAAGTTAAATGAAACCAGCCTTGCATTTAGTAAAAGACAACATTTTCCTTACTTGAATCTCCCTCTAAAAAAATATTTTGTAATTATATTGACGTACAGTTTATGATTATATTTTTCTGATTTGCTTTCCCTTAACTTACAGTATTTATTATATTCGCTGAACAACGCAAACATTTAAAATACTAATCAAAAAGTCATAGGCCTATCTCTTAACTTTTAACATATTCATGCAAATAATCGAATAAGATAGTTGTAGGAATTTCTTCCTTAGCCATACTTCATTTGGTTTTCCACTGACTACTGTAGCTTTGAATTCAACCATTACTTAAAAAGCACTCTCATAATGCAATATCCTCCGAGTCAACGGTTTGTAAGTCAATTACAAATACACGTGCCAAAGCGCACAGCTTCATTTAAAAAATGATACGTTTGGAGAAAAGAGGTGAAAAATTAGGAGGTCGACCTTTAATGGCGGGAGGGGGCGAATGGCGACGGAAATGAAAAACACAATTATTTGGAGAGCAGAGAAACTGGGGCTAATAACTCCCGCGAAAAACACCGCTGTCACTGAGACGGACATTTGATCTTTGAATTGGAGGGAGATTTCTTCGTGATTGTTTTGTCTTCATTATTGTCAAGTTCTTAACGAATGCGTGGGTTATTATTTAACATTAGTGGTATGTTTAGAACCTTAATTAGTAAGCGATTCTTATAAAGTCCAAGTTTTTTGCTAAAGCATAAATTAATAAAAATGCTAGGTATACGGGAGAGAGGTACAGAATTTACCAGAGTAATAAATACAAATATAAATATGAATAAGAAAAATCACATTTCAAAGGCTAAGAAATCTGAAATGTTGTAAATTGTTCTAAAATAACAAAATGTACCAGTAGTAGAGTCCCGCAAACTCGGCACTCGATAACCCGGCAGTCTGGATTACTCGGCCATCACCTGGCTCAGAAAATTAGTAATTTTTTGAGTCCGAGTTAAACATGGACTCAAGCCAAATCATTCGCAGCTCGTACTAAGGATTTGTTGTACTGTATTTGATGACTTAATACTAACTTGTATTATAAATATAAATAAAAGAGACAGTTAATAAGCTTAAAAATTGTATTGTTATTATTTTTAACCCTAGTTCCAGATAACCCGGAATTTCACAAACTCGGCACCCTTCCAGTCCACATCACGCCGAGTTTGCGGGACTCTACTATCGAAACTATCAGAAATGACTTTTCTGTTTATAATGACATGATATTTTTACTGTATGTATTTGGATTGGAAGAGATACTCCTTAAAAATATATCAAACCTAAGTTAAGTACAGAATATACTAAAATTAAAGCAAACAATAATGTGGATGATCCAGAACATTAATTATTTATATTTCATTGGTTTCATTGGCCTTTAAGTTAAAATTGATTATTCAACTTACTTTCTAAACAAACGATACTGTATTACGGGACTGTCAAGAACAGATATTCACGTTACAAAATCAATAGATAACGACTAAATATTGTAATGTCTAGATGTTGTCAAACTAGTCAAGACACATAAAGTAGTCGAAGTTGGCTATGAGAAATCGTCACCAATGAAGGGTCTGGTGTATTGAATCTCCATGTATTAGTAGTGTATAGCAATTGTCCCGTCTACCTACGCGATGGCACGGGGAACTTTTGTACACTGGGAATATACACTCGGTTAATTGATGTTAATTGTTGCGATACAATTAGTATTGTTAGAGAGTTTGTTTTTGGTTCAGATGTAAAATAGGATTTGGCAATTAGTACAACAGACGTTTCCAATATAAAGAATTAGTTGGAGGGATTGCATTTTTCTATAAACTTACACAACTATAGGCTCTTAGACATCTATCTATTCTTCCTACATAATATCTATTATATTGCTAAAGTGATACATTCAAATTTTATGTAAACTGTTAAGACCATTTACCAGATAAAAATATAGGCATATGGCACATCAAAATGAAGCTTAGATGTAGATTTGCCGAAAAATATTAATATGGACGAATATCCTAAGGGCTCTGCCCTACAGGCTGATTTCCAAAGGGCTACACCTGGCATGCTTCCAATCAAAGTTTAAATGATTTAATTTGATTTAGTTAATGAAACAGCTGGTCAGTACAATGAACTGGTGTTTGTTTATTTTCTCGAAAAAGATGTTTGTGGTGACGCTTTATGTAGATTGAGGAGGGTTATGTTTGGTTTTAAAGAAAGGTTGTACCTATACGTTTTGTAAAGTATTGCTCAAAGTTTCATTTTGTAATTTTGTAATTTATATAGAAAGCTACATGTATGGAGGCTTGACCAAAATTTAAGAATTGAGGTAAAACATGCCATTCATGAAGCATCAATATGAAGCTATTGATGCTATTGCTACACTAAGGTAGGCTATGTTGTCATATTGTTTGGATCTATTAACATTAAAAGTAGGGGTTTGAAAGTAAGTAGGTTTACACTTTTAAATCAGTTTATATTTTCAAACTAAATCATAGAGTTGCTGTTTTTTTTTCACACATCAGCACCACTTTAATAGCTCTCTATGTCACATTTTTCCCCGTTGCAAAGCACGGGTATAGCAGCTTGTAAAGTATTATGCGAGTACTACTGACGTTACTCTCTAATACATAGTATCATTAATTTGAAATTTGGTGTTTATGATTTTCTGTGTGTTTATATACTGCACACACGATCACAAAAACAATATTTATGACCAAACATAGATGACAACTTGTTGTAAAGACTCAAATATGCTATACTAATTAGTATAGCATATTTTTATTTTATACTTTGTTAAAATTAATATAAAAAATTCGGTACAAGTACTTAGTAAGTAGAAGGTGGCACACAAACGAAGAAACAGCTTAAACACTCAAAGTTAAGCTAAACAAAGTTATTTGAAATTTGTAAAACCTTCCGCATATTTACCACCAAGATGAAGTTTGAATAGATATTTTTTACTTGTTGACAAAATACCACTGAATATTATAGTTTTACAATAATAATTAATTGATCACATACTTCTTTTAAAGTATTGGTAAAATGCACTGTTCTAAATGGTACAAATAAAAAAGTTAAATAACATTTTTTTGCAATTTAGTTTTTAAAGTAATAGGTTCCTACGTTTCTAGGGCTTGTAAATAATGTAACTATCAAATCATGTGCACAAAACCTAAAAATTAACTCAAAAATGATTCCAGCCACAAACAACTCTCAAAACATACCACACAAACCGCATACACATGACCTTGACAACACGTTAACCCTAACACAACCGAAATAACAGAATAATCGAAAGTGGGATTTACCATAATCGAATCTTCGGACCTTTGTAAGTTTTCGAATAAAATAAGATGTTAATTGGCAACCCTGGTCATCCTGCTTTCTAGGCATGCAGTGATGTAAGGGCAGGGGCTCTATGGGCCCCGGCTTGGGGAGATCTCGGATATAAAGTTGTATCAAGGTCACGGCCAAGCATTCGTGGTTCTGCGCTCGACGACGCCACATCCTCCGTTCAGCGGTGAGTCCCTCTCTGGTTAGCGCATGCAAATTTGGATTTACACGGGTCGGTGAGCAGATTTTTTTGCATAGGGTAAATACAAATTAATTTTACTTTCGGTTAAACAATTATTTTGAGTTTTAGTTTTTACCTTAAGATTTTTTAAGTAAAAATATTTTTATTTTAAACCTTTGTCGAAATTTTTGACTCAGTTTTGAACGGTTTTTTTCATATAATTTTTATAGAAATTTGGCAATTTTCATTTTGAGATAGTGTATGTAAAAGATTTTGTAGCCTACGTAAGTGAGTAAATTTTTCTTTTATACGCTTAGGATGCAAACATTAATTTTCCAAAAATGTGGTAAAGTTGAGTAATAATTATATTAGTTTAATTGTTTGCAAAATAAATTCGTAATAAGTTAGTTAAACCTTTTTATTTTGAAACTATAGCCCCTAATGTATATAAACTGCTTTCTGTGTATAAAGAAATTATTTTATAGTTTCTGTTCAACTGTGGAGCTTAATTATCACATATATCGTTTGAAAGTAAAAGTTTTTGTGACATAAAATAACACAAATCCGATTTTGTGATCCATAATCAGTGTTTAGTTACAATGATGCAAAGGTTTACCTATTTATCCTATAATTAAGTCTATGCTAATATGAGTAAATGCTAATAGTTTTAAATGTTTCGTTTGAATTACAACTAATACTTTAAATTGCACATTGTATCAAATCAATTGAAGATTATTTTACCATCAATCGCAACGATAAACAAATATTTTGTTAACTTTGTTATAATAAATTCAATTAACTGAATTAAGTATTAAATTTTTTATTCCTATAAAAACTAATGTTAGAACATCCAAGCTGAGACTTATGAGGAATTTATCCATAGGCATATGTATCAATTTAAAGATACAAAATAAAAAAATATATGTACACACAATAAATAATACAAGCCACAAATTAAAGTAGCCTCCTCAGATTTTATTTTATTTTATTTCAACGGACATTCCATTTTGTTTGATGTGGTGCTATTTGTTTACAAACTTATCTATCAATATAATAGTAGTGCAATGTACAGTTCAAGATGGCTAATATTAAATAACAACTATAAATTTGACACTTAGACATAGGCAACAAAAACAAATAACAATAATATAGTAACTAACAACAATAACCTATAGCAAAAACAACAACAATGACGATCGCCCTATATACTAACCATAAATAACAAGGAAAAAAGGCATGTTCAACAAAATAAATATTTGAGCATTTAAATATTTATAAATATTTATAGATCAAAGCCACATACATTTGTAGCTTCATTGTCATTAAAAATAATCAGACAATTTTAGAAAGGCTGAAAAATTGACTTCAATTTAAAGTCACAACCTAAAGTAAACTTTCTTGTATTCAGTTAACAATGTTGTACAGTTGTATGGGTATGGCAAACAATTTTTAGAAGCTTTTTAAATATCTTGTGTAGTCCAAACAGCAGCGTCCCCATGATGTGACAGGTGTTTATATTTCACTTTTAGTATTTAAATAGCCTAATTGGAAATTTTTAAACCTGCCAAACCAATACGTAACCGAACGAAACTTCCGATTTCTTTTAAAACCAGTAAAAAAACTCGTTCTATAAACCTTGCGAAATTCATTTTCATTTGAATACCCTTTCGGAATCCAAATGATCAGTGAGAGTCTCACTTTTCGAGTTTTAGGCTCATTAGGTACAAGATCGTACGAAGCCCTCATTAGATGTAAATCAGCCCAATTAATTGATGACGATAGGCGCCGCTAACCCTATCTACACATCTCCACACTTTCTGGACAGCTGATACACATATCAGCTGATACAGAATCTCTATTGGGCGGTTTGCACTCTCTCCGGACCCATTAATTAGCGATTGTTTACAAATCTGTTGAAATTGCTTATATTGTAAGTAAGGATAACAAAATATACTTCCAGTTCTAGAATATATCAGGTGACAGTTAACACGTTGAAATATTATGTACGTGAAATATAAATACATATAACTTGATCTGAAAAATTGCAATTTTGTAGTTTTGTTGAATATACAATAACAATGTTTTAAAATAGCTTGTATGTGCAATAAACTTCTCAATAAGTTTATCAACAATTTCTATGTTTTTCAAATTTATTAAATGACTAGAATACTTTGTATGTTACTTAAACTACGAATGTAGTATACAATTTTTCATTATGAAATACAATGTGTACAGTTAAAAATATTTTAAAGCTACATGCGTCAAGGCTATATTCCTAAAATGTAGACATGAAAGCATTAGGAAAAGGTATAGCGAGGAGTGTAGGGTATTAATAAGGTTTTCTGCAAATTGAAGCTCTAAAGCAAAGTACAAACTATTTAACAAACATTTGAGGAATTTAATTTCAATACTTTACTTGACCAAATTAGTTAATGTGATCAAACAAATTCCTCAATAGTATTAAAGAATCAGTATTAGCATTGACTATGTATTATTAGTCAAAGGTACTAGAGAAAGATATTATTAGTATCTGAAACTTTAAATACCAAGATTATTACAATTTTATAGAACAAATAAAACGATACCTCAATATAAATATAAAAAGTTGGACCTGATTGATTTCGCAAGTAAAATTTAACTTTCGTCTTAATCCATTCAATTAGTAAGGTAATCAATATAAGTAATTAGTACAAAAATCATTTGCTTAAATCATATAACCAAGCTTAATTTTATTTCTTACTAATTCTCTTTCAAAACTACGTTGGTTGGGGTCGCTTTTACACAATGTGGATCTTTTACACAAATCCTTTGAGGTATCGAAGCTTTAGCAGCTTTATCCATAGAGGACGCGGGCTTTGAATTTCATCAAAGTTCAAGTACAATTAGTATTCGGGTTGGATGGGCACCCTGACACCAAAGGCCGTACAAATAATGGTTCAAATTAATGAGTTTTCGGTACTTATGGATTAAACGGAGGCCACATTTTGTCAGCGCGCTGCGGCGGTTATGTTAGGTTGGGTTATCGTAAATATTATGTGTGTAGGACTTTCCTCGCTTCGTTATGAATCGAACGATACTTTTTATTATGATAACCCAACCTAACATAACCGCCGCAGCGCGCTGACAAAATGTGGCCTCCGTTTAATCCATAAGTACCGAGTTTTCTTTTGGCATTTATCACCCCGCCATTGGCCGGCAACATTGTTTAAGTTTAAAAAATAAATATGATGGGTAATTTTCTACTATCTTGACTTCAAACTCTCTACTCATTAATGTGTTAAAATATGCCCAGGTGACACGTTTTTAAACTTCTAAATTTGGTTTTAATAAAAAAAAACATATGAAACCACTAAAACTTAAAACTTAAAGCTGAGAAAGGTTAGTAGCTTTTTGATAGTTCGAAACTGGACCCAGCTGTTCCTGATCATTGGGCTTTGAATAAATGATCCTGACTAATGAAACCGCTGATCTTAGTCAGTAACAAAGCTACACAGGTCATCACACACCATTCTACACTCATCATTCACTCATATTTGGGTTAAAATACGCACCTAGGTGGCGTCCCCATCTCAATAATTGATTGATTAATTGATTGATTGATATAAATGTAAACAAAAAAATGTAAGTAAAACATATTTCATGTTTATTTCAAGTTTTTTGGTTTGAATCGAAAATATAAATCCAGTTTCAAATCTGCACACCTAGAAGCGTGTTTTGATATACAGGATGTTTCCAAATTGTCTGGACATATTTTGTGGACTTGTTCCTTGGGCTAAGACACACATAAAATGACATTAAAGTATGGGTCTAAAATGCCTAGATTTCTGTTTGTTTGTCTGTTTGTGGTTTTTAAGAATTATTTAATATTTTTTAATGATTTTCAAGAAATAAATTTCAAAATTAGTATAAAATGTGTATTATAGTAGGTAAAAATAGCTTACAAAGTTTCGTTCCAATATCTCAAGCTATTTCAATATGTCGGCCATTTAAAATCTTTAATGCCAAATTTCACGAAAACCGTAAATATTAAGGAAGTTGTTTTCAAATCAATAAGATAGAGAATTTAAATCCAAATCAAATGACACTAAAAATCGGAATGGTTTTAAATGGTTTTAAAATCGGACGACAAACAACCGAGTTATAAGTTTTCTTCTACATTCGGTTACGCAATTTAATATGACTTCAACATTGTATATTATTTGTTATTTTACAGAGCAGTATAGTATGGTAGTCCTATTAAATTGCGTAGCCGAATGTAGAAAAAAACTGATAACTCGGTTGTTTGTCATCCGATTTTGACAAATAAGGTTTAATTTGGAAACACCATGTATAATACATGAACTTAATACAATTACTATTGGATTCTTTATGCCACTTTGAAAATAATAAATCAATCATTTGGTTTTGTAGCTTTTTCATAAAATATTTTCAAATTACTTAGATTTTTTATTTTTTAGAATATTCTTTTGTAAAATAGAACTTTAAATCTGATTTTGTTACTAAACATTCATACTCGCTACTAGCAGTATTACTAATAGAATACTACAGTACACCCTTGAACGTATGTGAAGTCTAATACATCTCAATCAGAGCACAATGTTCGCTCCAATTTTCTCCCATCACAATGAAACGCTACATATTGCCACGGTCCAACTGGCGACTGATGAAGGCATTATGAAGTGGCCAAAACGATGTTGCTGTTGTCAAAAGAAATTAATTCGTTGTTGTTATCAATAGAAATGAGTAATCTTAAAGGGTTCTAAATAGTTTCAAAGCCAAATAAGTATAAAATCGCGCTCTTTGATTTTATTGAGATAGGTATATAGTCCCTTTTTATTTTTTTTTGTCTGGCTTTCTATCACAAATATATAGACTAGTTTTAAAGGGTAAAATTACCAAAATTAATAAAAAAAATCAACAAAACTCATAATTTGACTAAACGTTTGAGATGCCTAAGGCACTTACAAAAGAACGTGTTAATGTTTGGTTTTAAAATAACCGTTATCAGCAAAATTACACATACTTTCCAACAAATATCATTCGCTTGCCAACAACCCTTATTAGAATGCAGTGGAAGTAGGCTAACTATGGTATTTTATGGGTGATATCATACAAGTTGCAACAACTTTCAAACCATAATTTACAGCATTGGGGGTTGTATCATTTCGTTAAGCTGCTTTGAAAAAATCACATTTTCCCGTTATTTTAATGTGAAATAACCCTTAAAAATCCTAATCCAAAAATAAAATGGAGAAAAACGAAACGCCTGCAGATACCATGGATTTTGACCAATATACAAAATTTCATCAAAATCGGGCCAAAAGTGGGGTCTATGTAGCTCTGTACACATCCACTTTGTCAAATTTTCTCCCAATGTTTACTATTACATTTTATGAAATAACGAACAGCTGTTTGAATTAGTTCTCACTTCTAGCTGTCACTGATATGTTTACATTAAAAGTTGTTTACAAATACCGCAACCATTTCCGATCAAGTTTTGTTAGCACATCCAAACGAAGTGAGATTAAAAACGTTGTGCCTTACAAACGGTTTAATTAATCGCAATTGCAACGATTGTTCTTGAGTTTTGATTACCGGAGAAAATGCCACGAATCAGTGTTGTATTAGTGCTGGGAAACTTACATTTTTTTTTATCATCGTCACCAATAGCTTACGATAAAGGTTTCCACTCATTGACGGCGCTTCGTGGATCGTGGATGTTGCTGCGATCTTGGAAGATCTTTCTAATTTCGCTGTGATCGTAACAGAGGTTTAACTTATAGATGTAGCTAAACTCGCAACTCGCTTTTCCAATGTGTCACTTTTGGTTTTTACTTACTTACATTTCGACAACGATGTCGGTACTTTTCCTACTTAGGAAGTAAAACTACAAACGTCCAAAACCCCAGATTTGTGCGTTTTTGTCACATTTCCTCCGAATGTTTGCTAGATATATGTACCGATTATCGTTTAAAGATTACGTACTCTTTTAAATAAGAAACCTTTGTTTGGATAAAGGTGGTTTTTTTAAACTGTCATTAAATTTTAACATTAAAAGTTGCTTACAAATAATGCTTATAATGGGAAATAACTTTGATTTTTGAAAACTTACAAAAAATTAAAACCAAGGGGGATTAATAACTTTGGTACTGCACCACATCAAGTGAAAGTCTTTTTGAGCAAACCGTAGTGAGTTTTTAAAGCTTTACGTTGTTAACGTTACATGTTTCATGTTTTGTGGCCTGTGTATTTATTTATTCATATATTTTCCAACGGATTAACACCTATAATACAGTTTGATTAGAAGGGCAGTTTGAATTAGTCGTAAGTACTATAATTCTTTTCTTAAGTGTAAACGTTGGTTTTTGGTACCGGTACTTTTCCTTAGAACCGGTGGTAATTCATGAGAGCTACGAGTCAAATATTTGGTCTTCTATGAGTATATCTTTTCTGAATTTACTATTTTTTTATATTCTACACTCGAAAACATACAGTTCAAATATTCCGTCTCAAACTCTTCCTGTATAATATGTTTTAATTTGAATTGAGAAAATCAAACAATGAGTAAACCCAATAAAAGCCCTTTATATAGATTGACATAAGAACGATTTTGTTCATGAGAAGTTGATCAAATTTTTGTAGAAGTGACGAAAGTAAATAAACAAACTAAGGAATTTTTTTGGCTCAACTGGAACACAAACTGGAAAACAATCAGAAACCCGATTCCCACAATTCACAATGAAAATCGAGCCAAGCACTGATCAGTCAATTTGGGCCGTAAGAATCTCACGATTGCCAAAATCTTCTCCACAACCTCTGACCCCCCCCCCCCCAGGTGACCCAAGGTCAGTCGATATCGTCCCCCAATCACAACGTCTCGTCCCCAAAGTGTGTGTTTTACCGCACGAACCCAAACCCAACCTCCATAACCCCGAATTTTCATGTGTAAATTTCTCCAAATTAGGCGTGCGCTTTGTCCATTATTTCTCCTTGTATCCGGATACTAATGATGGCGTGTCCATTATCTAAATTCAGACATTACTGGTAAACAAGGGGCTTGTATTTGTAGTGAGATAGTGTGTGGGAGGGTAAAATGTATATTTTGTCCAACCAAACGTTTTTGTAATTTGTTTATATTTTATCACGATTTTCTGTTTCTTTTCTTTACTATTTTGACGATTTGATTATACTGCATTTAATTGTTTATTCTGTCGCATCGAGTTTGAAATGTGTAATTCATGCCTACATGAAACAAAAATCAACACTAAAATGGTGGTGATATAGCTTGAGGAAATGTCGCACGAAAGTTGTGAATACTTATTAATTCCTTACTTACCAATGCCAACAAGAAGATATATCTCTTTATTGTTTGTGTTTGTCTACTCAGTTGCATTATATAATGGTATTTTTTTTCTGTGATTGCAGTATGTTTATGCATTTCAATAGTTATAGAACAATCTTTTATCCAAGAAAACTTGGAAAACGAAACTAAATGTATTTTATGCAAATACATGAAATTTTCTAGTCTGAAACATATTTGACTTGGATAACATGTCCGGTATTGTTTTAGTGAGCTGATGTCAATTATATGCGCATATCCTATATTTTATATTCTATATTACAGTTTGCGTTCTAATATAAAAAAAAAAAACAGTAATGTCTACTAGAGGACTGGTATAAATTTATAGACGTTCGTTTGGTGATACTAGTTTTGAATTCAATTACAAGGAATAATTATTATACCCTTACATTTGCCAGAAAGAAGCGCACTCAGTCCTCTGCTGACTTTTTAAGATGATAAATCTAAATAGATTGTGTTTCATCTAATGTATTACACAACCGTACCAGTAGCTTCTGTAGTGTAGGAGAAACAGAACGGCTCAGAAAGTTTACAGTCATCAACTCTATATTAGCTAACTCACCTTCGTTTGGGCTTTCTTCACTTTCCCTCTCAAAGGTGTCCTCCGTATATCTTCAGGAAGTAAACTCGGGTATTAATTCTTTTTGGGGTTCACTTTCGTTTTTAATGCCACCTGGACCATTTCCCGCCAACAAAGCGATGCTTTCCCGGGGAAAGTGCAGCTTCGTCATTGTTGATATTTCACTAATCCTATTATTATTGTTATGGGCAAACCTCTATTGTAGAATGGTTTGGAAATGGCATACGGGTTTTGGTTGTGTGGTATACGTTTTAGAGAGGTCTGTGATGTTTTTGTTTGGAGAACTATTTGTTAGACAATTTATTTCACACACAACTTGGATGGTTTGATAGTTTATTGGACTACGTTCCCAATTCCAGTGTGAAGAAAGTTTAGATTTCATACCTTAATGTTATTTTGTAAAATCGATCACCACTCACCATCCTTTATATGTATTTACCGTTTTTTGAAATAACAGTGTGTTTTAAGAGTGTTATTAAACGTATTTTATTTATTTTCTGTAAAATAAATGATAACAATAATCGTTCCAGCTTACTAAGTTTTAAGTTTTTAAGTTTTAACTATGATGAAATTCATACGGGCTTAGGTAATCATAATTCCATAATGATTACACCATATTGGATATTTACCAGTTTTCGCTCCACATTCCATCGAACGATCGGTATGTTATAGCTAACAGTTGTACAATTCAATTAGTCACATAATCTCATTAGCATAGCTTAACGCCTAATTAATTGGTGAACGAATGTGTGAGCATAGCTGTACTCTCTCTTTCGAACAGTTCAAAAATTTGAATATTCCTTAACAACGCGTAAAATCTTTGGCGTATAACTTGTTTCAAATATATTCCTAGGAATCAGGAAAACACTGTCAACTTCCAAAGTTGTCTAATACGTTCAGTATCTATGCATTATGCACGGTAAATTATGACGCCCTTGTACAAATAGCAAATACTATAACATTCTTCAACAGCTGTTGCATAACATTTTTAAATAAACTTCCTTCAACAAGTTATCAAACTACGGGATTTAATATCACCTGTCACCGATACGTTCGATCGTTAATCTTAAACGAAAGCGTAATGAAAGTAGTACCTGGCGCGGATGAATATTTATATGAGACACGGTATAGCGAGTGGCTTTCTACTGGTGATAAGGGGCAGATCTTCGTGCGATAGCCAATGTCCGAAACTGCAGACAATCGCCTTTATGAACACTACTGTGTCATGTAGGGTGAAATTGTTTTACATTTCCAATTTGTTTAATAGCCTCTCTCGCAGTCGTTTAGGAGTTCGCTTGTAGTATGTTGTGTGGTGCTTTTTTTAATTCGGAAGGCAACGGATTGTGATGGGCCTTCAAACCTTTTAACAAGATTTTAGGATCTATAAAGCTTCATCATTGAGCTCAAACATCATTATTTTAGTTGACTGTATTGCAAAGGCCAGTTAGAAGACTTGAAAATAACCGAAGTCAAGCTTTTAAATGTCAGGTTAAAATTCCTCCTGAAATTTTGATTGCTATTTTTAACACCATTGGCTGAAATGTTGCGGTAACTAAGACTTACAAACAGTACTGTCAGTTAGACGGTAGACTGGGTGGGTCTTTTTGAGAAGAGGTTTATTTTTTAAATTTGCCCGATACAAAGGAAGGTCACCTTCATTATTCAGACACCAAAAAGTCATGTAACCTTCAGGTAAGGTTTGTTTACGTGACGTAAAAAACCTAACCTAAATAGCATCAGCCGTGTCCCTCTCTGTTAAAAACCCTACAGGGTACAATACACTGGTAACGAAAAGTAGCATTATTGTCCCGTATTTGGACAAAGTGCATTCCCGAAAATTGGACGGATTCAATGACTTCCAATGGACCATATGGCTTGCTGCATGTTGCCGAAAGAATTTTACCTGATTTTATTATTGTTATAATCCATATTATTTTTTTGTTATTTTTTTCTTACTGAGGATATTCAAATTGAACTCTGTCTGGTTAACGTTTTTCTTCCTTTTGCGTAGAAAATGTCCTAGCATCTTATATCTATATCAAGGCATTTTCAATTAAAAACTTCATTATTAGCATTTTTAATTCATTTTATGTTCTCAAAGCACTTTTCAGTACTATCTTTGGGTTTTGGATACTTATATCAACTAAAGAGGGTAGCAGAGTGAAAAATGCTTACATCACAGAATAAGCTTTCTTGGTTTGACGGGCTCTTATGGAAACTGGATTCATCTGTCTTCGATCATTGGGTTTGGTCCTGGCTATACCAGCTGATCTTAGTCAGTAACAAAGCTGTTAATTATTCATTCATTCAACACTCCGCCTTCATTATTCATTATTCTTGTCCTTCATCCATCGTCACCTTACAATATGAAAATTTATATCAAAATATCGTTATTCTCTTTCATCCATAAGAGCAATTGACACTGTCCAAAACAGAATAACATAGCATACGATCACTAAAACAAACAGATGAAATACAGTACATTTTCAGAAGCGCGCAGTAACCCCGATCTTGCTTTATTAAACACGTATCTAATTATTGAAGGACAAAAGCTTATCTACAGATTTGAAACGTTTGGATTTCAGCCATGAATCTAGGATTTGGGATCTAGGATCTAGGTTTTGAATTTTCATAGGAATTGTTACTGAGGAAGAGGGTAGTTGTAAATTGTATACTAAGATATTTGTAGTTATTGTGAGTAAGTGTAAGTTACCCGTACGTGTTTTTGAGAGGATGGCCATGTAATTTGCATGTAAGTCGGATTGGAGACTGATATGTAATAGGAAGTTAAAAATATCAAAAGATGGATGGGTGAAAAGATGCACCCTGGCGAGTTGGAGTCTAATATCTAATCTTCAATGGGCTTATTAACATCTAGTATAGGTGGGCACCCCGTCTATATATTGGGACCAGATTTGTTAACCTTTACTTCAGTTAAACTCATTAATTACATGTTATAATTAAGAACAGTTTACTAAATCAACTGACTTGATTGCACGGTTGTTCCAGCTCCTGGAGATGAGTTCAAGGAACAGTTCACCGACGGGCTGATAGGAGATCATTGGTGAGTTAGTGATTCATCAGTTTCAGTTTCAGTATCAGTCACGAAGGACCAAACTGATTCGCCACCCCGCAACATGAAATTATTAAGTATGAGTTCAGATTATAGATAACACATACCTAATTACTGTTACTCTCACTGATGGAATAAGAAGTGCGTTTTAAAAAATCCGTAATTTTGCTTGCCAGTGTTTAGAAGAATTTTTCGTGGACCTAATGATACCTGCATAGGCCTACCCGATAAAAAATAGATTTTGTGCTTAGAAAAATTGGTAGAAAGTAAAATAATAACAAAAAGTCAACGTTAGACAGTAGTTAGACCATCCTCTTGAAAAATAACGTCGAAAAAAGAAATAAACACTAAAAACATTAGTAAAAGTTGTATATTAGTAGGTAACGTGTATACAGTAATCGTATATTTCACTACTATAGGGTGTAAAGTGACCCAACAATGTTTGGAAGTGACACTGATCGCTAGTGTCAACGAAATTTTTTAAATATTATTTTAGGTTTAATTTAATGATTTGAGCTTTACTGTTTGGTTACACAACTAGGGGACGAGTGGTTTATGATCAGATATTTTTATTTTGCTAAACGAGGTCTGAAAGTGACTGAAATAACAAGAAACAAATTGTAAACTAAACACGACCTCTACACTGCACCGGACAGAACTAACAATACAATTGGCTTCAGCTGCTCCATAAGGATGAGAAATCTTAGGGAGTATGTTTTATTTATGCGTAGACCCACGACGCATGTATTAAAAAACTCTTTTTGCTGTGGTATGACGAATAATTATTTTTAACCATGTTTAACTTGCTAAGTGAGCCATATAGATAATTGCTAGTTCTGTCCGGTGCACAGGTCGTGTTTTGTTTACAATTTGTTTCTTGCTATTTCAGTCATGTACAACTTCGTTTAACCAGATAAAACGATCTAATCATAAACAATTACTCGTCCTCTAGTTACAAAACCAAACAGTAAAGCACAAATCATGAAATTAACCCTAAAATAATATAAACAAATTTCGTCGTCACTAGCAATCAGTGTCACCGGACATGAACTAGACACGAAAAACGAGCTTCAAAATGTACAATGGGATGAGAAGTCTACTTTTGTTGTCTTATACCCAACTGTTGAGCCGTTGGCTCCGTGTTTCAGTTTTCCCTCTCGTTTGTTTGTTGCTTGCTCTGGTTTCATCGGTTCATTTTACGACAGGCCCTCTCACTCTCTCTAGACAACTCCACAAATTAAAACTCGTGAAAGCCGAGACAACTCTTGGTCGATTATGAATGTCTTGTATCGTCAACCCAGTACGTACGTAGCAATTGATTTCCTTCAGTTTTGGGTTAAAGTTAATAATGGGACTACAAATTGGGGAAGAAGTCTTGGAAGGATCTATGTGATATGTAAAAAGTATATGAGTCTTTATCATCGCCATTGGCGTTTATTAGTTTTTTTCATGAGCGAGCGACCCAAACCCTGTCTCTTTGATGTCCACCTTTTATTAACCATTAATCTTAAATATCAGGTGATGTAGGTCCAGAATATATTTCACTACTAGCAGAGTACCCGTCCTTCGTACGGGGTTGGCATAAGTATAAACGGCTTATTGCGGTTATACTCGAGCTTTGCGTTTGCAATGGGGGAGGACAAAGTTTGATAACATTTGCTTCTTTAAATTTACAGTATTCTATATAGTATTACACATCTACCATAACCATAATGTTCTAATACTTCACCTAAACAATAGATAAACATAAATTATCAAAAATTCGCAAAGTATCACAAATTATCCATGAAATTAAAATCATAAACATAACTAACTGTAAACAATCCTACTTTGACAGTTAGTTCTCATTGCCTATTACAGTTTTTTATTGCTGCTTAGTTCAAATTAGCTGTTTTCATAAATGCAAAAATAGTTATTTGTGTAACTAGTGGTGAAAGTGGCACTTTGCTGCACACGAGAGCAATGTTTACGCACGAGCCGCAGGCGAGTGCGGAATGATCTCGAGTGCAGCAAAGGCCTTTTTCACTCGTGTTACACATTATATTTTTCCTACAGTCGTTATAAAGCATATAAATAATTAGTCTTTCAAACACTATACAACACGTTTTTAGGTTCAGCTGGCAACACAAATGGTGCCCTAGAGAATGTAGTACCCGCGGTCCGTATCACTCCGCTATTTTTCCTCGGCAATAAATGTGCTACGCGTTTTGAGAATATAGTTCCGCATGTTTTTGTAATTTGAAGTGGTTTCCGTGCCTGAAAAAAAATGCTTTAAAGGTATTTTCTTGTTTATTAAGATCGTAGGAATGTTTTAAAAACGTTTAAAAGAAAAGCCCAGAAAGTTCAGGAATAACGAAACTATAAACACGAAATGACAGGTTAAATCGTATTTATAATAGTCAATCAGCTGCTCATAGTATTATTATCTTTAAGTGTTGCCAACCTATTTCCAAGCGTACACGGATTACTTGCATAATAGAACCACGCTGTTTTGTGTTGTTTCGTTGGAATCCTGATGTGCGGCAAAGTATAAACCGTACGGCAAAGTATAAACCATACGGCAAAGTATAAATATGCAGCAATTAGCAGCTTTCTGTACTATAAACAGTACAAGGAAGCCAACTTTGTCGGGTGACTGTAGGAAAAATATAGTGCTGCTGGTGATGTTGGTAAATCTTATAAGTTTTTAATGCTTTTCCATATCATAGAACCAACTTTTTAAGTTGAAACAGCTGACTAAATTCTTTAATTTCCCTTTCAATATGAATACTCATAAGGTTAACATGGGGAACTAAAGAGCCACTGGGGCGGAGCCCGAAAGGATTTTTGAGATAAGAATATGCCTATATGTTAATCGGGATTGTGAGCTATCATCATGCCAAATTTCAGCCCAATCCGTCCAGTAGTTAATGCGTGATTGAACTTCAAACAAACAAACACACAAACTTTAACATTTATAATATTAGTAAGATAACGACTCCTCCATCACACTTTCGGTAAACACAATTTGAACATTAGAGCCTGAAAAGAGCGAAATAATTGTAAACTCGGACTTTGTGTCACTACAGATTAATCATCCAGTCATTGTTTTGACATGCTTGTGTATTACCTGACAATTTAAAAATATTTATATCTGGTGTATCTATAGTGTTTATTGATAGGCTTTTTGTTTTACACCTTTAAACAATTTTAACCAGATATAAGAATTGGTATGTAAAAATATTATTCGTCTTTTGGCACGATGTATTATGGAGGACTAAAACGTTACTGGACACAAACTAACATAACAGCTTCAGATTAAAAGGTGGCGATAATCCATAAATTAACATGCTTCTAGTATACTGTATAAAGTCATCAATAATACATCTCTGGTTTATATAATTACTAGTTTAATAGCAAATGCATGTATTTCATACGCCTAAAATGTGGATTTGGACACAAAGTAGTAAAATTTTACTATCGTTGTAATTTTTATCCTTTATCCTTTTATCCTTTTATTGTTTCAAAACTTCTTTGTTCAACTACTGAAAGCTTGATACGTGCTACCATTGACTTTTGGATTCCGAACCAAACATTCTCCTAAATCTTTTGGCAAAAGATTTAATGTGACATAAAATAGCTCACAAATATTACCCTTAATAAGACGGTGTATTCGAAATGAATCACTAATTATTGACAACACCGTTTTCTGCGGCTTGATTCCACCACGCAAGTTGTCATTCTAAAACGATCTTCAGTTTAAGTACACACCGAATATATTTGTATCAATACTCAAAATACCAACCCTAAGGTGTGGATGAAGATATAAACTGAAGAATTAAGTTTTCCAGAAGTCGCATTTAACTTGTCTTCACCATTATTTATCACTCACCTCAGGTTATTAGCTCATTTATCGTCGACTAGACTTGGCTCGCTCACTCAGTAACTTTCTTCAGCAAATCTCTCGCCCATCTTAATAAATCAAACTAACGAGATGTCTTTTTTGGAGCACAGTAGTTCAGATCTTCGTCTAGAGTGGTAACGGTTGTTTGAAGATTATTTTAGAGGGTTTTCACAATTACTTTTCTTAATAAACTCGTGTGCTGTTTTTTATACGAGTCTACAATGGCAAACTCATATTGGAGGGACCTATTTTGAATCTTACTAATATAATAAATGTGAAAGTTTTTGTGTTTGTTTGTTTGAAGTTCAATCACGCATAAACCACTGGACGGATTGGGCTGAAATTTGGCATGATGATAGCTTACATTCCCGATTAACATATAGGCATATTCTTATCACAAAAATCCTTTCGGGTTCCACCCCAGTGGCTCTGTAATTCCCCATGTTAACCTTATGAGTATTCATATTTAAAGGGAATTAAAGAATTTAGTCAGCTGTTTCAACTTAATAAAATGGTTCTATGATATGGAAAAGCATTAAAAAGATTACCAACAGGGTGCAGCACTATATATTTTTTTGCATTTATGAAAACAGCTTATTTGAACTAAGCAACAAAAAAGTGTGATTCGCAATGAGAACTGTCAAAGTAGGATTGTTTACAGTTATGTTTATGTTTTACATTTTATGAATAATTTGTGATATTTTGCGAATTGTTGATAATTTATTTTTCTCTATTGTTTAGGTGAATTGGTAGAACATTATGGATATGGTAGATGTGTAGTACTATAGAAAACTGTAAATTTAAAAAAGCAAATTTTATCAAACTGTGTCCTCCCTTATTGCAAACGCAAAGCTTGAGTATAACTGCAATAAGCATTTTATACTTATATTCCAACCCCGTACGAAGGACGGGTACTCTGCTAGTTATAAATAAATCTAAAAATGTTTGTTAGCAAAACTTACATTGTGAGAAATTTTGTATTGTGTTTAATGATTTGTGTTACTATTATTTGTATTATAACACGTTTTGGATTTATTTATTTTATTTAATTGATTCAACTAGGGCCTATATGTATTTTACCACAGCCACCTCTTTTACACATGACAACATCTCTTTAAGTTTGCAGAGTACCTCTTCTTGTTTTTTTATCTTATGCATATTCAAGCATTTTTTTTATATTTGTACTGTGTAGTATGTGTAAGATAAATTTAACAATACAGATTTTATGATTTTTTTGTAGAATGTAGCAGTACATTTGTGTATCACTCGTACACTATTGTATTGTGCAGTACAATACGCTTTAATGATGGTTTTGCATTTTACAGATGGCCGATGGCTGCAGGCGCTGTACTGCTTGTTGCCGCCGTGGTGTTCATACACGGCGCCGACTCTGGGTAAGTCACAATAGAATAAAATTCTATAGCATCGAATCCTATATCATCGAATCCTATATCATCGAATCCCATAACATCGAATCTTATAGCATTAAATCCTATAGCATCGAATTCCGTAGCAACGACACTCATACCGAATTACATTTGTAGTATGCCATATCACCGAATTATTTATTCTGTATCAACACCCGCACCACATACACATAAAGATATCCATAAAAACAACAGGTCACGTTGTGTGTTCAAGCTACTTAAACAAATTCCCAACCTATAAATTGAATCATATATTTAAATCAATTCGTCGTGATCTCAGTTAAGCGGGCGCGAGATGCGCAATCGCATTACAACTCTAACACAATCGCATTTGTATATCTTTACAGTAATATAATTTAGTATAAGTATTCAGAGGAGCGAAAGATGAGTTTTGGAGGAGATTATCTATCTCTCTTGCACTACAATCACTTCATTCCATCCCAATCGGCACGAGCTTTGCAGGATGGGTTTGATGGTTAAGCAGATCCATTAACTTGGATACCTAACAAGATATCAAATAGCTCATAATATAAATTGTCTAATGAATAAAAGTCCATGTATTTTTCACACTCATACCAACCTTACCAGAATTTGAACGCAATGGATACCCAATCGGAAACGTTATCTAACCGTACAGATGCATGAAGAATCTTTAGATTGCTAAATTGTAAACTGAGACTGTGTGATAAGAAGCACCAGGTCAAGATAATTCATAAAGGATTTATATTCGGTTGACCATAAAATATTTTCTAAATGCAATCGTGCAAATGCAATTTTGTAAATACATCATCATGATCATGATGCATTATGTTAAGGTCTAAAGACTTGGTCTTATTTCAATATTTAATAACATTTTTACTCTGTCGTATTTGTCCAACAGGATCAGATTTGATTATATTTTAAGTAACTTCTATAATGAAATATTTAAAATACAGAACCTAATTAAGTGTTTTAGATAGTGACAACACAGTGATGATAGATCTAAGTGACCGAATTGTGGTATTCAGTTACTAATTTGTTAATTTTTGTTCCAGCACACCTCCAAAATTCATAAAAGCAGCTTATGGAGTTCAGAAGGCGTTGTATGCTAAGGACTATGGCTACTCATTGGTGCCAATCCCACCGCGTATCCTGAAGCAGGCCTTCCCTCCCAAGAACCTTCCTCTGGTAGGTCCTGTCCCGGAGATCAGCAGACAGGGCCGAGCTCTCAAGTACTATAGAGGTCGCAGCTCCTCCAGGCGTAGAAGAAAGCGCCCCACCAGCTACAGGAAGAGGCCGTCGTCATATGGAGTTCCCGTGTACGCTACCAAGTACAAAAACTACATCCCCTCGAGGAGGCCACCACATATCTCGCCTTACAGCAGGTACAAGAAAAAGAGGAGACCCTACAGAGGACCTCCCAGGAGACCCACGACGTACAGAGAAGTCCCTCCGGAGTTTGACGATTACGAACAAGAAATCCCGACTGACGACTACGACGAATACGACCACAGAGATGAAGACTACCCTTACTTCGACATACCCTCCAAGAGGCTACCTCTGGAGTACGATAAGGAGTTTCTGAATCGTCACGCGGACTTGTACAATCGCGGGTATAACCCTGGAGTGCCTAGAGGACGACCGAAGGACGTGATCGGACAATACACCGACCATGTCAGGACCAGAGTGCGTTACCAGCCGCAGAAGGAAGAGCACCACGAACATCACGAACACCACGTGGAACACCCTGAAAAGCACGAAGAATCCCAGGAGAATTTGTGGCCTGGAGAGGTGTCCAACGTGCACACGAATCTGTGGCAAGACTCGGCTAGCCACTCGGATGCGATCTCCTGGGGGGAGGAGTCCCACACACCACCACCCTCTTGGCATGAACAGTCGAACGAGTGGAACAACCCGCGTCCCCCTCGTCAAGACAACCAGTGGCAAGTGTACCAACCACAGCAACACCAGAACCAACAGCAGCAGACGTTGCAGACGCAGCACTTCCAGTGGCCTCCGAGACCTACCAGAGCGCAGGACCTTCGGGCGTGGACGACGTCGTTGAGACCCAAGCCTCAAGCGGCTGCGGTCAACCATCCTTCCAGACCTGTAGTATCTAGAGAGCAGGAGACTCAGAGCACTAGACAGGTGTACAACTGGGACCCGGTCTCTCACACCTACCAGCTGGTGGAGTCAGACACTAGACCCAAGTATCAGTCGCACTACTCGGAACAGGACTTCCGTTACAGCACGCTCGACAGGAAGTCCACCGAGAGCAAGAGGAGCCACCGGGCCTACAGCGAGCCGGACATCGGGTACGGCCAAGGTATGGAAGTGATCGACGACGGGGTTGCAGGGTGGAAGGTGAAGAAGTGAGGGATACGAACAAGAGAACAGTTGAAAACGGGTTTAGTTATATATTATTTTACTCTTTTTGGCCAGGTTGTATATTTATTTTATGGGTTAACTATCCCAATAATCTAATATAAGTTTCATTTACTACGCAAAGCACACATTACTGCCTTAAATGTACATAGTCTTAATACGTTAGTACAATTATAGCTTATATCTGTAAGTAAATCTAATGTGTCAATGCAAATTGTGTATAGGACAAGTATTGATGATGTATATACCTTTTAGTCTAAGCCTCGTTGTTCACTACTTGTAGATATTTCCGTATATTACGATGCACTATTTCTGTAACTATTAACCGTCAGTTTTGAAAATTATTGAACAGTTTCTTTGTAGGAAATTGTTTTAATAGAGAATTATCACACTTTTGTTTAGTTTCGAGTACCTATTTTATTTATTTTTCTCTTTTCCGTGACCTTTCACCCTTGTTTTGCTTTTGTTATGTTTTTGTTTTGCTTGTTTATTGTTTATTTTGTTAAACCGTTTCACCGGTACTATTAGGCCTAGATATGTTATTTTTCTAGAGTAGTTTTAGTTCGTTGTTATTATTTATAGTAAAACATTGTAAACCAAAGCTGTACATATTATTTATACTTGTTAATAAATGATTTACGTTTGGATGGTCGCTCTTACTTTCTGTTCACTTTCTCTGTTTAATTGAGGTCTTTCTCCGACAGGTGGCGACAGGCTAGAGGCTCTGCTTATCTCACTCACACATTACACCCGTTACATTCCATATCCACAGATCTATGGTATTTAAATAATGAAGACTCAGTGTTAAAAACTGCATTTTAAGAGTTTAGCCTGGTAATTGACTTTTGGACATTGAAGAAGACGTCACAGTTTTATACCAGCTGGCACCAATCGTATATAATAAAAACGTCACAGGTTTTTTCATGATTCTGATCCACAACTTGACAAATTTGATTTTTGTGTTGAAAGAAAGATAATTTTGAAAGGAAGTGAATGTCGAAGCAATAATTTTATATAATTAAATCTAAGGCTTACCTTACGATCCAATTTATATATTCATCCAATTATATATCCAATTTTATATATCCATAAATTGGATCGTAAGGTAAGCCTTGGATTTAATTATGTTCAATAACGATCCAGAGGCTATATCTCCAAATAATTTTATTTTAGGATTTCAGTTTTTTACTTTAATTTTTGATTTTTAAAATGCTATACTATAATTTGTTAATTTTTTTTATTTTAACGCCAGTGGCATTTCACGAGAGAGTTACGAGAGATAAATGTTTAGTGAATGGTTAGTTTCAATGAAATTTGGTTTAACTAACAGCTAACAGCTGGTTTCAAACTGTTGATACAATTTTTACGTTAGAAGTTGTTAACAATAATATTGATCGTCAATAAAAAATGTGGTAGAATAAAAAGTATAAATAGTAAAACCCAGCCAGCTAGCATCGTGATAACTAAATTCTGAGGTTATTCAACGTAAACGTATTCGGATAACTATGAAAACAGCTGTCTTCCCTCCTCTCATCTGGGCTGCACTACGGACTTGGGACTAACAATGCGGTATAACTCGTCGCCGCACTCTAATGTTTATTTTCATTACTGAAAATTTTTTTAATCGATGCAGTCAAACGCTAATGTGCGGCCAAACACTACGGAAGTCCTAAAAAGTAGGAGGAAAACCAACGAGAAGAGAGACTTCCTTTTTAAAAAGATTGTCCAACTATATATGAGCTCCATAGCATGAAACCATGTAAAATTAATTATCATAGTGTAATTGTAATTGTAAGAAGAAATATCAGTACCTATGTAACGGAGACTATGTTATGATAAAGCGGATTAATCCACTTATGGTCATCTCAGTCAAAAACTCCTGGAAGAATTCAGTTAACTACATGCCCATTATATACATACACATTTCATATAGTAGATTCCCCAGTCTAATTGTATGAAATTATCTTTTAACATTCTTATCTATATGGTCACTTAGCTGCATTCTACAATGACAGTGAATAGGTTTTCCAAAGATAATTTGTAACATATACTCATACTAGCAGCAATACTAGCAAAGGCAATTCAACATGTTAATTGATTATAACTTAAAATCTAGTTGCCTTTGCAACGGGGCCAATATGCAAAAGAGACAATGTTGGTTATTTGAAAATGGCTTAAGAATGGTTTCACACCTACCATTTAATTTAGAAACGAAATTGAACCATATTAGTTAAATTGATAATAGTACGTTGTTGTTAACTCAGACTCGGAACACTTATATAGGCTACTTGGGATACAGTTCAATGATAGATTTTAAGTTATAATCAATTAACATGTTGAATGGTTTGTAGGCTACTGTAAACGAAAAGCTATCACAATAGTTCCAAACCTGTCAATAGTGTATTTTTCTAACTTATTTTTGTGAAATAATAATCAGGCAAATGGAAATATTTTCTTAGTCTGCAGGTTTGCTGCGGCAGGGGTATCTTATTCCTATTCAGACAAAAATTTATGTAAAAATAATTCGCATAAAACTCAGGATAAGAGTCTGGCTTATTCCCTGTAATAGTATATTTCATCCCTAGGGCCGAAAATGAGGTTTTGTTGACAGTTTCATTTAAGTAATGATGAATAATGTTTACATTCGGGCTAGTGACATAACTTTTTTTATGTTTATGATCCATACCCTTTCTGTTCTAATATCTGTGCAGTATTTAATATGTTTGAACCAGCTGTATGGAAATGCGAAATCAAAATTAATTAATTTGACAGTTGGTTCTGCTTGTTTACATTTTTTAACACATTTTTTGTTTACATTTTTTGATGGATACCATCAATCAATATTTACTTTTAAATCTCTCACCTCAGATTTTTGAAAGCCCACGGAGCAGAGCCCTAGGTCAATATCGTAGCGGGAATAGCTCTATATGTGTCCTCGGAGCTGTAGCTTCCTTTGTGTGCAATTTGAGCCAAGTCGGTTCAGTAGTTTTTGAGTTTATCTCATACATACAAACATACAGACACATAGACAGACACCACCTCTTCTTTATAATAGTAAGATAATTGCCTCTTACTCCTACTAATATTAAAGTGAGAAAGTTTGGATGTATGGATGGATGGATGGATGTTTATGACAAGTAAACGCAAAAAATACTACCGACACGGTAAAAATTTGGTATGATGATAGCTCACATTTCCGATTAACATATACGCATATTCTTATCTAAAAAATCTTTTCGGGCTCCGCCCCAGTGCCTCAGGAGTTTCCCTGTTAACCTTGTAATGAATGTTAACCTTACTCATATTTAAAAGGTACTAGGTGAACCTGTGCGAATTCGCACGAATAATAAATTAGGATATTATAGCAACGTCGTTAGAAGTTGCGTCGTTGTATCGACGTTGGTCTTGAGCTCGATCGTTTACTATATGCATTCTAAGTTCTTTTTGCTGTTCAGTAGGGGTATTTTGCAGGACGGAGCTCATCATGCTGAAAACTTGCGCGTATGGGTTAATATCAAGTTGAGTCAGTGCTGCAAGAGCCATTAGCTTTGTTTAGTATTCTTTCTTGAACAGCGGTTTCGAAGTCCGTAGGTATAAATTTGGGCATATTTGGGATGCTCCCCTTCTGACGGTTGAAAGGTGACAATCGGGTGATAAATTGTGTCGTGCACCTTATACATGAAAGGCCCTCCACCGGTATGTTCTTCAATTTTAGATCGGATGCTGACCATTGCGAGCGCAGAGTTGTACGATCTACTAATGTTCTCTTTGTAGTTTCTGCTCAAATGATTTGCTCCATTAAGTAGGCTCTTAATATAATAGATTTCTTGGTATGGTGGTAGATTCACTTTGCCTTTATGGCAGCAGGATGAAAATCCTTCGCATCGTCCTCTTTGTTCTTCTTTAAAATGTAGCGCACCACATTTCTGACATTTTAATGCCATCTCGCCAAGTGAATGCTGCTGAACTCTTGTTCTTGGCAGTGTAATTTTGTAAATACACGTTGCTACTAACTTTTCCAGCTCTTCGTCTGGGCTCCTTCCGTTTTGTATTGCTTGCCGTATGTTGACTCGCTGTGTCCGACCGGCAATATTTCTTTGTCGTCGGGTCCTTGGCATGTTCAAACGAAAATATAATGTAAAACTTTCCTCCCGTCGTGTCCTATAGGTAACATTTCTTTACCGGGTTCCTAATTATTTTTAGAAAAATGCAAACTGTTTACATTTCAAAACCAAACAAAACAGCTGGGATTTAACTTTTTTTGAACTAATGTATTGACATCTGTTTCAGAATATAATAACATTCAAATCAATCACAATGTTATCCTTATGGAAGGAACTTTGAGGGCAGCCCACGCCCTTAAAAATATATATTTCGAAAATCTAAAGCCAGTTTGCACATCTACACACCTATAAAATTTTGGTATATAATATGTGGAGTTAAATCTTAAAATAAAAAAGCCTTATTGTTCACAAAGTTTCATGTCGCGTATCTATATAAATAAAATTACAGTTTTGTCTGTACATTGCTTAGAATCATGCAGTTTTTGGTTATTTTAACGTTTCATAGCCTAAGAAAGCCGAAACGAGTCTTATCTCAATTTCTGTCTGTATGTCTGTCTGTCCATTCTGTGACTCCGTCTGTAACGCCAAAATGCCATTTTACGCGGCCTACTCCTAGGAAACTAGATTACCGATCAAGTTTCTAATCATTTTTCTGTATTTACTGAATTGATGAGAGTGTCTTTGGCTATAAAAACATGGCCTCGCTTCTTTGAAAACAAAATAACAAACCACCAAAAACCCAATTTTGTTAGATTTTTGTCAAATTTTCTCCCAATGTTTACTATTACATTTTATGAAATAACGAACAGCTGTTTGGATTAGTTCTCACTTCTAGCTCTCACTGACTGATATGTTTACATTCAAAGTTGTTTACAAATACCGCAACCATTTGCGATCCGAAACGGCACACGGAAGATTTCTCAGGTGCCGTTTGACGTCACTAACTGCTGACGTCACTTTGAGGGAACACCAATACCGCAACGATACGAGTTGAGCCATCGGCCTCGGTGGTGCAGTGGATAGTGTGGCGGGCTGATAATCCGAATGTACCGGGTGCGATTCCCGCCGGCAGCACTAACTTTTTATCAAAATTTTTTTTCATATCAACAAGTTTGGTTGGTTTGGTTAGGTTATGACAGTTTAATTTTATAATTAAAAAATCGAATTTTAGGCATTTATAATTTTATTTTATGAACAAAACTATTTTTTAGATTAGTAAACCTTTATTCGATTTTTCTATTATCAGCACGTTTGGTTAGTTTGGTTAGGTTATGACAGTTTAATTTAATAATAGAAAAATTATAAAATTGTCTGTTTCTTCAGACGCAGCAGTTAGTAACGTCAGCAGTTAGTGACGTCAAACGGCACCTGAGAAATCTTCCGTGTGCCCCACCGTTTCCGATCAAGTTTAGTCAGCACATCCAAACCAAGTGAGATTAAAAACGTTGTGCCTTACTTAACCTGTTTAATTAATCGCAAATGCAACGATTGTTCTTGAGTTTTAATAACCGGGGAAAATACCGTGAAGCAGTGTTGTATTAGTGCAAGGAAACTTACATTTTTTTTAATTATCGTCACCAATAGCTTACAAAAAAGGTTTCCACTCAATGACGGCGCCTTAAGGACTAAAAAATCACAACTGCAGTGGGTGATCGTGGATGTTGCTGCGATCTTGGAAGATCTTTCTGATTTCGCTGTGATCGTACCGTAACAGAGGTTTAACTTAACAGATGTAGCTAAACTCGCTTATCCAATGTGTCACTTTTGGTTTCTACTTACTTACATTTCGACAACGATATCGGTACTTTTCCTAATTAGGAAATAAAACTACAAACGTACAAAACCCCAGATTTGTGCGTTTTTGTCACATTTCCTCCAAATGTTTGCTAGATATATGTACCGATTATCGTTTAGAGATTACGTAATCTTTTAAATAAGAAACCTTTGTTTGGATAAAGGTGGTTTCTTCAAACTGTCATTAATATGTTAACATCTTTTCTTAAATGTAAACGTTGGTATTTGATACTGCTACTTTTCTTTAGAACCGGTGGTAGCAGTAAGAATCATTTTTACATACAAACACATCACTATTTTCAATATTTATTTATAAACACTGCACCTTATTGCTTATTAAATTTAATTGATGTCTTACTGTATAATTTTTAGCGTTTTCTGTCTGGACTCCAAAATGTTGTGTGGACTCAATTCTGTATTTGTGTGTGTATGTCTATTGGTAACGCATTAATGTCCTTATTTTTCGTGGAAAAGACAAGAGAACCATTGTTAATAAAAATTTCAACCCGAATAAAGTGTGCAGTAGTGAGGTTGAGGTAGTGTTTTAACTACTTTTAACCAGTGTGAAAAGCAACTTTCAATTACAGGCCTACCTTAGGGATATGCCTCATAGATCTATACTGTAAAGCAATTCCTTTTATCGTTAGATATAAAATATGGACTAACACGATCGGGTGACATTTAATTGCGAAGCATTAGTTTTGGCTTTGAAACTGTCAGATATTCTATTTGAGAAGGTTTATATATATTCCTAAACAATTATAGTTTTGCCATCATATCTGGAGAAATGCACACTAAATATGCAAACCAACTCCTGTTCTGAAGATAAGGTTTTAACTTACTACAAGATTCCCGTACGTAGAACGGGCAAACAGCTAGTTAAATATATAGATTGAAGAATTCTATCAGCTGTTTTAACTGCACAAGTTGGTTAAAAAGTAATAAATTTTACCAACGGGTTACAGCACTATTATTTTTTGAACTTATGACAACAGCTAATTTTAACAAACTAGCAACAAAAAGCTGTGGTACACAATGAGAACTTTTCTTTTTTCTATTGTTTAGGTGCAGTGGTAGAACATTATGGCTATGGTAGCTGTGCAATACTATAGCATACCGTATGAATTTAAAGAACAAAATTTTCTTAATCCGTGTCCTCTCCCAAAACTACAATAAGCATTTAATACTTATATGCCAACCCCGTACCATTTAGACCATAGACGGGTACTCTGCCAGTTAAATATAGATTAATGTTTCAAATAAATAAGCGAACAGCTGATTTTCGGCCCTAGGGATGTAAGTGGAGTGTGGAGGGCTGAGCAGTCCGAGTGAAGCTCGAACTCTCGGCCCTCACTTGGCTTCTAAACCACCCTCGTCAAATTGACAAAATTGCACGCTGGATCTCCTTCATCAACTCCTTCAAATTCAAAATTTATCACATTCGAGGAAGAGACAACGTCATTGCTGATTAACGCTCTGCTACCATATGTGGCGTTTGAGGTGGTGAACTACTGAGTGACGGTGGTACTGTAAACCTAAAATACCATGTGTGCTGATATGCATGTCGAAGATGCTGATGAAAAGTAATTTCGAGATGGGTTTTGCTAACCGGGTGATGGGACCCTAACCAGTCGCAAAATAATTAGTAATCAGGCGTCATTAGGCATGTTAGGCCCTTTTTTATATTCAAGAGGATTACCACCTCATAACTTACACTAGGCTAATATCAGTTTTTTTTTATGTTGTTCAGAAACAAATCTAGGGTTAGGTTTGGTCAATGGGATGCCTTTACTTTACAATAACTTTGATAAACCTGTACAAAAGGAGAATAAACTTAAAAAAAATAACTGGGGTGGGGTGCAAATTTTGTGGTTATGACCAAGAAATAAGCTTATCTCAAAACACTTTTATTTGACTTTTCATATTTGACGAAGACATTTTCCAATATTTCAATCAGAAAAGCCTTTTTATCATCATCAAACAAAAGACCAAAGCTACCTTATTAAACCAATTTATTCACAAACATGTTTGCTGCCTTTAGCAGAGTTAAACGTCTGGAGTCATTCAAATTATTTATTGAAAATAATATCAACAAAAGCAAACAAACAACAAACTGTTTTTACACAAAAGATATGTTGTACTGCGATTTCTATCCTGACAGATAGATAATTTCCTTCTGAGTTTGTTTAAATATTACAATAATTTGTATTACTTTTGAGCTTTTTAGGGACTTTTGTCCCTACAAGCCCCTGTGATTCGTTAAGATATATACTAGTGACCTATTTGAAAGAAAGTTTATACTCAACACAAGAAATAAATCAATCGTTTTCTCTTTTTTTGTGGTTGTTTATTTACATTATAGAATGAAAAAACAAATCTGCTGCACTATTATATTGAACATTGCACTGTTGAAAAGCGAGTAGTCAAAATGTCAATCTTCAACAAGCATGCAGGATGCCAATCGCCAACGTAGTTTAGTTAATTTGTTTCATTCATGTCGCTAGGTGGGATAACCTCTTTGACGGCGAACGGACGTTCATAGGTACAGAATTTTTCACACCAGTACCAGGAGAATGTAAAAGCCGATTTGATTGCTTCCCCAAAGTCGATCCTGTAACCCTTATCTGATGTCCAGGCGTGATCGGTGTATACTCGGCAATTCCAATATCCGTCGTTTAAGTACTGAACAGATATTCTCTTGTAATCTTTTTGCTTTTCCTCTCCTCTTATTCTGATGAGCCTGAGCACTAGGTTGCTATCCACATCACTAAGCTTTATAGGCTTGTTTTCGCGGAGAGTCAAGGTGAAGTATTCTATTGCATAGCCTTTGTAATATACAACCAACCAGAGATTGTTTGAATCGGTGCTATGTTGGCGGCAGGATAGAGCTTCGATTTCAAACAAAGCATTATTTTTCGTCAATTTCATTTTGTCACATTTAGTTTTATCGGGCACTGAAGAATATTTGACTGAAACATAAAAACAAAAAATTTGGTACCAAACAAGAATCGAACGACGTTGTGACTCATACAATTACAAATTCTAAAGCTTTCATGATCTCGGCTGGTGCATCAGAGTTCTCAAGTGCAGCTGGAAGAACCGTTTGTTTGTTAATATTTCAATGACGGAATCAAGTGGGAGACGGACAACGGCCCAGATCTTTGTTTGGGTTAATCCCCTAATTTATGGCCTGAGGGTAGTGTTCACCGGAGGAGGGGTGGGAAATCGAGAATTTTGAATCCCACCGTAGGCGATAACCTTTTGTCAAGGATTTCTCTTAGAATGCAATTACTTCTTAACTGTACATCTTTGGTTAAAATTTAAGGCATTTATAATTTTATGATCAGAACTATTTTTCGATTAGTAAACCTTTATGCGATTGTTTCATTATCAGCAAGTTTGGTTGGTTTGGTTAGGTTATGACCCAGTTTAATTTTATAATTTAAAAATTATAAAATTGAATTTTAGGCATTTGTGATTTTATTTTATCGACATAAAACTATTTTTTGATTGGTAAACCTTCATTCGATATTTTCATTATCTGAAAGTTTGGTTAGTTTGGTTAGGTTATGACAGTTAAATTAAATTTAAATTTAACCTACAAACGATACGTTTTGACAGAGACTCATTTTGCCGCCAACAGTTTAGCTATGCACGGTATGATGCGGAAGCGTTCGACACCAACCTAGAACTGACAGGTCAACCGACCGTGATTAATAGGATTACAGCCTGGACCATGTGCCTACACCAGATAGTGCAGTAAAAATAAGATAAAAATTCCATAAACCTAAAAAAAAATAAATAGCACAACCGGGGAATTTGGTACAGATGTTGGGTGTACCTTCCTTTTGAACATACTAAAAGTCCCCTAAAATTGAAGCTGTGCTACGGCCGCCATATTGGAAAATGGCGGCATATTTCTGTATTTTTTGCTATAGTGACTTTATTATTAGAGATACAGGAAAAAGCTAAATATACAAAATGTAGGTCATCTAAAAATTCACATTTTTTGTATTTACCATCTTTCTCTAAACCCAACGGTTTTTGAGTTATTTGTTATTAAGTATTATATTTAGTTTTTTCCATTTATCAAAAATAGGTGAAACACATGGAAATTGACCGTTACTTTCAAGGATTATGATAATTTATCCCATTTAGTTAAATAGTGTGATACTATAAAATCTTAAAATTTAAGCTTATTTTAAAAGTCATCCCTTTTATTGTTTACTAGGTGGCGTTCGCAGAAGCATCCACAAAATTGAGCGGAGTCATCAATGGTTCATATTATATTGTTTTTGTCATACTGCAGTGAAAACAGTCGTCATTGATGCATGCGTTGCGGGTCTAAAGTAGCATTTTTACTCTTTAGGGAATAAAATTCGTTTTTAGCCTCTATGGAGTAAAACTCAGCTGTTGTCAACTCAGTTGTAAATTTCTATTGTAAACGATTGAATACGTATCGAATTATGTAACGATTCGTGCTTCATAATCATTTTAACCTACAGTCTACAGTCTCTTCCCATTGCATTTTAGCTTTGGAGATACATTAATCCATTCCCACACTCAACACTGCCCACCTTTACTACTTCCTTCACCACCCCCTACGTCGTGGACCTGTTTCCGTCTCTTACCATAGCATTTTAGGATTGCAGATACATTAATGTAATTGCCAAAGACAGTTTCCACACTCTGCACTGCAAGCCTTACTAATTCCTTCACCATTTCCTACGTCATAGACATGTTTCCTTCCCTTCTCACAGCATTTAAGTATTAGATACATTTATCTAACTGCCCAAACGGTTCCCTCACTCTGCACTGCCAGCCTTTACTACTTCCTACGTCGTGGGGGATGTTTCCTTCCCTTCTCATAGCATTTTATGATTGAAGATACATTAATCTAACTGCCACAGACGGTTCTCAACATATGTTCATACCTACTTCCTAACCCACTTCCTACATCGTGGACCTGTTTTCATCAATTTCCATAGCATTTTAGGAATTTAGATACGTTAATCTAATTGCCACAAACATTGCCCACACTCCGCACTGCTAGCCTTTACTACTTCTTTCACCATTTTCTATGTCGTGGGCATGCTTCCATCCCTTATCATAGCATTTCAGCATTGCAGATACATTAATCTAACTGCTACAAACGGTTTCCAGTTCCCAAACTCCACACTGCTCACCTTACTACTTCCATCACCTCTTCTTACGTCGCAGACATGTTTCCCTCTCTTCCCATAGAATTTTAAGATTGTAGATACCAAGATACCATAATCTAATCGTCATAAACAGTTCCCACACTCCGAAAAACTCGCCTTTACCACTTCCTTCATCTCTTCCTACGTCACGGACCTGTTTACCTCCCTTCCCATAGCATTTTAGGATTGGGGATACCTTAATCTAATCGTCATAAACAGTTACCACACTCCAAAAAACTCGCCTTTACTGCTTTCTTCATCACTTCCTACGTCACGGACCTCTTTACTTCCCTTCCCTTAGCATTATTGGAATGCAAATACCTTAATCTAATAGTCATAAACAGTTTCCACACTCCGGACAGCTCGCCTTGACTATTTCCTTCACCACTTCCCACGTCGTGGACCCGTTTTCCTCCCTTCCCATAGCATTTTAGGATTGCAGATACCTTAATCTAATTGTCATAAATAGTTCCCACTCTCCGGACAGCTCGCCTTGACTATTTCCTTCTCCTTCACCACTTCCTACGTCGCGGACCCGTTTTCCTCCCTTCCAATAGAATTTTAGGAATGCAGATACCTAAATCTAATCGTCATAAACAGTTTCTCCTCACTCCGGACAGCTCACCTTGACTACATCCTTCACCACTTCCTACGTCGCGGACCTGTTTTCGTCCCTTCCCACAGAATTTTAGGAATGCAGATACCTTAATCTAATCGTCATAAACAGTTCCCACACTCCAGGCAGCTCGTCTTGACTACTTCCTTCACCACTTCCTACGTCACGGAACCGTTTTCCTCCCTTCCCATAGAATTTTAGGAATGCAGATACCTACCTAAATCTAATCGTCTTAAACAGTTTCCACACTCCAGACTGCTCACCTTTACTACTTCCTTCGCCACTTCCTACGTCACTGACCTCAAGCTAGTGTCGTCATTTGATTATATTTATGATCCATACCACCGTTTATGTTCTAATATCTGTGGAATAATGCTGTAATGGAAGGGGTCGAATATTGTAAAGAGGAAGTGTTTGGCAATGTTGTGTGAGTAGGCTGGTAGTGTTGTTAAACAATAACTTGTTGTGCTGACCTACTGAAGGCTGTTGCTTTAAGTAGGCCAGTGCACTTGATCAAGGGGTCAGTTTTGGTGTGTAGTGTTTGTGTGGTGCACCTGAGGACGGGGTCCTGCTGGGGGAGCTGGAGCCCAAGGCCCTTGGCCTTGGGTCCAGGTAAGAAAATGTAAAGGGTTTTCAAAATTGGGGTTTAGAGTCTTTTCCAAATTGGGGTTTAAGTTCCTAACTTATTTATACAGTTCCAGTCTACTCTACCTTTTTGATTGTTAGTTATCTCTGTGTTCTTTGTGTTGTTTTGAGTAATTATTAAAGTTGGGTTTTGTAAGCGAGTGCTGAGTTTCATTCCTGAGCTACGTCACCCAAAGTAACAGTAAGTATTCCAAGGGGAATACGACCGTTACAAGGTGATGGAAGCGCCAGGAGTTTTGTAACTTTTTACAAAACTTCGATCTTGGTACCTCTTAGATAAATAATTGGCTTTAATTTTTGGGGTTCTTTTAGTGAAGAAAAATTTGGTTTTTGAATATATTTTTTTTTTTAAATTTGTAATCACCACTTTGGTGCAGTTTTAATCAGTTTTTTGGGAGTTCAGTGTGTTTTGGGACAGCAGTGAACGGCTGGAATGTCGTAAATGTGAAGTTTTCCAGTGATGTTTAGTGCGAGTTTATGTGTCATGTGCGGGTTGCACGTGAGTTCGATATGTGTTCGTGTGGGTTACACGAGTGTTCTAAGCGTCATGTGCGGGTTGCACGTGAGTTCGATATGTGTTCGTGTTTGGTTACACGAGTGTTCTATGCGTCATGTGCGGGTTGCACGTGAGTTCGATATGTGTTTGTGTTCGGTGTTCGGTTACACGAGTGTTCTTTGCGTCATGTGCGGGTTGCACGTGAGTTCGATATGTGTTCGTGTTCGGTTACACGAGTGTTCTATGCGTCATGTGCGGGTTGCACGTGAGTTCGATATGTGTTCGTTTTGGGTTACACGAGTGTTCTATGCGTCATGTGCGGGTTGCACGTGTGTTCGATATGTGTTCGTGTTTGGTTACACGAGTGTTCTATGCGTCATGTGAGTTTGATATGTGTTCCTTGAGTTTATTGTGTATCGTGTTTGGAAGCACGAGAGTTTTTGCGTTATGTGCTAAGTGCTCATGGTTGTTAAGCATTGCGTGCTGGATGCACGAGGTATTATGTGTTGTGCTGGCTGCACAGGGTTTTCATTTTTTACGTGCTGGGAGCACAAGGTGAATTTTTGTAATGTGCTGAGTGCACGAGGTATTTTTGTGCTGTATGCTAAGTGCTAGCTGCACAAGGTTTTTATTTGTTCTGTGCTGGGTGCACATGTGTAATGTGTGTTTCAGATGTTGTTTGCTGTGCACAAGTGTGTGTATTTGCCTGGTTAAATATATGTTGTATCTGGGATCTTGTAGTTCCCAGGTTTCTCGAAGATGTGATTCTGTGGTTGCAGACCTGCTATTTCTACTCTAGAGTGTATATTGTGCGAATAATGTGGCGGACACATGTTGTCAAACTATTCTGTTTCAGCTCTTTATGCGCAGTAGATGCAGTGAATGGTGGATCAATATATTATATTTTGTAGAAGTAGTTTGAGGGATAATTATTCATAGTGTATTATGGTGTACTGTTTTAGAAATATATTTGAGTTTAAACTTTAATTTGGTAGTAATATTTTTTTTTTCAGATGGGGATTTTTACGAATGGTCAATACTGTTAATGATTAGAGTAGGTGTTCATGTTGATATTTCAGGGTATTGCACAAGCTTAGTTGCAGTGGCAGAAGTCAGCATGTTTGTAGGCTGAGGAATGCTGATCATAGGGTAAATGGCCTCTCTGTGACCTGACCTTGCTGAGTGCTGACCGTGTTTTGTTACAATGTTTACCTTTTAATACTGATGCTCTAGAGTTTGCTTTGGGAAATCAGCAATGCATGAATGTTTTATTTTGGGAACAAATTTTTGTTTTTACAGGTGATAGATTGTTGGAGAAATTTTAAAAGGGAAATTGGTTTTGCTTACGGGTTAGATTGTAACGATTTGGGCCCAAATAATTTTTTTCCAGCAATTTTTTTTTATGCATTTTCATTGGAATATTATATATGCCGTTTTAAAGTGCATTTTTGAAATAACACATTGAAGCTAAAATTTAACTTGTTTTTAATATGGAAGCAAACATAATTTCACTTAATGTTATGAGGAGAAATGACCAAAATGTTGGTAAACTTTTAAACATAAATTATGTAAGCTATATTGAATGGGGTAGTTTGAAAATTTTAAACTATTATTTTGACAATGATAAATTGTGTTTGTGTTTTAAAAATGCTATGGGGAAGTCTAATTTTATTGGAAGATGATTTTGTTTTGTTTTTTCTTTGTTTATACTATTTTAGAGATAAATTGTATCATATTTCACAAAGGTGGCAACTGTATTGGGAAACAATGTTTTAAATTTTGCAATAGTTTCCTCTAGTAAAATTAACAGTCTGGCAAAATTTAAAGACACAGACGGATTATGTATTAAAAGAATATTTTATTGAGATATATTTTGTTGTTTAGATTTTTAATTATCAGGGACTTAAATGGGAGACAAATTGAATATTTTTGTTTATTCAGAATTAAATTAAATTATACTAGAAATGAAAGACTGTTCCATCATTTATTGTTTTAAATGCTTTGAAAAAGGTTATATTTGAAGAATTTAAAGTAAATCAATCTGAAATTATTTATAATGTTTTGTTGTTTAATCGTAGAGGCCAATGATTTGTTAAGGTAACACATTCCAAACACTTCCCTTAGTTTCAATAATTTTTGTTTCAATGTTGGTTGTTTTGTTTTGTTCTTAATGTGAGTTTGAGAATTTCTTTAAAAGTCTAGGGTTTTTTTATAAATTATATGTTGTATTTGTGAGTTATATGTTTGTGTAGGCTTCCTATTTACCCATCCCCACTGACCAACTGTAGACAAGGCTACAAGAACTTCATGATTTGCCGTGTTATCTTCAACATTGTGATCGGAGGAAGAGACTTTGTCAAACTCAATGAAAACTGGGGAAACGCAGCTGGGGGCAATGGCTTTTAAGAAGAGGAGAACTTCAGGCTGCAGTACACTCAATCAATGGCAAAAGCAGTCCAACGTCATCGTCAACCAAAGTCGATTCATCATCAATGCTGTCAAGGAACGCTGGATGGACTACAGACTATACACACCGAAGTGGGAGACATCGCAGAAGACATGGCTGTGGTCAAACATCTGAAGACCAACGACTGTTCGAGGAGGCTTTATCAACGCAACTGCTGAGGAAGTCAGCAAACAGTTGGTCAGTTCTTCCCCTCCTAAACCTTATTTTGATTTTGTTTAGGTACAATTTTAAAAGATTTTAATCAGTTTTGGTTGGGTAATTTTTTTTTTTCTGAGTGGATGTATCTATGTAGTTGAGACGCTGGGGACATCGTCTGGAGGAAATGGGGGGATGTAATGGAAGGGGTCGAATATTGTAAAGAGGAAGTGTTTGGCAATGTTGTGTGAGTAGGCTGGTAGTGTTGTTAAACAATAACTTGTTGTGCTGACCTACTGAAGGCTGTTGCTTTAAGTAGGCCAGTGCACTTGATCAAGGGGTCAGTTTTGGTGTGTAGTGTTTGTGTGGTGCACCTGAGGACGGGGTCCTGCTGGGGGAGCTGGAGCCCAAGGCCCTTGGCCTTGGGTCCAGGTAAGAAAATGTAAAGGGTTTTCAAAATTGGGGTTTAGAGTCTTTTCCAAATTGGGGTTTAAGTTCCTAACTTATTTATACAGTTCCAGTCTACTCTACCTTTTTGATTGTTAGTTATCTCTGTGTTCTTTGTGTTGTTTTGAGTAATTATTAAAGTTGGGTTTTGTAAGCGAGTGCTGAGTTTCATTCCTGAGCTACGTCACCCAAAGTAACAGTAAGTATTGCAAGGGGAATACGACCGTTACAAGGGAGATATAGGTTTTATATTTGTAGATATTTGTAAACTAGAGGTTATAGAGGTTGAATTGTAGATAGTGACCTTGCCAACTAGGAAGCGTGCTGGAGGTGTTTTGGTAAACACTGGGTGCTTTGCACTCAGTAGCTGTCTGGTCAATAAATAGGCCACCTGAGGTAGAGAAAGGGGTCAGTTGCCCGGGGCAAGGTGCCCAGGAGAGTTGGGTGAGTACTGGTTTCTCTATCTTGGGGTTAGGCCCTGTAGTCGGGGGTTTGTACGGGAAGTTTTGATTTAAGGGGACTGTAAGTTAGTTGGGGTTTCGTGTTTTGTTTTGAAGGAATTCTTTTGGGGATTAATACTTTGATTTGATTAGATTACAAGGGAATAGTTTCACTTCGTTTTGGGGATTATAAATCTAAGATTCAAGCTACCTCCAGAGCGGTTCTTACCAGGTATTTGTTAGTAGGCTATACTTAAGAGTAACTGTCACTGTATTAAAGCTTGATTACTTTAGACAAATTAAAATCCTATTTGATGAACACAATCTGATTCTCTTATTGAACAGCTACCCAGCTCATAGCATAAAGTAGAATAAGTTTAAAGATTCGGGTTTGCTATAAAGCTACGCTCCCATGTGCGTATGCAGAATAACCTATGAAAAGCGAGGGGGTTTTCTGCATATCACAAGTGGTGTATAGGCGCCGGAATTTTGTAAACTTTTACAAAATTTTCGATTCTGGTACCTCATTTAATTTGGCTCTAAAATATTTTTGTTTGTAAATCATTTTCTGTTTGCGATACAAAACGAGTTGGGTTGCTGTGAGGACATGCTAGGTTTGTGCTAGCTCGGCATAGTTAGCAGTATTGCTACATAGATTCTGTTGTACTTTGTTCAGTAGGGATTAAGCAATCCAGTCTAATAGTGTCTAGTAAGGTATACAGTGAGGCAATATTTTCGATCAAAGCATTCTCTTAACCTACTTTAGAAGTTTAGAGTTACAGTTACAATAGAAAATGAATTGTTTATTTTACGAAGAGAATGGATGTGGGTCTAAGTTTAACTGACATAAAAAATTTAAACAAGGAGCAAGCGAAAGAATTGTTTCATAAATTAGAATTACCTATACCGAAGGGAGCTGACTTAGAGTTTTTACGATCTAGTCTTAGGTTAATGAAATTAGATGATAAGAATAAGCAAGAAGGTGTATCATTTTATGAGGATATAAGTAAGTGGAATAGGAGAGTTAGTTTTATTCAAGAACAGCTTTCAAATGAAAATTTAAATAGGGAAGTTGTTTACGAAAACCAGAGCAAGGACGAGTGCGAGCACGAGGTTGAGAACGATTACGAAGAAATCGACGATTTCAGTTCAACTTCGGGTTCTGTTGGTTTTCAAAACATGGCCGTGAATAAAGAAAAACAGCCGTTCTTTCATCCTGGAAATTTCTCGGGGTCGCCGGGCGAATCCATCGTATCATTTATAAAACGATTCGAGAGGGCGGCTATAGTCAACAATTGGGACCAGAACAAAATTAAGACATATTTTCCTATTTATCTTTCTCAGACGGCCCTGGATATTTTTGAGAATATCGAAAGAAAGAATGGAGAAATAGAATGGGAGGAGATTAAGAGAAGGTTCATACAAGTTTTCTCTCCAGCTGAATCGCAGGAGTTAATGTTAGCTAAGCTGAACTCACGAGTTCAGTTGCCAACGGAATCGGTGATACAATATTTCGCGGACGTTGAAAAATTGTGTGCGGGTGTTGACCCTGGGATGTCGGAGGCCAGGATTTGTGGTCATATCCTAAAAGGACTCAACCCAGCCCTCCTCCAGCAAATTTCGATGCTGGACAATTCGACAACGGGGAGACTACGGGAGAACATTTCGAAGTATGAAATGTCATCATTTTTAATAAGGCAAAGGTTAGGGCTGGAAAATATTGGTGGCACCCCTAACACGACAGTTAACGAAGGTTTAGAGAAAAAGCTAGATTCGCTAACCCAGCTGGTGCAGCAGCTACAGGTTGCCAATCTTTCCGGGAAGAGAGAGGAACGTAAGGGGGAGGCTATCCATTATCAAGACGTAGATAGGGCGAGAGGGAGATACCGTGACGATTCTCGTGAGGTTAGGGATTCTTCACGTAGGAGAAGCTGGTCCCGGGGTTGGGATAGAGAATACCGGGGTAGGTCCAGGGAGAGACGTGGTGTGGAACGAGGTTATAATCAGAACGAGATGAGCTATGATAGAGGACATAGGAGCATTAGTCAGGATAGGAGAGTAAGGTTCAATGACCAACGAGACAGGGGATGTTATTCATGTGGGGCTTTTGGCCATTTTGCCAGGGAATGTAACAACAGGAATCAAAAAAACTTGAGGGGCTGGGAGGGGAAATTCAACCCTCCCAGGTAAATTGTGTTACAACAAATCAGGACATTTTCGAAAATATTGGTAACAGCAACATTCTATCAAAAATTGAACAGAAAATCTTACAACAAAAATGTGTATTAGACATGCTAAGGTGGGGGGTCATTAACTCTAGTTGTGTTGATGATCAAGAAGGTCGTAGCAGTGCAGAGAACTCGAGTAGTGCTGACGTTGCGCCGCTCAGCGCTGAGGCCTTGGTGTGTAAGTCCGGTGACATTGTTGAGTCAGTAAACAACAATCACAATACTACTACGCTAGCCTTGCATGTCAATGGGTTATTAAATGGTAAGAATGTACAAATATCACTAGACTCAGGGGCAAATGTATCATTAATAGATTGCAGTCTAGTTAAAGAGAATACTATGGTCAACCCAGGAGGGGTTTTACTAAAGTCTGCAAATAATTCTCCTTTAGATGTATTAGGCAAAACTGATATCAAATTTACAATTGGTGATTTTCGTTTCAATCAAAATGTCTATGTTGTATCAAATTTAAGTTCCAAAGTTCTTTTAGGGAATGACTTTCTCTTGAAATATAATGTGATTTTGGATTATGCCGAAAATTTAATTAAGTTTGATTTTAATAATTCTAAGCTGACATTGCGTATGGACAAGGATTGGTTATTGAGTTTCAATACTAAACAGGAGGTGTTACAACAACACATAGGTGTTTACACTACAGAGGACGTACAAATTCCTCCTCATTGTAGAGTTGCGGTTCCGGTTCGAACAGATTTAATATTACAAGATGATATCCCTTATATTTTTGAGGATGGGAATATGTTACACAGAAAGAGTCTTTACTGTGTGGCAGGAAGTGCAATGACTCCACCAGTTATTTATGTGACGAATACTCAGAAGGTTACCACGACCTTATGGAATGACACATGTATTGGCTCGGTTACGCTCGAAGAAGGGTTGTGTCCGGAAAATTGCAACGGGGACATGGTTGTGGAGGAATGTGTTAATCGTTTAGTTAATAATGCTAGTTCTGAAACAGACACTACGGTTAAGGACATGGCAGGGAACATAATTGATCTAAATCCAGATTTAGCTCCTGAAGAATACGAAGCTGCAAAGGCTTTGATTTCGAGATATTTGGATGTTTTTGCCAAAGATGCAGAGGACTTAAATGAGGCGAGGGTGCCTGCCAGTTCTTTTGAAATGCGGTCAGAAGATCCTATAGCTGTGCCTCCATATAAATTAAGTAAACTAGAGCGGGAAGAAATGGATAGGCAGATTGAAGAGTTAGAGAAGGCAGGTGTAATTGAGAAATCACGGAGTGATTTTGCTGCACCAGCATTTTTGGTCAAAAAGCCAGGTAATAAATTTAGATTGGTTGTAAATTATTCCAAAACAAATGCTGCTATCGTGCCCGATAGATTTCCTCTAGCTAGGATCGATTCCATACTAGACACACTGGAGTCATCAAAATATTTTTGTACAATGGATATTAATCAGGCCTTTTTCCAAATTCCATTAAAAGAAAGATGTCGGAAATATACAGCTTTCGTTACGCACAAGGGTTTGTATCAATGGAAACGTCTACCGATGGGCATTAGTATTGCAACACAATGCTTCTCGAGAGCAATTAACCAGGTTTTCTCTGACATGCTTTATCATGGTGTAGTTGTCTACGTGGACGATGTGTGCACATACGCACCAAGTTTTGAGGAAGCGTTGGGACGATTGGAATTAACATTTCAAAGATTAAGGGAATCAAAATTGAAGATTAAGACACAAAAATGTCATTTTTTCTATCCAGAGGTGGAGTTGTTAGGACACAAGATAGGTCGAGAAGGGATCCAACCCTTACAAAGTAGGGTCGAAGCGATGTTGGACATACCAACCCCGAAAACACTTAAGGACGTGAGAAGTTTCTTAGGTGCCACATCTTATTACAGGAAGTTCATAAAGTCATATTCAGAGTTAGCATATCCTTTAACTGAGTTAACAAAGAAAAACAAGGTTGGCAGGAATGTCCTGATTTGGACTGAGGAGCACGAGGTATCATTTAATGCACTGAAACAAGCTTTGGCCAGTCCACCGGTTTTAGCTTTCTTTTCGGAACAAAAGCAAACTGTTTTGCGAACAGATGCTTGTCGAAAGGGCTTAAGTGGTGAATTACTTCAGTACCAGGAGGATGGTACTTTGAGGCCCGTTGCCTACGTAAGTCGTAAGATCTCTGGAACGGAGAATAAGTGGAGTGTTTCGGAACTAGAACTATTGGCGATCGTGTTTTCTGTCAATCATTTCCGCAGTCTGTTGTACGGAAAATACTTTGAGGTTCAGAGTGATCACAGTTCCCTACAGTATTACACGAATATCAAGTGTTTGACGTCAAGATTGAATAGATTGGCATTAAAATTGATGGATTTTGATTTCAAAATTGTACACAAGACTGGTGCTAGTATGAGGATAGCTGATTTGATGAGTAGATATCCCATAGACAGAGAACTAGACCAGGAAGCAGCAAAGGAGGAGTTTGAAATTAACATTATTAAAACAGTAAACATACGACAGTTGCAGCTAGAAGATAGATACTTGTTTAGCATTAGGTCAGCGATTGTGGACCCAGAGAATGCTGACGCCAAGGTTCGTAGGGCAGCGCGGTTGTATGTGTTGACAGACGATGTGTTGTATTACAAACAATATACGCCGCATCAGACAAAACTTGTCCTTGCTTTGCCAGAGAGTTTAAAAGAGGACGTTTTAAAAGCATACCATGAATCATTGACATCTGGTGCCCATAGTGGGATTGCTAAAACAATTGGAAAAATCAGGGAAAAATATTTTTGGAGGAACATGATAACGGACATTAGAAACTACGTGACGTCATGTTTTCAATGCCAGGTTAATAAACCTGATAGGCAGAAACCAGCAGGGTTATTGCAACCTATTGTTCCACCGATAAGGCCTTTTAGTAATATAGTTTTAGACTATTTAGGGCCTTTGCCAAGATCTAACAAGAAACTGTATATTTTAGTTTGCATGGACAGCACTACTCGTTATGCTGTGGTTCGATCCACTGAGAAAGCGGATTCTCATGCTACAGCACGTTTTGTGTTAGAAGTCATTATACCGAGATTTGGTGTACCGGCCATCATTAGAAGCGACCGTGGGGGACATCTTGTGGCTGATATGTTACAACAATTGTACTCTGCACTGGGCATTGAATTGAAGCATAGCTCAGCTTATCATCCCCAAAGTCAGGGCATTGTTGAGCGTTATAACTCCACCCTGCTAACAATGTTGAAGTTCTATGTCAATGAAGGACATACGGACTGGTCTAAGTATATTGATATGGTGACCTTTGTGTATAACACGAGTGTTCAGGCTTCCAGTGGATATTCCCCGTTTTATCTTTTGCATGGGTTCGAGGCCACACAGCCAATAGATTTAGCAATTTTGCCAAAAATTCCAGACCATGATGTACTAAAGGCTGTGACAGCGTTACATGATATACGGGCCAAGCTACCTGATGTGTATGCTAAAGCACAAGAGAGACAACGGAAGTATTATGACGAGAAGAGAAGGGAATGTTCATTTGACGTAGGAGACCAGGTTTTGGTGGAAGCACCATTTGTAGGGAAAATTGGCTCAAGGAAGCTCGCTCCATTGTATAAAGGGCCATATAGGATATCGAAGGTTCTTACTCCTTTAAACTATGAAATTGACTTGATGAAGGCAGGAAAATGGTCAAAGGATGTTGTGCATATCAGTAGACTCAAAAGATATCACACGGGAGAGCCTAAAGGTGAAGGGTGACAGAGAGAAGGAGTGAACATGAAACCGGTATTTTTGTATATAGTAAGGTATATTGTCGTGATAACATTGTTCTATTTTTTATTTTTATTTTAGACATAAGTTCATTCAAAAAGTAGCGATAGCTAAAAAACGTAGAAGTAAAAGAGTTGTATTTTTTTTTTTTGTAAATAATAAAGTATTTGTTCATGTATCATTTGTGTATTTGATTTTAGGTAGGTAGCCTATAAGTTGAGTCAGATTTAGGGAATTTGTATGTAACTGATAGGATTGTATTATTTCTTGAATTGTTTATTTGCTGTGTAATATTTCCCTGTTCATCCTTGTTCTTCCAAGTTTCCCCACTATCACTCAGAGGTGCTACACAGATGCTGAAGTGCCGCTTGTTTCAGTACTAATATTCTGAACTGAGTAGGGGTATTTAGGATTGAACAAGTAAGGCTCTCATATGGCATTCATAGAGTTTTGGGCAGAATGCCCAAGTCAGCGGGATTACCTGAGTGATATCCTTCCATGCCTATTGCCTAATGTATATATATATTTTTTTTAAAGTAAGTTTATTTAGGTGTAGGCGCTATCTCGTTATTGTTGTATATACAGTATTGATTTTGGTTAAGTGATGATATAGGCAGTGAGGTATCTGAATATGTTCTATTGTTTAGTATTGTTTTGAAGATTTATAGTGCAAATTGTGATTACTTTAGATAGGTACCTTTCTTTGAGATAATACCCTAGGGTTATTTTTGTATCAGCAAGATTTTAAAAATATGTATTATATTTTGGAATAAGAGTGTTAGTGTGTTAGATTTTGAGCGTGGGAGTGTAAAGTTATAAAAGTTCTTAATAGGGTAATATTTTTTATTACGATATGTACTGGTTTTTAATAGCTTAATTAGAATAGGTAGGTAAATTATAATATGTTTTTTTTTTAGCGGTCATTGTATGGAAGCACTTTGGAGGTTTTTCTTTTCAGTTTCGGAGAATTAACTTTCAGTTTTTAAAGTAAAAAGGGGTGTTTTGTGAGTTTAAATCAAGTTTAACAAGGGCTGGCCTCAGGATAGTATACCTTTACTTATTCAATCAGGACTGGCTGGCTAGTGTGGATATGCTTATCCAATGTTTGATTAGTTTATTTCATATAGTAATGTTTTATCTTAGTTGTTTTCAGAAAAATTAGCATTGTTTTGGAGTCCAGTCCAAGTTGGTAAGCTGACAAGCTGAAGTTGGCCGACCTTGCACACTCAGCTAGTTGTCTACATCAGCACTACTACAGAAAACTACCTGGTGACTCAGCACATTCCATCTACCCACTGGAGACAAGGCGCTTTGCACTCATTCATTGCTATCACCACTGAGGAAAACAATGCTTTAGTTAAAATGTTTAAGATTATGGATAAAAATGTAATTTGTTTTGTTTTCTCAGTTTTGAAATATTGTAAAGTAATTTGTCTTAGGGTTTTTTTTTATAATTGGGGGACTTTTTTTTTTGTAAAACTTTTGTTTGAAATTGTCGTTAATTTTTTTTATGTTAAAAGAGACGCTGAGGACATCGTCTGGAGGAGAAGGGGGGATGTAAGGGAGATATAGGTTTTATATTTGTAGATATTTGTAAACTAGAGGTTATAGAGGTTGAATTGTAGATAGTGACCTTGCCAACTAGGAAGCGTGCTGGAGGTGTTTTGGTAAACACTGGGTGCTTTGCACTCAGTAGCTGTCTGGTCAATAAATAGGCCACCTGAGGTAGAGAAAGGGGTCAGTTGCCCGGGGCAAGGTGCCCAGGAGAGTTGGGTGAGTACTGGTTTCTCTATCTTGGGGTTAGGCCCTGTAGTCGGGGGTTTGTACGGGAAGTTTTGATTTAAGGGGACTGTAAGTTAGTTGGGGTTTCGTGTTTTGTTTTGAAGGAATTCTTTTGGGGATTAATACTTTGATTTGATTAGATTACAAGGGAATAGTTTCACTTCGTTTTGGGTATTATAAATCTAAGATTCAAGCTACCTCCAGAGCGGTTCTTACCAGGTATTTGTTAGTAGGCTATACTTAAGAGTAACTGTCACTGTATTAAAGCTTGATTACTTTAGACAAATTAAAATCCTATTTGATGAACACAATCTGATTCTCTTATTGAACAGCTACCCAGCTCATAGCATAAAGTAGAATAAGTTTAAAGATTCGGGTTTGCTATAAAGCTACGCTCCCATGTGCGTATGCAGAATAACCTATGAAAAGCGAGGGGGTTTTCTGCATATCACAATGCTATCAGCTATTTATTTATCTACTGCATTCAAAAGTCAACAGCTGATCATATGTCTTTGTTTATGTGTCAAATACTGATTCCATAAGGATTACATTGAAACTTTGAGACCCAGTGGGGCGGATTCCTGAGAGACTTTTTTAACGCCATATAGATGTTGGCACTCACCGATATGGTCTTTATTACCATGCAAAATTTGAAAACGATTGATTCAGCCGTCTAGGAGGAGTTTGCGTATTACGAAATGCATAAAAGTCGATGTATAAGAGCTTCGCTCGCTCCGCTCAATAAAATCTTAAATTTTAAGCTTATTTTATGAGTAAAACAACTCTGCCACAGCAAACCTGCAGACTCAGCAAATTTCCATTTAATTGGATGTTTTATTAATTGTATTTAAATAAAATTAGATTCAAAAGGTACCTAGGTTTGCTGCTACAGGTAGGTTATTATAGTGTGTGATTTGTTTAGTAAAATATCAATAACTTAGTATAAAAAAAATTATTGTTTTTAAGTTTGATCATAATAAATCTATAAACATACAAACTGCAACAGTTAACTAATCCATAATAATAGCATGGTAGCTTAAGATTTACAATTTACAAATTTAAATATACAAATATTGGTTGTGTTTACTAAAAATATGGCGATTATTTGTCACAATTCGAATACTAACCGAAGGGGTTTTCAAACAAGTAAATTAAGTACTGTAATATTAACTCGTACCAAGTATCGGAAATATTGTATGCAGTGAGGTAACCAACCATATTTTGTAAACTACGCAATAGTCATATTAATATTTTATACTCATTTTTACCCATTTAATAAATTAACATTTTAATATTTTGATGGCACTACCACTATCAACTAAGTGGGATGAATAATTGTCGTAAACCTTGAAAGTAACCGTCAATTGCGATGGGTCTCACCGATTTTTGATAAATAAAACTAACTATACTTAGTCACCAACATGAACCAGACACGAAAAACACCCTTCCAAATTTACAATGGGATGTCAAGTATAGTTAGTTAGTGTGGTGGTGCTATCAAAATACTAAAATGTTAACTATTAAATGGGTAAAAAATTAAGATAAAATATTAATATGACTATTGCGTACTTTACAAAATATGGTAGATTAATATTTTCGGTGCTTGGTACGAATTAATATTACTTAAATAACAGGCTCCATCTCCTTTTGAAAACGCATTTGGTTAATATTCTAATCGTGACGGATAATCACCATCTTTTTAGTAAACACAACCAAAATTTGTATATTTAAATTTGTTTATTGTAAATTTAAAACTCCCATGCTATTCTTATGAATTAGTTAACTGTTGCAGTTTGCTTGTTTATAGATATATTTTGATCAAACTTGGAAAATTAGTTATTTTATACTAAGGTATTGATATTTTACTTAAAATAAAACACACTATAATAACCTACCTGTAGCAGCAAACCTAGGTACCTGTTGAACCTAATTTTATTTATATACATTTTTAATAAAACATCCAATCAAATGGAAATTTGCTGAGTCTGCAGGTTTGCTGTGGCAGAGTTGTTTTACTCATAAAATAAGCTTAAATTTTAAGATTTTATAGTATCACACTATTTAACTAAATGGGATAAATTATCATAATCCTTTAAAGTAACGGTCAATTTCCATGTGTTTCACCTATTTTTGATAAATGGAAAAAACTAAATATAATACTTAATAACAAATAACTCAAAAACCGTTGGGTTTAGAGAAAGATGGTAAATACAAAAAATCTGTATTTTTAGATGACCTACATTTTGTATGTTTAGCTTTTTCCTGTATCTCTAATAATAAAGTCACTATATTGAAAAATACAGAAATATGCCGCCATTTTCCAATATGGCGGCTGTAGCACAGCTTCAATTTTAGGGGACTTTTAGTATGTTCAAAAGGAAGGTACACCTAACATCTGTACCAAATTCCCCGGTTGTGCTAATTTTTTTTTGTCAAAACATATTTTTATTATACTAAGAATCAAGTAGGCTACTTTAAAAACAAACTTATCAAAACTTTTAGTTTAAACTAAAAAAAGTAATTTACAGAATTTACAACAAATGAAGCAACAATTATGAAGATATAATTACCCACTATACCTCCTTTCACTAATACCCCTCCCCTGAATTAATCGGGTCTGGTTCACGACTTGCACACGCTCCGCTACCACAATCACTCTTACGCTCTGCGAAGTCAAACGGCACTCGTGCCTACCTGACGGGGTTTGACAGTGTATGACCCTCACGACTTGCACACTCTCCGCTACCCAATCACTCTTACGCTCTGCGAAATCAAACGGCACTCGTGCCTACCTGACGGGGTTTGACAGTGTATGACCCTCACGACTTGCACACGCTCCGCTACCCCAATTACTCTTACGCTCTGCGAAGTCAAACGGCACTCGTGCCTACCTGACGGGTTTTGACAGTGTATGACCCTCACGACTTGCACACTCTCCGCTACCCCAATCACTCTTACGCTCTGCGAAGTCAAACAGCACTCGTGTCTACCCGACGGGTTTTGACAGTGTATGACCCTCACGAGTTGCACACTCTCCGCTACCCAATCACTCTTACGCTCTGCGAAGTCAAACGGCACTCGTGCCTACCTGACGGGTTTTTGACAGTGTATGACCCTCACGACCGACTTGCACACTCTCCGCTACCCAATCACTCTTACGCTCTGCGAAGTCAAACGGCAGTCGTGCCTACCTGACGGGTTTTTGACAGTGTATGACCCTCACGACCGACTTGCACACTCTCCGCTACCCAATCACTCTTACGCTCTGCGAAGTCAAACGGCAGTCGTGCCTACCTGACGGGTTTTTGACAGTGTATGACCCTCACGACCGACTTGCACACTCTCCGCTACCCAATCACTCTTACGCTCTGCGAAGTCAAACGGCAGTCGTGCCTACCTTACGGGTTTTTGACAGTGTATGACCCTCACGACCGACTTGCACACTCTCCGCTACCCAATCACTCTTACGCTCTGCGAAGTCAAACGGCAGTCGTGCCTACCTGACGGGTTTTTGACAGTGTATGACCCTCACGACCGTCTTGCACACTCTCCACTTCCCCTTCTGGGTTGCTCGCACAACTCTCGGTATGTCAACGACAATTCTCCACCGCACCTTATTGTTTTTTTTTTGTCATATTTGAGCGGCTAATCACAACGAAAGCCCAGAGAACACGAGAAGGACATGCGAGACGAGGGACTTCCTTTTGAAAAAGATCCATAAAATAAATTAACAAATAAATTTGTTAACATAATCATGTAAAGTTCGTAGGGTAGAGAAAACCACTACTGTAAAGGTATTGTATGATGACAAGCTGTTATTTATTCGTCACCTTTTATTTAATCAACCAAGATATACGTGGAAGGTAAATGACGCTCTGAGGTTTATCTCCCCCCGTTTGCGCGGTTTATGTGCCGACCTCGAGTGTAGTGTTAACATATAAACTACACACCCTGTCAGTAATCAACCGAAGCGAAGGGCTAATGGACTTTTCCTTGTCTCCATAAGTCTCACACGTACATTTTATATTTAAAGTTGTTTTTTTTCTCCTCAAGAGTCCTTGGAGGCTGGTGGCCATCTTGGTTTAATTTCAAACAGCCACTGAAGATTTATTTACCATCTAAAAATATTTTTCAAATACCAAATATCTAGGGCAGAGTGAAATTAGAAATTTGCATTTTAGTTTTATGACTGTTTTATCATTTGAAACAGCCCAATGACTCTTACCAATAAGCGCATATCAATACACTTCAACGTTTCAATGTATTTTTTTTAATCTCTACAAAATGGTGTTGAAAGAAATTGCAAAATGTTAAGATTTTTTGTTAAAAATGGGAATACCCAATGCTTACCACCATAAAGACCCCCATCACCCCATTCGCATTGTCAGATTATACTGGTTCACGAATTTGTTTGAATTATTGTAGATTTACGGGGTTATACAAAATTTCATCCTAATCGGATATTTTTATTCGAGTAAAGAGTAACGGACACAAATACATATAATATATCTATATAATATAAATTTGAACGGATGGTGTTTTAGGCCTCTAGGGACGTCAAAACGAAAGAATAAATCGGCCCGGGTCTAAGTCATACCACGAGACCTTCAGCTAATAGCTTATTCCCTATAAAGGAAGTTCGCTAAAAATAATATGTTGATATTTGAAACTGAAAAAACTGTCATCTTTATAAAAAAAATATAAAAGCTTAATTTAAGAATTAATGCTCTGTAAAATATATTTCAAATATATTAAAAACCATAACCTACCTATATATTTCTTTCCCGCATCGTAATCCTTGATAATCTCGTTACACTCGTCCATTGCTATGTATCTCAGATCATTGCCATAATATGTGTCACACCACCATTTCCCTGCATTAAGGAACTTAATAAGGTATAATGGCATGCCGTAAAAATCTCTCTTGTCCACATTGATATATTCGCACACATTTTCTACGTCTTGATGCAACTTTTTCTTATTCTCTAGGTTGCTTAAGATGACATTTTCAACCTCGTAGACTCCTACGAATTTGGGATCTCTAAAGGTAAGTACATTACCAATTTGATTTAGCCAGTTGTTCGTGTTCTTCTGTGTATGAACTTCTATACGCACCCCTAAGTTGTTACTCCCAATTGTAAGAGCTGTGAACTTGGCGATGAATTTGAAAATCGTGTTCTTGTTCTTACACACTTCTACAGAGTCTTCGATGTATGCAAGTTTTGCTCGACTAAGTTCATTCGTCCCCTTGACAACTGCAATAAAAATGAAATATATGGCTTGTGTATATACAGGGTGATTTGTACTCAGTGTGACAAAATTGTTTTGGTGTAAGTACAAAGTAAATGGAGTGTGATGATGCATATCAAATGTTCCAAGTCTAAAAATTAGCTTCACAAAAAATTATTTTATGTTTTTCAAAAATAACCATGCTTTTAAACTTAATACAGCGATTTCTCAATTACCTGTATATTGATTTGAGTAAATAATGTCATTTTCGTGTTCTATATTAAATTTTGAACAAGAATAATAGAAAATAACGGAGGTTCAGTTGTAAAAACTCCATTGTAAATAGATTCAAAGATAGAAATTAAGATGTGTGATAAAAATTTTAAAAACAATGGTCTATTGCAATTTCCACACCCTGTATACAAGAAAGTGTCGGAATATGTTAAAAACTGCGCCATTTTATAAGCTTTCCAACCTTATGTGTGAAGTTTGGTGCAGATCCGTCAAAAGGGCTCTGCCCCAGTGGCTCTCGAGTTTCCCATGTTAACGTTATGAGTACTCATATTTAAAGGGAATTAAAGAATCTCAACAGCTGGTTCAACTAAGCAATTTTATTCTGTGACTAGCTGTGTGCCCGTTCTACGCACAGGGATCTTATAGTAGTCAGTTGAAACCTTCTTATATTAAGATTAAGAACAGCAATTAGTTTGCATATTTGCAGATATGCTGGCAAAACTATTATATTATAAACCTTCGCAAATACAGTATCTGACAGTTCAAGCCAAAATAAATGCTTCGCAATTAAATGTCAAGCGGATCGTGTTGGTCCATATGTCCAATGATTAAACTAAAAAATGTTTTATAGATCCATGAAGCGTAGCCCTAAAGTAGGCCTATAATTGAAAGTTACTTTCCACATCGGTTAACTTAAACGTATTTAAAGTACTACCTCAACCTCACCATTTAACACTTTATTCCGGTTGACATTTTCAGTATCAAAGGTGCTCTTGTCCATTCCGTGAAACACTGAGAAATAAGGACATTAATGCGTTACCAACATACAACAAAACAACACAATACAACAATCCAACAAAGGCCACGAACTATTGATACATAAACAATATAAAGGCGTAAACAATTCATGATGGTTTGCCCAAAAAATGTTTTACTCAAATAGGTTATCATTTTCTTAGCATACCGGGTAAGCTAAGATTTGGAATCCAGACAGAAAAAGCAAAACTTATACAGAGTTAAGACATCACTGAAATTGAATACGGACGGCTCTAATAAATAAGGTGCAACACCAACGATATCAAATTTGTAAACTACCGGTTCTAAGGAAAAGAACCAGTACCTACGTAAGAACCTACCTAAGAACTATAGTAAATCGGACCAATTAAATACATTAATATCTAGTCCCGATGTTATTGATCTCGTGCTTTTGGATTTTCTCGTAAAAAGTTATAGTGTAAACTTATCGGTGTCAGTTTGAAAAAAAAGCAACCGTACCCAAACAACGTTTTGTTATTTAATAGAATACGCATTCTCTAAACAATGATCTATTAACATTAGAAGGAAATTTGACGAAAATCACACAATGTTGGGGTTTTGGTCATTTGTAATTTTATTTTTTAAGTAGGTAGGCCATGCATTCTATGGAAAAGTACCGGTATCAAGGATCGTCGTCAAAAAGGTTGTTATGAATAAATATGTAGGCTTACGTACCCAAGATATGAGTTATGGGCCTATTGGCTGTATGGTCCAGCGATTGCATCACACGGTGAGTAGAAACAGAAAGTGACACATTGGAAAAGCGAGTTTAGCACTTCCTCTGTTAAACCTCTGTTACAATCACCCACTGCAGTTGTGATTTTTTACTTTACACTTTACACAACCGCCATTGAAGCGCCGTCAATGAGTGGAAACATTTTTTGTAAGCTATTGGCAACGATCATTTCAGTGTCCAGCCCTATACAACACTGATTCGAGGTCTTCTTCTTTCTGGTTGTCAAAACTCAAGAAACATTTTATACTCAAAGAATTTCTGGTTCCGATTTGGACGATGTCTAGTTATTTAATTTCATTTACGGTTACACTATTGGACTATATTATTGCACTTGCGATTAATTAAATCCGTTATGTAAGAAAAACGTTTTTAATCTCACTTGGTTGGGATTTGCTTTCAAAACGTGATTCGAAATAGTTGCGGTATTTGTAAACAACATTTGTAAACATGTCATTGACAGCTAGAAAAAATAATCTTGATCCGAACAGCTGTTCGTTATTTCATAGACGATTATGTGATAAAAATTGGACGAAAATTTGACAAAAATCGCACAAAACTGCATTTTTGAACGTCCGTAATTTTATTTACAAAGTAGTGAGGCTATATTTAAATCACTAAAGACACTCTCGCCAATCTAGTGAATACATTAAAATGACTTGGATCTTGATATGTACTCTGGTTTTCACGGAGAAGATTGCGTAAAATGCCATCTTGAGTGTTACAGACAAAGGGACAGACAGACAGACAGAAATTGAGATAAGACTCGTTTCTGCTTCTTTAATGTATAAAACGTAAAAATAACCTAAAAGTATATAATTCTGAGCAATGTACAGACAAAACTCTAATTTTATTTATATAGATGTTCAATAGAATTCAAAAGTTAATAGGTTTACCAACAGGATGCAGCACGATTTTTTTTAATTTATGACAACAGCTAATTTGCAACCAAAAGGTGAGTGAGCGTAGCGAACGAACTTCAACCTGGAGGCGAGTTAGCGTAGCGAACGAGCTAACCTGAAGGCAAGTGAGCGCAGCGAACGAGCTCCAACGTAAAGGTGAGTGAGCGTAGCGAACGAACTTCAACTAGGATCTTGAAAATGAACAAGCATTTGACATAAACCCACATTAGGACAGGACGACGTCTGTCGGGCCAGCTAGTTACTGATAAAAATAAACTGTTTCAGTAATCTGACACTTACTTTCTCCCACTAGCTTGCAATAGGATTTCGGTCCGTGGTACGAACGCTATTTTTCATCACACTATACCTTATTACCACTATTCACCACAATAATAATGCACACTGATAGTCAACACAACTACAACTTTAAGGTTATGTGAAGAAATAATTTGGAAATCAGCAAAAATAATAATAAATATTTGTTAGGCAGTGGTGACAATAAAACAATTCTATTGCAATGCTATGGATATTTATTGTGTATTTAATATGCATTCATGTTTTGAAAAAGTAAGCGGGCAGCTGATTTTGCGGCCCTAGAGATGTAAAAACCTGATTTCCGTTACTTTATAAGGTTTATGAGAAAATCACATAAAATAATGAAATGAAATGAAAAATGTCTTTATTTAAGAGGCGAAGTTAGGACTTGCAAGTCCTCTCTACCACTTAACCTCTACCTACTGCTCAATATAATAGATTTAATCTTTGCCCCAAACCTCGCACGGTTTCCTATGGATTTGATATGGCCAGGAAGAGAATGCCACATTCGAATTGCAGATACCAAGAAGGATTTGTTAAAAACTGTTGACCGGTGAATTGGTGTAGATAAAAGGTGAGAGCCTCTACGAGTGGCACGGGTGCTGATGTCAGAAATAAAATGGAAGTTGTCTGATAAATAAAATACAATAACTTTTGAACTTCAATTTTTACAGCAATTAATGAGCTAATTAACTTTTGTTGAGTTAAAAGGACTAAACTAATTGTTTTTGTGAGAATCAAATTATATCAAATAAAATATGCTTTATGGCCGTATAAAACACAGTAACTGCATGGCTTGAGTTACATTATTCAAATACCTAAATAAAATACAACATTGCACATTAGTAACAAACCCCTACTACCTATTTATAACAGAATAAAAACAGTTTTCTATTTTAAATATTTTAAGTTTTCGTTTGAATACATTGGTGTCACTTATTTATTGACTTGAGCTTGTCGGGCAGGGAGTTGAACAATATTGTGGCATTATAAAACACACCACATGGCGATTAAAGAAGGAAGTTTTATGGTGTGGAACATTTAAATCGGTTCTTTTTCTAGTAATTTAAATTGGAGTGAGGAATTAAAGGTAAAAAAGCTATGGTTTTGCTTTGAAAATATTAAAGAATCTATATAAATAAAATTAGAGTTTTGTCTGTACATTGCTCAGAATCATAAATTTTTAGGTCAGAAGCCGAAAAAAGTCTCATCTAAATTTCTGTCTGTCTGTCTTTCTGTAACACTCAAGATGGCATTTTACGCAATCTTCCCCAGGAAAACGAGAATACCTATCTAGATCCAAGCCACTTTAATGTATTCACTGGATTGGTGAGAGTGTCCTTAGCCATAAAAATATGGCCTCACTAATTTGTAAATAAAATTAAGGACGTTCAAAAATGCAGTTTTGTGCGATTTTTGTCAAGTTTTCGTCCTATTTTTATCACATAGTCATCTATAAAATAACGAACAGCTGTTCGGATCAAGATTATTTCTTCTAACTGTCACTGATATGTTTACAAATGTTGTTTACAAATACCGCAACCATTTCCGATCACGTTTTGAAGGCAAGTCCCATCCAAGTGAGATTAAAAACGTGTTTCTTACATAAAGGATTTAATTAACCGCAAGTGGAATAATATAGTGTAACCGTAAATTAAATAACTAGGCATCATCCAGGTCAGGAACCAGAGATTCTTTGTGTATAAAATTGTTCTTCAGTTTTGATAACCAGAAAGAAGACTTAAATTTAATAATGATCGTCGCCAATAGCTTAGAAACAATGTTTCCACTCATTGACGGTGCTTCAATGGCGGTTGTGTAAAGTGTAAAGTAAAAATTACAACTGCAGTGGGTGATTGAAACAGAGGTTTACGGATGATGCTAAACTCGATTTTCCAATGTGTCACTTTCTGTTCCTACCATGGACTATATACATATATGGTCAATAGTTCCTACTCACCGTGTGATGCAATCGCTGGACCATACAGCCAATAGGCCCGTAGCCCATCTCTTGGGTACGTACGCCTACCCAATTAGAACAACCTTTTTCGTCGACGATTTTTGATACCGGTACTTTTCCCTAGAATACACGGCCTACCTACTTAAGAAACAAAATTACAAACTTCCAAAACCCCAACGTTGTGTGATTTTAATCACATTTCCTTAATCATTGTTTAGGGAATACGTAATCTATTAAATAACAAAAAGTTGTTGTATAAGATTGTTTTTTTTTTTCAAACTGACACAGATAAGTTTACATTAAAAGTTGTTTACAAATAAAGCAATTAATGGGAAATAACTTTGATTGCCGATAACTTTTTACGAGAAAATCCAAAACCAAGTGATCAATAACCTTTATTAACGCATATAATTGGTCGGATGTACTATAGTTCTTAACCGTAAACGTTGGTTTTTGGTACTGGTTCTTTTCCTTTGAACCGGTAGTAGCAGCAAGAATCATTTTTACGTACCAACACATTACTGTAATTTACAAATTAGTTATCGTTTGTGTTGCACCTTATTTATTACAGGCATATTCAATTTAATTGATGTCTTAACTGTATAAGTTTTGCTTTTTCTGTCTGGATTCCAAAATGTTAGTTTATGCTAAGAAAACGATAACGCATTTTAGTAAAACATCACGCATTCAGCAAACCATCATGAAATGTTAATACGCTTTAAACGTTGTTTATGTATCAATAGTTCGTGGCCTATTTTGGTAATTTTTATTATAAATTACCAATCTAAATCGTCTATAGTACTTCATTTCATATAGCAAGCCGACTCATGTAGCATTTCGACAGCATTTCGGGTCATCTTCGGTCTAAGCAAATATAAAATTTTTTATAACATTAACAAAGATTTCAAATAATAATTGTATACTAGGGGAAACCCGTCGAAATCGACGGTTACTTTCAAGGCTTACGTTAATTTGTCTAACTGCGTTAAATTTGGTGAAATATACATATTTTAAGCATTTAGCATTCTTTAAAGAGTAATAAGTGTAAAAACAATAATGATATTAATTGCGTTAGTTTCCGACCCTGGTTGATCATTCAATGATTAAAATATTTCCCATACCGTACGTCATCGGAGTTATTATTAGTATGTTATATGACATCTCATCCTTATCCTTTGGAAGAACATTTAAATAGTATTAAAAATCGTATTAGTGGGTCTTTTGTAGTTAAACACTTCTGTGATTTCATCAGTGTAATATGTATAATAAATTGAATGTATAATGTATGTATAATATAATGTATGTACATATAATGTATGTATAATATATGTATAATTTGAAAAGAAAATAATTTTTGGTAAGACATATTCTAGATTCAAAGGGAGGTATATCCGTTACAGTGTATGATTGATTTTTCCTTCGTCACGTGGCGTCAGTTCATATCGTACTTCTGTGCCAATGAATGAACCCTCTAGCATAGTTTTGAGAAATTGACTGTGGGGTTACTGTTAAAGCTGGAATTCCTTGACATGGGGTCTCAGCCTTATCAATAACATAAAGTTGTCAAAATAATCTCTCTACGGAATGTTAGGTGTAGTGGAATACTTGAAGTGAAGTTGGCGGCTTCATTGGCAACCAATAATGCAAATGACATAGCAATGGGTCATTTCCAAAAGCAAAATACTGTAAATTGGCTGTTACGTATATATTGACGTTTACATAATGTTAATCAATAATGTTAATACATAATTAATGTGTATCTATATATAGTTAATGTGTATCTTATAAAGGATTATGTGATCTAGTTTAAAAGGAATATGACCTTTCCGTCATGACAGTAGCTGCTTAAATCGTATTTTCTCTTTGTACCATATTTTACAGCCCAAATGTAGTGTTATTTTCAATTATGTTGCCAACCCAGTGCGCCAAAGTCCTTAATATAGGCAGCTGGCAGGTGCAAATAATTTGTCAAGATGGGTACCATTTTAGGCAAGGTGTCTATGTTTGGATGTTATTAGACACGATAAGAGCAGATATTTCTACATAAATATTTGATATGTGTAGAATAATAATATGATAAAATGTAGGCATAAGTGGTGAAAAAGGCAGACACCAACCCGTACAATATATATAAGATAGTTCAATAAGAAACAATTTAAGAATTGCTGTGATAAAAGGATTTACCACTGATTTCGTAATAGAACTTTATATTGCAAAACATGACATGATAAAGAAGAAAATCAATTTTGAAATCAGAAAATAACATTGCAAATACTTATTTGGTAGAATTCAGTAACTGTATTATAATGTTATATTCACATATTATCATATGTTAAATGTATCATATGTTAGTTGGAGGTAAACAACATCAGACATGTTTATGTTTCAGTCTTGAGTGGAATGGTAAATAAACTTCTAAGCTTTAAATGTTAAAGCTTCTAATTTTATTTATATTTTCTAACTAAAACATGGTGTCAGGTGTATTTTGAAACCTAGAAGAAATAATGGAAGATCTGGATTGTTTAGGTTGCCTGAACCTATGAGTTTTGAAGGAAATGTGAGTGAAAATTGGAAAAGATTTCGTCAGAAGTTTGAACTGTACTTAATAGGAACTGGTCATGGTAAGAAACTTAAAGATGAAGTTAAGATTGCGCAGCTGCTTAATCTGTTAGGCGATGATGGCCTAGATGTATATAATACTTTTAAATTTGAAGATAATGACAAAGATAGTTTTGATTGCGTACTTGATAAGTTTGAATCTTACTGTTGTCTTCTGAAAAATGTTATATTTGAGTGGTTTAAATTCTATAGAATGAAGCAGGAAGAAGGTCAAGACTTCAGTAAGTTTGTTATGCAGTTAAAAATAGCAGCTAAATCATGCGAGTTTCTTGAACCTGACAATATGATTAGAGATAGAATTGTCTTAGGTATAAGAGATAAAAGTACTCAAGAGCGTCTATTAAGAGATACAAAACTTGACTTGAAAAAAGCTATTGATTTCTGTATGATTGTAGAGAGTAGCAAGGATCAATGTAGGACTATTGTAGAGCACAATGAAACCAAGCTTTCGGGGACTAAGTCGGATCCATACAGTGTATGTGTTGTTAATAATGTACCAAATCAAGAACTTTCGCGGAGTATTGCAAAAGAAAAACAGAATGATCTATGTAGCTTTTGCGGCTACAAACATGTACGGGGTAAATGTCCTGCATATGGCAAAACATGCTCGAAATGTGATGGTAAAAATCATTTTGCAAAGGTTTGTAGGAGCAAAACTATAAAATCTCATGCTGTTACAAACGAGGAACAACACGATGAAGACTCTTGTGTGAGCGATGTTAGTTTAGGCTCGGTAAGCTTAAACATTAGTTGAGTGAAAGGTCAAAGTGAAAAATCGTGGATGGAAAACTTGACTGTTGGTGGTACACAAGTTAAATTTAAACTAGATACAGGTGCAGAGATCAGTGTTTTACCTGCTAGTTATGTACGGAAAATGAACATTACACACGTAAAACGTAGTTCTTATGTACTCTCAGCCTGGTGTGATGAAAAATTCAAAATCAAACCTCTAGGTCTTGTGATATTACAATGTAAAACAATTACAGGTGTAACTGCAGATGTGAATTTTGCTGTAGTGAATGTCGAACATGAACTGCCGATTTTAGGACTGAAAGATTGTGTCAATTTAGGACTCATTAAGAGAGTGTCATCGATATGTTATGTTATCGATATCGATATGTCATCATATTCAGCTTAAGGAGGGTGCTATCCCACAACGCAGGTGTAAAACAACGATCCCGGTCACTGAGGGAAACCAACGCTGAATGATGGAGTACAAGACAGGTTAAATACAAGACAACACCTGCAGAAAAAATATTATGATCGGTCAGCCAAAGACTTAAGGGTTGTAAGAAATAACGAAAGAGTTGTCTTCAGAAATGAAGGAAGGTGGGAGCAGGGAAAGATTGTTAATCAAGGACCAACTCCAAGAAGTTACTGGGTAGAAGGTGATAACGGGGCTACATTAAGAAGAAATCGCTGCCATCTGAAACCATCACTCACTCAACAAAACAATTCCCAGTCAGTTCCAAGGCAAGACGAGCCAGTACAACTAAGACCTCGTAGAGAAATCAAGCTACCATCAAGATTTCAGAATACAATATAATGGAATGGTCTCAAAAGAAGGGAGAAGTTTGGTTGGTTACTGTTTTTAGTTAATTCTTTCAAATTTGTTTGCTGTTTTTTAAAGGGGAAAGATGTATTATAATGTTATATTCACATATTATCATATGTTAAATGTATCATATGTTAGTTGGAGGTAAACAATATCAGACATGTTTATGTTTCAGTCTTGAGTGGAATGGTAAATAAACTTCTGAGCTTTAAATGTTAAAGCTTCTAATTTTATTTATATTTTCTAACTAAAATAGTAACTCCCAATAAATATGTGTTGTTTGAGATACAATTTAAAAAGGAACAGCTGTTTTATTAAAAAGTATTATTCACATGGCCAAAATGTAAACAAATCTGTGGAGTCATCTTTAAAGGCTTCTGGGGCAGAGCCCTAAGTGATTTTGCTTAGTTTTTCTTTTGATTACTCATCTACAGACCAAGACCTTTCTTTGGACACCCCTACCAAGTTCCTATGCCCAGCCGATCTCTCAAATTAGTGGGGACAAAGTTTCCAATTAAATATTTCAATTCCCCCATGTTAATCTTATGGGAGAAAATCCAATTTTGATGGCCTGTGGGGCAAAGCCCGAGGATTTTTATTACAGGAATTGGTGAAAGGGGGCGGGGCGTCTACACAAAAAAATACTTTATTTTGACACGTTGTTTGTACAAATCCGTCCATTATTAACGGAGGAGTAGTGTTTTGTAGAAATCGCCTTCACGTATTATATATAAGGATGTACTTTGTTATGCTTAAAGCATAGCAAATTCCCTAATTAAGTTCTGTATTTGTTTGTGTATGTCTGTTGGTAACGCATTAATGATATAATTTCTCAGTGTTTCACGGAAAGTACAAGACCACCATGATAATGAAAATGTCAATACAAATAAAGTGTTAAATTGTGAGGTTGAGGTAGTAGGTACCTTAAATACTTTTAACCATTGTGGAAAGTAAATTTCAATTATAGTCCTACCTCAGGGCTATGCCTCATAGATATTTAAAGCATTTTTTAGTTTAATCATTGGATTTAACATATGGACCAACAAGATCCGGGTGACATTTAATTGCGAAGCATTATTTTTGGCTTGAAACTGTCAGATACTGTATTTGCGAAGGTTTATATAATAGTTTTGTCAGCATATCTGAAAGTATGCAAACCAACTGCTGTGCTTAATATAAGAAGGTTTTAACTGACTACGATAAGATCACCGTGCGTAGAACGGGCACACAGCTAGTCGTAAATATAGATGCAAGGGAAAGTGAGTATAAGTTAATGAAAATCGATTTACATGATTCTCTCCAACCAGCAATAACCCGCACAGCCTTTTTCTGGAGTGCAAAAATATGTTTTGTTGCAGACGTTTCAGTTCCCTATACCGTGACTGCATATGAGAGAATGGGGAACACCACTGCATAGTATGCTGAGAGAAGAACAGTTTTTTCTGCAAATGGAGCCAGCCGACGTAAAACAAAAGTGCCGGAATTTATCCTTCGTGCGCCAATGTCAGTATGACATGTGAATTTCAGACTCTTGTCAATGTTTAGCCCTAAAAACTTCAAATTATTCACAGGGGACACCGCAACATCGTAGATCCAAACACAGGGATGAGATAAACTCTTTCTTTCTTTCATGATATGCTGAAGTCAATTAAAGCAGTTTTGTGATTGTCTATGGCTAGACCATTATTCTGAAATATTGGATGATTTTATTGGACTCCAAAAAAGTAGCTACTTCCATCGCATTGTGGGTAGGTTTCTCCATAACAATAGATGTGTCATCTGCAAATAGACATAGATGGGCATCTGAAATTAAATTTCCGATGTCATTTAGGTACAGGATGAATATAAAATGCTCTAAAATGTTACCTTGAGGCACACCAGCTTTGACAAACAAGACATCAGGATTGCACTTTTCAGGGTGTTATTTTCTGTGTATGGTAATTGAACGACTTGCCTTCGTCCTCTGAGATAAGAAGACAACCATGGATTCGTCACTCCTCGTACTCCAACGTTGTCAAGCTTTTCTAGCAATAAATCATGAGATACCATATCAAAAGTTTTCCGCAGATCAAAGAAGACTTCAGAGGCAGGATGCTCTTTTGTCTAATGCATTCACAACCTATCGATGATTCAAAAACATTGCATTGACAGTAGACCCACCTTTGACGAAACCAAACTGATTGGGGCACAAAAGATTGTTTTGGTTCACGAAAGTCAACAACCTATTTAAAATACCTGCCTTTTCAATCGTTTTTGAAAATGTTGGAAGTTATTGAAATAGGTCTAAATCATTAGATCTTGAACACTGCTTTACTAGTAGACTGGCTTTACAATAGATAATTTTATTGCGACTGATAAACTTCGCGTTTGAAAGGATTGGTTGATGATATGAACCAAACGATATACCAAAAATTCACAACAGGACTTCAGAAGATTTGATGACACACTATCACAGCCTGATGATGGCTTTGTTTTCAAGGAGATGATTATTTCTACTACCTCTTTCTTGCTTACAGGTATTAAGAAAAACAAGGTTTCAGAAGAAACAGATTTCAAATTAGTAGAAGAATTTCGGCGAGCATTTCAATTTTCACTGCCTACTTTCACAAAATATCTATTGAACATATTAGAAACCAATTTTCAATCACCAATACTTGAACCACTCTCATCCTTGATGTTGATAATATCAGAAGATGGTTTCCTCAAGCCTCTATTTTCATTTACAATCTTTCAGACAATCTCGGTTTTATTAACAGACTTATTTATAATATCAAGCACTTTAAAAGACTTGGCAGCTTTGATGCTATTCCTAAACTGTCTTTTCAACAAGAGAAAGTGTTGTCTAATGACGTGCGAAGAATCCACACCCTTTGTAAAGCAATGCCAATGAGCAACATTATCACGGAGTATCAGTAGAGATGTTGATTCAAGGGCACTTTTCTGTGTCAGGCAAGCTTGTGAATTTTGGTCTTTTTTCTGTAAAGGATCGTTCTGATTTTCCGTTATTTTAGGGGTTTTATGGGGAAACCACCCTTAAATAAAATTTTAAAAACTTTAACAAATGTCTGGAGGTACTATGGACTAGTCACATGCCAAATTGCATTACAATCGGACCACAAGTGTGGTCTGTAGCTCTGTACACTTCCACACACACGCACACACGCACGCACGCACACACACCTAAACATACATACATTAAGGACAAGTATGTTATAAGTTAAAAATAAATTTAAGATTTTACAAAAGCACACTTACTGTTCCATTTTTTTTCTTCTCCAGAGCATTGTATGACAATCTGAAAATTTCCAATATTTCAATTTAATTTTTAACGTAAAGAACTTTGAAGTAAGCTATAGTGCTAGTTTTGTTTTTGGTTGTTATTATTTACCATCTTAAAAATATATGGCTTGAGCAGAACCAAGTCCCTGGAACTACACTAAAGGGCCCAAGTAGGCTACCTGAACTGTGCCACCGGGTTCCCGGAACTACACCAAAGGGCCCAGTTAGGCTCTCAAACTGCACCACCATGTTCCCGGGACTACAGAAAAGGGCCCAGTTAGGCTACCTGAACTGTGCCACCGGGTTCCCGGGACTACACCAAAGGACCCAGTTAGGCTCTCAAACTGCGCCACCATGTTCCCGGGACTACAGAAAAGGGCCCAGTTAGGCTACCTGAACTGTGCCACCGGGTTCCCGGGACTACACCAAAGGACCCAGAACTGCGCCAAAAAGATTCAATCTACCTCTAAAGTATCAATCTAACTTACACAGCTTACTGGGACTGGCCGATTTGTCTACTCTTCGAGCGTCTATACTTTTGAATCTACTCTAACTAAATTAAAATTTGAATAACAATTTAAATTAATATGAAAAATACATTTTTGCTGAACTACTGTGAAATTACCTGTTTAGGTTTAGTACGGTGCAATTAGACCTAAACCAAGACATCAAGAAAAGTTTCAAACCAGCGCCAAATTGTTTTGAATACACTTCCCTCATTATGTAAAAAAGTTACACTGATTTGAGTGGGGATGGACCAAATCCGAGCAGTGGTCAAATTTAATCCGAGGAAAGGTTTAGGGTTTAGGGTCTAGGTCTTTCAATGAGACCTATGGTAATAGCTTATTCCCTATATGGAAAAGAGTATTCTAGCACGACTAAATGAAGAATATTTTGAGGTTTCTAGTCATAGTACGGCAGCTTACAACCCCTGATGTTGTTGACCTGCTATCACGAAAAATGACTAAGATGTCTCTATTAATTCAAGGAGGCCATTTTAAACGTAATGAAATAAGAAAAAACTAATTAAGTGAAAACAAGCTGTTGCAATTATTCTTTGCAACGGGCAGGACGTTGATGAACGAGTCCAAGTATCTATTTCAAATCCTAATCCAAACATAATATGTTAACAATTGTTAACACGTTTACTTTATCAAATTTTAAGAAGCTACTATCTCCAAACAGGCTAGTAGCAAACATCGAAAGTTTGACAATTCGAATGGTTTCTGCTTTTTGAGTTTTGTCTGGATTTTATTAGTCCAAGCTGCACTAACTATCTAAATAATAAAACTGTCTTCTCGGTATTTTGTATTCCTTTATTTTTTTATTTTAGTTATTCTTTATTTTTTTCTTTCAATCAAATTATTACCAATTAACTGTCATGTATTTTTTTATAAATATCTAATTTTTGTTTCAATTTATAATATTTATTTACAGAGGAAATTTCTCACGCACGGGCAGTAGCCTATATGAGAGGAATATTTAATGACTATGTCAGTATATTATTACATAACTATGGCATAACGGGCATAACTATAAAATTTGTACTGACAAAGTATTGTAACATAGTATTTTACTTACTGAAATAAACATTATTTTGGTTCTATTTTGGTTTTATTTGATTTGGCTACCTCCATGTGAAGTTTTATTTAGATCTTTTGAGTGGTTCCCGTGCGATTAAGTAGTATACAAACACAACATCCATCATCTCATCTTGTCTTATCTTATCTTACTAATATTATAAATGTGAAAGTTTGTGTGTTTGTTTGTGTGTTTGTTTGTTTGTTTGTTTGTTTGAAGTTCAATCACGCATTAACTACTGGAAGGATTGGGCTGAAATTTGGCATGATGATAGATCCCATTCCCGATTAACATATAGGCAAATTCTTATCTCAAAAATCCTTTCGGGCTCCGCCCCAGTGGCTCCGTAGTTCCCCATGTTAACCTTATGAGTATTCATATTTAAAGGGAATTAAAGAATTTAGTCAGCTGTTTCAACTAAAAAAGTTGGTTTTATAATATGCAAAAGCATTAAAATGTTATAAGGCTTACCAACAGGGTGCAGCACTATTATTTTTTGCATTTTACTAATTTGAACTAAGCAGCAACAAAAAACTGTAATACGCAATGAGAACTATCAAAGTAGGATTGTTTACAGTTAAGTTTATGTTTTTAATTTCATGAATAATTTGCGATATTTCTAATTTTTAATAATTTTTCTCTGTTGTTTAGGGGAAGTGGTATAACATTATGGCTATGGTAGATGTGTAATACTATAGTATACCGTAAATTTTAAAAATCAAATTTTATCAAACTGTGTCCTCCCCCATTGCAAACGCAAAGCTTGAGCATAACTGCAATAAGCATTTTATGCTAATATGCCAACCCCGTACGACGGACGGGCATTCTGCTAGTATTTACATATTTAGATAAAACATTGAAAAATAAAGAAAAGATAAGTTAATTGATTATATTGGCTCTTATAAAATGATACCAAATTTACAAAATTACTCATGAATAATATTCCCCATCCTGTTTTCACCCCCTTCTACCTAAAACCGGAACGCAAATCAGTGTAACGTTTTTAAACATGTTAAGAGAGGTTTAACTAACGATTTAGAACCCATTACAAACCTTTTTATGGGTGTCCGTGGGTTTCCTACATTTAAAAAGCCACTTTTTTATCATCAGATAAAATCACATTTACCCCTCAATATCTCCTGAACCGTTCATAGTAGATAGGTATTGTATGGTATCATCTTGCTCGAAATGTAATGTTCTTTATTTTGGTAATTCATAATATATCAGTAAAAACGCATCGTTTTCGAGATATTTGTAAAATAGTAAAAAAGTCTTATTCCCCTTCCTCTTCTTTAAACCCTCCTTCCCAAATCCGACACTGAAACCAGTGTAACTTTTTTACACATATTAAGGGAGGTCTATTGAACAGTTTGGCACTCATTAGAAACTTTTTCTATGGGTGTACATGGTTTTTCTACATTTAAAAAAACTACTTTTTTGGAATTTTAATAAAAAATCACATTTACCCGCAAATATCTCCTGAACCGTTCATAGTAGACAGATATTCCATGATATCATTTTGTTTGAAATTTAATGTAGATTAATTTTGTAGTTCATTATATTTTGAGGAAAACGCACCGTTTTTGAGGTATTTGCGAAAAAGTAAAAATAATCCTATTTTCAACCCCTCCTCCCCAAACCCGACACTCAAATCAGTTTAACTTTTTTTTACATATTGATGGAAGTGTATTCAACAATTTGGCGCTGGTTTGAAACTTTTTTTATGTCCTGGTTTGGTCTTTTTCAAGCTTATTGCACTGTACTAGTTGTACGTTTATCAACTGCAAAAACTCATCATTACATTGTTTACTATTCAAAAGTAATGTTAACTATCTTTTTTTATTTTGCTGACCAACGCAAATAAACATTTGTTACGATTTCCTCGACTCAACACGCATTTTGTAACATCGAAAGATGTCCCATCATCGTGAGCTTAAAAATAGAAGGCATAACCTAAAAAAATCTATAAGTATTGTAAGGTTTCTATCTGCATGATAAATTGTCCAATGCATATTTTTAACTTAAAATATTTTAGTCTTTGAAGTGTTGCCAAAAGACCTAACTTTTAAGTAATCACTATATTCTCATTCATATTTAAAGTGCTTGATAGATTTCGCACATTATACATATTTTCTCAACTATTTTAACCGCTAACTTTTTACTCTTGTTATTATTTTTTATTTACTTTTAGATCTAACATTTATGTGGGCAAATGAAATTAAAGTAATATTAGTAATGGTATTGCCAAGAGTATAACGAAAGACTAATTGAATACTTCAAAATCGTTGGACCCTTACATGCCTGTGGTCAGTGTAGTAAATACATAATTACATCTTGAAATTGCTGATATTTCCTTGTCCCCATTGGCTCTACATGTTAAACCATAATTTTCAATTTTCAATACAAATTATTATTTAAAGAGGTTCCTGACATTCTATTTCGTACTAATCTGTATTATATTTACACTAACTATACTGGTAAGTTAACAACCACGATAAAAATGCTGAGATTCGATTAAAATATTTAAAATTGGTGAATTGTTCTTATAAAATAGTCGAACATTGTGCTAGGTATAATATTGTCCACACTTACCAAAATCAGAATAATCGCAAACGAAATCACCAGTTGGCTGCCCAGAGCCATTTCCATGTACTTGTACCTCCAATGTGGGACTTTCAGTTATGCCTTATTCCAATTGTAAATGTTAAAATGCCTGTTCTGTAAATTAGTTCTCTTCATTACGAAACCCATTATTGGTCATTATAAAGCAGATGTGTAATTTCGGTCGATTCTCTTTCGCTACCGTAGTTACACAACAATATGCGATAACGTACCCATCTATACTACAATACGAGTAACGTTTTGCACACAATAATTTCAAAAACGGCTGAACGGCTCCTATGATGTCCTCTAAATATTTAGGAATATCTTAGTTTCGGGCTAAAAACAATATCCATACTAGCCACTGTTCTGGGAAAATTAGTTTTTCGTTAAAAAACCTAAATGAAATATTTATATTTTCAATATTGGTCTTATGGAAAGCTAGACAATAACTACAGTAATAACCTATTCCCTATTTGGCAAATTCGCTAAAACCACGATAAAATGCTAATATTCAATTACAAAATTCAAAACATGTAAATTGTTCTCATAAAATTATCAAACTATATACTAGGTATAATATCATCCACTTACCAAAATCAGAATAGTCGCAATACAAATCTTCAGTCCGCTGCTCAGATTCATTCCCATGTACTTGTATCTCTACTGCCAAATGTTCAGTTATAAACTGTCGTACTTGTAGACGTTGAAACTGGCTCATGTTCTGTTAATTCTAAAAATTAAATAATTATAAAACCCATCAGTCATCATTAAGCAGATAAGTAATTTCGGCTAAGTTAAGAGTTCGCTTGCAACCGTAGTTATAAACTCAAATTTAATATCGTAAATCGAATTTAATATATTAAAAATATTTTCAAATGTTGAGTATTATTTACCAAAACAAAAAGATAGAATAATGCTGAAAATATCATAAAAAGGACGCAATTCTCATTTCAAAGAACTATGCAATTTTCTTAATTGGGTTATGAATTTTATATAATTATCTATAAGTCCTTTAATCAATAAATACCTCCGCCACAGCAAACCTGCAGACTAAGTGAATTTTAATTTTCCTGGCTGGATTTCAACTAAAATATTTCCTTAAAATTGACAAATTTGTTTTCTATTGAAATAAAATTAATTTTAATGAGTAGTTAGGTTTGCTGCTACAGTAAGTTTTTATTGAAATGTCGATAGCATAGTATTAAAGAAACGAAATAGCCGAATTCGATTAAAATATATACACAAAATAAATATATAGTGTTAAATATAAATACAAGCAAACTACATCCGTTTTTATACTCCATAAGAATAACATGGTAATTATAAATTTAGTTTTAGCGAATTACCTATATATCGGGAATAAGCTATTACCGTAGTACTCCTGGTAAGACCTGGACCCCAGACCGATCTACTTTTTCGTTTTGAGGTCCCTAGAGGCCAAAACACCCTCCGTTCAAATTCATTTATCTATATCTATACTAATATATAAAAATCTAATGGTGTCCGTCTGTATGTGTATTACTAATAGGTGCAAAAACTACTGAACCCACTGGGCTTAAATTTTACAAAAATATAGCTACCATACCAAGGACCATTATAGGACTATTCACACTTCGATACTGACAGTGGGCTTTGCCCCTTTGGCTTTAAAAGTTCTGAGGTGAGGATTTTAAAAGTAAATATTGATTGGTCTCCATGGCTGCAATGAGAATACTCACAATGTTTACATTTGCCTTGGCATTTTAATGTAAACAAGAACAAACTGCCAAATTGCATATTTACAATTTAAGACAGCTGATCCAATGAAATAAAATATAATATTTCACATAGTTATGTGGTTGGTTTATTTAATCTAAAAATTTATCGAAGGTCATTTATTCAAAAACTATGTCAATGATTATAGAAATAACAAAAAATATTCTAAAAGCGTTGCTCTATCAACTCAGGCTCTGCTTTCGATTTTTAAAGTGTCTTAAGTGTTATGAAAAAAATGTTATTGATATATTTTCATGGAAACAGTAAGAAAATTACAATGTGTTTTGTATGAATTTGGAGGCTTCTTTAAATAAATTTGAGATTTCTTTAAATAAATTTCTTTAAATAACTGCTTAACATGTGTAAGATTAACTTAACATAACTTGCACATCACATTGTTTTTTTATATGTATATTTAGGTAAATTTAGTTATTGTGTTTTGCTAAACCTATGCTTAAATTAAACTAAAGAATATCATCAATAACTAAATTGTACGTAGATTTTGTGTTCTAAAATCTGTTGTATATGTGTATACAACAGTGTATACATATAGGCCTAATATTTAATTATCAAATGGTAATACAAAATACTCTTATTTTATCTTGACATAGCTTTCAGTTCTAATTTACTTTATTTGATAAATTTATTATTTGGGTATTGCCACACCACTGATAAATTAAACCAAGGAAAATATCATAAAACTAAGCAGTACACAGTGTTCTTTTGTTTCTAAAATCAATTAAATATCTGTTGCTATGTTTACTTAATAGTAAGTGTGAAAATGTAAAGGCAATAGACGATGGAACTGATTAAAAGAACTGGTATGCTATTAAGTTGTTTGTTGATATTTTTGTAGAGTAGAATCAGAGATGCAATGAAACATATACTGTATTTGCTATTACATTTTTTGGTCCTCGGCGCTTTGATAATCATATTAGTTTTGTCTGCTGTCTTTAATGCTAAATTATTTGTTTAAAATTTTGTATGGTATAGATATAGTTTCTTTAATACTTTCAAAAGACTATTGATAAGGCACAACAATATTTCTAAAGCTTATAACAGCTGACTTAGTTTTTTTTAGTGAAGAAACTGAAGATGAAGGATTTGTGATTTAATATGAAGAAAAGTGAAATAAAAAAAATGTTCATTTAAATAAATTAATTAGTATTTTTGCATATTCAAAATTGAAATTTAAAATGTCATTGGTCAGTGTTTCTCATATCAGCCTACAGAATATTTAAAATTAATCAAAACCAAAATGTGTTACAGTATCCACTACTTACCAGATTTAAAAGTCATAACTTAAACGTTTCTAATAAGGCCATAAAAGTTGAATTTTGTTTCTAAAAGCGATGGCGGATGTGTAACTATTATATGCAACAGATATAAAGATTAAAAAGTTTCTATTTTGTGTCCTCTTCCCGTTGCAAAGCACGGGTACAACAGCTAGTATTTATATAAGTGTGTATCTGTTAGCGCGATAACTAGAGCAAAACTGATCCTATTTTGATGTACTAACGTGTAAACTGGTGTAAACCTACGTTTATTCGAACGAGTTTACGAACCAGTATGATCGAACTATGGTCACGGGGGTTTATGGGGGGTTTAATGGGGTAAACATTGGTTTTCCCATATTTTCCCCCACGATAAACAACCCAGTAGTTCTTTACATCGTTGGTACAAACTAGAAACAGAAAGTGCTGTGAGCGCATTCTGTCGGCCGCTCACTCAAACAGCTGTAACAATAACAAGTTAGTGTTGCAGTTATCGTAAAACTAGCTGTTGTACCCGTGCTTTGCAACGGAAAGAGGACACAAAAAAGAAACATTTTTATCTTTACATCTGTTGCATATAATAAAGTTACACATCCACCAATGCTTTTAGAAACAAAATTCAACTTTTATGGCCTTAATAGAAACGTTTAAGTTATCATTTTTAAATCTTAATTAATTTTAAATCTTGTGTAGGCTGATATGAGAAAAACTTACCATATCTTCGAATAAAACTTTCACATACATGATTTACCTTCATCTCCCTTTGTGCATACCTTTTTTCTTTATTTTTGAAATTTTAAATTTCTATTTTGAAGTTGCAAAAATACTAATTTTTTTATTTAAATGAACATTTTTTTAATTTTACTCTTTTTCATATTAAATCACAAATTCTTCCATCTTCAGTTTCTTCACTCACAATAAATCATTAGCAAAACTAAGTCAGCTGTTATAATCTTTAGAAATATTATTGAGCCTTATCAATAGTCTTTTGAAATATTAAAAAAACTATATCTGTACTATAAAAAATGTTAAACAAATAATTTTAGTATTAACGACAGCAGACAAAACTAATATGATTATCAAAGCATCAAGGACCAAGGACAAAAAAAATGTAATAGCAAATACAGTATATGTTTCATTGCATCTCTGATTCTACTCTACAAAAATATCAACAAACAACTTAATACCATACCAGTTCTTTTAATCAGTTCCATCGTCTATTGCCTTTACATTTTCACACTTACCATTAAGTAAACATGGTAACAGATATTTCATTGATTTTAGAAACAAAAGAACACTGTGTACTGCTTAGTTTTATTATATTTTCCTTTCATTTAATTTAATCAGTGATGTGACAAAACACAAATAATAAATTTATCAAATAAAGTAAATGTGAACTGAAAGCTATGTTAAGATAAAATAATAGTATTTAAATCAACGATATACAATTTAATTATTGATGATATTCTTTAGTTTAATTTAAGCATTGGTATAGTAGCAAAGCACAATAACTAAATTTACCTAAATATACATATAAAAAAAACAATGTGAAGTGAAAGTTATGTTAAGTTAATCTTACACATGTTAAGCAGTTCGAATTTACCTAAAGTAGACTCCAAATTCATATAAAACATCTATACATTGTTATTTTCTTATTGTTTCCATGAAAAATATCAATAACATTATTTTCATAACACTTAAGACACCTTAAAATCAAAAGTAGAGCCTGAGGTGATGCAGCAATGCGTTTAGAACATTTTGTTATTTCTATAATCATTGACATAGTTTTTGAATAAATGATCTTTGATAATTTTTTAGATTAAATAAACCAACCACATAATTGTATGAAATATTATATTAAATTTCATTGGATCAGCTGTCTTAAAATGTGAAATATGCAATTTGGCAGTTCTTCTTGTTTACATTGAAATGTCAAAGCAAATGTAAACATTGTAAGTATTCTCATTGCAGCCATGGAGACCAATCAATATTTACTTTTAAAATCCTCACCTCAGAACCTTTAAAGCCAAAGGGGCAAAGCCCATGATCAGTATGGAAGTGTGAATAGTCCTATAATGGTCCTTGGTATGGTAACTATATTTTTGTAAAATTTAAGCCCAGTTGGTTCAGTAGTTTTTGCACCTATTAGTAATACACATACAGACAGACACCATTAGATTTTTATATAATAGTATAGATGTTTTGTTTGTCGTACAACGTTATAGTAGGTACTTCCTCATTGTCGTAATGTTATGGTGCGTTGGTCGATATTTTTATATACCTTCTTTTGAACCAGACACAGTGTCCAGTGTCATAATGAGGGAAGGTTCTTGGAGGGTGATCAATTTTCGTACAAAAACGCCGTGTACTATCGGTTCAATATCGTAATACTAAGTATCGATATTATTTCGGATCAAATGGGTTCGATTCAATCGATTGATGGTTGAATGAATGTAATGAACACCATTACCGCAACAATACGATGTGTTTCCATCTGTGTTCGTGGTGTAGTGGATAGAGTACTAGCATTGACTATTGGAGACTGACTATTGGATACTGTTGTATCGATATTCAAAGGTACTAGTCTGATGACCGAGAGGTAACCAGATTGAATCCCACCGGTGACACTAACTTTTTTGGTAAAGATTGTCCTTAGAATGCGATTACTTCTTGACTGTAGTACATCTGTTGTTAGAATTGGAGGCATATATTTTATTTTATGAACAGAATCAATATTTTCAATTAGTAAACCTTCATTCGATTTTTATCTTCTATATTTTTTATATTATCGGCAAGTTTGGTTAGGTTATGACAGTTTAATTTTATTATAGAAAGCTATCATTTCGTCCGTATCACAATAAGCCTCTGACAGGATCTGTGTCAAATGACAGCTACAATCGCGTCGATAGTATAGATGGTGTCGTGATTCGATAGAAAAACGAACGATAGTCACGAAATCGCACGCATTTTTAGACGAAAAAGTGGTCACCATGAAAAGAGTGGAGGCTCTTGAAACAGTTCAAATACTGAGACGAAGAACAATTCTAGCGTTTGTATTGGTGCATTAAGTAACATCTTTGATTATTGATAGAACTGGATAATCCGATTCCCAAGCCGAGTAAATTCATAGATAAAACATACTCCCTAGTAGATCCTTATGGATCAGCTAAAGACAATTTTATTGCTAGTTCCGTCCGGTGCATTGTAGGGTTGTGTTTTGTTTACAATCTGTTTCTTGTTATTTAAGTCATTTAAAAGCTCGTTTAACCAAATAAAACTATCTAATCATAAACAATTCGTCCCCTAGTTATAAAACCAAACAGTAAAGCACATATAATAAAATTAACCGAAAAATGATAGGGAAAAACCTTTTTGTTTCCTGAAAGTTGTTTGTAAAGTTGACGGTTTTCGTGAAATTAGGCATCAAATATTTGAAAGGGCTGCCATTTTGAAACTGTTGATGATTTTTTTAGAATAATTTTGAAAGAAAATAGGTCATAATAAGATAAACATTTTGCAAAATCTAAACGCTGTATCTCAAACAGTTTAGGAGTTATTTATTATTTTTTTTACACATAATAATTACAGACAGACGGAAAGCTAGGCACCACAGACATGTTCCTATGGTAGAATGTGTTTGTCTTTACCTAAGCAATAACGCTATATACTTGTGTCCAGAGAGTCGCGGGACACCCTGTATATGTATTTTAAGCATCAATTCTCAAGTTTTATTAGAAACTTAGTATGACTTGATATGAGCACCATTAGTGGCCTGGCATAAATCTAAGCGAAATTTGACCTCTTCCCAGGTTTTGGTCAGTACTTCAGGGGATTTTGCACCGATACATGCGAATATTCTCTGTTGGAGGTGATTCAGATATCGAATCTGCACCGAGTAAACATCATTCTTTACTGCCCCCAAAGGGAAAAGTCCAGAGAATTCATATCTGGACTCCTAGGAGGCCATTGGATGGGCCCTTCCCTGCCAATCCACCGATCAAGCGGTTATCGCCAACGCAAACTCTAGTGTGGTGGCACTCGATCCTGTTGAAAATAGACAGGGCCATCCTCCATCTCAATGTCATCCAACTGTGGGAAAACGAACTCCTCTAACATATCACAATAAATTAATTTCCCCGTTTATAGAATTTTTAACAATAATTAAAGGGCCTGGAACCGTATTGTGCATGAGGCCACACCAAACATTCAGCTCATAATAACAGCTGACTTGTGTTCAACAATTAACACCCATAACCAAAATGAAGCCTGTGCAAACATTAACAAGGGACGTCAACCGTTTAGATTCATTTTAAATAAAATATTATTAAAAATTAAAAAAAAAATATGTAAAAAACCCTCAAACAATGGATGTAAATGCCCTAGTGTATATCATATCGAGTTATACAATGTTTCTAATAAAACTTGAAAAATGTAGCTTTAAATATAAATATAAAACACTAAACATTGTCTTTTATTTGGCATCGATATTGACCTTTCAAATGTTTCAGTTCTTTATTGGACACCCTGTGAGTTGACCATTTTACCGGGTCTACGTTTGACTTCGTAAAGTATTAACAGAACTAATGATTGCCTTACCAGGTTGGGTGGCATTTCATGGTTACTCCGAAGAACAACATTGGACACAGTAAGCTGTCAGGGCAGAGCCCTAGGAGAGTATTAAAATAAAATATGACTATCTCCATTAAGCCTGTGGTTATATTGGCTCACACCAATTATGTAGTATTTGACAGTTAGTTATCATTGTGTATCACAGCATTTCGTTGCTGCTTTGTTCAAATTAGCTGTTATCAGCAAGTCCAAACAAAAAGTTAATAGTGCTGCACCCTGTTTGTCAATCTTGTAACTTTATAATGCTATTTAACATTGCTGGAAGCCAGAATGTTTGCCAATGAATCAATTCAAAATTTTTAAGATTGATTCCACTCCAACGAACAGGGCAATAAATGAATGCTCTCATCATTTGCTAGACTGGATGCTGAAAGTAAATCTTAGGTCTAAATCAGACTGCAAAAGAAAGGATACCTGTGATACACCATACTCCACATTAACTGTGTTGACAAAAAATGGTTCACTGAACGTAAGGAACAACACACAATTGTTTTTCTCATTCCTTTAGTTAGTTGTTTATTAGTATGCTAGAATGAACAACACGAATCTCCTTCATTGTATAAAAAAACAATGTGTCAAAAATTGGACTTTTTATTTATCAACAATTATCTTCAATAGACATGCAGGATACCAATCTCCATCGCAGTTCACTTTGATTAGTAATCATCCATATCACCTGGTGTGACAGTGTCTGGGTTGGCAAGTGGGCGTGGATAGATGAGGAATTTGTCGCACCTGCGGCCCGTAAAAAACAATATTACTTTCTCATATGAGTCTGGACTATAAGAATTACTTCTGATATGTTTGGTGAATGCATGACATGCCCAATATCCTTTATCTAAGTACTGAGCACTTATTCTAGTGTAAGACCCTTTATGTATTTCCTCTCCTCTCATTCTAATGAGCCTGCGAACTTTGTCTTCTTGCCCTTCCAAATCACCAAGATTTATCATCTTCTTTTCGCGGAAAGACAAGTAGTAGTGTCCTAGCTCAAGGCCTTTGTGATATGTAATCAACCTTAGTTTATATGAATCGGTATCATATTGGCGGCAGGATAGAGCATCAATTTTAAATTTATCATTGTTTTTCGTAAGTGTTCTTTTATTACATTCACTTGATTTCAAATTGGGCGCTGACGAAGTTGTAACAACTGTAAAAAGAAAACAAGTATCAATTGCAACGTGGTGAAAAACTATTTAACTTTTCGGGATGTGGATAGGGGATCATTGTTCTATTGTACAGGTGAAAGACCAAATTGTTTGGATGAGGAGAAATATAGCAGAGAACTCATGTTTAGGGAGAAACTGTTTAGTGAGATGTACGTATATACAGCAGAGTACTCATGTGTGGGGGACAACTGTTTGTTGGGTTGTAGGGTGATAAAACAGAACTCTCGTGTTTAAGAAGAACTGTTTGTAGGGGTTTACGGTGATACAACAGAGTTCTCGTGTTTAAGAAGAAATGTTTGTTGGGTTGTAGAGTGATACAACAGAGTTCTCGTGTTTAAAAAGAAGATCTGTTTATTGGGTTGTAGGGTGATACAACAGAGTACCCTTGTGTAAGAAGAAGAAATGTTTGTTGGGTTGTAGGGTGATACAACAAAGTTCTCGTGTTTAAGAAGAACTGTTTGTTGGGTTGTAGAGTGATACAACAGAGTACTCTTTTGTAAGAAGAAGAACTGTTTGTTGGGATGTAGGCTGATACAACAGAGTACCCTTGTGTAAGAAGAAGAAATGTTTGTTGGGTTGTAGGGTGATACAACAGAGTTCTCGTGTTTAAGAAGAACTGTTTGTTGGGTTGTAGAGTGATACAACAGAGTTCTCGTGTTTAAAAAGAAGATCTGTTTGTTGGGTTGTAGGGTGATTCAACAGAGTACTCTTGTGCAAGAAAAATAATTGTTTGTTGGGATGTAGGTTGATACAACAGAGTACTCTTGTGTAAAAAGAAGAACTGTTTGTTGAGTTGTAAGGTGATACAACAGAGTTCTTTTGTGTAAAAAGAAGAACTATTTGTTGGGTTGTAAGGTGATACAACAGAGTTATTTTGTGTAAGAAATAGAACTGTTTGTTGGGATATAGGCTAATAGAACAGTGCATTTTTTGTAAGAAGAACGGTTTGTTTTATTGTATCAGAACGCTGCAATTTGCAGCGATGTAGCTGATGTAGTTCTTAAACAATCGAATCTCCCGCCTCGTTCGAGATAAGGTCAGTGATATGTTAATACAAGAAACATATCCGATGCCAACATTCACCGCCAGATGATTGAAGGCTATGGCCCTAATGCAATGAGTAAGAGTAAAGTGTGGAAATGGGTTATTGAGAGTAAAAATGTTATTGAAATAATTTTCACTTTGTGGTCTTCTTTGAGAAGCCTAAGTACCCACAAAAACACAATTCCTTTTGAAATTAACATTTTTACTCCTAATTAAATAAATTATTATTTATTATTTATTAATTTATCCGTAATTTTCTAAATAATTTAGTTACCATGTAGAGTTTAGGTCTTAAATGTCAAAACTATTTCCCACAGAAGAGTGAGTTACCTTTAAGTATAGTCGCTTAGATTTTCATAATAGGGGATGTCTATAAGCCTCGTTTAATGAAATTGGTCGATTCCGCAATTGTAATAAATTCTTATGATGTCAATTCAAATTGACATACTCTTAACACATATTGCAGCCAACGCGTTTGAAAACTCAGAAAACATGGAAAAATTAATTTATGAAAGGTTTCGTCGTATGTTACAACCAATATGACACGTAAAGCTAGAATAAAAAAATACATAGTTGGTATCGGAAGCTGAAAAGATGAGGCCTTTTTATCAATCCATTTGAGAAGGATGCCCTGTAGGATTCAAATATCTTGTACATTACCTGTATATATACTTCCCGCGTCGTAATCCTTTATCAACTCGTTACACTTGTCCAATTCCATGTATTTCAGATCATAGCCATAATACGTGTCACACCACCAATCCTCGTCCGTTGAATACTTGAACTTGATGTAGTATAAAGGTAGATTGTACAAGTTGCTTTCTTCCACTCCGAAATAGTTGCAAACATTTCCTTCTAATGTTTCACGCGCCGTTTCTTTATAATTCTTCTCTCCGCCGTCAAAGACGACCTTTTCAACCTCGTAGGCTGCTACGAAGTTGTGATCGCGAATCATGAGTGTATTCACTACGCCATTTACCAAGGAGCTCCTTGTTGTATGAACTTCTATACGCACCCCGATGTTGTTACTCCCAAGAGGATGAGCGACGAGCACGGCTTTGAATTTGAAAGGCTTGAACTTATCCCCACACACCTTGAATGTATCTTTGATGCCTGCGAGTCGTGCTCGACTGAGTTTTTTTGTCCCCTTGACAACTGCAATCAAATTGGAATAAATGTTCGTCTGCAGGATCAGTCTGTTTTCGAATGTAGTTATACTAAAATTACACTCTCAGTATCACTATAAATGAATATACACGTTTTAACTGTGACATGTAAAACTCAATTTAATAATGTACCTTTGGGTTTGAAAATCAAGAAGATTTTTTAAATCATTGCTTCATTGGGTTAAAATAGATTTAGTAATCGAATAACATATTTTGTGATAGATAGACAGAAATGAAAATGTATAATCTTTGAAATTCCATTCTTTTTAGAATCGTGCGACATAGAAGAGCAGTCTGTGTTTATTAAATAGTTAAAAATCCGGTCAAAAATTTATTTATTTCTAAGTTTTATAAAGATGAAACTAAATTTACAGAGAACTAGTTGTTCCCGTTCTTCGCAACAGGGTAAGAAAACAGAAATTAATTATGTGGTGATTTTAATTTAATCAATTAAACACTAGTTTCTTATTCTGTTTGAATTAAATATGATATTCATGGATTTTAGAGATAATTCCGCATTTAAAATGCTCTCCCCTTTAAAAACTGTTTCACATCCACCATATGGATAATAGAGGGAAAGCTAAATCGTACTTACAGTATTGCTTATTTCACTCAATGAATACAAAACCTTTTTTAATTGAGATCTTTAATGTGTTTTTCCTACAGTTACCTGAGAAAGTGGGCTTTCTTGTACTGATTATAGCACGCAAAGTAGCTAATTGCTGCATTTAGGCCCTACTTAATTTTTCCGCACTCCAGTATTCTAACCAAAAAACACGAAACAGTGTACTTTTATTAAACACGTAATACGTGTACGGTTCAAAAAGGTTGGCAACATGCAATGATACTATGACTGCAGCAGCTGCAGCCATAGCAGCTGGTGCAGTATTTCCGATTTCTTAACACTTGGATTTAACCTAACCTAAAAACGTGTCGTAAATTGGTTGAAAGACTTACTATTTATATGCTTTATAGTAGGAAAAAATGTAATGTGTAACACGAGCTCAAAGTGTCTTTGCTGCACTCGAGAAACTTTCTCTCATGTGCAGCAAAGGGCCACTTTACATACTAGCTACAAATAACTATTTCACCACACTACGATGTTTGTAGCCGTTTTACAAACGTTTATTGGAGGTCGAAAGCTACGTATTGCTGTCCATCATGCCAGCAGCCATCGTCCTTTGGGGCCGAGCAGGTTTTTACGGCCTAATGGCCGAAAAATCGCCTGTTCGCTTATTTACTTAATACACAAGTAGTACCTATGTAAATGCATTGCAATAGACTTGTTTTATTATCGCCGCTGTCTAGCAACTATTGTTTTTTGTTTATTGTTTACTATATTTTTTCTATTTCGTATAGTGTGGTGAAAAATAGCGCTCGTATCACGGGCTGAAGGGTTTTGCAGGTCTCGATATCAAACCGACAAAACCACATTTTCTGCACTACATACGAAATATTCTATTTCATATCCTGTATTGCATTGTAAAAGGGCTATAAGTAGCATAGAAAATCTACAAGAATCGAAAGTTTTACTCAGGAAAAAGTAAACAATCACAAATAAAACAAATTGTACAGTTGACGGCTCAAATATTTGAAATGTGATTTAATAGAACACTTGATTAAGGTCCGTGCCCTTAGCAGAGGGGGTTTTTTAACTGATGTTTTACGGGGATGTTTTAACCAAGACCTTTCATTCAGGTAGTTAGTTGTACGGCTTGGTGTTCTCAAATGTTCGTGATTCTTATTAGCGTCTATATACATGGTTCTAGATGTATTTATTGTAAAAGATGAAACATTTTAAATACGAGTCAAAAAGCTGTTTAAATCTCATATATCAGGATTTAGTAAAAACTCTATATTTATAACAGCAGTGTAAAGTGTTCATTTATTCATGATTGTAACAAACGGAAGAGTCACTTGCTAAAAGAGTACATGAGAAAGAACTTTGAAAAATAAGTTAATGAGGAAGGAAAATAAATTGAAAAAGATACATAAGTTCTAATATGGTAATGCTACGTGCTATATTATTCTCAGATAAAACAAATAAATATCGTAATATAACAAAATAATCGCAATCTTCAAGAAACCTAAAAGGCTACGTATACACAGTTTTACTATAGTTAAACAAAATCTATGCTACTGTCACACATTTTAAAGCTTTATAGGTTTTTAATTAAACAATCGAAACCTTAGTTTTGTATCTAAAATACTAATACTAGTCAAATTGGTGTCATCACCCAAATGCAGATATGTAAACAGACTCTATATTCTAATGTCTGGTATTTCATGAAAGAGCAAACTAACAAGATGAGCCTTTTGACTTCCCGTAGCAAAAGTATAATAAGTTCCAAATAAATTTAAGATTTTACAAAATCACACTTACTGTTCAATTTTTTTTCTCCTTGAACAGAGCATTGTCCGACGATCTGAAAATGTCCAATATTTCAATTTAATATTTAATGTAATGAACTACCAAGTAAGTTGTTGTGCCAGTTTTGTTTTTGATTATATATTTACTATCTCAACGTCCATGGCTTGAACAGAACCAAGTTAAAACACACGAAGACTGTTCCTCCAAATAGTTGACATTCGTACAATGTGAAACCAAAGTTAAAAATCTTAAAGATTGTCTAAGCGGCTGTCAATTCTACCCAATCCAACAAATAGACATGATAAACACAAATCTGTACAAACTGAAGGACATTGGAAGGTTAGGGGTTCTAAAATGCAACACTTTAGTGAAATCATTATGAAAACTATTAATTTCACTTTCATATTTTTTATCTGAAATACATGTTCTAGCTAGTGGGGAAGTTGGATAAATAGATATGAATCAGTGAGTGAGTGAGTGAGCCAAGTCAGTAGGGCTTTGACTTTTACATATTTAGATTCAAACGGATGGTGTATCTGTCCCGGGGTCCATGTATTTTACCTACGGTATTTGGCAAATTCGCTAAAACCACAATAAAATTCTAATATTCAATTACAAAATTCAAAACACGTAAATTGTTCTTACAAAATGATCAAACTATATACTAGATATAATATCATCCACTTACCAAAATCAGAATAGTCGCAATACAAATCTTCAGTCCGCTGCTCAGATTCATGGCCATGTACTTGTATCTCTACTGCCAAATGTTCAGTTACAAACTGTCGTACTTGTATTACGAAACCCATCAGTCATCATTAAGCAGATGTGTAATTTCTGCCGAGTTAAGAGTTCGCTTGCAACCGTAGTTATAAACTAAAATTTAATATCGTAAATCGAATTTAATATATTCAAAATATTTTCAAATGTTGAGTATTAATTACCAAAACAAACAAAAAGTTGTAGCAAATTTAATAAGCTTTAACCTTTATATTTAACAATTTAAGCTACGACACGCCGTTTTTAAGTGATAAGCAAAAAAACGCAAATTGGGGCATTTACACCTCCTACCAGCAGAGAGCGGCAGGCAACCGCTTGCAACCGTAGTTATAAACTAAAATTTAATATCGTAAATCGAATTTAATATATTCAAAATATTTTCAAATGTTGAGTATTAATTACCAAAACAAACAAAAAGTTGTAGCAAATTTAATAAGCTTTAACCTTTACATTTAACAATTTAAGCTACGACACGCCGTTTTTAAGTGATAAGCAAAAAAAACGCAAATTGGGGCATTTACACCTCCTACCAGCAGAGAGCGGCAGGGTGATTTTATTCTCACCTATCATATATTCATTAGGGGACCCTCCCTGACACATTTTTGAAAAAATTGGGAATACATAGATTTGTTCCTCTATTTTTCCTTATTTGGACTTATTTTCTTGAACTAAGATAGAATAATGCTGAAAATATCCTAAAAAGGATGCAATTCTCATTTCAAAGAACTATGCAATTTTCTTAATTGTGTTATGAATTTAATATAAAATCTAAAACTCATTTAATTATAAATACCTCCGCCACAGCAAACCTGCAGACTAAGTGAATTTCCATTTACCTGGCTGGATTTCTACTAAAATATTCCATTGTTGAGGGTAGCCTCCGGATTACGTTGAATATAAAAATTGGTGTAAATACCTGCTTCTTGTAATCCAAAATTTTGCTGCTATGACGCAACTAGTCTAGACGCTACATCTATCCGGTCCATCGACCATTTTTAGCTTTTGCTCGTTAAATTGTACTTTTTCTTTTCAATGCTCGTGTTCGTAACCGTGACCATGTTCGAGTAATGTGTGTATTGACGACCTTCTGATGAAGTGATTTGACATCCCCTGGACGCCCGAAGATCACTTCGTGAGAAGTTGTTGAAACTAGTTGCGTCATAGCAGCAACATTTTGGATTACAAGAAGCAGGTATTTACACCAATTTTTAAAATATTCCCTTAAAATTTACGGATTTGTTTTCTATCTAAATAACATTAATTTTAATGAGTACTTAGGTTTGCTGCTACAGTGAGTTAAGAACAGGTTTTTATGGGGGTTTAATGGGGTAAAAATTTAGTTTCTCATTTTTTTCCACGTTAAACAACCCAGTAGTTCTTTACATCGTTGGTAGAAACCAGAAAGTGCTGTGAGCGCATTCTGTCGGCCGCTCACTCAACCACTTTTAACAATAACAAGTGTTGCAGTTATCGTAAAATGTTTTGTTTGTCGTAAAATATTTACGACACAACGTTATCGTACTTCCCGACTGTCGTAATGTTATGGTACGTTGGTCGATATTTTTATATATCTTTTTTTTAACCAGGCACAGAGTGTCCAGTGTCATAATGAGGGAAGGATCTTGAAGGGAGGCCATTTTTACGTACAAAACGCCGTGTACTATCGGTTCAATATCGTAATACTAAGTATCGATATTATTTCGGATCAAATGGGTTCGATTCAATCGATTGATGGTTGAATGAATGTAATGAACACCATTACCACAACAATACTATGTGTTTCCATCTGTGTTCGTGGTGTAGTGGATAGAGTACTAGCATTGACTATTGGAGACTGACTATTGGATACTGTTGTATCGATAGTCAAAGGTACTAGTCTGATGACCGAGAGGTAACCAGACTGAATCCCACCGGTGACACTAACTTTTTGTCAAAGATTGTCCTTAGAATGCGATTACTTCTTAACTGTAGTACATCTGTTGTTAGAATTGGAGGCATATATTTTATTTTATGAACAGAACTATATTTTCGATTAGTAAACCTTCATTCGATTTTTATCTTCTATCTTTTTTATATTATCAGCAAGTTTGGTTAGGTTTGACAGTTTAATTTTATTATAGAAAGCTATCATTTCGTCCGTATCACAATAAGCCTCTGACAGGATCTGTGTCAAATGACAGCTACAATCGCGTCGATAGTATAGATGGTGTCGTGATTCGATAGAAAAACGAACGATAGTCACGAAATCGCACGCATTTTTAGACGAAAAAGTGGTCACCATGAAAAGAGTGGAGGCTCTTGAAACAGTTCAAATACTGAGACGAAGAACAATTCTAGTGTTTGTATTGGTGCATTAAGTAACATCTTTGATTATTGATAGAACTGGATAATCCGATTCCCAAGCCGAGTAAATTCATAGATAAAACATACTCGCTAGTAGATCCTTATGGATCAGCTAAAGACAATTTTATTGCTAGTTCCGTCCGGTGCATTGTAGGGTTGTGTTTTGTTTACAATCTGTTTCTTGTTATTTAAGTCATTTAAAATCTCGTTTAACCAAATAAAACTATCTAATCATAAACAATTCGTCCCCTAGTTATAAAACCAAACAGTAAAGCACAAATAATAAAATTAACCGAAAAATGATAGGGAAAACCCTTTTTGTTTCCTGAAAATTTTTTGTAAAGTTGACGGTTTTCGTGAAATTAGGCATCAACTATTTGAAAGGGCTGTCATTTTGAAACTGTTGATGATTTTTTAAGAATAATTTTGAAAGAAAATAGGTCATAATAAGATAAACATTTTGCAAAATCTAAACGCTGTATCTCAAACAGTTTAGGAGTTATTTATTATTTTTTTTACACATAATAATTACAGACAGACGGAAAGCTAGGCACCACAGACCCATGTTCCTATGGTAGAATGTGTTTGTCTTTACCTAAGCAATAACGCTATATACTTGTGTCCAGAGAGTCGCGGGACACCCTGTATATGTATTTTAAGCATCAATTCTCAAGTTTTATTAGAAACTTAGTATGACTTGATATGAACACCATTAGTGGCCTGGCATAAATCTAAGCGAAATTTGACCTCTTCCCAGGTTTTGGTCAGTACTTCAGGGGATTTTGCACCGACACATGCGAATATTCTCTGTTGGAGGTGATTCAGATACCGAATATGCACCGAGTAAACATCATTCTTTACTGCCCCAAAAGGGAAAAGTCCAGAGAATTCATATCTGGACTCCTAGGAGGCCATTGGATGGGCCCTTCCCTGCCAATCCACCGATCAAGCGGTTATCGCCAACGCAAACTCTAGTGTGGTGGCACTCGATCCTGTTGAAAATAGACAGGGCCATCCTCCATCTCAATGTCATCCAACTGTGGGAAAACGAACTCCTCTAACATATCACAATAAATTAATTTCCCCGTTTATAGAATTTTTAACAATAATTAAAGGGCCTGGAACCGTATCGTGCATGAGGCCACACCAAACATTCAGCTCATAATAACAGCTGACTTGTGTTCAACAATTAACACCCATAACCAAAATGAAGCCTGTGCAAACATTAACAAGGGACGTCAACCGTTTGGATTCATTTGAAATAAAATATTATCAAAAACTAAAAAAAAAATATGTAAAAAACCCCCAAACGATGGATGTAAATTCCCTAGTGTATATCATATTGAGTTATACAATGTTTCTAATAAAACTTGAAAAAGTTAGCTTCAAATATAAATAAAAAACACTAAACATTGTCTTTTATTTGGCATCGATATTGACCTTTCAAATGTTTCAGTTCTTTATTGGACACCCTGTGAGTTGACCATTTTACCGGGTCTACGTTTGACTTCGTAAAGTATTAACAGAACTAATGATTGCCTTACCAGGTTGGGTGGCATTTCATGGTTACTCCGAAGAACAACATTGGACACAATAACCTGTCAGGGCAGAGCCCTAGGAGAGTATTAAAATAAAATATGACTATCTCCATTAAGCCTGTGGTTATATTGGCTCACACCAATTTATGTAGTATTTGACAGTTAGTTATCATTGTGTATCACAGCATTTCGTTGCTGCTTTGATCAAATTAGCTGTTATCAGCAAGTCCAAACAAAAAGTTAATAGTGCTGCACCCTGTTTGTCAATCTTGTAACTTTATAATGCTATTTAACATTGCTGGAAGCCAGAATGTTTGCCAATGAATCAATTCAAAATTTTTTAGATTGATTCCACTCCAACAAACAGGGCAATAAATGAATGCTCTCATCATTTGCTAGACTGGATGCTGAAAGTAAATCTTAGGTCTAAATCAGAAATAAGAGTGCAAAAGAAAGGATACGTGTGATACATCATACTCCACATTAACTGTGTTGACAAAAAAGGGTTCACTGAACGTAAGGAACAACACACAATTGTTTTTTCTCATTCCTTTAGTTAGTTGTTTATTAGTATGCTAGAATGAACAACACGAATCTCCTTCATTGTATACAAAAACAATGTATCAAAAAATTTGACTTTTTTATCAACAATTATTTTCAATAGACATGCAGGATACCAGTCTCCATCGCAGTTCACTTTGATTAGTAATCATCCATATCACCTGGTGTGACAGTCTCTGAGTCGGCAAGTGGACGTGGATAGGTGAGGAATTTACCGCACCAGCCGCCCGTAAAAAGCGATTTTAATTTCTCATAAGAGTCTGGACTATAAGAATTACTTCTGATATCTTTGGTGAATGCATGACATGCCCAATATCCTTTATCTAAGTACTGAGCACTTATTCTAGTGTAAGACCCTTTATGTATTTCCTCTCCTCTCATTCTAATGAGCCTGCGAACTTTGTCACCTTCTCCATTCAAATCACTAAGATTTATCATCCTTTTTTCGCGGAAAGACAAGTAATAGTGTCCTAGCTCAATGCTTTTGTGATATGTAATCAACCTTAGTTTATTTGAATCGGTATCATATTTGGGGCAGGATAGAGCCTCAATTTTAAATTTATCATTGTGTTTCGTCAATGTTATTCTTGTACATTTATTTGTTTCCTTTGGCGCTGACGAAATTTTGACTAGAAAATAAAAACATTAATTAGCAAATAAGTATCAATTGCAAAGTGATGAAAAACTATTTTTCTTTTTGGAATGCGGACAAGGAATCATTGTTCTATTGTACAGGTGAAAGACCAAATTGTTGGGATGAGGGGAAATACAGCAGAGAACTCATGTTTAGGGAGGAACTAGTGAGATGTACTTAGAGACAGCAGAGTACCCATATGTGGGGGAGAACTGTTTGTTGGGTCGTAGAGTGATACAACAGAATCCTCGTCTGTAAGAAGAAGAACTGTGTGTTGGGATGTAGGGTGATACAACAGATTTTTTTGTGTAAAAAGAAGAACTTTGTGTTGGGATGTAGGGTGATACAACATATTTGTTTGTGTAAAAAGAGGAACTGTGTGTTGGGATGTAAGGTGATACAACAGATTTTTCTTGTGTAAAAAGAAGAACTGTGTGTTGGGATGTAGGGTGATACAACAGATTTTTTTGTATAAAAAGAAGTACTGTGTGTTGGGATGTAGGGTGATACAACAGATTTTTCTTGTGTAAAAAGAAGAACTGTGTGTTAGGATGTAGGGTGATACAACAGAGCAGAGTAATCTTGTGTAAGAGGAAGATCTGTTTATTGAGTTATAGGAGCAAAGGGTGATACAACAGAGTTCTCGTGATGAAGAACTGAGTCTTGGGATGTAGGCTTGTACAACAGAATCCTCGTCTGTAAGAAGAATAACCGTTTGGTGGGTTGTAGGGTGATATAACATAGTACTCTTGTGTAAAAAGAAGAACCATTTGTTGGGATATAGGCTAATAGAACAGAGCTTTTTGTGTAAGAAGAACTGTTTTTTGGGATGTATCGGAACGGCGCAACTTGCAGCTCTGTAGCTGATGTAGGCGTAATTGTGTTGTTAATTTTAATGTACTATAGAATCTCCCACCTCGTGCGAGATAAGGTCAGTGATACGTTTTTAAATACAAGAAACGTATCCGATTCCAACATCCATCGCCAGATGGCTATGACCGTAATGCAATGAGTGAGGGTAAAGTGTTGAAATGGGTTATTGAGAGTAGAAATGGCATTGAAATCATTTTCACTTTGTGGTCTTCTTTGAGAAGCCTAAGTAACCACAAAAATCAAAATTACTTTTAAAATTAACATTTTACAGCCATTTGTAAACTTTCTAGCCTATTTCTGCAATTTAACCTTATTCAAAGCATTAAGGCCATTGCATTAAAGCTCTAAAAGAAAATGTGTTTAAACTCATACACATTTGCTATGTTGTTATGTTGACATCTTAAAAAAATGTGTTAACAAGCTAAATATACTTTTATTATAATTCGTAGACTAACACAAAGAAAATTATTATTTACTCCTAATTATTTAATTTATTATTTATCCGTAATTTTCTAAATAATTAAGTTACCATGTAGAGCGTAGACCCCAAGTGTCAAAACTTTTTCCGACAGGAGAGCGAGTATGGTCCCGTCGCTGGGTCGCCGGAATTCTACCCCCGGATATTTACCCCCATGAAAAAACGCCTACGTCATTTTGACGTCACGAGGGGCGGGGCCTATACACGGTCGAGAAACAGCCCGCGACTCGAAATCTACCCCCGGACATCTACCCCCGGACATCTACCCCCAGACATCTACCCCCGGACATCTACCCCCAGACATCTACCCCCGGACATCTACTCCCATGGTCAGCTACGCTACGTATCGGCCAAGATGCATTGTTGTTATTGATTTCATTAATTGGTTTATGTAAGTCAACGGCTCTTCGGTTATTCATTAGCTTATTATGCAAATTATTTTTTTTTCTTGTAAAACGAAAACTCAAAAAATACTTAATTCTTCTTGGGCTATAATATACCCCAAGTCGTTGCCAACACAACAGTCAACGCAACAGGTGTGTCACCAAAATGATGATATCATCAAAAATATTTTAAAGTAAATAATAAGAAAGCATGTTCATAATAGCATATTTAGATAATTTATTTTTGTAAAAAATACAACCAACTTCAAACGCTTTAAAAAGAATGAAATAATTTCAATAAAGTAAACTTTTGTATTAGGCAAGCTCACGTATTTTAAGACGGCGCGGCTCAAACTGCAAATATGATTGAAATTATATATTGTGTGTGTATTTTGAAAATCAATAAATAATAAATATCCGGGGTAAATATCCGGGGGTAGAAATCCGCTACCCCGCTTAGATAGGGGATGTCTATCAGCCTCGTTTAATGAAATTGGTCGATTCCGCAATCGTAATAAATTCTCGTGATGTCAATTCAAAAATGATATACCCTTAACACAAATTACGGTCAACGCGTTGGAAAACCAAGAAAATATGGAAAAATTAATTCATGAAAGGTGTCGTCGCATGTTACTGTACAACCAATATGCCACGTAAAGCTAGAATAAAAAATGCATAGTTGGTATCGGAAGCTGAAAAGATGAGGTCTTTTTATCAATCCATTCAAAAAGGATGCCCTGTCAGATTCAATACCTTGTACATTACCTGTATATTTACTTCCCGCCTCGTAATCCTTTTTCAACTCATCACACTTGTCCAATTCCATGTAATTCAGATCATAGCCAGAATACGTGTCACACCACCATTCCCTTGAATAATGGAACTTGATGTAGAATAAAGGTAGATTGTACAACTTGCTTTCTTCCAATCCGAAATAGTCGCATATATTTTTTTCTACTGTTTCACGCGCGTTATCTTTCTCTCGGCGGCTTAAGACGACATTTTGAACCTCGTAGGCTGCTACGAAGTTGAAATCGCGGAACATGAGTTCATTCACAATGCCGTGTAGCCAGTAGTTCCCTTTTGTATGAATTTCTATACGCACCCCCATGTTGTAACTCCCAAGAGGATGAGTGACGAGCCTGGCTTTTAATTGGAAAGGCTTGAGCCTATCTCCACACACCTGGAATGGATCGTTGATGTCTGCGAGTCTTGTTCGACTGAGTGTTTTTGTCCCCTTGACAACTGCAATGAAATTGAAATAAATGTTCGTCTGCAGGATCAGCCTGTTTTAAAATGTAGTTAGGCCTATACTAAAATTACACTGTCGGTATTATAAATGAATATACACGTTTTAACTGTGACATGTAAAACTCAGTTCAATAATGTACGTTTGGGTTTGCAAATAAAGAAGATTTTTTAAATCATTGCTTCGTTGGGTTGAAATAGATTTAATAATTGAATAACATATTTTGTGATAAATAGACAGAAATGAAAATGTATAATCTTTCAAATTCCATTCTTTTTAGAATCGTGTTACATAGAAGAGCTATCTGGGTTTATTAAATGTAAAAAATCAGGTCATATAGTTTATTTTTTGCTAAGTTGTATAAAGATGGAACTAAATTTACAGAGATCTAGATGTTCCCGCTCTTCGCAACAGGGTGAGAAAACAGAAATGAATAGTGATGTTTTTAATTTAATCAATTAAACACTTGTTTCTTATTCTGTCTTAATTTAATTTTATATTCATTAATTTTAGAGATAATTCCGCATTTAAAATGCTCTCCCCTTTAAAATCTGTTTCATATCAACCATATGGATAATAGAGCGTATTCCAATGGATGGCGGGTATTCCAAATGGGTGCTTTTTCACATAAATCAAATTTTGGAATACCCGCCATTTAGGCTAGCGGAGCACATGAAAAGAGCCCGATATGTTAATCCCCAAAAAGGTTCACAAATCTTAAGCATGGAAAGAGCCCGGGTCTCCACAGGTACCTGAGGAAGAGGACGCTGACTCGTGTTCTGAAATAGTGTTGTGTTTGGTTGGGTTAGGTTAGGTTAAGTTAGGTTAGGTTAGGTAAACAGACTATTTCTTTTAGTAATGTAAATATCTTTTAATAATCTATATTTTAATAATGTATCTTTTAACAGTATATCTTTTAATATTGTAAATAAATTCATGTATTTCAACTGTGTTAATGGTTCTTCCTCCTTTGAGCAAGCTTCAAGAAACCTAAAAGGCTACGTATACATAGTTTTACTATAGTTAAACCTTGCTTAACAAAATCTATGCTATGTGTCACACATTTTAAAGTAGAGCTTTATAGGTTTTTAATTAAACAATCGAAACCTTAGTTTTGCATTTAAAATACTAATTTTAGTCAAATTGATGTCATCACCCAAATGCAGATATGTAAACAGACTCTATATTCTAATGTCTGGTATTTCATGAAAGAGCAAACTAACAAGATGAGCCTTTTTACTTCCCGTAGCAAAAGTATAATAAGCTCCAAATAAATTTAAGATTTTACAAAATCACACTTACTGTTCCATTTGTTTTCTCCTTGAACAGAGCATTGTCCGACGATCTGAAAATGTCCAATATTTCAATTTAATATTTAATGTAACGAACTATCAAGAATGTTGTTGTGCCAGTTTTGTTTTTGATTATATATTTACTATCTCAACGTCCATGGCTTGAACAGAACCAAGTTAAAACACACGAAGACTGCTCCTCCAAATAGTTGACATTCGTACAATGCGAAACCAAAGTTAAAAATCTTAAAGATTGTCTAAGCGGCTGTTAATTCTACCCAATCCAACAAATAGACATGATAAACACAAATCTGTACAAACTGAAGGACATTGGAAGGTTAGGGGTTCTAAAATGCAACACTTTAGTGAAATCATTATGAAAACTATTAATTTCACTTTCATATTTTTTATCTGAAATACATGTTGTAGCTAGTGGGGAAGTTAGATAAATAGATATGAATCAGTGAGTGAGTGAGTGAGCCAAGTCAGTAGGGCTTTGACTTTTACATATTTAGATTCAAACGGATGGTGTATCTGTCCCGGGGTCCATGTATTTTACCTACGGTAATAACCTATTCCCTATTTGGAAAATTCGCTAAAACCACGATAAAATGCTAATATTCAATTACAAAATTCAAAACATGTAAATTGTTCTTACAAAATGATCAAACTATATACTAGATATAATATCATCCACTTACCAAAATCAGAATAGTCGCAATACAAATCTTCAGTCCGCTGCTCAGATTCATTCCCATGTACTTGTATCTCTACTGCCAAATGTTCAGTTACAAACTGTCGTACTTGTATTACGAAACCCATCAGTCATCATTAAGCAGATGTGTAATTTCGGCCGAGTTAAGAGTTCGCTTGCAACCGTAGTTATAGACTAAAACTTAATATTGGAAATCGAATTTAATATATTCAAAATATTTTCAAATGTTGAGTATTATTTACCAAGGCAAAAAGATAGAATAATGCTGAAAATATCCTAAAAAGGATGCAACCCTCATTTCAAAGAACTGTGCAATTTTCTTAATTGTGTTATGAATTTGATATAATATCTATAACTCCTTTAATCAATAAATACCTCCGCCACAGCAAACCTGCAGACTAATTGAATTTCCATTTACAGTAGAACTCTGATTATCCGAATCAATAGGGACCAGACCCCATTCGGATAATCAAAAATTCGTATAATCGGAGTTTTACCGGAATTCCAGGAATTTTAAAGAAAAATCCTCATTTTCGGTACTAAGTGAACTTTTAATTAATAATAATTTAAATCAGAACATGTTTACAGTTTACAATGTTCATAGTACAAGTGTTCTATAGGCTACATGTTATTAAGTCAATAGTGTTCCATCAAAGTCCAAAATTGGCTAAATGTGTTTAATAACAATTCTTTGATATTTTGCAAAACTTATTACTGTAGCTTTACGTTTTTAAAATTGTTGAAATAAGCGATTCGGATAATTGGAGATTCGGTTAATCGGAGTTCGGATAATTGGAGTTCTACTGTACCTGGCTGGATTTCTACTAAAATATTCCATTGTTGATGTTAGCCTCCGGATTACGTTGAATAAAAATTGGTGTAAATACCTGCTTCTTGTAATCCAAAATGTTGTTGCTGTGATGCAACTAGTCTAGACGCTACATATATCCGGTCGTGACGCATCATCCTCACCGGTGTTGCCATTTTTAGCTTTTGCTCGTTAAATTGTACTTTTTCTTTTCAATGTTCGTGTCTGTGTTCGTGTTCGTAACCGTGACCATGTTCGTGTAATGTGTGTATTGACGACCTTCTGATGAAGTGATTTGACATCCCCTGGACGCCCGAAGATCACTTCGTGACAGAGGTTGTTGAAACTAGTTGCGTCATAGCAGCAACATTTTGGTTACAAGAAGCAGGTATTTACACCAATTTTTAAAATATTCCGTTAAAATTTACGGATTTGTATTATATCTAAATAACATTAATTTTAATGAGTACTTGGGTTTGCTGCTACAGTGAGTTATTATTGATACGTTGATAGCACAGTATTAAATAAACGAAATTGCCGAATTTGATTAAAATATATACACAAAATAAATATATAGGGTTAAATATAAATACAAGCAAACTACAACAGTTTTTTATACTACATAAGAATAACATGGTAATTATAAATTTAGTTTTAGCGAATTTCCTATATATCGGGAATAAGCTATTACCGTAGTACTCCTGGTAAAACCTGGACCCGGGACCGATTTACTTTTTCGTTTTGAGGTCCCCAGAGGCCAAAAACACCCTCCGTTCAAATTCATATGTATTTATATATGTGTGTGTGTCCGTTAGCGCGATAACTCGAGCAAAACTGATCCGATTTTGATGTACTAACGTGTAAACCTACGTTTATTCGAACGAGTTCGCGAACCACCATGATCGGACCGTGGGAACGGGGTTTAATGGGGGTTTAATCGGGTAAATATTTAGTTTCTCATTTTTTCCACGTTAAACAACCCAGTAGTTCTTTACATCGTTGGTAGAAACCAGAAAGTGCTGTGAGCGCATTCTGTCGGCCGCTCACTCAACCACTTTTAACAATAACAAGTGTTGCAGTTATCGTAAAATGTTTTGTTCGTCGTAAAATATTTACGACACAACGTTATCGTACTTCCCGACTGTCGTAATGTTATGGTACGTTGGTCGATATTTTTATATATCTTTTTTTAACCAGGCACAGAGAGTCCAGTGTCATAATGAGGGAAGGATCTTGAAGGGAGGCCATTTTTACGTACAAAACACCGTGTACTATCGGTTCAATATCGTAATACTAAGTATCGATATTATTTCGGATCAAATGGGTTCGATTCAATCGATTGATGGTTGAATGAATGTAATGAACACCATTACCGCAACAATACGATGTGTTTCCATCTGTGTTCGTGGTGTAGTGGATAGAATACTAGCATTGACTATTGGAGACTGACTATTGGATACTGTTGTATCGATAGTCAAAGGTACTAGTCTGATGACCGAGAGGTAACCAGATTGAATCCCACCGGTGACACTAGCTTTTTGTCAAAGAGTTTCCTTAGAATGCGATTACTTCTTAACTGTAGTACCTCAGGAAAAGTCTCGTGTGTATAACGAGCAACAGTTATTGTCGCTCTCAAAATGTATGTCACATTTCATACGCATCTTAACTATACAATCAATACAGTGCCACAATTTTGGTTAACTGTAGGATTAAATGTTATCACATAAATTGCACGGCTTACGAATGTAGCTGTATTAGTTATTCTGATCGCGTTTTCAAACACCTGATAACTGCAATGTACCAACACTATCTCCAGTGTCCACTTCGTGTGTGGAATTCGGCGTGCTACATCCGATAAGGTAGAAAACGCAAAAGTGAAAACCGGGTAAAGTTGGTAATATATCGGATGGCGAGGAGGGAGGGACAAAGAGGAGGTCAGAGGTCAGATGACCAGAGGAGGCAAAGCCGCGCCTTGAGCCAGGGTCTAGGCCAAGGGCACGGGCAACTCTGCGGGTATGAGTCAACCGTTTCAGGAACTAAAAACGGATATTTAATATTTGCAAAGTTTTTTTGCAAAATAGTAGTTACATTTATATAATTTACTAGCTGGCCTGACAGACGCCATTCTGTCCTAATGTTGTTTTATATCACATGCTCGTTCATTTTCAAGATGAGCTCGTTCGCAACGCTCAATCACGTCCTGGTTGAAGTCGTTTACTACGCTTACTCACCTTTAGGTTGGAGCTCGTTCGCTCAGCTCACTCACCTTTTGGTTGCAAATTAGCTGTTGTCATAAATTTAAAAAAATAATAGTGCTGCACGCTGTTGGTAAGCCTAATAACTTTTTTTAATGCTATTGAACATCATAGAATCAAATTGTTTAGTTGAAACAGCTGTTAAGATTCTTTAATTCCATTTAAATATAAGTACACATAAGGTTAACATGGGAAACTTCAGAGCCACTGGGGTGGAGCCTTTTGACGGATCTGCACCAAACTTCACACAAACCATCCTTGAGTAATGCTTAATAATACCTGAAAGTTTCATTACAATATGTCAAGCGGTTTCGGAGTCCATTGCGTTCATCTATCCCAAAATGATAAAAAAAAACCGTTACAGATTCTAAAATCAGTGCAGGTTATTTTGTAATTGATTATTGTGTGTGTATCTAATCCTACTAATATTATAAATGAGAAAGTTTGGATGTATGGATGTATGTATGGATGTATGTTTGTGACAAGTGAACGCATTAACCACTGGACGGATTTTTCTGAAATTTGGCATGATGATAGATCACATTTCCGATTAACATATAGGCATATTCTTATCTCAAAAATCCTTTTGGGCTCCGCCCCAGTGGCTCTATAGTTCCCCATGTTAACCTTATGAGTATCTATATAAATAAAATTAGAGTTTTGTCTGTACATTGCTTAGAATAATGAACTTTTTGGTTATTTTTACATTTCATAGGTCAGAGAAACCGAATCAAACCTTATCTCAATTTCTGTCTGTCTGTCTGTCTGTCTGTCTGTCTGTCTATCTGTCATTCTCTTGGTAACGCTAAAATACGCACTTTATTACAACTACTCCTCAATAACTATAGCACTGTCCCGCCTGAAACTTATTTTCCAAATACTATACATATATGAGATGGTTTTAGACGTATTTCATCGAATATGAGACAGTTAGATATTTAACAGTAAACCCTTGAAAATCAAGTTTTTGTCGATTTTTGACGTGGAATTTCTGGAAGCCCATGTTAACCTTATGAGAAATGAAATTATTGAATCTTAACAGCTGTTTCAATTAAACAAGTTGGTTCTGTTCTGTGATGTTCAATAGCATTAAAGTTACAAGGATTACCAACAGGGTGCAGCACTAGCACTATTATTTCTTTTACATTTATGACAACAGCTAATTTGCAACCTGGAGGCGAGTGAGCGTAGCGAACGAGCTAACCTGAAGGCAAGTGAGCGTAGCGAACGAGCTAACCTGAAGGAAAGTGAGCGCAGCGAACGAGCTCCAACATACAGGTGAGTGAGCGTAGCGAACGAACTTCAACCAGGACGTGATTGAGCCATGCAAACGAGATCAGATAGTAAAAATAAAAGTAAGCCTACCGTTATAGGATCGACCGGCAGACACAGAGGTAATTTAACCTTTTATTGATTGTCATACCGATCCGGAACAACAAAAAACAACATAAAATGAAGCTATGTATAATAGTTTGGCCAGCATATCTTAAAATATGCAAACCAACTGCTGTTCGTTATATAAGAAGGTTTCAACTGAATATTATAAGATCCCCGTGCGTAGAACGGGTACACAGCTAGTTCATATTAAAAGGGAATTAAATAATTTAGTCAGCTGTTTCAACTAAAAAGTTGATTCTACGATATGCAAAAGCATTAAAAACTTACAAGGATTACCAACAGGGTGCAGCACTATTATTTTATTTTTATCTATGACAACAGCTAATTTGCAACCAAAAGGTAAGTGAGCGTAGCGAACGAACTTCATCCTGGAGGCGAGTTAGCGTAGCGAACGAGCTAACCTGAAGGCAAGTGAGCGCAGCGAACGAGCTCCAACCTAAAGGTGAGTGAGCGTAGCGAACGAACTTCAACCAGGACGTGATTGAGCCATGCGAACGAGCTCACTTATGAAGTAAAACGGGGCAAAGCCCGCGGGTACAGCTGAGTGAGCGTAGCGAACAAACTTCAACCTGGAGGCGAGTTAGCGTAGCGAATGAGCTAACCTGAAGGCAAGTGAGCGCAGCGAACGAGCTCCATTCTAAAGGTGAGTGAGCGTAGCGAACGAACTCCAACCAGGACGTGATTGAGCCATGCGAACGAGCTCACTTATGAAGTAAAACGGGGCAAAGCCCGCGGGTGCAGCTAGTTGTAATATATATACAAACTTGTAATATATATACCTCTTTTATAAATATAGATACAAGTAAACCACACATGAGAGGCAAGTTTAAATTCCCTTCATGAAAGTGAGAAGTAAAACTCATCGGGCACATGAGAAGAAAACCTATTTCTGCAATTGCTAATGTAAGCAGGTGTAGTTGACCCTCACAAAATGATTAATATATAGAACTTGTATAAAAAAATGTTGTGCTACGAAGTCAATAGCTTTTTAATGGTTCGAAACCACACCAGCTGTACCTGATAGTTGGGCTTTAAATAAAAATATCCTGGATAGTGAAACAGCTGATCTTAGTCACAAACAAAGCTATTCAGATCATCTCACACCGTTCTACTGTCAATACCCATATTTGGGTTAAAATACGCATTTAGGTGGCGTCCCCTAATATAATGAAATATGATCCGAAGGAAAGCTATTGCAATGGGTTAGCTTAAGGATTATGGGATAGTACACCTGCGTTTTAGCGAATCTCTCATAGGGAATAAGCTATTACCGTAGGTCTCGTGGTAAGACCTAGACCCCGATTAATATGGATTGGATGTGGATATCCAAAATAATTTAAATGAGCAAGTTGAAGTAAGTAAAAAAACAAATACAATTACATCCTTATCACATTTTTTTAGGTTAAGAGGTCTCTCGCGGAAATAATTGTGGAGAGAATTTCCTCACGACACGTTCAGCTCGAGCTGAGGTTAATGTTGTAAAGGTCCGCTGAAGTTAACTCAATATTTTATTTCCAAAAAACCTGTTCAGCAGTTTTAATTCTTCTGGGAATGTTGCCCGGATGTAACTCTGAATTTCAATTAACAATTCAGATGCTGTTTTTATTGTGAATACTAATCTTACACGGTAAGTATTAGGGCCTACCAATCAAAATTTGGTAGTCATAAGTTTTTTTTAAATTTTTATAAAAAAAATTGCTTTTCTAATTTTAAAGATTTTGTCTTAATTCATCCTAGTATTGTACTACAATTTGTTCCTGTGTATCGATTTTACATTCTCGTTCGAAATGGGTTTGTCCTTTTAAATATTATATACCTAGATGTTACATTTTAACATATTGTTGATGGGGGGGTCTCAAACACAAAAGAGCACTCTTCAATTAAAAAACAGACCTTTACTATTGACAACTGAAGCAGGTCCAGCAAGTGACGGCGTAACTTATAGCCAGACATTTGGGATGGAGGCTCAGCGTTCAAAACCAGACATCCAGGACAAAACGCCCGTGCTTTGACCAACAGATCGCCCATAAATAGGCCTATAATAGACTATATCAGTGCAGTCAGCCACACACTTTCACCCATTAGCTTGTCAACAACCAATTATGCGTCAGCGTTAGGAGTAACTATGGTATTTTATGGGGAAAATCACAAAGCTTGGAACCGTAATATTTACAGCTTTGTGCTATTTTATTTGGAGTTAAAATCACCATAACATGCGAAATTTTATCTCATTACTTTAGGAATCTTTTGTGAAATACCAATTTTTCGTTATTTTATCGTAGAATCACCGTTACAGATAAAAATTTAAAAAATGAAAAAACCCTGGAGATACCATAAATTAGTACCCAAACACCAAATTTTATCAAAATCGGACCAAGTGTAGTATGTAGTTCTGCACATACTCACACACATACATCACTTCTAAACCCACGTTTTTGGGTTCACAGGACCCAAAACGAACAATTCCCCCCAAAACTCAAACACGGCAATTTTGCCGAAATCAATACTTTCTCCATAGGGAGGAGAAATAAAAAAATAAGCCACTTGATATTACAAACATTACCATTGCATGGATACTGAAGTCCCATAGGTCCATAGACAACATTTCCCTGTTCGTAATTATTGTCCGATAAATGTTACAACATACAATTAGTGAGCGTTGAACATACAAAATTACCTAGACTTTCGCATTCTCTTGTACTTCCGTGATGTCCCCATAGAGCCCGAGTTGTTTGGAATGGCCTTCGCGCCTTAACTTAATAGATTCAGTAACAATTGCGTTTGGAGCGTAAAAGCATTCACCCATTACATCAGTATGGGAAAACTAATCATGTAGCTGATATAGAGAAAGCCGCCACGGATGTCTTAGATGACATTTAAACATGCTGAAATAATCTGAGAATGAAAGTGTGATTCTCGAGAAAGTCTCCTTATATTGCCGTATTGTTGTATACCGTCGTAGTCGTTGTTAGATTTTAGATTGTTCTTCCTGGATATGAAATACAAGGGAACCTCTATAAAGTACCCCTGCCACAGCAAACCTGCGGACTAAGTGAATTTCCATTTGCTTAAATGAATATTTACATAAATATTGCCTTACTTAAGTAAAATACATTCCCTTTTAAACACATTTGATTAAAGAGTCCCTATGGTGGTGTTAGAGGTTACAGGGAAGGTAATAAAGTGTGTTTATACTGAAATATTGATTGTTTAGGATGAAATGAATACATTTTGAAAAGTTTGATCAAAATATAACCATCGCTTTGCGTTAAATTGATTTATCACATAGGGATTTAAAATCTGCGGTCTATTGAGTTTTCTCCGTTAAAACATACTACAACGCATAAAGATACTTAAGTATTTGTATTTTCAGCTCTGCGAAAGGGTTTGAATGTATTGCACTTTATTTAGGGGGGGAGGGGGGTCCAAAATGAAAAATAGTTTTGATCCTAGAAAACATCACTTAAAACCCCGTTTCCACGGTCCGATCATGCTGATTCAAAAACGCGTTAAAATAATATTGTAGGTTTACACTTGTGTACCAAATTTTCTATCATTATCTGTTGATTTTTACTCGATTTATCATGCTAACAGACGTACATCTAATTTTATGAATCACAACATAAATGTTGTTTTGCCCTCTGGGGACGTCAAAAAGTAAATTGCTCCTGGGTCTAGGTCTCACTATGAGACCTATTGTAATAGCCGATTACTTATAAGGGAAAATCAATAAAACGACTTCCTTAACACTAGCATATTTTAAAACTCTTATAAGTGCTATGTTGTCTAGGTGTTGGACGGAGTCCCATGTCACTACCTGGTGTGTCGCATTATTGAATAGCTGTAAGCTATTGGTTAATAGCAGGGTTCGAACCCAGGACCTCGGGGATCGCAGCCACGAGCTCTATCCTACCTACTGGCTTCCCACAAAATGCTATTCAATAGAATTCTTTTTCTATATAAAGAGCTTGTGGTGACCTTTAAAACTTAAATTTCTCGTACATTTAGTTGTGTGTGTGGAACTGATCGAGCAAAGCAAAGGGTGAACCGGTACAGTTCCAAAATGAACTATAAAGACACCTTTTAGTGGGCCATAAATGATCTGTCAATCGACCACTTGATACTTTGGTCTAATTATTCGTTAGTCTAAATCAATAATCGACTGACTAGTTGAATAATCGTTGAAGTGAATAAGTTTCATGTCCTCACTCACCTATGTTTTATACAAAAAATTAAAAGTTTCTGCTCCATTGGCCAAAAGCATTGAGTAGCATTGAATGCGTGAGTATGAATGCCAAAAGTCAATAGGCATGTGTTCATCAGCACAGTTATTCGTACAACTGATCGTGATTCGTACAGCTTTGTTTAGGAAGTATATAGACTGGTTTCTCAGCACGCGCCACTACATTACGACGAGTTGCAGTGGCCTTTGCCACTCGCAAATCATCCGATCAACCAGATGATATACAATTAGTGACCTTGCATAATTGACTAGACAGTATTAATTGCGTTTCAATGAGGCCGTGTATCACAATTTACTACTTTACGGGAGCGAACCTATGATTTACTGATTACCTGGTGAGTGGGAAATCAATATTACTGTTTGTATAGTTGTTCTATTTGGAAGAAATGTATTGTGTACACGTATGTTAATACGGTTCCTGTCGTAAGTTATACCTATAGAATTAACGTTACTGTGACACTGACTACACAGAAAGTAGAAGAACTCGTGTACTCTCAAACATTGATACTAGAATAAAAATCAAATCGCTTAAACAACAAAAACGCTCGAGTACAAAATGTATGTAAATATTCATTGTTTAATCGATTGTTGTGTAAACCCTACTCTTGCATTTGAGATAAGAAACTTTGCAGTTTAGAGAAGTTAATCAAATGAGCGTCTGTTCACATGAATTTTGACTCATTCCATTTATTTGATTACCGTTGCTAATTGTGATTTTTTTTCTTTCCATTACTTTAGCTCATTTTAAACCTAAATTGTCATAAGTCTGCATGGAAAAAAATGTGTACGGTTCCAAAATGGAAAAATCAAAATAAATTGGATTTGGGATTGGTGTTTAGGGTTTTATAAGGGGTTTTAGTTTATTGCATTTAATCGGAATGATCATGACATTGGTAAACGCCCCTTGGAAAAATAACTACTTATTACAAAGCAACACATTACTATCCGTAAAAAACGGAATACTTATGTAATTTACTCCTTTTTTTCTGACGATATAGATTAATTTCTCAATACGATGCACCAGTCACGAGCGTTTACAAACGCAACACATTTCACTGTTTTCCTCAGTTATGTTGTCACAAGCAAGACAAACGAGGCTTAACCAGGGTGACACTTTGGGTCCATTGTTGTTACCCAACTAAACACCTGGTGACGTCACACATTCCTAGGACACATGTGAGGATCATATTTGATACAGTTTTTATGCGCTTCGTTTCGCGGGCTTTCTCTCAACCGTTGACAGCTTCCGAGTCTGGGGACGGAAATTACGCATTAGGAACTGAAAGGACGTTGGGCGCCGTTTTACTTTCACATATAAACTGTTACTGCCGGTGTTAATTAGGTACTATACTCTATGGCTATTATGTGGTTGATGGCTATATTTGCAGCCAGGGTTATGGTCATAGCTGCTCTTGTAGTCTTCTGACGTTTTTGTTCTATTAATACTACAGCGTACATTGGTAGGGGTAAGTCATCAAGGTGATAACAAAAAACAAATTATGTTATTGTCAGGAGGGTATTGTAGACAGTTTATGAGCAAGAGTAATATTTTACCCTAGACCTAGAAAAGTATAATTTTTCCTCAACCTGATATGCCAAGAGAACATATACCTTACTTTTGTCAATTTTAAATTATTGGATGACTTTTTGAGGAGGAATAACTCTTACACCTATGCGTTGATTTTTCACTCAACCCAAAAGGACTTTTTAATCCTCCGTCATTTATTGGTTTTAACATTTTCTGGTACTATAAAAACTAGAATCCTATCGAGAAGCGTTGATTAGAGACATAATTATTTATCAATATATTTTTATCACTTTTCTTATCATAACAATGCCTCACAATTCATTCTTCGCCGCTATAGCTTCATCATGACAGAACATTCCATTTAAATCCCAAGTAGGTTGCAGATCAAAATAACGTGTACGTAAACCTTGGAGAATTTGCCTAATCATCAGGAGTTCTAACTGTTTGAAGACAACAAACAGTTGTAACCATAGGGTTTTCGACGTTAGGTTACGGTGGGTTTGAAGCTGAATTCAAGGCACTGCCCAGCTTTAAGAAACTATTTATGCAACTACTATTTTACCACAGTATTAATGCAGCCAGCCCCCGAGGAAGAGCCATTGTAAAGGAGGAGCATAAGAAACTGACGACAGCATGATTCGTGATAGTAAAGCCACCTTAGCCTTGTTGGTTCATTGTGCTCTCTTTCCACACCAAATAATCAACAGTTCGCAAGGTATTTGCTTTTTTCTAGGTTCTTTAGCTACTCGAGTGACTTTCTGGAGTCGAGGAACGGATCACTTACAATCACGTCAACAACTGTAGGAGATGGTGGTGTTTTTTTTAAAGACATGACAAAAATAAATTCGATTGCTAACTTTCTTTATCAACACCTGGACATTGTAGCTCAGTCCTGGGACGATGCAGAAAAGAGAACACTCTTGCTACATAACACGGCTGAAGAACCTGGCTAGAAAATGAGATATTGTCTCTCCAGGCGGAAGCAATTCGCCAGTTTATAGCCAGACTGATGGAGCTGTTAGCTCGAGCCTCGCGTCCATTAAGTGCTGTAACTCTTGTTGGTTTTTGTAACATAACAATGGAAATTGGCTTAGTCATTTGGGCGAGGAAACCACGATATGAAATTTACTGGCTATCCTTTTACATTAAAACATTCTGCTGCATTTGACTTTCGTAATATGGTTGGAGATTTGTTATAATTGATTTGTTGAGTGATTCTCATTTGTGAATTTTGGGCAGGATGCGTATTTTAAGCTTAGTATGAGTGGACGGTGAGTGTAGAATGGAGTGAGGTGATCTGTGTAACTTTTTACTGATTAAGATCCGCTGTTTCTTCAGCCAAGAACATTAAGAATAGCTGGACATAGTTTCTTAACATTAGGGTGCTGTGTATTCGCAGAATATCATATTGATATAGATTAACAAAGACTAAAGTCTGAAGCTGTTTTTAGACGTCTTAAGAATTGTTTTTGTTATTCAGTGTAAAGTAGACTAAGGTAATTTTGCATTTCAAATAACCTGTTGAATTTGTGCAAGGAACCTGTGGCAGATTTAAGTTTGAATAAAAAAGTTCGTAACACATACTCAAACATCTCATGGATAATGGAAAATTATTAAATTGCAATAGTTTAGTTTGAATTCCACTATGTTGCAGATATATGAGGCTGTCATACGAATTGTATAGTTAAAAAAACATACTTCATGATTTATTGTAGTTAGGGAAGACCAGTATGGTTATTTTATCTCAAAGATTGGAAAATATCTTCTCCGCTTGATTCGTAAGAGTGTAACACATGAACAGGAATTTCTATTAATTGAACAAATGGTTGCCATCAGTGTTTTAGTGTGGCCTTGCATCAGTCCAAAGTCTCCTACAATAAATAAGTAGATGTGTGATTAACGCACACGACAATGTGGTACAAATTGACGTCACCAGTTTTGTTTATACATGTGGTGTTGTTCCTAGGTGTGTAAATTGCCCCAGATTGTAATATTAATTGCAGAATCCCCCATACAATTTGGAAATTTACATGGTTAATAAATTAAAGTATTGAAATAATATTGTTTCAATGGGAATAAGTAAAATGGCATTTGTAACAATAATACGATGACGAAGGATGATTAGATGAATGGTGTAGGCTGCAGAACTGCTTAAATACTACAAAGTTAATTTTCAAGTCCAAAAGATCCCAGTGAAATAAACTTTACTGTGGAGGAGTCAAATGCCCTGCAGATTCTGTACTATACAACATCGATGCCAAACACGTCGAATAGTGGACTTAGTGACCATCATATGTGACAAGGTCGTCACCCGTACATCATAACCCTCTGGATAAATTATTGACCATTGAACTGACGACAGAGCTTGAATAAAATGGTCAGGACTAAGAAATCAGCTGACCACAGTCAGTAACAAACAGGCACAAGGCATTAAACTATTCTTAATCTTCCCACACATTTTAGGACAGAAACATTTTCCTTTTTCCGCTGAGAAACATTGAATTAAAAACGTACCATGCTCTGTAAGGGTTTAAACTAATTTTAGTGACAGATTCACAATTACGAATTTTCAACAGTTCTTAGAATTCTGGTTCTTAGACAGCCAACAATCATATTTTAGTGTTTTACATTATGCTTAATGTAGGGTGGGCCTTTTCTGACCCCTGAAAGAAGATACTGGTTTGTCCACAAGAAATTCCCTGTGAACGCTGACAATAGGGTTCAAATACTCCTTATTTGCGCAGAAATTTTCACAATCAAGATCAAGTATAGTGATAAACATCACCCACTTCTAGTGATTTATTGCAGAAACTTCATCTTTTCCTCCTTACTTTCCATCTCTCTTAATCTTTCCCATAACTGACGTGGCTCAGTGGCTCAGGATATTCCGATGGTCCAAATATGCACTTTATCGCCTTACAGTTGTGAAAGGAAGTTCTTCCTGAGTTTTTCCGCGGGAGCCGAGTGGGGACAGCTTTATATGGTCACTCCCGCCACGGCGCGACTAGTCGTGTTGAACAGCTGATCTAGCTGTCATGGCGCCCTGCACCTGTCTGCCGGTACGGTCTAGTGTTATCAGTGTTTGTTATCAGTGGGATATCTAGCTGTTGTCTGTGATAAGTATACTTTACTGATAAGATGGTGAAGGTGAAGTTGAAGAGTGCGTGGATTGTTTAGCGAATTTGGATTTGTTGTTTCTACGCCATTGGGGTTTTAAGGGAACGGTCCAACCCCTAGTCTTGTACCCAAGGTTGACCTTTTGTGCGATAGGAAATTTGGTAGCCCAACGACAAACGACATCTAAGTCAAAAAACTATTTAGTTCTAACCTTCCCAACGACCTTCACAAAGGTCAAAGGCCTTTGAAGGAGAGCAATATAACCTTTCCAGAATTTTATTTCATTTGCATAAGTAATATTACTTCAAGGTTTATGAATTTGGAAAGTGCTACAAATATTTCGTTGCTCTCAATCTTAAGAAGAAAAAGGGTGAAATTAAATCTTCATTTCTTAAACGAACGAGGAGTAAAGTTCGCGGGTTTTTTATTTTTAAGAATATTGAAACTATTCTTGTTTAAAAAGTAAAATGATTTTATCAATGTTATTTTCTATCATAACTATTTTTGTTCAGTTCCTAAAAGAGACATTTGTCTATTTTTTTTAAATAACGTTCTAATACTATCACTAGGTATCTAAACACGTCCTGCTGTTGTCTGCGATAAGAATACAGTACTTTGAAACAATTGATAAATGAATGGTTGCGCTTTGTGAATTTTAAATGTTCATTGATTCGCAAAGGTGTGTTTGCTTTAAGGTTTAGTGGTGATAAACGTACAATATTTACGGTATACGATACTCTCGTTCGTATTAAATTAACTTTATTGAATGCAATTTAAAAGACCTTTTGAGTGATGTATCAACTGTTCGTAAATCCAATTTAGTTTCAACAATGCTCAGCAACATAGCATTGTTCGGACCATTGTAATGCCGCTTACTCTAGTTTATAGGAGGGAAATATATGGCGCTATTTGGCCATGGCAAAAATGAAGGCAAAACCTGTTCATAAGACGAAATTAAAACATATTTCGGTGAAAAAATAATAAATGAACGATAAGATGTAATCTATCAACTCAATGTCAATTAACATATAGTATACAATACAATAACATACAACTAGCAGCCTGCGTCACTTCTTGACTTCAAAATGCGTGATATATTTGACGTGATATATCACTTATACTGTAGGTAGTTGATAAGGGAAAAAACAGTTATTTATTTCTCATCATATCCCTTTTATTTTAATTGCGTGCGCGATATCTTCCAGGCATCTTAGAACATAAAAATACTAATTAAACATACAATGAAAACACAAAATCTAACGAAAATAATTTTCTTCTTAAAATTTTATACAAATAACATTACAACATTTTACTTGAATTCACTCGAACATCTCCAACTACAGATAATAACCCCATTTTCGTATTCATGTAAACAAAATTGTATCATGGATATCTGTTTTGATTTAAACAAATGTGAACTTGAAAAGGTTGCGATGATCGAAAAAAAGAATTCATCACAAACTCCAAAATTTTAAAAGCCTGTAGGATGGAGGGCTTTCACGGTATATCATCCAAACTCGTAAAAAGCACATCTAGAGGATAAGAGCTTTAAACTGATACCAAATATGCCTATAAAATTAAATATTTAGAGTTCAATTTGCTGCACACAAAAATCCAACAAATTCTTTTATTTATTTATCTTTTATTACAGTTATACATTAGGTATTTTAAACTAAAGACTTTGAATCAAACTCTAAATCTGTACAATGATTATTGCTTTACAACCATAAATAGTTTGTAGCATATTAAAAATTTATCTACTTTAGATAAACACGAAATGCTATACCCGTGCTTTGCAACGGGAAGAAAATGTTACCTAGACAGCTATTGCGGTGTAGGTAACTGGTGCTGATGTTTAGGTGGTGTTTAAAAATACAGCAACTCTGTGATTAAATTTGAAAAGATAAACTGATTTAAAAGTGTTAACTCTACTTACATTCAAAAATAATGTTTATTTCAATAGATTCAAAAAATTATGACAACATACCTTAGTGTAGCAACAACATCAATTACTTGATATTGATGCTTCATGAATGAGATGTACCATAATTCTTCAAATTTATAGCCTCTTTACACGTAGCTTGCTATATAAATTAGAAATGAAACTGTGAGCAAAACTCTACAAAACTTATACAACCTTTCTTTAACATAACCCTCTCGCACATATTTCCTCAATCTAAATAAAGCATCACAAACATCTTTTTCGAGTAAATAAACAAACACCAGTTAATTGCATTGATCAGCTGTTTCATTAAACATAAGTTAAATCATTTAAACTTTGGAAGCATGCTAGACGTATCCCTTTGGGAACGGCCTCAGAGCCCCTAAGAAATTTGTCCATAGTCCATTCCAATAATTTTCGGCAAATCTTCACACTCGAACTTAAACCAACCTTTACTAACCGTATTAGTCAATTCATAAGATTTAGGAGATCATCCACCATGAAATGGTGGTAATTTAATTTGGTAAATTGAAATTGGCAATCAATTGGTATCCAAATTAATTACCAAACATAGTCACATTAATGCTAATTAAATTCATGAATATGTTATTTAAATGACGGATAGGTAATTAATTGACGGATAGGTGATTTAATTGACAAATAGGGGATTTAATTGATGAATATGTGATTTAATAGACGAATAGGTGATTAACTAGTGGCTTGTAGGGGCAATAGCCCCTATATATATGTAATATATTCTAATACTTATTTTGTACAAATTATTTGTCTCATGGGTTACCGTACACTACCTTGAATTATCGTTTAAACTTTTTGTATATTATAATAATGTATAATAGTTATCACATACCTGCATAATTCATTTTTATGTCTGCTCTGTTTAGGATAAAAATTCGAAAGGACTCTTCATGGGGTGTGTTTATAACATACATTTTCTAATCATAATACAACAAAAGTACATTTTCAATAATAATCTTCATGACTATTAATTAAATATATTATACATTTCTTTGAATATAGACAAATTCACTTACACAACACATAAGTTAGAGATAATGCCATCTTCCAAATTGTAAAATACTAATTCTGTAACAAAATCTCTCTGAAAACAACATTTGTTGTATAATATCCATTTTGGTCCATTCCTTGGTCTTTATTTGGTTCTATTACTATTTTAACGTTATCTGGCCGCTTTACCCGGCTAAAAGCAACATAAAGTTGACCATGGGTAAACACTGGTTTTTTTTCAAATAAATGCCAACTTTTGAGAAGGTTTGGCCTTGCGCTTTATTTATAGTAATAGCGAAAGCTAATCGCAATGGGAATTGAATCCTTGTAAATTTAAAGGGCATATTAGGATCTGTAGATATTAGTTTTAAATTTGGCATGAAAATTATGTTCCCTTTGCCTACTCCAGTAATTACTACTAACTTTACACTTTTTCAGACATACCCAACACAACCAATCGTACTCCATTAACTAAATCCAGACCCTATTTCTTATGAGCATCACTATTGAACCAACTTTTAAAACTAATTTGTGTGGTGGCATTCCAGATGGTGTAATTGAATTTATAAACTCAATTGGTATGTTCAACCTCTCTGTAGGGTCTTCTGAAACTACTTCATCATTACTCTAGGATTCCTTATAGTCTCCTTCGATGATTTTTAATACTTCTTCATTTTAATTATCACATTGTTCATTTAAAGGACATACAATTATTTGATTGGAGTAGTTTTGAATATTTTCTGGATTTATTGAGTTGCCATAAACATGTTGTACAATTGCACAATCAGAGAGAACAAAGTTATCTGGAATGTCAATTGCCGGTGTTGCTCTATTGCTCTCTAAGGTTCCATTACCTAAGCGTAGAAGCTAATCACAAAATGCCGTTTCATTTTCATTTGCACGCATGTTTACTTTAAAATGCACTATTGTTACATACAGTACATATTACATACTACCTTTGACTAAATACAACTTCTGTAGCCAATAGTCAATGATATTACCATATGCTTTAAATAAAGTTCAACCACATGTTTTAAAGTAAACAAAGCAGACATGACCTAGATTCCCATGCTATTTAAATGTGAATTACTTTATTCTGTAATAACCTTTTGGTGCATAATTAAGAAAAATGAATATTTTTCCCCAAAATTTCATGCCCAGACCTTTAAAATGAGACCTTTCCCAGCTTTCTACGGCCTCCAGTTCGCTCACAATTTCATTGTAAAATTTTGGGCTTACGGAATTAGATATATAGATTAAAGAATATGTGATTTAATTGACGAACAGATGATTTAATAGACGAATATGTGATTAATTAAAGAATATGTGATTTAATTGGCGCATAGGTGATTTAATTGGCGAATATGTGATTTAATTGACGGATATGTGATTAAATCGACAAATAGGTGATTTAATTTACGAATAGGTTATGTTATTGACCAATAGGCGATTAATTGACGAATAGGAGATTCAATTTACGAATAGGAGATTTAATTGATGAATACGTGATTTAATTGATGAATAGGTGATTTATTTGACGAATAGATGATTAATAGACGAATGTGTGATTTAATTTACGAATAGGTGATTTAATTGACGAATAGCTTATTTAATTGACGAATTGGTGATTTAATTGCCGAATAGGTAATTTAATTGATGAATAGATGATTAATTAACGAATATGTGATTTAATTGATGAATAGGTTAATTAATTGACGAATAGCTGATTTAATTGACGAATAGGTGATTTAATTTAATAGTAGGTGATTTAATTGAATAATAGGTGATTTAATTGACGAATAGCTGATGATTCAATTTTAATTTCTGTCAGAGTAGAAGGGAAATTTGAAATTAAAACCCATACAAAGTGTGAGCCGTCCAATTTACATGTCACACAAAAGCATGCAATCCTCGAAAATTAGTACTTTAACTACCCTACCCATAAATGTTGCTTACCTTAGTCAAAACTAAGTGTAACAAAATCAGGTTACTATATTCTTGCTAACTGATCAGCCGAAGATGGTATTTAAACAACCCGTCAGTAGAAATTATCCATGACATTTTCCATTGTTAAACACATGATATAAGGAGTTACCTACATAGCTGGATGTTGCAGTGACTGTTTAGTTAATGGATTGTTTACACAGTAGGGATTTACTCTTTAGGTTTTTTGCCAATGTTTGCTCTTTGGCAAAAGATTTGGTTGACATTTCAAACTTATTCCCTAATGAAACCTAATCAATAGGTATTTTCATAAATTAATATAAAAATCTATTACAATGGAAAATCTATTACTGAACTATAGTGATTTTCCTTTTTAACTAGTTTTTTTCACATTCAGTTCACATAATTTGCAATTAAACTTTTTTGCATGCTGACGATAACTAAGACAAGAGTCTTTTTTGTAATTCGTCGGTAAAGGTAGATAGATGGCTAGATCATCTTCTCCTTCAAAAGGTGGAATACTGGATGTAAATGTAGAATATGTACTGAGGCTCTCTCAGCAAGAACACTTTGTGGACCAGGCAGAGGTGAGCTTTATGCATATGCCATCCATTGGGACGAGCTTTGAGGCATGTCGGAAAAGGGCCGTGTTCAAAGCTATTAAGGCCTCCTTAGAAACTCTTCTCATATCGTCCTTAGAGATGCTGTTTCCATATGCTGGAAAGCAATATGTAAAGGTTGGGAGGACCAAGGACAGCATGAGCTGCATTTTGGCTCATTCTGGCAGTAGAGTTTTAAATCTGGCAAGACCTCTCAGTCTACCTGCGCGTTAAACTACATGTGTGACATTGTCAGAAAAAGAGAGGATTTTGTAAAGCACATCACCAATTGTGTTGATGGTGTCGCAAACAGACAATCCAATGCTATTAAAGGTGACTTCTATAGCAGATGTGCTCAATTCCTGCATCAGAATGTGTGGTCCAGTATGCATGACGACACACTTTTCAACATTCAATCCAGTCCCATTCATGACAGATCATTGAAAATGCTATGCAAATCAGCATTGATGAGTCTAATTGCTGTGTATGTCATGTCTGGCCTGTACGACAAGTGAAGTTAGCAGTCATCAGCAAACAAGTGTGCTGTACAAAGTTTCACACTTCTGGGCAAGACATACGTGTACAAGTTGAAAAGCACAGGGCCTAAACAACTACCTTGAGGAACACTACGCAGTTTGCAAAGCGGATCTGACGTCCCAATTTTGGTAACCTGCATTCAGGACTCCAAATAGGACCGGGTCCAACAAACAACATTTTCACTGCAGCCATATCACATTTTGGCCAAAAATAATAATTCATGATCAATAGAGTCATAATTATGGAATTCAACCTTACAATATTACAGGGCTCGATTTTCTATCAAAGTTTCTATGCTAGCTAGTGCTATCTCTAATTTTCTAGTTGTATTTCTAGCTCAGTGGTAATCAAGTCGTGCAGTCATCTCACCCAGACGCACTCATTGTACATTAAATTAGGGAAACATGTTTTGGAGAACGCAGTAAGAGAATCAGAGGAATTAATAAAATGCCAAAGGCAGTGTTGGGCACCCTAGAAAACTACTTGTTACACACAATTTAGGCCCCAGCATGGCCTACCCAACTCGGTATTTTAATTCAAGAACGAAATATTTACCAATCCGGCAATCCCTTGAAGGATAAAATAAGACTGTTCTAATTAAGAAGTTATCTCCCCCAAGGAAAAGGATAGACCAGTTTCGGGTAACCTGTTAAAACTGTATGAGAATCTCTGGATTTAACGAGAGCCACCTAAGATTGGAGATTGTTCAGTTGTTAACGTTTTAACAAGGCCATATGATGAATTACACGGATTTGAGCTGATACGATTGGTCACAGAACGACTCAAGGATCAAACCATCCGTGACTTGGTCGTTATCCCAGTCAGCATCATCAGATGACCACTTCCGCGTGCGTGTCGACGTCGACACCCAGCGGGAAATTTGGAACCCTTTTAACCCTGCCTTTTCCAGGCAAAGAAGAATTTTTTATAGTATAAATCAACTGAATCCCCTGAATTATAATGGAGACGAGGCTGAACGCGTTTTAGCCAAAATTTGAACGAAGGATATGAGTGTAGAGTTATAAGAGTCAGATGTTTTTTGTAGCTGTGTTAATGACAAAGATCATCTGGCTTTTTAGCCAGGGCTATTTATTACAAGTATATTGATGAACAGTTGTGCCAGCTTGGATCCATAAACAATCGTCTGACTTTTATCAGAATGATTGATATAAACACTATGATCAAGGACACGTGATATGATATACAATAATGAGTACAGTACAATGGTGTTTTAACACAACTAAACGTATTGTTTTATTTGTTCAAACTATTACATTACTAACTGTAATGTTGAATGTGTGATCTTTTACTGTGATACGTTTTACTTCATGTGCTAGGCTGTGAGTTCTAAACATACGCTGTAAATAATATGTGAATCAGTTGTAGCTGTCATTTTATATTTTTTAACAGTCTAAGAACGCTTTTGAAGGGGAAGACGGCAAATCGAAAGTATTTTCACAGTTTCTAAATTAAAACGAACATGCTTTCCCCTATAGGAAGAAGCTAATCGTGTTATAAATTTAAAACATATTATAATGGTGTTCTTTTTAAATTTGACTGCTAGCAAACTCTGCAGTTTCTAATAAGAAATAGCAATCTCTATACTTAATGCTCTCTTTAATACAGTAAATGTTTTCTCTGTATCATCCCTTTTTTAGCCGTCATACTTAACTGATTTTTTTACTATTTTTGTGCCTTTTTAAAGTTTATTATCTAGCGTAGGGACTAATGGTAACGAAAAAGTTTTAAATTTGACTGCTAGCAAACTCTGCAGTTTCTAATAAGAAATAGCAATCTCTATACTTAATGCTCTCTTTAATACAGTAAATGTTTTCTCTGTATCATCCCTTTTCTAGCCGTCATACTTAACTGATTTTTTTACTATTTTTGTGCCTTTTTAAAGTTTATTATCTAGCGTAGGGACTAATGGTAACGAAAAAGGTAATTTCCCTTTGGAAAACCCCCTTGTGTTTTATTTATTTCAACAGTATACTTTCAATGATCAAGTGAAGCAGAACCACATGTGAATTGTAATTAATAATGGCTTATCCTTCATTCCTTTAATCAGATAGTAAACAAACGACGAAACGTGAACTAGGAAACTTATACATAGGGAAACTTAAATCCAAACACTCTGTACATTATATCAGCATGATACTACAGTACTGCGCCGAACGTGATGGCCCTTCTGAATTTATCATGCTTTCGCTGCAATTCTGTCTGGTTGTCTCGTCCGTCGACCGGTGAGAAAATCACCTTCATTACGAAACTGTTATGTTTTGAACATCTCAAGTCAATGGCATACACAATCTTGATGTTTTGAACGATCTCACAGTTTTGAAAAATCTCAAACAATAGGAGTAAGGCACAATATAGTTTGGAAAACAGCTGTGGAAACGATTACGGAATCAGATAACTCACACCAAGATAAAATAAAGTGCACTTGTTGCAGCAAACCTGCATACTAAGGAGATTTCCTTGCCAATTAAAATCAAGACTGATATAAATAGCGTAGTAGAGTATCTAAATACATTGCTATGAACATGAAAAGATGCGTTTAATTTTGAATTCTAAAATATAAACAAGAAATTTAAAGATCTTTTAGCTAACGAATCCATAAACCCAATAATACAGATCGTGTAAGTGATTGTTTTGTTATAAAATTACAATTAATGCTTCAATACATGACAAGCTGGAAATCTCTATAAAGAGTTCTTGTGCTACCCTCAGAATATAGCACACTGTTAACGTTCTGAACAATCAATTTGAAACTAAATGTGTTTTGATATGATTACTAATATAATATTGGTAGACATCTCATTATATTTTTATAGTTTTTTGTAACTCTTCTCTGTAAGTAAAAGTTAACCAATTATGGTCAAATTTGATGAAAACGTCTAAATCTACGTTTATGCGAACCATCATGATCGTACTATGGGAATAGCTCCCGGTTTACCATGGGAGGGGTAACTGGGGGGGTTCTTATGGGGTCAAAATAAGTGTTTACCATTTTTGACCCTCTCTAAAGATATAATTTTGCAATTTCTATCAAAATCCAGTTTGTAGAGCTAAAGAAAACAACAACAACAATTAGCATGTTGAAGAATTGTTGTACGCTTAATGGTACGGAGAAAAAAAAACTGTAATTTTAAATGTTTTTTAAGGATACTAAGTAAACCCTTCTAGTTTGATTGTTTATGAATATATTCTAATCAAATTTGGATAATTCATTTATTTATTCTTAATAAAATAACACTTCACTAAAACACGTCTTTGTTACCTTCCCTGTAGCAACAAACCTAAGTACTAATTAGAATAAATGTTATTTAAATAGAAAATAAATCTGAAAATTTAAAGGTAATATTTTAGTGAAAATCCAATCAGGCAAATGGAAATCAGCTTAGTGTGCAGGTTTGCTGCTGCGTAGGTGTTTATATACTTTGCAGGGTGAGAACACAATTTTACCTCCGGTCAACATAAACTATTTCTCCACATTTTTAAACTGTCATAAACCACATACCCATCATTACCCACACCTCTTCACCACTATGGTTGTGTGGTCCAAACCACATCCACGTGGTTGTGCGGTTACCTCGCACGGTCGCTTCCACACAATGTTATGCAGGTTTTACCATTTTCTCTAGCGTTTAGAGTGCAGCCGTGCCGAACCTTCTTTGCCCGTAGTTGCATTGTTGGTTGACACTGCATCTGGTTTGAGCTAAGAAATGAATCGTAAAGGATTTCGCTTGAAAATAGAGGTGAAGATTAGTCATAAGTTTCCCCAACGTAAAATGAATGTTATTTTGTCCCCATAAAAGGGTTTATCATTTGTACGTCATTGGAATCAGCTGGGTTGAGGTAAACTAAAAAAAAATGTGATGTGCGTCAGTTGGTCAAGGGGTGTTGATCAAATCATCAAGAGTTAGTTTAGGAAGAAAGTCATGTAAATGATTGCAGTAATTGTAACGTTAACAAGTCGGTGTAAGATGGGGATGTCATGCAGTGAACAGTATCTAGGAGGGTCGATAAAGAAATCATGATGTTATTCAGTTTGAGTACATTATTATAAAGTAGCATTATCCATTGGCTAAATAGTGAAAGATATGTCATCTTTGATTACTTAATTTAACTAGAAGCATTAATGATTACACCAAGTTATGCTATGTAATCGAGAAGCAGAGTATTCAAAATATTGATAAGTAACTAATTTAAGTTTCATGATCTCATGGGTGAAACAACAAGGACTGGAGTCGGACATTCAGTCCCAGGGATTGAAATTTACATGGGATTTGATTGTCTCTTTATCCGAGGCAGGACAGTCAGTCCCAGAACTGAGGATCCGGAATGGGACTGACTGTCCACCCTTTGGTTGGGTCTGGTTGTCCAACACTTGAAAAGCATATATACTTGAATCATACTTGGTGCAGTTTAAACCAGCAGCTCGCGTTTACAAGTTAATTTAAGTGTAGGTCAACCAGTCCCAGATCTACAGTGGGAACTGATTGTCCCTTAAATATTTTCCGATTACCCTTGTTGTTGTTTGTTGCTATTGTTTGTATTTACCCTTGGCTAGTAGACTCTTAGACTGATTTGCCATCAACCTGTAAGGTAATGTTTTGTTTTTCAACAGTGACAGTTGGTATCATTTTTGTTGCAGGTGGCGATAGTGTTGATCAGCTGGTTGACTCCGAGTCTTGCCTTGGGGGACAGCGACACCTCGGAGTCGTAAGTAAAAACAGGAGTTGATAATGTCACACCTTCTAGTATATCAGTAAAATTGCGAATATTTCGTGAGGAAACTTTGACACCTTCTGATAAATAGATTTTTATTATTTTTGTATAGTTACATACCAAATCACGCATGCCATACTTGAAGTTCTTACTTTTTAGTTTTCGCATTTCCATTTAGCTATAACATGGTAAATCCTTTCTCATGAATATAGATCTATAGCCAAACACCCAAAGGTACGTGGCATTTGATATTGGTTTAAGAGAGTGTAGCTGTGTGAACTCTTATAGGTTACTTCCATGTTGTTTTGATGACCCTGTATGCTAGAAAAGGTTAGATAGTTTCGTTGAATTGAAGGTACTGCACTGTAAATCAGTGAAATATTCTCTTCTCTTCTACAACTAATGGAATAAACAATACAACACAGTGAGACAAGTACGAAACATTGTTCATCGGTTTGTTACCCTAACCTTCTTATGTACAAGCCCACAACTCATTTTTATTTTTTCCCCTAACAATCTTGGTGAGATCCATCGACCTATTTCCTCATTGAGAGCTTACAGCTTGCTTTGCACTCAAGCTTTTAAAGTCGATCTTGCTTATAAAGGGTGCGCCAAAATAACCTGACGGTTTTTAATACTAAATAACTCAAGAACAAACTACAATTTCATGTATTAAATAACGTTATATTGTACACACTACTATGCCATTTTCATTAATGAAAAATGATATCACTCAGTTTATATCGCCTTCTCCTAAACACAGGCTTCCCATTTTTTTTTTTTTTTTTTTTTTTTGCATATTTGCAGTCACCTTTGCCTGATGAATAGAAGCAATCTCTTCCCTGATACACTGCTTGAGTTCAGGGATGGTTTGAAATTTCGAAACAAACATTTTGCTTTTTAAGTATCCCCACAGCCAACAGTCACACAAAATTAAGTCTGGGAATCGAGCTGACCACAGCACATCACCAAACCAAGAGATCACTTTACCGGCAAAGAGTTCACGCAAACCTGACATTGAATAATTGGCTGTATGACAAGTTGCGCCGTCCTGTTGAAACCACGTGTTAGTCATGTCTATCCCTCATAACATCCGCAGTTGTGGAACCAAAAACCCCCTCAGTATTTCCAAATAGCGTTCCGAGTTCACAGTGACAGGGGGGTGTTCCCACTTTCGTCCTCAAAAACATATGGTCCGATGACTCCAAACAGTGCCACACCACACTGCACCACACTATACAGTAACTTTCTTTTGACGACGTGATGTTTTACCAAACATAACCTAAAAATGGCATAACATAAGCAATCGTTCACTACAACAATGAGGTCTCTAGCTAGTCTAACAGCTGACTTATTACAAAACAGGAACCGTCAGGTTTTTTTGGCGCACCCTTTAATACCCAACTATATCCAAATTTAGCTCAAGCTTACATTTCACTCTCAAACATCCTTTATAAGACAATCAATACTGCGATCGTATCTGTTGCAGCCACAAGAAGGTCGTGATCCACGTCCCTTCGTACGAGAAGGTGATCAAACACACGCACACCATCTACAAGATCATCGGTCACAAGAAGGGAGAGAACGACCACAAGCACCACGGAGAAGTGATCCACAAGCACATCCACGGCGGACACGTCGATCACGTTCACAAACACGACGGCCACGGACACCACGAACACAAGCACCACGGACATGCCGAGCATGGACACCAGCACCACGGTCATACTGACCACAAGGTAGGGGATGATATTGCATGGCTGGTGGCTTAGGTAGCATGCTACTTTGCTACTTTGTCACGGGGGCCAGCTGAGTGGTTTGAACACGGGACTTTGGTCCCCAAGGTCCTGGGCTCAAAACCCACCAATATACATCTAAGTGATAAAGCCGCAACATTTTTAAGCCTTATCTGAAGTAAGGAGAATAACAATCTCAGCCTAGAGCTTAGCTAAAAAAGTGGTTAAAAGCATGCCTTCTAGCATGGTAGACCAAAAGCCACCAATAGCTATGGACAATGAGAATCATGTCAAAACCAGGGGCTCGGAGCCCACTTAAGTTGCATATTCACCTATTGAGTAGAACAGCTAGTTATTTTAATCTTTGAATATCTCTCTGCAACGTATGTCTCCCTTTACAAATTCCACACGTTAGTTTCATTTGGAAAAAATTGCGTGTAATACCCTGATCTCAATTGAGAGCTATTTAAGGCACCCAACATCATTGAGGAAATGCAAACCCTCCGATAGCTACGTCCTAACTGAGAATTTGTGTTAAAAAGGGGGGTTTTCCATTATGACTAGAATGGACAACTGAGGTGCAAAAGAACCTGTTCACTGGACAATCCAAGGACTTGTTAAATCTGTCTGAGTTGTTTCCTATTAGTCACATTGGATGTTTTATACCAAACATGTACTTGGAGCATCTGGTCATAAAAGGTGGACACAGGTGGTAAAGGTGGTAATGCGTAATGTGAATGTGAACACTTCCGATAATATATTTAGTACCTTCAACAAACACTCCATAACTTAAGGCAAGATGCAAAACTTATTTAAAACTCTTAAAAGTTCTCATCACGTATTGCATTGCATAATACTGTACTCACTATTTCTTGTTCCAGCACGCCCACGCTCTCCACGGCGTCCACGAGCACAAGCATGACGGGCACGCGGAGCACGGGCATAAACACGTCGCCCATGCAGACCACGGGCACAAACACGTAGGCAGTCTCCAGGGCTCACACAAGCACACGGGCCACGCCGAGCATGGCCACAAGCATCTGGGCCACGTGGGCCACGAGCATGGCCACTACGTGCATGGAGGCCACACGGGCAGCAACGACTACCATTCCCGCGCATGGTCGCCGGCCATGGCCATGCAAGCTTACGAGACGTACGAATATGTGGACGATCTGCCTCCCAGGGCATACCAGGCCTTCTACAACACATACAACGGCTATCAGAGATTAGGTAGGGCCTACTGAACACTGTGGAAGTGAAGATGGACATTTGAATCTCCTTACCGAAATTCAGGGGTTTAGAAATGTTAGAGATTGAATATAAGCTGGAAACATATGTTGGTACAGTAGTTATGAATTTAGTCTACTGTATGTACTTTTGTGTCTATCAACGAATATTGTGGCATTTTTACGTTATGTAAGGTAAATGTACCACTGTTACTACAAACAATAGCCTCCTCTAATACGGATAGCTTAGTGTTGGTGTGTGGCAACGTCGCACCGGACGGCATTTAAACATGAAGATTTCACAGATAGTCCAGTCAAGGAATGAGGTGTAGAGTGCGTGAGCAGGTAACTAAGCGATTCCTTCAGAAACTTGTTCAGGGGGCTTAGGGTGTTAACATACCAAAAGTCCTGACTCCTAGGTGGTGAGCCAGGGGTGGAGAGGGGAAAAAGGGGGGGGGAGAAAGGTATGCATTTTGGGTTTTTTGATTATATCTTGAAAACTATCAACTTTTTGTATACTATAGTAAATTATAAAATTGAAGAAGATTAAATTTTCTACAAGAAAAGTATATAATGTGTTTATTTTGGTTCAACAGATTACGAGTTATAACTTATTTAATTGATATCTTATTAAAATCTTCTTCCATAAGAAATACATGTAAATTAGTATGCGAAATGGGGCGAATCCTATCCGCCTAAAGGAAATATAAATGATATTCTGGAAATCTTGACAAAATTTCCAGTAATTTGACACTTTAATCATTAAAATTGATCCAAAATTAAGGCGAGGGCGAGGTAACAAAATTTCGAGTTTTGGTGTTTTTTTATTGGAAATATAAAAAAAAACCTTAAATCATCCCATTTTTAAACGCTCACCCTCGCTTTAATTTTTGACAAAATTTCATGATTAAAGTGTCAAATTACTGGAAATTTTGTTAATATTTCCAGAATATCAGTTATATTTCCTTTGGGCGGATAGGATTCGCCCCATTTCGCATACTAATTTACATGTATTTCTTATGGAAGGAGTATTTTAATAAGATATCAATTAAATAAGTTATAACTCGTAATCTGTTGAACCAAAATAAACACATTATATACTTTTCTTGTAGAAAATTTAATCTTCTTCAATTTTATAATTTACTATAGTATACAAAAAGTTGATAGTTTTCGAGATATAATCAAAAAACCCAAAATGCGTACCTTTTTCCCCCCTCCACCCGCTGGCTCACCACCTAGGAGTCAGGACTTTTGGTATGTTAACACCCTAAGCCCCCTGAACAAGTTTCTGAAGGAATCGCTTAGTTACCTGCTCACGCACTCTACACCTACTTTTGGATCATTCATTGACTGGACTAAGAAGCTACATTATAAATTATTGCAACAGGTGTTGCGGTAGGCCGGGGCTGCGACGTTGCTACTTTTGTCTCGCCACGTCCATGTATTAGTGGAGGCTATATTAGGCTTATGTGTTGTACTACCCGCAGTTATTTAGTAAAATAATATTCTATCTCACTCTGTTGTGTTGGTTTCAATATCAATCTCAGAGAACTTATTTATCGTCATATAAAGAATATTTTTTTTTTATTGCACGGATATGAAACTTAAGTTCAAATGAATCGTTATATGCTCTCTAGAATGCTAAAACAAGTTTGTTCTAAGAATTTGAAAAGGTTTGCCCACTTCTTCAAGTTTAAGTTTAAACCTGATATCGTTACTGGACGTATAGATACATGATTCTAAATCACAAAGAGCCTATTAGAACCTAGGCTAGGCCTATTAGCCACGAAAATAGTATTTTCTTAATCTTAACACAATACAGACGTTACAAAACTCATAACTGTAACTCCCATAAAGACTTACATGTCCATGAGCACAACAAATGTATTTACTTCGATGGTTAACGAATAAAAGCCATCATAATGTTATTTTAGTGAGCAATGTACTGTATATTATATTGGTACCTCTTGTATTCCTGATAGACTAGTATAACACATTATGTTTGTAATTGTACCCCATAAGTCATTTACCATATTTTATACATTCAATTTGATGTTAGCATAAGTTTAGGGAATAACATTTGACAACGAAAAACGTTTTTCTTCATAGTCGGTCTAGAAGCAACTATGTACATATTTTAGCACTACTAATGTTATAGAGCTCAATAGTCAGATAATGTTGTTATTTTTATTTTGTTGTAAATATTGCTTGTTGTTTGTTACGTTTTTAATAAATCGTTATGAGAGATATTTTATGTTTCCTTACTGGACTTTACCTTTCATTTACAGCTGCCTGCCTGCCCTGGTTCAAAAATATTTACGTAATAAGTAAGTTTTAGAGTAAACTACTTAAAAGTGCGTGTGTTAACTACAGAGTAATGGTCATCACCGGCCACAATAAGTAAGTAAAGTACATCGAACACTCAATACCATAGGTTTGGGCACGAATAAATAGTTATTTTTGCAACTAGTGAGCAAAGTGAGCAATTGCCTCACTCGAGAGAAATCCTTACTCATGAGCCGTAGGCGAGTGAGGAATGGTTTCTCGAGTGAGGCAATTGCACTTTGCACTCGAGTTGCACATTATATTTTTCCAGCTACCATAAAACAAATAAATTGGTAAAGAAACGTAACATATTTTTACACAGAAGTGAACTTTTAATATGACATTTAATGAGAAGTGACAAATACAACTGTACAACAGCTGACCAGCTGATTTACAGCCAGTGCTGCCAACGTATTTCGCGCGTATACGACCTTGTTTGCATGTTTCGCGCTCACTATTTCGTGCCTTCACGTTGCAAATCTGGGGTGAGACAAAGTAATTAGAGTGAGACAATGGTTACATTGTCTCAATGATGAGTGAATTGGCCACTTTGCTTTCTCAAATCAGTGAGAGAACATGTACATTGTTAGGTAACTGTAGGAAATAGTTATTTGTGCAACTAGTGAGAAAAGTGAGCAATTGACTCACTCGAGAGAAATCCTTACTCACGAGCCGTAGGCGAGTGAGGAATCGTTTCTCGAGTGAGGCAATTGTACTTTGAACTCGAGTTGCACATTATACTTTTCCTACAGTTACCATAAAACAAATAAATTGGTGAATAAGCATAACCTATTTTTACACAGAAGTGAACTTTTAAAATAAAATTTAACGTGAAATGACAAATACAACAGTACAACAGCTGACCAGCTGATTTACAGCCAGTGCTGCCAACGTATTTCGCGCGCATACGACGTTGCCTGCATGATACGCGCTCACTATTTCGTGCCTTCACGTTGCAAATCTGGAGTGAGACAAAGTAATTAGAGTGAGACAATGTTAACATTGTCTCACTGATGAGCGAATTGGCCACTTTGCTTTCTCAAATCAGTGAGAGAACATGTACATTGTTAGGTAACTGTAGGAAAACGTTCTTTTCATCATTCTGTAATACCGGATCAGCTGAAGATTATCTTAAGGGATGTTTGCCCAACATTATAACAGTTCACTTAAACGTAACGAGGATGAAACGCATTATGAAACTGGCTTCAGAATCAACAATAAGTTGAAAATTCTATTAAAAGTATTTTTAGTCAATGGTTAGGGCTACGACTGTGAACGAGGCGCTGACATCGAAGTATATATCCACAGTGGCTGTGATATAACCACATAACACAACATCAACATGTTGTGTTATAGACTTCGATGGGCGGTGATAGTACACCGTTTCCCAAAAAGAATGGATCAAACCTACAGCCTAATACACATGCTATCAAGGGTCGTAGAAAAGGTAACTATGGCTAATTTTAAAGGTAGCATCTTTAAGTTTTTTAAGTACCCTTTTTATAATAATCAGCTGTTCCATTGTTGTTAAAACGTTTGAATTTTCAAAACGTTAAGTTACAATATGGAGCTGCAGTTGAAAGCACAGTGTATTTGAATGGTTTATAGAGACAAAATCTGTGGTTTGATTTTTGGGGGGTTTGTGAAAGATCAATTGACGCCCGTATCACTCGCCTATATCAAACAAAGATGAACTTAAAGATTTATCTTGATTATACGATTTAACTATTAATGAACAGATTTATGCTTTTTAAATTGATATGAGCTTGATTTTTTTTTGTCATAGGACGATAGGCACGTGCCTGGGATTGTTTTTCTAATTACTTCAGGTTAGACCTAGGGGTTGCGGCATTATCACTTACAGTAGATAAAATCCATTGGTGACTTGGCGGGGATCGAACCCGGGACCTCACGGACTGAAGTCCCGCGCTCTAACCACTACGCCAGCTCGCTCCCCTATGTGCTTGATTAAGCAAAATGATCATTATTTTTCAAAAATAATTTGGTTTATGTTAATTAATACTAATTAACTATCAATACAGTAATAATATATTAACAAATTTTCTTTTTTTTATTGCCTATAGTATTTCTTAAAACTAATCAAGCTTAAAATTCACATCCATCCATAAAAGTACAACCAGTTAGACTATGTTTGCGATTATTATAGTAGTTTTATACTTTACTAGTGTATCTGTTGCTCGAATTCGAGCAATTTCGAAGTATTACATGCGTTATTTTATAACGAATAACAGTCATAATTTCTGATGACTTTAAAATATTTGACTCAGATTATGGAAATACTCAAGATGTACATAACAGATCGATATAATCAACATTTCTTGTAAAATATTTAATTTTTTTAAGCTGATCTTGTTTTTTAGTGTTTTCTACAAATAGCCTTACTCATAGCCACATAGGTTGTCCATAATAACGATTATAAATAAAAAAAAACATTTCTATTTATTCTCCTTGGTGTTGTTATATGACTTTCCTATGTTTCTATAGTTTACAAATCGGCTCTTTCAATGATCACTAAGAAATGCAGCACAGTGTTAATTCAGTTTTATTTTTAGTACAGTATATCAAATTGTCCAGGCTTTCTCGCTTTTTTTCGTTGTAAAATTTACGCCAACACAAATTCAAATAGTAAATATTTCATTTCAACAAAGCCAGTAAAAGTTTGAAGCAAACTGTTAAATTAGCAAACTTATTGACTGTTTACAATTAACATTATGCTCTTCTCACTTTTAATTTCTGACAACAGCTGTAGTTTCATAACAATTTTTGTCTCCCATGTTAATCTTATGAAGAAATGTGAAACTTTAAAGGGCCTCAGGGCCTAACTCTCTATTTATTTCCCTAAAAAGAAATTGTCCTGCACAACTTAACGTTACGCTCTTTCCAATGACACATAGAACATGTCAATCGGTTCAGTAGTTTCGGAGGAGTAATTGTCACAAAAAACCTGCTTGCGTATTAAATAAGTACTAGTGAACCTGTGCGGCTCAATGCCCCGCAAAAACATATGAATTTAGAAAACAAATTCATCGTGTTATATATTGACTTGTCGAAAATTAAATACAGTAATAATAAAGCATTAGAAGGGAAGCAATCCAGCCATTTTCTAGCTGTATGCGTATTATAGTTAGTAAATTAATAAGTTTTTAAGTTCAAGTATGTTACAGGGTAGGCTAGTTATTTTTTTAAGACTTTTAAAAACACATTTAACAAAACATTTTATCATATCAAACCAATAGGCAGTGAATGTAGCATATACCTATGTAGCATATTTTGAGGGTCATAAAATGCTGCTTGAAGAGAACACATTTTAAAATAAACACTAAAAAACAATATTTTTTTCACAAAAGCACTTCCATAAATACTACGATTTTAGTCTTAAAGTTACCTTCAGGAATATTACCCTGGTCAGTATTGTTATGTATTGTTATATGTATTGTTATACCTTAATGTCAAATGTCAGTTATTTAATACAATCTTTGTCGCTCCCAGCGAACAGACTTACAAACTTTTTTGCCAAGCAAGTTATTTTTAAAAACGTAGCCTGGGCTAGAGAATGGAGGAATTTAGGTCAAATGCATGGTATTAACATAGACTTTAATATTGAATGTTTAGGATCAATGCATGATCAGCTGATAAGAGTTGTAGAGTCAGTTAGGACGGCGACCAAGCAGGCCTGGAATCAAGCCGCGCTGGAATGTCGTTATCACCACATTTATAGATCACTTGACTTAAATCTCTGCCATCGGTCTTATCTTTCAGATAATATTAGTATGAATTTACAACGTTGGATTTTCAAGGCAAGAGCTGAGGCAATACATCTGAATTATAAGCCTTGGATTTTAGAACGAAATTTCCGTTGCTCTCTTTGTAATTTTCAAGAGGACGAAAACATTTTCCATTTTGTAGGTAGATGCCCGGTTTTGTCTCATATAAGAAAGAAGTATTTATCTAATCACGTATTGGAGTGGGAAGATTTTTTGAGTTTTATGAATGGGAGGGATTGGCGCGCGTTGGGTGGGTATTTAAAAGAAGCTTGGCATTTTAGGTGGGGATTGATAATCGAATTTAACCTATAAAAATTATTTGAAATTGTCATACTCCAGAATTATATTCAAGGTAAAATTCACTGACTTTAAGACAAGATTTTTTTAGGGTGGGGGTATTGGTTTTAATATATGTATGTGTATGTATTTGTGTGTGTATATATGGATCTATAACATATATTGGGTTGTGAGCCAGCTATTTTATTTTTAGTTTCATTCGCTTTAATTAAACATTTTTATTTCGGACTTTTTACTTTTGATTTTAGTCCAGAATTTAATTTATAGTTTTAAATTAAAAGTGTAAAAAAAAGTGTATGCCAACCACGTAGACGGTTCTATGAACCATTACGGTTTTAGTGTAAGACATTGTGGCTTCCTGCGAGGAGCCTAGGTTTGTAAGGAAAATCTTTTGGTCAATAAAGCACTTCTTTCATTTCATTTCATTCATTCATATTACCCTGGTCAGAATTTTCCGTAATGAATATGCTTATCCTACTATTAAAACAACATATAGGCCTACATATACAGTATATAGTTGCTCATGACTGAAATTGGTCTGGCTAAGAACATTGCTGCTCTTTCATTAAAGTGCTTGTGCTGCAAATGCCAAAGATAACAGAAATTAGCATCTTTCCATTTTAAAAGGTAACTTTGTTTCAGACGGGCAAATTTGTTATCCTCGAAATCAAAATATGTCCTCACTTGTTCCATGTTAGGAATTTAGATTCTACTTTACATTGTTGTTAACCGTTCTGATCACATGAAGCCTTGTGCCATTAATGAGGCCCTTTTTGATGTATTAATATCAATAAAACCACTGTCTCCTTTTATTTGTATAATCTGTGTCTTGGCAATCCACTGAACTCTATATTTAAAAACTCAGTTTGATTTTCTAGATGGGTGCCTCTGCCTTCGACTGTTTTCGAGGACCCACCCCCCTTGGCATACTGACAATTAATTACCTAACTTGTAAAGTTCATGTAGTAATTCATTAATACTGTTAGTTTATAAAGAAAATTAGATAAAAGGTACTTGGCTTGGTGCTTTCATAACTGCAAACTCAAAATACACCCACAAGTAAAAGATAATCATGTTATTGGTTAAAAAAAACTATGTTTGTGTAAAAACATTATTCACATGAAGTAGATGATTTGTTTGATTTCTCGATCAGCTGTTTCGTTTCTAATGAATTAATAATGTCAAAGATTTGTGATTTTAAATACATCAATTATTATAGTAAAATTTTCTAAATATGGTAACTTATTCTCAACTAAATTTTACTATTCCCAGCATGAAAATAAAGTAGTGAGATCCATTATGAGTAAAGTTTAAGGCACACAATCCTTGATTGAAATGTAGTATACATTAACAGTCATAATACACAGCAATTATTATGTAGTAGACTTTGACTATTTTCAAGTAACAAACATATGTTTCTGTAAATAAAAATTATCTCCCTTGTTATCCTTATGGAGAAATACAAAACTTTAAAGGGCCTCAGGGCCTCACTCTCTAATTATTTCCTTAAAAAGAAGGTTTCCTGCACAACTTCACGTTACGCTCTTTCCAATGACACCAAAAACATGTCAATCGGTTCAGTAGTTTCGGAGGAGTAATTGTCACAAAAATCGTGCTTGCGTATTAAATAAGTACTAGTGATCGTCCTGTGGTCGAAACTCGACCAAAAATAATTAATGTACAGACTTCTCTATTTTCTCCCCACACTGTAAATAAAACATGTGATTGGAATTTCTTCCATTTGTTTTGATTTTCTGTTTACATTTTGTTGTTATTTCGTCACCATCATGGCAACCCATATGTCCCATGTTAATTTTTTGAAGTTTTCAAATTAATTTTTTGTGCTTATTTGTTAACCTATTTTAACTTTTAAAGGCATTCTGCACATCTACAGGAAAATATCTTTCCAACAGTATGCGTGGATTTTCCCTGCGATGCACACGAGTTGAGAAAAAAGGTTTTAAAGAAACATGCTTGCCTATTAATATATAGATAGATAGATATAGAATATAGATATAGATGTTAATTTTCACAATAGGTATAGGAATGCAGTTTAATATCACAGAAATGTGAATGGATTTAAAAGCCAACTTGTGATTACGTAAAAGTTTATGTAGTCCGACACAATTTTATTTAATGAAATTTTTTATGATCACATGTGAAACGTTAGATTTCGCCATACTGCAGCAAAAACAGCCGTTGCGGGTCTAAAGTAGCATTTAAATCAGCTGTTGTAAACAGTTGTAAATTTCGATTGTGGCAATCGCATCGATCGAAATTATGTATCGATTGATTTATTAGGTAAGGTTGTAGCCTATTGTTGTCGATTGCTCGACATATTGATGGTATAATAACACAACCGTAATGGACGAAATAATTGAATCTTACTAGACAGCTGCTTATTTGCATTAGCAGAATTGCAAACAAGCTGGAAGTCGTTTTGAGAGGTTATCTTTGCATAAAGATGATTTTGTTTTCTTTGATTTTGTTAATACTGACGCAATATGACAAAAATATATAGTTCACCTCACGGACAAAAAGGGACTTTTTAACCCTTGCTCATTTTCCGACCTCGGCTTCGCCTCGATCGTAAAACTTGAGCTCGGGTCAAAAAGAGTCACTTTAGGCCCTAGCGTGGAAATATACTATTTCTTCTGGAGTTAATAGTTTGTTTAGCAAAGAATTTTTGTTGTTTAATTATTTTTCTGTATATTTTGTTGTAGAGAAATAATTGTCTGTGTTTCTGTTTATTTATATACAGTCCACATTAAGAATGTTTTAATTTGTTAGACAATGTTTAGTACAGTATTAGACTGATAGTATTAGTATCATTTTACAATAGTTGCACTAAAAATGTTGAGTAGCAGATAAATGCTTGCAAATAGAGGTATTTTCATTCATTCAAATACTACGTGTAGTACATTATGTCAACATGATGTACTACCAGTCAACATAATGTACTACCAGTCAACATAAAGTACTACCAGTCAACTTAAGCCACAGAAAACGTACTACTATAACATAGTAGTACGTTATCTGTGCTTAAGCACACAACTTTCTTATACTGTAATCGAAAAGCAAATATGAATAAATTGGTTGCAGAAAGTAGTAATTTGTAGTTGTGCATATCTAAGTTGGAATCACTCATTTTACGCCCTTGTAACCAACAACTACACCAATTATTTTTCACTCAGTGAAATATTGAATACTCTCACAACTCAATGGTGATTATTTCATTTTAAAAGAGTTATTTATGGAGCATCGAATAGTTACTGTAATTTAATTTATTACAGATTTGCATGGAGGGTAAATCTCCACCCTCCAGATAAATAATTTTATGTTGTCAATGTAATGTTAAAAATTGCAAAGTAAATTTTCCTTCTTATTGTCCAACTCATTATGTACTTTTTCCTCTTTTCCCCCTTGGACGCTCCGCTTTAGTCTGGGATTTTTTCACGATACTTAATTTTATAATGTAATGGATGCCGTTATGGTGTACAGGATGCTGGTGATGTGCTATGCTTTATAACAGCTTCCAGAAGTACGGCGGATACAACGATGACACAATATTCTTTAATGGGAGAAGTTAAGGGAAAGTATTTGGAAGTTCCTTCCGTGGTTTATACGGAAACTAAGGTTTTGCCATGAAAATCACATAAAAAATTTGCGACTTTTTACTTACATTAATTTGTTTAACTTTAGAGAGTTGAAAAGAATGAGTTTTGTCATTGACTATGGTTATCGTAAATGGTTTTATGTACTTTTCAATATAATATCATCTAAAAATTTACTTAAACGGTATTGAAATTGATTAAAAATAAACGGTATCAGCAATCCGACACAAACTTTCTCCCATAAGCTTGTCAACAATCTTTATCATGAGTAAGCGGTGAGAGTATCTATGATAATTGTGTAGTAAAAAATCACAAAAGCTGCAATAACTTTTGAAACGTAATTGTTACAGTAATGGGGGTTGCATTATTTTGTTTAGAATTATAAGGACCATAACACATCACTTTTAATCAAAACCGGCTTTTTACCTAAAATATGATTTTTTGTTATTTTATGGGATTTTTATGGGGAAAAACATAAGTTACAATAACTTTTGAGCCGTAATTTTACGAAAAATGGGACTTTTACCGTTTTGTAAAAAATTTGAAGAACCATAACATAATAATTTTTATCGAAACCGGCTTTTTTTCTTAAAATCCAATGTATTGTCATTTTACGGGTTTTTATGACAAAGCAATATAAGTTACAATAACTTTTGAAGAGTATTTTTTTCGAAAATGTGATTTGTACCATTTTGTTTAGGATTTAAAGGACCATAACATACTAATTTTAATCTAAAATTAATTGTTTTCTAAAATCCGATTTTTCGTTACTTTATGGAGTTTTTATTTGAAAATAAAATAAGTTCAATAATTTTGTAGCAGTATTTTTTACGGAAATGGGATTTGTACCATTTTGTTCAGAATTTAAAGGACTATAACATACTGAATTTGTATCCGAATCGATTGAGCCATTCGTTTTAGAAAATCCGTTATTTTATAGGTTTGTATGGAAAAATCACCATTGAAAATCAAAATTTAAAAAAAAATGCTGGAGATACTTTGTATACCCAAAAACCAAATTTCGTCAAAATCAGAAAACAGGTGTGGTGTATAGCTCTGTACACATCTACATATACAGACACACACACACACACAGACACACACAGACATCACTTCGAAAACCACTTTTTTGGGTTCAGAGGGATCCAAAACGGATCCACTCAAAACTCAAGCTCAAAAATTTTCTCGAAAACAATACTTTCTCCGTATACTGTGTAGGCCTACATAGGGGAGAAATTAACATGAAAATCCAAAGAAACGCTGTATATTTTATAACATGGTAACGCTTATACAACTAGGAAGCCGACAAGGGTGCAAACTTGAGTACACGCGAGATGAGATCTAGTTTCCGGAAGTGAGGAAGCAAACAAAGCGGAAGTCGGTTTGGCCGTGAACGTCAAGTGCGATATTGCGGCTACGAAACGAGAAGCAAAGTCAGAATGTGTGACTAATTATTTTCTAGAGGTATAAACATGCGCAATGGCGGACAGGTCAGTCGACTTCGAGACGGTATGGCGGCACTTCTGGTGAGTCAATGGAACATACAAATTACTTTTAAATAGGAATATATCTGTGTTTTTTTTTTTTTTTTTTTACAAAAAAGTGCTTATTTTATATTTGGGTTTTGAAATTCATAGTTTTTTTTCTGTCTTCAGTTAGGTTTTATTTTTTTATTTATCCCCTTCTTTTGTATAACAATTTTTTTTCTGATATTGATTTTTCTTGTGCTTCAAAAGGTCTAAGGACAAATGATTTGTAAGAACCAATCAGTGCTATGAAATAATTATGAAGTTTTCGAGTTTCTTTGAATAAATTTGGGACAACATATTTGAAATAGTTTAGAGAAACATTAATCCGAAATTTCGATTTTCGTATACGAAATCTATGTGGATTTTCAAGCAACACACAGTAGTTTTCAAATTTTGTAATTTTATATGTACAAGCCTTAGGCCAATGATTTTCAGATAAATGTGGAAAAATATCAAAACAATTTTAAAATTCCTATCCAAGGAGGAATAGTCATTCTTTTAGCTTTGGTTTATGTAAATCTTTGTTGAGCATAAATGTTTTTTACTATGAATTTCCATATTCTGATTCTGATTTACATGCAATTCTGATTTCAACATCATCGCATAATGCGTGTTTGAAATTTTCCCGACTAACTGGGTTTGTTAAGGCACCCTGTTTTTTCTTCAAAAATGTGTTAATATCTACCAGGTTAATTTTCAAATATATTTTATAATTTATTTAACGAAAATTATTTCTAAGTCGGGGGTTCAAAATTCTGTCTAATAATATACATTTTATCAAGTAAATATTTCATCACCACATCCGTTCCTTAGTTGGGTTTCATTAGTTTAAAGCCCCCCTTCAACCCTTTTATTTTAATTTTTTTAATATTTCAAAGCAACGGATTAATTAGTTGGGCATCTTTATTATTATTGATCTCTCTCAGTAGAGAATGTACCTATACATAATAATTTTATATTTTAAAACTTTGCCCTAACAGAGTAACTCATGTTATGTTTCTCTCCTTATAGACTCTAGCGGCGAGTTTCATGGTTCTAGCCTGCCTCCTTCAATCTGCAGTTTCAGAACACAAGTAAGTTATTTTACTGCAAATTATAGAAATATTTTGTTAAAAAAATATGCTAATACTACTAATGTAGAGTTCATTAAGGGGATTTACTTAACATTAACCAATATCTGTTTTACGTGCAATCACTCTAACTGTCCAAAACTTAAAAAATTTCCTTCTCAACTCTTTCAGCGACTATCTTCATAGGAAGATCTCCACCCGGTACCAATTTCCTTCGTTTTGATGACCATAGATAGGCCAAAAACACCTTAGTTAAAATTCATGAATATGGTATTTAAGTACTGGATTGGATAGTTCAAATATCAATAATCCGATTTTTATAAAGCTCAGTACAAAAGTCTAAACGTACGTTCGAACAAGTTCCTGAGCATGATCGGACTATAAAACGGGGATTTATGGGGTAAAATTATATGTTCCCTGTTGTTGACCCCAAAACCCAAAATGTTGTGGTTTCGTTCCAAACTGTTGTGTAGGGCTTAAAAAATAATTTAGTATATTGAAGCGTTGTACTCCTAATAGTTACAGAATAAAATCCCAAAACATTAAATTTAAAATGCTTATGTTATTCTCGTAGAGGTTTGGTGCCCGCGTCTATATTAAAACGATAGGGGAGCGAGCTAAATTAGTGTAGTGGTTTGAGCGCGGGACTTCAGTCCCTGAGACCCCGGGTTCAAATCCCACCAAGTCACTAATGGATTTTAATGCCGCAACCCCTAGGTCTAGCCTGAAGTAATATGAACAACAATCCCAGGCTCGTGCCTAGGGTCCCAGAACAAAAATATTTTAAAACTATAGGTCTCTTTTTGGGATGACAAAGATATCGTCCTATAAAGATCTATTAGGTGAAGACAATTCTCCCTATATTGGACAACACTCCACTAAAAGCTAATTTTATTGCAGCCCATTGAAAATGTGTACTCGACTCACAGCGGCAGGTGTCAACATGCCTACTAGGAAGTAGCAAGCCTTACTCCATCATGCTATCAGGCAATTTGTCCAGTGATAATAGTTATGCAAGCTGATGCATGTCAGACACTTTGCCTGACAATGAGGCAGCTGCAGACAACAATGTGCCTATTAGGTTTTTTACACACCTGTTGAGGTGACAAAGCACCGCGGCTGTCTTTAACCCACTTCAGCCCCGGGTTACCCAAAGACCCACTTACAGCAAATTTCTTCCTTCGGAGAACACCATAAATCACCCTTTGTTTAAGAATGATCAGTAAAAGCATTTCCTTACTTCTTTTTGTGTTAGTCATAGTTTTGATTGTGTGGGTACAACAAACATTACAACCGGGTGGTAATGCAATCACTTGACACGTGAATCTATTGAAGAGACATTTTTGCAAAGGCATATAAAATATTTTTTTTTATTTTGTAAATATTTGAGCACAGCCCTTCGGTTTTTGGTGTTGATATTTTTTCTTTAGGAAATAATCTTACTGGTATCACCACACTCTAAATTGATTAATTTATATATTCTAAAATACACCACAATTCTTCTTTATGTTCATTTGATGTTTTATTCATACTTATGTGTTTTTTCGTCAGGATGTGTAGATTGGTGAATAACAAACTAAGAATGAGTAACGAGTTTAAGCAAATTTCTCTGTTTTTAAAGTAGGGAATAAATGTGACACGTTCAAGGAAATATTATAGTCAATCAAGCAAATGGAAATGCGCTATGCAGGTTTGCTGCGGCAGGGGATATTTGTATTTATATTCTTGATTATTTTTGTCAACGGTGCATTTATTTCACTATTTCCGTTCCAGAAAGAAGATAATAGTGAAGGTGCCACACGTGATAAAGCACATCCACCACGACGTCTACAAGCCGGTTCACATACACAAGGTGCACGCCAAGAAACTAGAGCATCATCATGAGGAGCACGAGGAGATACTGCCAAGGAGGAGGCCGAAGAAATACCGCGGAGTAAAGCACCAGGCAAGAGGAAGCTACAGCCATCTGCAACCAGTGCTGGTGCAGCGTGATCATCAGGACCATGCTGAACACCTGGCATCGCAGCGAGGGATGGAACATCGAGAGGAACAAGAATACTCACGAGGTCAAGACTACCACAGCCATGAGGCAGACTGGAGTATGGAGAACGAATCTGAAGACACGAGAGGAAGACATCAAGATCCACGTGAACAACGACCAACATGGGAACCTATCAATGTGAACGAATGGTTTGGAAGAGGCAAGGGTGAAGATGAAGACGACTGGCTGATTTCTAGTGAGGACTTAAGAGAACTCCGGGAAGAAGGTGTTATTGGAGGTAAACGTAATTTACATAGGTCAAGAAAGGAGAAACTTGTGAATTTCCCGACCAAGCCAACCGTAATAGGAATGCAAAAAGAGGGATGGAAACCCATGTCAGACTTTCGTGGTTGGAAAGACGTGGGTGAACTTCACAACCATCGAGGATATAATCGAGATCCAATGAACTACTCTAGAGAAGAATCAGAAGGAAGCGAAGAGGATTCTTTAGAAAGATTTCCTGAATATATTCCAAAGGAGAGGAAGAAAATGAGGAAAACTAAGAACGCCAAGTGGAGTAAGCAAATTGATTTTAGAGAGCCTTCTAGTGAGGAAGAACATTACACTCGGCCTGCTTATCATTCTGCTCATTCTCTTGAATCAGAGTTTTCTGATAATCATCCACAACCTCGTCGTAAACCACAAGCCCCTCAGAACTGGCATGAAGCTCTCCCCGTGCCACAACCTCAGCAATGGCCGCACCCTTCCACCTCCCCACCCCACAGTCACCCTTCCAGCGTCATCTGGTCAGGACATCATCTGCAGGCACCTCAGCACAGCATGTGGCATGTTCAGCAGCACAATGTTCAAAACCCTGTTGAGGCTCCAGTCAAATCTCAGTCAGTACTTCCCGTCAACCCGGTCCCTCTACAGACTCAGCAGAAGAGTGCGTCTTCTCATCGAGTGACCCCTGCCTGGCCGGCCACTCAGCGGACACCCGGGGTCATGCAGAAGTGGGAGCAGTCGGTCCAGATGGGAGACGGCGACGGGGCTGGGTCAGCCTACAAGGTGGAAGTCATCAACTACAGTAAACAGTGAGGCAAGGAACTATTGTAAGGAATATTCGTCACCGGAGTTGACAAATTTACCAGCGTTGACTTGACTTTGTCACTTCTTGACCACGTTCATCAGACTGAAATGTTCCAAATTATCGGGTATCTTTCGTAGTCATGTTAAATAATAATCGTAAGATACAGGAGTACTGTGGTAGGACTAGATTAGTGAACGTGCTTCCAAGCAGAGTTTGTACTACAAAATTAAGGGAGGTGTGTTAAAATTTTGTATTCAGTCTGATTTTTATGGAGATAAGGATTTAGACTAATCAAAATGTTAGACAAAATATAGAATCTTCAACAACCAAAAGTCTTTAAAATTGCATTATTAGAAGCAATGAAAGCTAGAGGTTAAGTTTTTCTCTAATCTAAAATATGGTATAAACTGCCTACTTTGATTCCGTAGACGAATTTTCGCTATAAACCCCCTAGTCATACTAAAATCAAATACTTAAATACTTTTCATTGAAATGACGACCTACTACTGAGAACAATATCAAAATATTATAATCAAATAATCGTATTAAATTGAAAGTGTTGTTTATTTATGGTTTATTTCATGGTAAACTGCTAATACAGTACAAGTAAATTTCTGTCGTAGTCGTATTCAGAAACTGGCATTGTTTGATATGATTGAATAAAAAATTAATGTCAACAAAACTTTACCTTGCAACTCGACACAATATAAAATATGAACACTCGTACATTTTGGCAATATTTCTTCTGCTATTATCTAATTGTATTGCGAGCTATTATATTGTTTATATTGTCTGTAAGTTATAAATAGGTTAGTGTAAAAATGTAAATACATAACAAATTTTCATTATTGTGAAAATATACCAAAGACAAGACTGCAAACCGACTCTATACGTATTCTATATTATCAGTTTTTAGATATGGCTGTTAAACAGTACCTAGTTAAAGTTGTTGCTATGTGTTTGGTTAGGTAGTAATAGGTTAAGAATCCAGTGTTTACCTCATTTAGCTCATTTTACTCATTTACATAGCTACACATTTAACTTTGATTTGTAAATAAATGTTTTTGTTAAACAAAATATAAGTCTTTCTTTCTAGTATAACCACCCAAAAGTTGCAGAGAAGTCCTTCTATACAGACGTTCTTGGGAAATACAGCTTAAAGGTTATGCTTTATAAGTATATGTTCTAAAAGCTGTCAAAATTTCATGACGGTTAGATCAATCTTTTGTTATAAAATGTTAAAGTCGCTCATTGTTAGAAAGCGCTGAAAAATCTGTACTTTTTTCATTCAACCCGATGAAAGGCTGAGTAGAAAAAGCATAAAAAATTGAAGCCAGCACACATAAACACAGAAATAAATTTGTAAAAATATGATGTAAAAAGTATTTTCCTTAGTCTACTGGTTACGTTGCAATAAAAGCTCAAACTCGAGTATCTAAATTTTTGACTGGACAGTGATTTCTTTCTACTACAAAAGTAAAAGACGTTTTTCAAATCTTTACAAATAAAAAATAAGAACAGTTTTAGCATCCAAATATCAATACCACAGACAAATCTTAGTTAAAATTAACTTAATGCTACAATGGAGTTTATGTTCCGACGGATATACGACCTAAAAACGCAATCAATCCGGTAAATATGTCATATATACATCAGCTAAACCTATAAAATTAATTTACAAACTTTTTTACAAAAATCAACGATCACTCCAAGGTCCAAGATATTACCGAATCATTCTTGATATCTTGTGAATCATGGTTACAAGGCTGCAAACAGGAATTCATAACCGTAAAACGTAATCATACCATCGCTGATTACAATGACCATAAAACTTTCCCTAGTTATTGCGTCGTAATGTTAGCGCCTGCGCAGCACTCAGAAAGCGCAACGGCGCACGCGCAGTCGCTCAGTGGCAGGGTGGCGGGAAAAGTGAAATGATATCTGTCCCTGCGGTGGTCAATCGACGAAAGTGAAACCATTGGATATCCTGTTGTGGTGGACAGTCTAACTTGATGTTAAGCTATAGTAACCTCAGATCAGTATTCACTAGTGCGCGGAGCGGCGGAGGGGTTTGGGCCAATGAGGTCCAGCGTTCAAATCCCGCCAATCACCAATACACTTTGATAATACCACGACCCTCTTGTCCTAACTAGTAGCTAAAGGTTGCCTAAACTGAGAAAAGTTAGTAGGTTTTTTAATGCTCGGAACTGGGGCCAGCTGTCCTTGAGCGTTGTAATTTGTACCTTAGATAATGAAACAGCTGATCATAGTCGGTAACAAAGCTACACAGATCATCTCACTGCAATCCATGTGCATCCACATTCAGCTTGTATGTCTATCTCAAAGATTAGGTTAATAAATTATAGTTTTACCGATGCTTTGCAAAAGGAATTCGGCTATAATCTGAACATATTACAGTAGTCCTAAACAATTAGTGGGGACAAAAATTAATCAATTCTCGTTATGTCAAACAATACCAATTTTATCTTGATTATATTTTATTGATTATATTTTTGTGCCTATCCCACTCCAAAGTGGAATTTCGAAAGAAGGCAACTAAAGCTTTTGAGGTAAAGCGGTGCAAAAAACTTCAATTTAATTTTTATGGATACGCCAAGAATTAAACCTGTCGCCCTCGCATCAAAGTTTGAAAAGCTAATCACTTGACTAGCAAAATAATTTTAAAAATTACACATTTTTGATAACAATACCAAAAGTGACTAAAAGGGAATTAAAGTTAATTAGCAATTAAATTGTATTGTGGTATAATGAGTTTGTAGTAGATATACAACTACACAATTAACTATGTCATTCATTCAATTTATCATTACACTACACTTATCTTGTTTACTTACGTTCTTTGTTTTATAAACAACAACAAAAGAATCAAATAGGATAACGTATTTCGTAGTGTACTTAGTGAATCAGTATTGGTCAGAAACAAAATTTGTGAAAATAATCAGCTCAACATTGTAGTGGAAAGTTTAAAGTGATAAATGGATGAGGTCAATAACATCAATGATTCCATCCTTAGCTTAAGTACAACTAAGTTCACAGTTTAGTTCTCAGACAGTTTTACAGCATTGTATTAATAGTCAAAGGTTATATTTTAAGGTGAGTACTGCAGAAGATGTTAAATTTCGGTTGATTAGATAGGTAATAGATTTTGGTGTACAGTTGGTCTGGTGTAAGGGCCTTCTGCCTGGGATGTCCAGGTTCAAATCGAGTTTTAGGTCAATCATCTTTCTGAGCAAAAACAAGAAATTAGATAACTGTCTCCATATTGAACCTTCTCCAAATACATATGTATGTGATAAATTTACCAAAATACCTTTTTGGAAATAATATTATTTTTTATAGTTTTAATACATTCCAAATTACACGATACTATTATACTCAGTTAGACTTTGTGCTGGGATTTGAATTATTGAGTAATAATTTGTAAGAAAATCTGATTGTAATAAATACTAGGGTTTGGAGTGTTCTCTCACTAAATAACTTCAAAAATACAATTTTTGTTAAATAAATAACAAAATAAATGCACCACAAATTACTTGTGCTCATCAGCTAACAGTGATGTTTATGGTACATAGGCTTTTTGGAAACTACCGTAATCGGTAATCTATTATTTAAGTAATCTAGAGGCCCCGGTTTGAAAACAAAAATTTATACCGATAACCTGGAACTGACCTCTTCCAACTGATAAAACTAAACCAAGATTATTTCCTTGTGAATTAAGAATTCAGTCTGTCTCACAGTTGGTATTACAATCCTAGTTAGTGACCTAGTTTTGTTAATTAACATGACAATCAATCGTATCATAGTGTTAAATCCATTCATATAGTTTTTTTTTCACTGTAACTTGTGAGTGATCAATTAAATATGATTTTGCTTTATTTTAGGAGAGGTAAATCTATAAACACCAATATGAATCAACTCCGTCTCTACTCTACAATCATCCAGAAGGCAAAGTTTGTAAGTATTTCTTATAATCTCCGAATAGCTTGTTAAAACCAATGCTTTATGTTTATAAGTTAGGTTACTGGAACAGAAAACTACTAGAAACTGTATTAAACTTAAAATTTCCTGCCTATCCAAGTGTGAAGAAGCTATAATATCCTACACTAGAATCTTATTTGCACAAATAATAATACCTTGTTCTTATATTAATCATACTAATATTATAAATGTGAAAGTTTGTGTGTTTGTTTGTTTATTTGTATGTTTGTTTGTTTGTTTGAAGTTCAATCACGCATTAACTACTGGTCGGATTGTGTTGAAATTTGGTATGATGATAGCTCACATTCCCGATTAACATATAGAGATATTGTTACCTCAAAAATCCTTTCGGGCTCCGCCCCAGCGGCTCTAGAGTTTCCCATGTTAACCTTATGAGTATTCATATTTAAATGGAATTAAATAATTTTGCCAGCTGTTTCAACTACACAATTTGTTTCTATGATATTCAATAGCATTAAAAGGTTATACGGTTTAACAACAGGGTGCAGCACCATTAGTTCTATATACATTTATGACAACAGCTAATTTGAACCAAGCAGCAACAAAAACCTGAGTATGAGAACTTTACTTCTTTCTATTGTTTAGGTTAAGTGGTAGAACATTATGGCTATAGTAGATGTTCTATATACTATAGTATACCATAGATTATAGTAAACCAAATTTTCTCAAAACGTGTCCTCTCTCATTGCAAATGCAAAGCACGAGTATTTAACTACAATAAACATTGTATACCAACCCCGTACGAAGGACGGGTACTCAGCTAGTCTAGAATAATGCAAAGTTTTAGAAATGATCAGCTTATTCTCCAAACTCTGAATTAGTAAATATTAATCCACTATTCTATATGCAATTAGCTTGATCGTGTTAATTTATGATGGTTCAGAAAGTTTGGTTGTCACAGAACATGTTAGTTGTTTTTAAAGTTTTGAAAGAAGTGCTAATTTATTTTATTGGCGTGCTGGTAAATAATTAAGAGTTAAGTGAAGTCAGTACAGTGAAGTGAAGTGTAGTACAGTTTCTTAGATGGAATGTGGGGTTTTTTTTTATTTCTTGAGAGGGTCAAGATCCTTAATTACTGTATTTGACATGTTATTTTTATAATGGGCTCTTGGAAATAGCAATTCAAAAGGGGACCAAATCATTACCAAATGAGCTGGATAGGGTAGCTGAGTGTTTATAGTGCTCAACAAAAAATCAAATGGTTGCCAGATCAATCCTGAGAAGTCAGTAGCTTTTTGATGTTTGAAACAGGGTTCAGCTGTCCTTGACAACTGGACTTGGCTAAGGAAACAGCTGATCTCAGTCACAAAGCTACTCAGATCATCACACTCCATTCTACTCTCAACTTGCATTCACAGGTGGCATTGATGTCTAAAATATTACAACAATGGTAGTAATGATGATAATGATTTTGGATTTTAGCCGCTGAAGGGGAAGGTAATGGCGATTCGCAGGGAAGACCAGAGTGTGTGGGAGAGACGAGCACCTCTGGCCCCAAGCAACGTGCGGAAACTAGTGAGGGCCGGCGTCAAGGTGCTCATACAGCCGTCCAACCGACGAGCATACCCCGTACAGGTACGGTTTCCAGACTATTTATAACTATCTATTGTGAGCAACAGCTAACCCCCTGGTATTTAGTTAAAGAGTTAATTACAAATGGAGGATCAGAGAAACAACCAACAAAGTTAAAAATAGTAACAGCTGAGAAAAATAGTTTTAAAGTTACAAATTCATAACATTAACACCCTTTGACCTAAATATATATATATTTTTAGTGGTGTAAATCGATAAAAAAATTTTGTTCAATAAAATGTTAAAAGGGTAAAAAGGATTTTTCTAAATTAACAAGCAAACTTTTTCTGTAGACTTGGTTGGATCCAGGACTTGGTTGGAATGATAAACTGAAAATTTTCAATACATGGCTTTGCATTATCCAACCAACTCCAACAAAATAATTAAATTTGATAGTACTTCTAAATTGCATTTTCTAGATGAAAATCAAAAAAATATTAAACTGTCATAGTAGCAGAGGATAATAGATTTAATTAATGAACAGTCAAATTATAAAAAAAAGATTTACTACAGGACCCTCATACAAATAAAAGATACAGGTAGTTACAATAAAAGATTTCATCATTGTCCTCATTAGCTTCCTCATCCACTTCCAAATTCCTTCTTCTTGTAGTAACTTCACGGTAAGTTCTTGAAGTATCAAGAACTGAAGGGGGGGGGGGGGTATGTATAAGGTATAAGAGATTACATGTCATATTTTTTTGGCTTGTGTGACCGGTCTATGGTTTGGATAGAGAGGGCTCTGTTGAACATTAACAAGTGATTGTAAGAGCAATAATTTTTTATTGTTGTATTTTTTCTTGGTTTTGTTTTGGCATACTGCGATAAGTCCAACTATCTGATAGGCTCTTCTTTACACAATGAGTGTTTGAAGAACACAGTGAAAGATTCTCCTTTAAGAAGTCTGATCCATCTAATGTTCAACCAATTGACAGGTCCCTCTTCTCGTTTCATTTCGTGAACTTCAAAACATAGATTCTTGCGTTTTGCTGACTTTATTATTTCAAACCAGTCCTCTCTGGAACGTACAAGTTGTTGTTTTTCTGACTTGCCCTCTCAATCATACTCTTCATCTTGTTCCTTTCCCATTCCCAATCATCCTCTTTTCTTGTCATTTTCCTCCTGGTTGTTGTTCATTGTTTAAGATTTCTGAAACAGAAACACAACAGTTATAGAAATCCTGAATAATGAATACTAATGTTTCATTTTCACACCAAAACTATTAATTAAAATTCATTGGGATTATTGTTTTTGGGATAACGGCTTTTGATTTCAATTATACGCCTTGGCTTACCTTCAGGATTAGGTGCGGAGTTTTCTATTTCCTCATTCAGGTCGCCTTGAGCTTCAATATCCTGCTGAAAAGATTTCTGTTCTGCATCGTCCCCATTGTTGCCACTAGTTTGACCTAAAAGAAAAACAACTTGTCATACTAAAACCTTATCCAAACTTTATTTAATAATTAACTAGGATTTATGTTAAAAGAAATGAAATTTAAGTCAAAATTTGTTTCTTGTTGCTCCAAAGAAAAAAAAGGTTACATAATGCGTTCTATCTTAATAATAAAATAACATAAACTAGTAATAATTCATAACTTAGGTTGTAATAAATATTATAAACCTTACCTTTATCACTTCCTGGGCTCAAATCACTGTCCGAAAACAACCCAAACAGAAGATTGATCAACATTATAACCTTAAAAATTTTGACTGGTTGGTTGTTGCTCTGAAACTTTGTTGCCGTCCGTCAGAGCTCAGAGCATAAACAAACTAAACATTCTGGTGGCGAATTATTGAACTTTGGACTTGGTTTGATATATTTTGAATTTGGTTGATTGTTGCTCTGACCCCTCCAAATCATAAAATCTTTCCTGAAAATAGAAAAATAACTAGTCAACATTAGCGCTTGAAGATCATGACATGAAATAGATTAAAACAGTCCACAAATTTTACAAATTTGAGAAATCAACTTGAACCATTCGGAGTAAATACAGGTACCTACAATACCACTGTAAGTAAAGTCCCCATATCAATTAACTGGTAATAATTGTGATGTGTGAAAACAGGTACTGTGCAGTTTATGAACTAAAAGATAAGTTTGCAAACAAATAATTTCTACAAATATTTTGGTGAAAATCCTAACATTATCCATACACTAAATTAGTCATCAACAAAGTAAAGAAAGATCAAACTAGTAACACAAGTATTTATTGAACAAATAGTTGAACATTAAAACTGTGAACGCTACATAAAGTATGTTTCAGTCTTATATAAATGCTGGTGCTATTCCACAAGAAGACATATCAGAAGCATCGGTTATATTCGGAGTGAAGCAGGTCCCAGCTGATTTGCTGCTTCCCAACAAGACTTACTGCATGTTCTCACACACAATCAAGGCTCAGGAATCCAACATGCCTCTGCTTGATGCTTGCCTAGAAAAGGTAACTGTATAAGTTAATACTGTATTGTATATTGGATTTTTTAAGGAATAGATTTTAGCTAGCTTACTTGAGAAGATTGGCTAAGGTGAGTCGGAGGGCAGGGCAGAATTCAAATCCATGACGGCGATATAGTGAGCTCGGATCCTGATGGTACCAGCAACTAAATTTTGTTAGTACAGTACAAGCTCACCCTAATGCTGATCACTCCTTGCTTTGCGGATATGTTCCACGTGGACAGACAAATGCAAGGTTGAAAGAGACTGTCAACCTATTGGGGAAAAAATTAGAGTCATGAGTCTAAGGGATATGCAATGAAAGGTCACAAAAGACATAGCACAGATATTTTGTCCTAGTACGTTTCTCTTCAATCAACTCTCAGAGAAGAAGCCCTTGAACCCTATTTGTCTCAAGTAAGCTATAGGTGAACTCTAGTCCTTAAAAAATTCTAAATAGAAACTTGACTTTCTTTTAAAATTCCGTCATGTATCTCAAAGTTTAATCGTCAATGGTAGGGAGAGATGTGGTAAAGGCTCTCAGCAACAATAAAATCACACCACTAGACACTAATGGTATTAAATTGGTCTAACGGCAATTAATTGTTGATAAGACTGTTAAAAATAACAAAAGCAATGGGGGGAAGGCTTATTTTGCCCACATGCATTCTGCTTGCCATTCTAATTGACACGATCTAGATACAACTTCAATTTCTTGGACTGATCAACAAAAATTGTGAAATTTTAAAAATGAAAACCAATTTTATCTCAAATAAAAATGTCTTTGTATGAAAATCACAGGAACTTGTCATGTATAATTTCACTAGGTTTTAAACACTTACTTATTACAGTTATGATAATTTACAGAACATCCGTTTGGTCGACTATGAGAAGTTAGTGGATGAGCTCGGCCACAGGATAGTTGCGTTTGGTAAATACGCTGGAGTTGCTGGGATGGTCAATATACTGCATGGTCTAGGTCTACGGCTACTTGCTTTAGGTCACCACACACCATTCATGGTATGATTATTTCTAGTTGTTTTCAAATTTTTGATTACGTAAATCGTTCATTTTATTAAGGTTGTTTAACAAATGATATGACTTCATTCATTTTTAACAGGATAACATTCCTACAATACACAAGTTTTGACATTGTTAATTTTTTTTTGCATGGGAATGATTTTTGGGTTTTACGTTCGATAACAGATAACATTGGTCCTCCAGAAACCACTATTTTCTAAAATATCAGAGAGCTTCCTAGAACATTCTAGAAAATGTTTTGTGGATAAACAGGAATTTTAAAGTTGTTTTTTACAATACAATGGAGCAATTACATTATGATGCTGCTGTTTGGTTCTCAGCCGATTATTTAACAAGAAATGAGGATAAAGCCCGAGGAATTATTTCACATTTCAAAAAATAATTTTACAAAATGATATGTATCCGTCAAACTGCAGGTTCTACGTCTTGATCAAAAACTGAATTACATGAAACCCATACCTATATCCATTAACGAATTCTCAAAATTGTATTTTTGTCGTTTTTTACTAAAAATTAAAGAATTAACATGGCACCAATTTTCAGCATATAGGTCCGGCACACAATTACCGCAACTCTTCCATGGCTACACAGGCAATACGAGACGCTGGCTATGAGATAGCTCTGGGTATGATGCCCAAGTCTATCGGACCTCTCATATTTGTCTTTACTGGGTAAGAGACTGGATATTCAGTTTGTTTAGTTCAGTTGAAAGCTATGAACAGTGATTGTATCTATATTGTACTGTAACTATTTTGAGGTCACAAAATACACGTCACAAATAAATTCTTTATAATGGTATTCATTCACACCTGTCTGGTGTAGTACCGAAATAAATAAATAAGTAAAGAAGTAAATCTTGTCAATTAGGTTGGCGTTCAGCAGTGGTGTGTTGCAAAAAAAATACAGGGTCACAAACATACTATATACAGTACATATATAGGTCCTTAGGAAAAAGCAGAGTGGCAAAACCGTTTCCACACGTCCCTCCCCACTACACCACTGGCGTATAGTCAGAGAAAACCCTCTTAACAACACTAAAAGTCACACCACTATTTGTTTAAAAATTATCCAATAGCAATTATGTTGCATTTACCATACAAAGTAAAAGCGACGTTCGTGGGGGAGACAAAATTACCACAAGAATGATTGTTTGATTTTATTATTGCCAATGGTAATAGATATACAGTGTTTCCAAAGTATGACACAATATATGATAAAACTCGAAAAACTGTTAATTTGAGAAGTTCAATGAAAACATTGTCATTTCTGTCTTTAAAAAGTTATAGTAGAAAACAGTACAAGGTAGTTGTCATTTCTGTCTTTAAAAAGTTATAGTAGAAGACAGTACAAAGTAGTCAGGCTATTCAATCCTAGCCAACATGAAATTAGAAATTGAAGACTAAATATACTGTATTTAAAGTCATACTTTTATGAGATCTCCGCATTTATTTTCTCCAAGGTCTGGCAATGTCTCGCAAGGAGCGCAGGAGATATTCCAAGAGCTACCTCATGAGTACGTTCCTCCTTCCATGCTGCAGAAGGTGGCAGAGCACGGAGGTAATGTTTGTATTTTACATAATTTATGTGAATAATTTACATTACTAATAGTAGTACGATATTATAGTTACTGTTTATACGTGGATAAATCAATGTGAACAAATTGTTACGATGACTGTGATAGATGTTATAACTTGTTTAGACGTTTTATATCCAACCATTTTTGTGAACTCCTTAGCGTACTTAGCTGAATAAAATTATGGTCTTATCAAGAACGGTGACTCTTAAGGATCTTTTAATTTTTCACAGTTACAAACAAAGTGTACGGGTGTCAAGTGCGCAGGAGAGACCACCTACAGAGGAGGGAGGGGGGAGGTTACGATCCACAGGACTACGACTCTCACCCAGAACTCTACATGTCAACGTTTGGGAAGAAGGTGACAATTCGCTTATATAAGATGTTTGTCCCTTGTTAATCAGTTGACTTTAACCCATTGGGAAAGGAATTAATGCGCTACCTGCAGCACCCTCTGGCGGCAATTAATTTTAGCGAATTTGTAGACTTTTACTCTAACTGCTATAGAAAGAAAACCTTAGGTAATAAATTAATAATTCTTTCACCATTTTGTTCACAGTAAAATTGTCTACAGAAAAGTGGTAATTGGATAGTCAAAGTTTTAAACTAAAAAAATATATATATATAAAGATTATAAAAATAAAAATTTTAAAAACAATATTTTGAAAGTAAACTTGATATACAAATTCCAAGATTAATCCAGACACCAAATAACACTACTATTATAAAGTTCAATCGATTCCCTACGTAGAAAAATCAAAAGTTGTGTACTTTTATAAGTAATAACATTTTTTTTTTTTTATTGTTTGTTTAACTTAGCGCAGCTGATTTTTGGTGATATGTGGTTTCCATGGCAACACAAAATTGTTTGTTATTCGCTAAAATAAAAGAGTAAATACGCAAATCAAGAAGCAAGATATTTATAAACATTATAATAGTAAGACGAAACTAAAAGGGCGAAAAAATAATAATAACTAAATAACTAATGGCGCTGCCTAGCGGTGACACGAGCGGCACTCGTAAGTCGGCCGCCGGGCCTGCAGCGGCCGTACGAGTAACGCTCGTAAGTCGGCGCCAATGGGTTAAGTGTCCAAACTAGCTAGTAAAAAAAGGTTATACTGAATTGGCAAAAACACACAAGTTTTGTTTGATAATAACTTTGGAATATAGCTATTTGCTTTTTTCAGTTGACGAATTAATAATTTTTTGTAAGTTTCTCGTCAGTGGTGTATTCGAGGCATGAATGGGATTTACTTGCAGAGTCGTCCCAGTCATTGTTCCAGGTTCTTTCAGTAATCAGGTACCTCGCCTCAACACAAGTTGAGCCAAGCTATACCTGTTTGTTAGTTAAAAATATGAAGGTTAAAAAACTTTTTGTGCTGTGACTCCATTCCGATTGTCACATTTGCATTTCTACCATATCAGTGATGGCAATGGAGGAGTTACTACTGTAACTAAAACTTTAATTCACCAACATGTCATGTTTCACACACAATAATCATGATTCATTTAAAACGTCAGCTAGTGACAATATTTCTGCAAACACGTAAAACCATAAAACGTTCCATCAATCCTAGATCGCCCCGTATGCATCAGTGATAGTGAACGGGATCTACTGGGCAGTCGGGGCGCCCAAGCTACTGACACTACCAGATGCCAAGAATCTCCTAGCCTCCGCACAAACACCCTGGCTCCCCGTCAGTGAAGGTGCCCCCGCACTGCCCCACCGTACACTCGCCATCTGTGACATCAGTGCTGACCCTGGCGGATCCATAGAGTTCATGAACGAGTGTACTACCATCGACACGCCCTTCTGTCTCTACGATGCGGACCGCAACAAGGAATATAAAAGGTACAAGGTGTTTTACTCGTCTCATTCTCCCTAGTTTTAGGATGTATCACAATTTTGAGCGTTGTATCTAAGTATGTACCAACATAATATTTTTACCAAATTTATTGCAATATTGTTATTATTGCTGTTTTTCAACTGATTTAAAAGAAAAAAATCTTAACTTGAGTACTAATTAAATAACCCATGATTTTTTTAATCGTTTATTTCCAATTAGCATTTTGTGCTTTGGGGATTTTCTTCAGAGGGGAGACCTTGTGTAGCCTTACAAAAAGTTTTGTTGAGGGGCTGTTAAAAATTGCCACACAGTCCTGTAAAATAAAAACCTGTTGGGTGGCATCTTTGGACCAACTCAGATGATGTCACCGCAACAAAACAAACCCAAAAAGTCAAATTTAACTGCAAGAGCATTTTACCATGCTTGAAAATTGTTTATCAACATTATGGTAGGTACTTCAATAACAGGTTGATAACCAACACTTAGTCATTTCAATTACCTAGATACCTTTGAAAGACATTTCAGAATTATCTATGAACACAAACATGTTTCTTGCATGAAACAACTAACTGTTTGTTGCCAGTTTCAAAGGTGCCGGACTCCTAGTCTGCTCGATTGATAACATGCCGACTCAGCTGCCGAGAGAATCAACTGACTTTTTCGGTGACCTTGTGATGCCATATGCTGTTGATATTCTTCAGTCAGACGCAACCAAACCTCTTGAGAGTCACAACTTTGACACCGTTGTAGCCAATGTGAGTGTCTAGGTCATCTAAGAAACATAATTGTATTAATAAACTTTAAATTAGTTAAACATGATAAGTGATAATATTGACAAATTATTTGTTGGCAAGTGAAATTATTTAATCAAGCATTATAAAATTATTTTGGTTTACCATTCTTTTATAGTAATTGGTTATAAATATGAGTGATAATGTATATTTTTTGCTACCTAATTAATGGTACAGTTGTTATATGTAAATTCACGAATAGCACTTCAAAAGACTTGCCAATTAAGCTTAAACACTTATCATTTTGTTATCTTTGTGTTTGCAGGCCATCATAGCAAGTAATGGTAAACTAACACCCAAGTTTGAATACATTCAAGATTTGAGGCAGGAATCAAAGTAAGTAGTTTTTCTTCAATAATTAAGTTTTTATTATTTACCATACCAAATATAATTTTTTATTCAATTAAATGAGGAAAACAGTTTGTGTTTTTTTTACATTTTCGGACTTAAACCTACTTGTTATTTTTAGGTTAAATCAGTTAACAGCTTTGCTAATCTTAGTTTAAAAATTAAATATGTAGGCTATATAACACCATAGATTTTGGCAATTATAAACCGTTGGGGGAGCGAGCTGGTGTAGTGGTTAGAGCGCGGGACATTGGTCCCTAAGGTCCCAGGTTCAAGTCCTCCAAATGACTAATAGATTTTATCAAAGTGATAATGCCGCAATCCGTAGGTCTAGCCTGAAGTAATGTGAAAAACAATTCGGGGCTTGTGCCTAGCGTCCTAGAACAAAAAAATTTAACTGTATGTTTATTATGAATTTTTTCTCAGTAAAAGGATATTACATGCCCAAAATATGTAATTATAATGTTTTTAATTAATGGTTTCTAATTACTTTGAATTAATATAATTTCATACTTGATATTATGGATTTATTATTTTTTTTATTTGCAAAAAATTTTTGTTCCAGCCAAATAAAGCTGGTAAATTAAATTGAATTTAATGTACCTACTCCTAGTCCTAATATTACATTTGTATTCTTTTACATTATATAAAGGGTTCTCAACCTTTCTTTGCTCCTAGACTCCCCTTAGAATCCTGCATTTTCATCACATACCCCACACGCCAAATTAATCTCAATCCCTCTGTGTAGTTAATTACTCTATTTTCAATAAGGTCATGTGATTAAGTTTTGTATGGCTACAATCCTAAATTAATTTTATTGTATTATTTTTATTTATTTAAAATTTTTATTTTTTTAGTTTTCCTAAAAGCGCTCCCCCCTAAAATCCTTTCTTGCCCCCAGGCTGAGAACCGCTGCTCTATTGACCCTGAGATTTATAATAACAGTTGTTTCAGACGTAGCCGCCACAAAATGCCAGATGCAGTTGGTTCAACAAAGAAGATCCTTGTGTTAGGAGCAGGAAGGGTCAGTTCACCTCTCGTAAAGTACCTGAACAGGGATGAAAATGTGCACATAACCTTAGGTAAATATCTTGTCACCCTGACTCTAAAAGTGAGCATGAATGACGTGCTAAAAAGGTACAAAAAACTAGATAAAGCACAGATGTCTGGGAAAGTGTTGTAAGTTGTGCGGTAAAGTGGTGTTTCCTTGAATATTAAAAATCCTAATTTGTATACAAAATTTTAAATTTATTGGTACTGTATGCCAAGATCAACCCCAAAAGCATTTTATTTCTCAAGGTTATAGTATAAACTATCTTTGTTCTAAACTTAAGAGTAATTAAATGTTTCTTTGCAAAGTAGTACAATAGTAGTTACAATTATAGTAGGTAGAGTATGCAATTTTATCAACAGTAAATTTGTCAAAAAAGTCCTATAAAGTCTTTGTTAAAATATATTTTTATGGCTGTCCTTTACATCCTAGGACGCTAGGCTCTTGATTTAAACAGTTTTACAAATTACTTCAGGCTATGCCCAGAAGGTCGTAGCATTACCGCCTATTATTACCGCCGCTTATTACTCTTTAAGCAATATTGGATGATAGAGGAATTTGAACGTGGAACTTCTGGGACTGAAGCCCCACGTTCAACCACTAGACCAGCTTGTTTTCATGATAAAATAGATTACACGTTCCTTTGTCATTGTTGATCCACTGTTTTGTGTTACTGGTATCTAGTTTTGAAACTTCTTAGCTCCATTTTCAAATCTAAAAATTGGAAAAAAATGAATGAAACAAATAATTTCAAGTATTTCAAGTGTAATCATATACTTTGTCTGGCCAGGTTCATCAGTGCAGGATGAAGTTTCGACTTTAGCCAACCAGTTTGAGCGAGTAGAGCCAGTGTTGGTGGATGTTGTGCGACGACCAGACCATGTTGGCGAGTTGGTGCAGAGCGCCGGCCTGGTGGTGTCCCTACTGCCCTTCCAATTGCACCATCTAGTGGCAGAAGCCTGCATCACCCACCACACTCACATGGTTACTGCGTCCTACTGCACACTGGAGATGATGAGATTGCACGAAAAGTAAGACCCCCATGCTTAGGATATGCATGACTTAAGTATTTTATACTTAAGTCATTTAAGTATAAAATGGCTGTTACTTTCATTACTATAAATAAAACACAGTAGGATGTGTTGTAAGCCTAGAGCTTAACAAACTTTGGTACCAGAGGGGAAAGTTTGTTTGCCCTTACTAAATGTTGAGCAGTTTGAATCACTTTCCAAAAAAAGCGTTGGAGTTTCTTTAGGAAAAATGCCACTTGCGTAGATATTGCCAAAAAAATACAAAAAGCATTAGCATTTCCAAACTGACTATTTACAGGGCCGTGGAGGCTGGAGTGACGGTAGTCAATGAGGTAGGTCTGGACCCGGGCATTGACCATCTGTTGGCCATGGAGTGTATAGACGAGGTACATCAGGCGGGGGGCAAAGTGGAGTCTTACGTGTCGTACTGCGGAGGCCTCCCAGCCCCGGAACACTCAAACAACCCTCTACGCTACAAGTTCTCTTGGTCCCCTAGGGGTGTGCTGCTCAACGTCTTGGGAAACGCTAAATACCTCGAGAACTCCAAGGTATATCATATAATTGAAACAGAGACACTAAACGTGCTATGCATTTTGACTTGTATACGAATAAAACTTAAGTGTAGATTAGAGGGTATTTTAAGGCGAAGATGAGTGTCGAATGAATGAATGTTACTCACTAAGATCGACTGGTTATAAGCCCTGGTTATAAGGGTTATGACGAGGAGCTTTCGTCAAAACCCTGAAAACTGGGTCCGGTTTCGAACCATCTAAAAGCTTCAATTTGTATTAGAATCAAACCGGCAACCTAATTAGTAGAGCAAGTTGCCATTTGTAGCTAATGTTACCAGTTACCATTGCCTCCTCTAATACTTTATACAGGGCCACGGCATTGGTATGCGTCAACATCGCACACATGTTATATCTTTCTAAGAGGTTGTCAGCCACTTTTATGATGCATTTGCCGTCTTTTACCAAATTTCAAATACATTACAGCAAGTGATTTTATTTTAATAATTTTTACTTATAGTCTTAAGCCAGGTTTTCCTAGGAGCGGAAAAACGATAAACTACCATTACAATACCTAAGACAAGAGGAGACTGCGTTCCATGCTCTGCTCCCGCGCTTAGAAAAACACGGCTTTAACAAATGATTGTTATTTTTTTATGATGTTTGAAGGTGGTCGAGGTAGCCGCTGGTGGGGAACTACTCCAGAGTGGTAAAGACTTGGAATTCCTGCCAGGCTTTGCTCTGGAAGGTTACCCGAACCGAGACAGTTTGCGATACTCTCAGTTGTACGGAGTAGCGGCAGAATGTCACACAATGTTTAGAGGGACGTTACGGTATAGAGGTAATTTGGAAATCTATCTTTATATCCCAATCATTTAGAAAACACATTTGTTTTATAACGATTCCTAATATCAGTGCTTACAAGTTTACAATAGATTATCTTTTAACTTCAGAGTCGGGTCTTTGAATGTCAATGCTAACTGACTCTTAAACTCACTCTTTATGGTATAGATCTACCATTAACAAATTTAATTTATTAAAATTAGTTTTATTAACCTAATGACCATCAAACATCTTTTAAAATATTAAGGATATCAGGTATAAGTGTGAAATTATCTACTTACATTGTTCACTGGATTCTCCTATTGAGGAGAATTCTTCGTTAAAAACTTTGCATATGTTTAGGTTTTCTGAAAACTATGGAAGCTCTAAAACATCTTGGGCTTATTGACTTGACAGCTCATCCTGCACTCCACCCAGATGGACCTAGCATCACATGGGTAAGTCGGGTTATGATGGTTTTGTTACAATATTTTGAAATGCTATTACAGAATTACATAAAAGTTTCACTAAGTTACATATAAAGCTAGTATACACAAACTCTTACTTTTATGCATGATCCAAATTTTATTTAGATTTCTGGTAAAAAATTTAAGAGCATCTTTTAAATTGTTTTTGGTTTGAGGACACTACAGCTTCTTTCTTCCATTTAGAAACTGGTCCTGAATTTAGTACGCAATGTTTAACTTACAAATCTAATGGAAGATACTATTTCAGTTTAAAGAAGAAAATTAATGGTTCTAACTGTTCAAAGTACATTTTTGCACTTAAAAGTAGCCGACTAAAGACATGCGGCAACACCCCCAAACTTTTCCACGCCTGTTCTTAACTGATTCTAAAGTTTTGACTATTATAAGTAAAGTATTAAATGTATATTTTTTTTATCAAATCAAACAGAAATTATGATTTGTATGTAAATAGGTAACTTTTTTCAGAGAGAACTAATGTGCACATTACTTGGATTGTCTCATGCAGATATTTTCTATGAAAACCTCAAGGGCAAGGTAAAGTATTTAAAATCTAAATTAAATTAATGAAACAAGTTTAATCCTTCTAACTGCATGTATTCAATGATTTAACTACGATGCCTACTGAATTTTTATCTTCCTAAAAATCAAACAAAATTCCAAATAATTTTCAAACAATTTTTGTGTGGATACAGTAAGGATTAAGGAAAAGTGGCAAAATTCCTGATCTGAGGTGTAACTCACAAATGCAGCAATCTAGTAAACTTCCAGCAGAGCTAAACATATTTTAAATTCATGTAATACACACTTTTACTATCAAACAGTGCTCGATTTGTGGGGGAAATCGGCAGAACGAAGTTCCGGTACCTCTCTTTAAAAAAATATATATATATATATTGGCATATATAGGTAAATAAATGGGTACAAATCACATTAAATTGGTTACTGTTCCAACTCCTCATTTTTAGAAATCAAGCACTGCTATCAACTAATTGTAAATATAGCAAACTTTGTTCTAAAACGATACATTTTTATATAGACTGACACAATTGTCGTCTGCTAGGTGAGTGAGCGAGTAGGTGAGGCACAGTTAAGGGCCGTAGAACAGCTGGGAGTGTTGGATGATGTTCCAGTAGTCAAATGTGGCAATCCTCTGGACAGCCTATCTCACTACCTCAGTGGCAGACTGAGTCTAGGTAAGTAACTATACCTATCTGAACCTATAACATGAGTAAATAAACCCAGATAAAGTTGGGAAAAAACAAAAATACACAGATAAATGTGTTGTAGTCAAAACAAGAAATAGCAAATCTTGAAAGTTTTTAATCGATGTACAGTAGAGCGTCGATTATCTGAAGCGTCAAGCATCCTAAACATCGGTTAACCAAACAGCCAATTAGGTTGCCACGACTGCGAGTGAGGGACGATTAGCAGTGTCGGCGAGACCGCCAGATATGGTAACAGATGTTGGTGCAATCACAGTAAACAATAAAAATCATCAAATAATACATGTAAAAATGTATTTAAATGTTATCAATTAAAGTTAAAATAGTTGCTTAAGTTTGTAATATTTTTTGTAAGGGAATCGTCATTTTATATCCTTACCGGTTACAGGAGAGCATGAACGTGATGTTGTCATTCTGCGCCATGTTCTGGAGATCACTTGGAGTGGAGGCCAGAGGGAACGACGTGACATCTCCATGGTAGAGTATGGAGATGGTCGAGGCACGACGGCCATGGCTCGTACTGTTGGACTGCCTGCTGCAATAGCTGCTAAGATGGTTCTTGACGGTATGATCTTTGCTAAAACTATGCCAATAACAAAACACAGTAACACCTTTTAACAAGTCTTTACGCTGCAATAAGCAAAGTTCAACTCAATAGGTTTGCTGCTTTAGCATTCATGATACGAGAATCATAGTTGTATTGTAAATTTAACTATAATGTTAATTTTGAACCTAAACGAATCAGTAAAAGTCCCTTTACTGTGAGTGGACTTCTAAAATCCTCTTCATATCAAGTTCACTTTAAAATCCCTACACTGTGATTCATCTTTTGAAATCCCCTCCACTGTAATTAACCCTTTGAGGTCGAATTTTTTCCACATTTTCCGGTGAATTTAGCTTGCCATTCAAGCAGTCAGGAAAATGGCACCCAGTGACCTATAATCGCCATTCGACATAAAAAATTAACTTTTTTGATTTTTGAATAATTTTTTTTTTTTTTTTTTGGGTCCTTGTAGGTCGCCATTTTTGAGCAGTCGGCAAAATGGCGGGCGGCGACCTATACTCGCCATTCCACCGCAAAGGGTTAAGTGACCTTTTTAAAATCCCCTCCACATAAGGTTCACTTTTAAAATCCTCTTTACTTCAGTTAAAAGAACTTTTTACACTTTATCCCCTCCAGCAGCTAAGTTCACTTTTAAACCCCCCATCCACAGCTATAAAGTTCACTTTAAAAATCCCTTTCACAACAATTAAATGCGTATTTAAAACCCCCTCCATAGAAATTCGCTTTAAATTATATTTCATATTCTATTGCATTTTTTACAATCCAACTAGCATGTTTTAATCTGTATTTATTTGGACATGTTAAAATTAAAATGCACAAACATTAAATTAAGAGCTTCTCTTAATCTACTGAGCCACAAACTCTCATCAAATTTAGATTGTTCTTTCTATACTATGATACTGTAAAGAATTAACTGTTCACTACCATATTTTTGCTATTTAGGAGAGATACAAGAACAAGGCATGGTGTACCCTCTGGCACCTCACATTTACCGACCGATGCTGAGCAGATTAAAAGCAGAAGGCATTGTTACCACTACGATGATTGAAACCATCGATTGATAGGTGAAATAAATTAAGAATATGGACTTGTGGAGTGTTGAGTACAAAAATTGTTTACTGACAAACTGTGTACATAAGAGAATATAGTTAGTATTTGATTACAATTGGTTTTGTTGTCGTTGATACATTTTTTATGATCGTTTTTGTTATTGCTCTGTAAGTTGTAACATTTTTAGAGTAGTGATTTTTTTTTAAATCTCCCTAAAATAATAACACTGTCAGATGTGCAAAATGGTGTGCAAAGATTAGTCATCTTTGCCAACTGGCCATTAGTCAGGCCAAATGACCTATTAGTCAGGCCAAATGACCTGGAAGGATTTTTTAAAGTAATATATTATGTTTTGGACCAATACTGGATTAACAGGGTTTTACTGTATATTTCAAATATTGTTCTCACATTTTGATTTTATAAAAAAATATGCAGTTGGCTGCTCAAAAGAGTTGAAAGGGATGCATAAATTTTAAAATAATAAATTTGAGACACGTATCCAGAATAGGAGATTATAAATAGATTTTTTAGATTATAAGTCTGTATTATACAAAAATATTTAAATTGTATTTTGTGTCAAATAAACACACTTTTATACGTTTAAAATATTTGCCTGTCAAGTTCATCATCCCAACTCCCTTTTGATGTGATATTGCCAATAATGCTGATAATTATCAGCTGAATCTGATCTTAATATGATCATGTCTCGTGTCTTACAATAAATACAACTATATTTCTGCAGACGTTTTAAACGTAGAACATCCAACTATGTTAGGATTATTGTACAAGGATAGGGATCAGCTAGCTTACCTGGTGGACAGAGTCCAGATTAGCTTTGATTACACATAAAACACATGACACAACAAAGAAAAACTTAATACTTTGTCCCAGTTAGGGACTTCATCAGAAGCTTCTGATGAAGTCCCTATCTGGGACAAAATATTAAAGCCCCTGTCACACGGAGCTGGTTACAGCAGCTAGTTCTCGCTGCGAGAACCAGCACCTTTAGTTGCTAGTTCTCCAGCGCGCTAGAAGTCCTGTGATACACGAAGCTGGAGAACTAGCGCTACAACTTACAAGTCTGCTAGTGATGTAATTAGATGTAACTACACACTCCATAGTTAACAAAAAAAAGTGTTGGTATTAGAAGTGATGTTTTGTCAATGATCAGCCATCATAGAAGTAAAAAGTGCCACGAAAAAATAAAATATTAATATAGAAAAACAAAAACACTATTATTTTGTATCTACTACCGGCATGCAAATTAACTAATTAAAGTTGTGGTAGGCGTATAAAAAAAGGACTTTATCTTTCAACAACACAAAAAAACACATTCATTTAAAATATATGTGAGATGTAGCAATTATAACAGCGAGATGAAAAAGCGTGAAAAAATGTCTAAACATGAAAGTTTCAATTTATTTTCGATTAGCTTAAATGTGTTCAATTAATTTAAATACATTTTTCTTAATGCGAGAACTATCACGATACTCAGACAGAGCTGGAATGGTGCTAGAGACCACAGCTGAGTGGTCACATGACCTGCTAGTGACTCTTCAAGCGCTTGTAATATTAAACCGTTTAAAACCTCCAGCGGCTAGAGATACCAGCTCATGTGAGTGTTTCTAGCAGCTGGAGAATCAGTCAAACGATGCTGGTTTTATGCTGGTTCTAGCTGCTAGTTACTAGCGGCGAGAAAACCAGCTCCTTGTGATTAGGGGCTAAGTGTCATGTGTTTTATGTGTAATCAAGGCTAATCTGGACTCTGTCTACCAGGTAAGCTAGGCTAGCTGATCCCATCCAGCTATTTCCAGCAGTTTCCATTGTGATGAAAACCTCCGAGGTTCGTTTACGCTTTATTCAAAAAAGTATTTACGCTTTATGTTACATTTAATTCGTTGACTTTATTCAGATAGTTCAGTAGGGTATAAAGAAGGCATTACTAAACAAAATTTTGTATCATTTATTAAAAGAGATTTACAGTAACCGTATCATCTTCTTAACTAACAGATAAACACCACAGCATATGGTAGGAATAGTTCAAAGAAATCAATGGGATTTCTTCCTACAGGTGATGTTAAAGAATTTTTTAGGAGCTCATCAGCATGGTGAATAACAAAAGAGGTTACAAGCAAACGGAAACATTACAAACAAATTTTAGTTCAGACTTAAAACCATTTTCATTTATTGCCTTAACTAAAAGTAGACTGCACATGAACGGAATTAGTAACTCCATTTTAACTCAACATACCAAACGTGGCATTTCCCATTTGACTTTTCATGCGATCTTCTCTAGTATAAAGATTGTTTATACAAAACCTACATTATACCAATGCTTTCCAAACTACCTTGCACATAAGTTATTTTTGGCAGTATTTTATTCATATTTGGTAACACTTAAGTTGATTTAAGTCCTCTGAGTTAATTATAAGCTTTTCAAATACCGGCAAGAGTAAGTAAAATTTTTTTTATCTACACAAAAAGTAAAAAAAAAACAATACGTGTAAAGATCCCAAGTACAAGTGGGGCTTGTTTATGTTCCTTTAAAAATCATTGAAATTCAGTTGTTTCTTAACTTATTCATTTTGTTATAGTAAAATTAGATAAATTTTAATTCAACGTAAAATATTATTCATAAATAAATACCGTAACGTTATTTTAATACATTTTGATAAAAACCGTTGCATATAATGTAAATGCAAAACATGAAATGGCTACATTTTGAAATTTAAAAATTAGAATTCATTGAATATTTTGTTAAAGCTTCATAACTAAATGAGGACTCAGGAAGTAACTGAGGACTGTCTGATAAAATATCATAATGACGCTTGAATTGGCTTCTGACCCAAAAACAATGCTTCAAAAATTGATTGGATCCCTAAAACAAAAGACCCTGTATGTCTAAAAAAGTTGTAATATAAAAAGTGAAAAATTACTAAATGAATGCTGTATGGTGCAAAACACTTACTAGTTTACATTAAAAAATAGTTTAAAAAATGTACAATACATTTCCAACACAAAAGTTCAAAAAACCAAAAGAAATAAAAAATAATTGAGCATTGCTGCATTCTACTCATATTTACTTGCATACATGATTGTACACATTTCCTATTAAGCCTGTGTTTTTTTACAAACATTAGTAGTCCAGCCACATTTCTTGGAAAAATACTAAATATTCACTATCTATGGGTATTACAAGATCCGGCTATCACAATTACAACTAAACACCTTAGAATAAAATAATAAAAATAGTTTTCTAGTCTACGATTAAGTGATCCATCTAAAGTTTTACAGTCACTTGTCTGTGTAATGTTACTAACACATAGATTACAGTAAACGAGTAAGTACGTGATGGATTTGTTGGAAAACCTAATCCGTTACCGTATGGCCGTTGTACGGAATTGGAATGTATGGATTACATTCTTGTACTTGTTGAATAAAAACAAACCCAAAAACATTTATCAATAAACCAATTTCCTCATCACACAAACTCATGGCATGAACCTGCGTGCCCCATGTGACTAAAACTACTGTTCGAATAGCATGAACAGTTAATGTCAACATATTTCTTAAAAGCACTCATATTCTACACTTATATTTAAATTCTTCATTTGATATAAAAAGGAATATTTCATGTATAAACTAACAACAGAGAAATAACAAGTAACATTGGAAGAGACTAGAGTAGTTGGTTGAACTCCAGAAGAGGAAGACAATACCATTCATGTACCACTGTCTTTAATGAGATTCTGAAGCTGAAAATCATTTACATGGATTAGAAACAGAAAAAAGTTGTGTATGTTTACATACCTGCATAAAGTATTCCTTTGTTGAAGTAGGGGAAACTAGTTTTGGTTTTTGGATAAAAATAACCATCATAAAAGGAGTTAAATAATTGACTTCAGTTAAGGTTTTATCAAAATCTAGGGATAACCCTTAAATGAAGTGACTGATTTAGCTCCTCCATTTTATAAATAATGGAAAATTAAAGGTTACAAAAAGTAACTTAACAACATTTTAAATGCATTTTTACAACAGATATAATATGTTTTGCACATGATCAGCAAAATGAGGATGAAATATATGTTTTTTTTTTGTAAAGCCTAAGAACAATAAAGACTTAGTAGCCTACAAAGTAGGTAACTTAAAAACTATATTTTTCACCGCAGTAAAATAAAAATAAATCTATAAAGATGAATATAATAAAATCCTATTTCGGACTAAAACAATGTTGTTATTGTTAGTAACAATACATTAAGAAGGGTGTCTAGCAAACCATGGAAAATAGAATTCCACAGACAGCTCTGGACAGCTTTCCATGTTCTACATTTCAAAATAAAGGGTGAAATATCAAATTAACTGTATTTTAAACCTATTATCTGCTTTTAACTGTCTGGAACCGTCTTCTTGAGTAAGTGTATCATTCTTCTTAAAATATTTCAAGTGGTTTGTTTCCTTCTTAAAAAAAAACTTTTAACATTCAAGAAATAATCAAGGTGTGCTAACAATGACACAAATTATAAAAAATTAGTTTTGGAGATTTGTTAGAATTGGAGATTTCTCCAATCTCCAGTGGTTGAAAAAGTGGTCAGTGACCACGGAAATTTCTACTTTTAATTTTGTGATGTTTTATGTGTCTCTATGGACTTATTTAAAGGTAAGCCTGCTTTCCTGTCAATTTCCTTAATAATTCCTGGCAAATGCCCTATCTTTTTATAAAATAAAATTATAAAAAAGGCTATAAATCACAGAAAAAAAGGCCTTTTACTTACTGTGGGTGACAACGCTTTCACTGGGTGGCGTAGCGGGGTTGGCGTTAGACGTGGCTGCTTTAGCAGTAGCCAGCCTGGTAACGGGGACATAGCCAACTTGTCCATTCTGGTTTACGGCCAGTAGCCAGCCGCTGTTCTCGTAGAGTTGCTGTTCCCTCGGGGCAAGGTTCAACACCTCGTTGGATTGAAAACTCAGCTCCGCCTCTGTGCCAGCCTGGTGTGGGTACGCAGTCCTCACGTTAAATCCTTCCAATGGATCCCAAAGACCTAACCGAGTAAAGCGAATCATCAATTTATTGGTACTTTTCTACATTGAGTTGCTTTAGACTATTTGATTCCATATCAAGATTAGGGTTTGCTTAGGGGATTAGGGGGGTCTAAAAACAACCAAACTGCTTTACTGACATGGCCCGAGATGGAGTACTTCGAGCCGCTGACGCTACTCTGCAACAGCGCTTTTCAGGCAACAGTGACCTCCATTGGTATCTACTCTAGTACATGTATACTCAATGGTACTAATCTAAGTTGGCATTTGTAGACATACTAAGTCCTCAGATTCTTAAAAAAGGTAGCCTAGTTAAAGATTGTTCAAAGAAAAAATAAAACAATCTGGGTAGCTTAGTGATGAAAATTGTTACCTTCAAACCCAAAGGTCACTGGTTTGAGAATTGGATCGTCTTGTATAACACAATAATCTATCCACTAATCAGCTGAACCTACTCACTCTGGCTCGCACTGGAATGACTGGACACGAATTTTGAGATGAGGTACGGACCACCAAACAGTAATCCAAGGAAGGTGATCAGAGGCCATTTGGAAGTGTTGGCCCCTGGAAGCATCGCACCTTCCCTCTCGGCAGAATCATGTACAGAGTCCCATATACGATCTGCTTGAGGGTTATGGTCTAGTACACCTGGAAAAACGGTTCTGTTTTAAATTGCAATAAAACAGCTGTGGTTCAGTGAGTTAATGTAAGGATTAGTTTTGTTTTTATAATACATAGTTGATGTGTGTCAATAATAATTACAAGTGCCTTTTTCATTTCAATTGAGATGTTGGACTGTGCCATGGAAATCAGTAAATAATAAACAAAATTTAGGACTATATGGTAAAGACCTACAGTAGACTCCCTCTTATCCGGACTCCTCAGGACCGAGGCCAGTCCGGATAATGATTTTTCCGGTTAAACCGATGTCCCCAAAAACAAGTTATGTAACCAAAATATTTGACTTAAATTTTGGAGAGCATTGTATTTAGACACATGATCACTGGTCTCAAATCTTTCCCACAAGAACAATCGTTTCAGTACCGCCTACTTCCTGCCAATCAAGTCCGAGTTAAAGCGATGTGCTGATAAAAATTGTCCAGTTAAAGAGATGTCATTTCCGCCGAGTGTAGTCCAGTTAAACCGATGTCCGGATAAGGGAGTCTACTACATAGCCAAAATTTTAAAAATTAAATAAATATCAACAATTAGGAATAGAGTGCCTTTTTTTTATAAAATCGATATTAAATACTGACCATCTGTCAGCTCTTTGGCCACTTTTAAGGTAACTGTTAAATCTTTAGGTGGGTTAAAAATCTTTCACAATGAATTTCTAACTTACCGAGCCAATACAGCAATCGTCGGTAAAAGTTTCTTATAATTTTCAGTAGTGTCAATGTTGAGAGCATAGAAACAAACATCTGCCTGAGTCTAGAAAAGTTGTCAACCACTCCCAGCACTGCGTGGAATGACGAGTGCATCGCGTAGTAGGTCGACTCTAGCATCATACTGACGGACGTGAAGGCACCAACTATTGACTCTATAGACTGAAAAGCATCCCGCGAGCCTTCTTCAGCCACTTGTAAAAACCTGGAAAACAATTTCTGTTGAGATAACTTATCTCAAACAATACTCATAAAATATAATATTTATCTTCTGTAGTTTCTTTGTTAAGTTAAGATGACATCTGAATGAGGTTATAGACAAAAGCAAAAATGTTTTATGAAATGAAAACAAAACCCTCCTCTTCATGAAAGCTACCATATTACTGTAAATAAATGAAAAATTAAGAGAGAAAATTCATTAAGTCATTGTAACAAGAAGAACCGGAAATTAATGTTTATTTTCACAATATTACTAATATTAACAAAGATCAGCTGTTGTTATTATTTATACAGACAAAAAAAATGTTAGCTAAAAGAATATTCTATAGGCTAATATATAAATAATAAAAAATATACCAAAACCAAAAATAAAATATTTTATTTTACTTTAATGCCAGTGGATGAACTGTAATTATTAGTTTTTTAATTAAATTTTAGACTTACCAACTACTGAGCATGCAACATACAGCTGTCCGTGTGAAAAGCATGCATTTTCTAAGGTTAAACCGGTGATAGTCAGGGATGCCCGTGTGCCTAAATGGTGATTGCAAAAGCAAGATGCAAAGGAAATTGTAGTTGCTTGAATTCAAAGGGTAATTCGGAGGAAATCATCGGTATTCTTTGGATTAAAGATATATATTAAATTAATTAGACATTAAATAAAATATATAATAATTTGAAATTTACTTTTTGTAAACTTGATAACTATCAAAGATTCAAGTTAATTTAAAGTTTAGGCCTAATAATTTTTAATAAAGGTAGGTTCATTAAACCTAGGCTAAAAAGGTCTAATTTTTTCTGTCCGTTGTTTGTTAAAACTTGTTTTGTTGCATCACTAGTCTATTATTTAATTTAGTAGGCCTATTTGTTCTAGGTAGTTAAGTTACTATTGTATATTTGATATTCCTTGATGTTTTGGCTATCATAGCATAATGTCATTGAGTGAATAAAGAATAAAACGAAAGTACTCACCTATTTTCAAAACCTCCTCCCATAGGATATGACCCATAACCGTAGCCTCCATAACCAGACATAGAGCCATATGGACTCATGCCCATGCCATATCCACCGTAGTTACCAAACCTAGGTGGTACCCCCATCATCCCTGGACGTGTGTGTAGCTGCGGTGGTCTCTGGGGTAGAGGGGGAAGTCCAGACACTCTTTGTGAATTGGCAATCGGATTGTTCATTGAAGGCATCTGACTTGACGGGTGGGGAGCATGACTAAAGGCCACATTCCTAGAAAAAAAATAGGTTATCAATCAAATGGTAACTGAAATAAATTTGTTATCCACACCATTGTACAATACCCCCGCCGCAGTAAACCTGTAGACTAAGCGAAATTCAATTTGTCTGATTACATATTTACTAAAATATTTCCATAAATAAGAAATATTTATTCCCAATTTAAATAACATTAGATTTAACGAGTGCTTAGGTTTGCTGCTACGGAAAAGGTAAACAGTGTTTTTTGACCAAACGTCAATAGTATAGGATGAAATAAATAAATTTGCCAAATTTGATCGAAATATATCCATAAAAAGTCAACCACAACAGTTTTCATTTTCTCCATAAGAATAACATGGGAATTTTAAATTTGCCCTTTTTGAATTTTCTCTGTAACCCTTAGGCATACAAAAATGCTTCAATATACTAAATTATTTCTTTTTTTAATCTCTACAAAATGTTTGGGAGAGAAATTCTAAAATTTTATGTTTTTAGGGTCTAAAATAGGAAAACCCCATTTTTACCCCATAAAACCCCCATAAACCCTCGTTCCCATGGTCCGATCAATGCTGGTTTGCGAACTCGTTCAAATAAATGTAGGTTAACACGTTTATACCAAATTTCATCAAAATCGGATAATTTTTGTTCGAGTTATCGTGCTAACGGACACACACACACACATATATATATATAAATATATAATGAAGAAAGCATATTAACTCAGTACCCTGAAATTATTTTTATTTTTAAAACTCTACATGTTTCGACCTTTAGGCCATTTACAAGAGTAACATTTAACCTCACTTCAAACACAAACAAATTAATTAACAAATAAACATCATGTGATGATCTTTACATATGATTTTTCTTTTTTCTTAAAATGTATAGTAAAATAATCTTTGGTCATGGAATTTTGTCAACACAAACATCAAGAAGAGAATAAATTAAACAACCATAGTAAAATTTTATATATATCTATGACAAAATTCCATGACCAAAGATTATTTTACTATACATTTTAAGAAAAAAGAAAAATCATATGTAAAGATCATCACATGATGTTTATTTGTTAATTAATTTGTTTGTGTTTGAAGTGAGGTTAAATGTTACTCTTGTAAATGGCCTAAAGGCCGAAACATGTAGAGTTTTAAAAATAAAAATAATTTCAGGGTACTGAGTTAATATGCTTTCTTCATTATTTATAATAGTAGCCCTTTATCTAAACAATTGTATATATAAAAATAGGATACTAGCTGTAACCCGCGGGCTTTGCCCCGTTTAACTTCTTAATTTTCCAGATGATCTCGTTCGCATGGCTCAATCAAGTCCTGGTTGAAGTTCGTTCGCTACGCTCACTCACCTTTAGGTTGGAGCTCGTTCGCTGCGCTCACTTGCCTTCGGGTTAGCTCGTTCGCTACGCTCACTTGCCTTCAGGTTAGCTCGTTCGCTACGCTAACTCGCCTCCAGGAGTCCAGGTTGAAGTTAGTTCGCTACGCTCACTCACCTTTTCGTTGCAAATTAGCTGTTGTCATAAATGTAAAAGAAATAATAGTGCTGCACCCTGTTGGTAATCCTTGTAACTTTAACCCTAGGAGTGGCAGACCGACAGAAAATGTCGATTTCAAAATGTGCCGCTGGAGTGGCGGGCGACAGAATATGTCGATTTATGTAAAGTTTTTTTCCGTTGCATGTTAAGCACATTTAAAGTCGGTGAAATTAGATAACTCTTATACCAATGGAAAGATAAGATTCCGAAGTTTCATTTTATTATAAGAATGAACCTTATAACATAAATATATCGATCTTATAATGAGTTACATTTAAACGAAAAATACGCGCTAACTCGCGAACGCCATGTTTTGTTGCGAAATCGTAAAAGATGAGTCATTTCAAAAATAAATAGCAGACGTAATTTTTGTCTCTGACAAAAGCAAGTGGTACCACTGCAACAAGCATGAAGTAAGCTTTTATTCTGTATAAAGTATTACGTCATAATACATTCCAACAGCTGATGAACAATTTTTGTAAATAGCCTATTTTTACGTATTGTTCATGTGGCGGATCGACATAAAATGTCGATTTCTAAATCGCATATATATATGTCAAGAAAAGTACAAATATCGTTGTGTTATATATGTCCTTATAGACGAAGAAACGTAGAATTCAATGTTGTCACGTTGGTCACTCTGACAGAAGTTTTGGATATTTCACAGCTGAAAAAAAATGACACTTGTCATCGGCTAACCAAAAATGGCGTTGTAATCGCGAGTTGTTATGCAACAATAAGTGTGAGTTTTTGTCCGTATATTTGGTGTAAATACGTAATTTTACTGTGTATATGTGCGGTTTAGTGTAGTGTAGTGTATTATGTATAATATTTATGCATTAGCTTGCATAAATATCTACACTGTGCGATCTAAAATTGGATATAAAATCAGTGAGTTTTTGTGTTATTTTAGCATTCAGAAACATGGATGAATCTTCAATTTTAGAGGCGCTCGATATTGAGCCCTTTTCTGATGAAGAGGATCTATCAGTGGATGATCCTGGCTATAATACCCCAGCAAATGAGTCAATACCTGATGTGCCCCTTCGCCCCCACAAGGACTTACCCACTAGGCCTAGGCCTAGGCCTAATGTGCTACCAACACTTGGTGATATACAGCCTGTTTTCCAAATTGAACAATTAGCTGCCTCTTCCATTTCCAATCCTGAACTTTCTCAATCCTCTTATTCTTTACAAGGACCCACCCCTGATACATCCCCCCCTCGTACATCGACCCCCCTTCCTTCTGTGCTCTCTCCAAAAATAATAGATACCGGTACTTCGCATCATGCTCCAACCCCCCCACAACCTCCTATTGATTTGGCAGTACCTTCTTGCAGCAGTTACCCCTCCGATAAACTGATTTTGAGACAAAAAAATGAAGCCGCCATGAAATAGGACATTTTAAAACGCAAAAACGTTGGTACCAGCTCGACCCGGATAAGTGAACGTCCCAAACGATTTCAGTTGTCATCGATCCTGCAAACCGCAGTTGACGAAGACTCAGACATATCAGCTGATGACCTGATGGATTTTTCCAGCGGAAGTGAGGACAATTACATTCCTGACATCGATGATCTGGATACTTCGGACCGTGAAGATATCCCCGCAGATTTTCTGCGAACACAGAACCCAGAACAGTTTGATTTTTTCCCTGATTCACCCCCACCTCCTCCAATGGAACCTTTGACGCTGGAGCTTCCTCCTCCACCAAAAAAGAAGCGTCAAGGAAAAAAAAGTGTTCCTTCGGCCCGATCTTCAGCACCTGGACCAGATGAAGACAACCCGGACATCCCCCGTGCAGTAATGGAGGAAATCGGCCCGGCTCCACCACCCAGGCAACCAAGGCCTCAGCAAGGTCAGCGGAACCATCCTCGTGTCCAGCCTATCCCACAGAGAGAGCAGCCAAGGAACCAGGTACCATGGGTCCGGGTTTATCCACCTGAGCAGCCAATGGACGTAAGTTCTAAATTTACTGTTCCAATTACTGGGCCAACTTGCCGACCATCAACCAACCCTTTGTACTATTTCTTCCTTTTTTTCACTGAGGCAATGTGGGAACTTTTTGTCACTGAGACAAACAAGTTTGCCCGCAATAAAATTGGCCAGTTGCGTAGAGAGGGAAGGATACCCCCCCATTCCAGACTGCTCAACTGGTTCGATGTCTCAGTGGAAGAAATGAAGAAATTTATTGGCCTTCTCTTGTCAATGGGACTTACCCGTCGTAAGCACGTCACAGAATACTGGACCAAGAACCCTGTGCTAGAATTACCTTTCTATAGCAAAGTGATGTCTCTACGACGCTTTCAGAGCATAATGTCTATGCTGCATCTGAGTTCTCGCGTATCTCCACCCAAAGACCAACCAGGGTATGATCCTTGGGTGAAAATACGTGAATTTCTCGACATGATGAATGACAGCTTTAGGCATTATTTTATTCCAAAACAAGAGGTATGTATTGATGAAAGTATGATCGGGATGAAAAACCGTACTACTTTCATCCAGTACATGCCTAATAAGAGACACTCACGCTTTGGTATAAAGAAATTCGAATTGTGTGACAGTGCAACGGGGTATGTTCTTCAGTCTGTTCTTTACAGTGGTAAGTACTTCTTGTCTGGGGGTGTTGATCCATTCACCCATAAAGTTGTTGAGTTTCTGTGTACCAAAGTGGGTTTATTGAACAAAGGATACCATCTCTTTACGGACAACTTTTACACGAAAATTCCTCTGTCCCGTTTCTTGTATCGTCGTAACACCTTCTTGACTGGCACGATAAATAAGCGGAGCAAGGAAGTTTCGAGAATTGTCCAGAGAGCAGCTTTGGTTGTTGGCGAAGCCATGTATTTCAGAAGAAGATTTGAGCCCTCGGGCTCAGTTCTCCTTGTGAAATTCAAGGAAAGGGACACTAGGAAACCGGTGCACCTAATCACAACAGCCATTCATGCTCAGGACACAGAAAGTGTCAGTAAGAGTGGAAGAAGGTCTGTAAAGCCGGTTGTTATACAGACATACAACCAGCACATGGGTGGTGTGGACTCAAAAGACAAAAGTGTTTACCACATCTCCTGCACTCGTACTACTACAAAGTATTGGCGGAAAATAGTTTTCAACTTTATCGACATGGCTGTGTATAACGCATATGTTTTGTATGTGGCCCAAAACCCAAATCATATGTCTAGATTCAACTTTGTCGTTGACTTGGTTAGTAAACTATGTTCCGTCAATACTCAGGCCCCACCCCCTGCGCGTCCCATTGGTCCTGCTGGTGATGGCCCTGATGCTGGTCCTGAAATTGACTTTGATGACCCTGATGCCGTACTGGAACAACCGCCTGCTCCTGAGCAAGAACACCGTATCATCAAGATGCCACCTGGTCTTGGCCGAATATGTGTTGTATGCAAAAGTAAAGGACTAACAAAAAAGGGGACATATTACTGTCCGCCCTGTGATGCTGGTGTTCATAAACTGTGTGCAGACTCACTCCAGCTTGACGTCGCACCCCGTAGGCGTAGGGGACCGCAGCAACCCCGCTAAAGTGTTGAGTGTTGAGTGAAAAACCTTTTTTATGTTTTGTTTTAGGTTAGTTGTAATAGGCTTGGTGTTTTGTATTTTCTTGTCATATTATCTAATTAAATTGTGTGCTTTCTTGTTATATTATCTAATATTTTATATTTATCTCATTAGTAGTGGGCACAAATACTATATAGGCCTAATGTGACGTACATTTTTTTCATATTTTTGATATATATGCCCTCTATATATGCCTATATACATATACAATCCTAAATAGAATCTAATAAATTATCATTACACTGCTAATTTTAGCTCAAGTGGCCGGAAATTTATATTTTTACATTTATCTATTCCAATAAACCAAACGTGTATACAGGCGTCGTATCGATTTTTCATATTTTTCATATATGGGCTACAAATATATATATACATATACGTACATATTCTTGAAGGGTACTAAATTTACTATTATAATATTGTTTTGTTTTTGTGATGGGGGCTTTTTACAAAATATTTATATAAGTTTCAATTCAAAAAATTTTTTCTTCAAAATTTTTTTTTCATATATCAATGTTTATAATAAGTAAAGAAATTTTTTTTCCTCCCAAACTTGTTATCTATTCTTATTTGGAACATTATGGGCTTACAAAAACATCTGGGTTTATAATATTCATTTATTATTAGAGGGCATTTTTGAATCTGACAATGAGTTAGTGTAAAAATTGACGTTTTGTAGTTTTTTGGTTTTTTTTTTCTTGTAAACATAAAAAAAAGATTTTATGTATATAATTGTATATATTCTTGAAGGGTACAACATTTACTATTATAATAATGTTTTGTTTTTGTGATGGGGGCTTTTTACAAATTATTTATATAAGTTTCAATTCAAAAATTTTTTTCTTCAAAATATTTTTTTCATATATCAATGAATATAATAAGTAAAGAAAATTTTTTTTCTCCCAAACTTGTTATATATTCTTATTTGGAATATTATTAGCTTTCAAAAACATCTGGCTTTATAATATTTATTTACAACTATAGGGCATTTTTGAATCTGACAAAGAGTTAGTGTAAAATTTGACGTTTTGTAGTTTTTCCGTTTTTTTCTTGTATAAAAAAAAAAAAAAAAATTTTTCATATATTATGGTATTTTTATGTAGAGAAACAAATTGTACACAGTATGTATATATTGAATTGTTCAATAAAAATTTAGAATTTATGTGATAAGTTTTTGCTTTTGAAATAAATTTGTAAAAATATATAAATTTTGTTTTTATTTACTTTTACCTCTAAAGTCATCTTTCAAAAGTAATTATTATTGTGATTTTTGAATTCTACTGACTATTAGGAACAAAAAGAGTATGAGGTTCAATAGGTTATCTCTGCTAACTAGTTTTATACAATTTTTTGAAAAAAACCTTGCAAATTCACCAAAATTTGCCTGCCACTCCACACAGCACATACTGAAAATTGGTCCCGCCACTCCTAGGGTTAATGCTATTGAACATCATAGCACAGAACCAACTTGTTTAATTGAAACAGCTGTTAAGATTCATTAATTCCATTTCTCATAAGGTTAACATGGGAAACTCCAGAGCCACTGGGGCGGAGCCGATTGGACGGATCACGAAATTGATGGTGTATAAACCTATTCCATGAAATTCTACACGTATGTACCAAGTTTCGTGGCAATCGGTTCAGCGGTGTCTGAGTTTATCACTGCCAAACAAATATATATATATATATATATATACAAACATTCTCTTTTATACTTATAGATATAAATAAAAATATATATATATGAATTTGAACGGATGGTGTTTTTGGCCTCTGGGGACCTCGAAATAAAAAAGTAAATCGGTCCGGGTCCAGGTCTTACCATAAGACCTACGGTAATAGCTTATTCCCAATATGGGAAATTCGCTAAATATATCTAGAATCAACAAAGTTAAATAAAAAGAGTAAAAATAAAAATGCATATGACTAGACTGTTTAACAATAGGCCTACCACGAACAAAAAGTCCCCAACTACAGGCTTGCTTAATCATAGTAGCTGCTAGAAGCCAGGATAAACTTAAAATGTTTAAACGTACAGAGCTCTCCGCAAAAGAAGAATGTGAACAGAAGCACAACTCCATATGGACGTGACTGAATTCCAGGAAGTCTACTTTCAAGATTTAGATCATGTCTGAGAAACATTAGAAGACAGCGGCCAACCTTTGTTTTCCAGTTAACTTAAAGAACCCGCAAATTAATTTGTCACTTTGGGAGAACACAGGGTTTCAGCATGACCATCATTAGACTACATTTTTTTTTAGCCTAAACTATATTTTTAAGTGGGATTTATAATAACGCTTGTGAGACAGCAGTCCCTAAACGTTTACCTCTGGTCCCGACCAAGCTTTCATCTCAGAACTGTTTGCAACCCACTTGTGTTTGAAAGATTAGTTTTATTAATTTTTATGATCATAGCAATGTCATACGTAGCAAAATGAGAACTGTGAAGGTAAGTAAGGGTAACAGTCAATTAAAATAGGCCTACTTGACTTAGAACAAAACAACATAGAACTTCAAAGAACTTATTGTAGTGACGCAGGGCCGTCCAAAGGGGGGGGGGGGCAATCGGGGCAAGGGCGCCGCGCAGCGGCTATTTGTATTAACATTGTATTAAAATATGCGAATGTGACTATTGCTGCTGGGGGGAGGGGGCGCCATGACCACATTTGCTCCAGGCGCCGCCAACCCTAGGGACGGCCCTGTAGTGGCGAATCCTCACAAGGGCCTTCCCCATATGCCTTTTCTCTCATAAAACTGATTAAGGAAATCATATAGCGAGTTTTGGTTAGGTTTTAGCGAATTTCCCATATATATAAGCACATATATATATATGTGACCGTTAGCACAATAACTCAAACAAAAATGATACGATTTTGATGAAATTTGGTACAAACGTGTAAACCTACATTTATTCGAACGAGTTCGCGAACCAGCATCATCGGACTATGGGAACGGGGGTTTATGGGGGGTTTATTGGGTAAAAATAGGTTTTTCCCATTTTTGACCCTAAAAACACAAAATTTCACAATTTCTTTCCAAACCATTTTGTAGAGCTTAAAAAAATAAACAAATTAGTATATTGAAGCGTTATTATGCGCCCATTAGTTACGGAGAAAATTAAAAAAAAAAAGTAAATTTAAAATTTCCATGTTATTCTTATGGAGAATAACCTTCTGTAATCTTCTGACAGTATAAACTGAAAAACTCTAAGATATTTATGAATAATACACTATTTACAGAACTAGAATAAACCAATTAAAACTGTGACAGCTGGTGACAAGCAATGCTGACAGAGCACAATCAGCACATTCCATCTTTGCTAACTCACTCAAAATACTGCTAATAACTGACCAATGCCAACATGAGCTGAGCTGTGCTTTCAAATCACTAATGCAAGACTGCACATATGTTATCAATTGACATAATATTCCTGATAAAAAAACACTTAAACAATCTGACCAAACCAAGAGGAAATTTATTTCACAACCACCAAAAACTAAACCCCCCCTAAAAAAGTGACAATCAGAAACCACCATAAATCATGTCAAAATATCCATGTGGAATATGCAACATAGGGGTTAAACACAAAGGCATTCTGTGTACCGGAGAGTGCAATCAATGGTATCACTCCAAATGCCTGAACTGGACAGATAAAAAACTGAAAACGCTTACGAACCTAGAGATACAAAGCTGGAAATGTAATTCGTGTACCGAAGACACCAAAGTCCAAAACCCCAGTGTAGACGAACTAGAGCAAAGGATTAGTAACCTAAATGACATAGAATCAGCTGACCTTGAAACATCACTATCTTTAGCATCCGAGGTTGGCAGCGCGCTACTAATGGGGAATAAAGAACTCAAACAAAACTTATTCGCTATGACAAACAAGTACATTATGCTAGAAAATGAAATAAAGGAATTGAAAAACTCCAAAGACCATTCCTTAATATACGAACAGCAACTAGAGGAATGCATTATTGAAAAGGAAAACATCCTATTCAAATATAACTCCCTCATTGAAAAAACAGATGAACTAGATAAAGCACTGATAAAGGAGAAACAAATGAGATATGGCCTAGAAAAAATGTTCGAGGAACATGACAAGGAGAGTACTGAAACTATCCTTAGATATGAAACAAACATCAAACAACTCCAAAACAAAGTTAAAGAACTTGAACAAAATAAGCCTGTCGTAGATAGAAACCCAGCTAGACCAATATACACAGACTCTGAAACCCAAACAACGATCTCTGATGCATTCCCGTCAACTCCAAACACAACGATATACACAGAACTACTACACATAAAAAATAAAATCAAGGCCTTAGAAGGGAATATGGAAAAATTGAATAAAAAGCAACTAAAAAAAGAGAACTCAAGACACAAAAGAGACAAAAACTACTGCTGTCACAAACAGATTGAAACTGAGGGAATCAGACAAACCCCGTCCAAAAAAACTGAATACACTTAATACAGAGGGAAACAGACAAACCCCGCCTAAAAAACTGAATACACTTAATACAGAGGGAAACAGACAAACCCCGCCTAAAAAACTGAATACACCGAACACAGAGGGAAACGGACAACCCCGCCTAAAAAACTGAATACACCTAAATACAGAGGGAAACAGACAAACCCTGCCTAAAAAACTGATTGAAAACACAACAATCAATTCCACACTGGACCTGGGCCAAACAGCCTCTCTTATTCCACTCAGTGACGATGAAGATGCTGAATCCACCGAAACAAGAGCACATCCAGGGATATTCATTAGGAGTAAATCTGTGAACACAAACAGCGGCAGAGTATCTATGATTACAGAGGAAGACCATCGTAGCCTCGAAGGACAAAAGATGTTTGCATTTCCACCAGAAGATAACCCGCTGATAAGCACACAATTAATGACAGATGAGAACCTACAGCACACATGCCGCATCCACCTTATTGACACACAACACCCAACATCATGTGAATACCAAACACTGCCACCCGAAGCTAGACCTACTATAATCAGGAGACTAGAAAATAGAAACCTATCCTTTAACAACTTTATGACAGCTCAAGACAACGAGGACAACATTCACATTGCCATATGCTCAACAGGAATAAATGGCAATTGGAAGAGGAAACTGTTCCGGTTCCTTGAATTGGCAAACGATTGTATAAAATTCCCAGTACTTTTCTCTATCAGACTCGAAGAATTCATAGAAACTGCCAGCCTCAGCAAACTACACATCAGGGAAATAATACAAATACTACTACAATATTCATGTAATGCCTACCTACATCGTTTCCGGATTTACACACAAACAAAAGACTACAAAAAAATTATTGATGATCTCATTGACCACACTACAGACAGGGTACAAAGGAAAATAGCAAAAATATTCCCAGGAAAAGAAAAAACCTCGTACTACAGTACTTGGAGAACAACTCGGGGAACATACACAGGAATTAACACCTATCAACCTCCATGTCTACCATCCAACAGTGAGGAAAGCTTCGCTCAAGCAGCGATGCTTGAGCAAAGAGAACTTTGGAAGTCAAAAGAATCGATGTTGCTACACCACCTTAACACCATATACAAGGAGTACAATATAAGCAGCCTCCAAAAAGACGACCCTAAACTCCAAGACTTCTGTAATAGAACCAAAAACAAATACGCCATCATAAACCTGAACACTGGAAACTTCCTCACCCAACAAGAAACAACACACCCAACACCTCACCAATTCGGTTTCGATGGAGCACGTCTAGTGCAACTACTGAGGAAAGGTAATGGAAATTATGCAACTGCTCCAAACAACATAGCAATTAATCAAAACATCTTAGTATCAGACGAGACAATACTCCTAAACTAACTACATCTCTATAAAAGCACAAAACACATTGACATTAAAAACTCATACAACACTGAACTGAACTTAGTCCAAGGTGTGCCAGGATGTGGGAAAACAACTTTCCTACTCAACAACTATGCTACAGGGGACCTCATCCTGTTTCCTACAAGAGATGCGGCAATGGACTTCCGACAGAGATACAAAACCAACCACCCAGACCATAGCCAGGCAAAATGCAATGACACCTTCCGAACCGTGCATTCATTCATAATAAACTCCACCCAACATCTTAAGAGAGGAAACACCTATAACAGGCTCTTCATCGACGAAGCCCTAATGATGCATGCCGGAGAAATACTCTTTGCAGCCATTTTATCAACTGCTAAAGAAGTATTGCTTATTGGCGACATGAACCAAATACCATATATAAACAGAGCAGAGAACCTAGAAGTTAAATACCACAACATTACAGAAATAGCCACAACAACAAAAATACTAAACACCACTTACAGATGCACAAAGAGCACCACAGCCATCCTTTCAAAATTCTACAGCCAAGGAATGCAAACCACCAACCAGACAGAGAAAGAACTGGCAACACAGCAGTACCAGGGACTAGAAAGCCTGAACCTCACTCTCGACAAAAATAAATACAAATGCTTGGTCTTCAAACAAGCTGAGAAAAGAGAACTAAACAGCTAGGCTTCAACGCATCTGATACATGAATTTCAAGGACGGCAAGCAGAAAACATAGCTGTCATTTAAGAGAAGAAAATTATGAGTCGCAGCACCACTGCATCGTTGCTATCTCAAGGCACACACACTCATTCCTTTACATAACACCCAGCAGTAATGATAAACTAGGCCGTTGGATACAACAAGCAAACTTGCTTAGCTCCCAGGAACTTTCCAAATACCACATCAACATTGAGAAAATCGCAGAACCACCCCTCCCAAAGTATAAAAACACACTACAAACTAACAAAAACCAAAGTTGCACACAAGAACCCTTGAAACACTCCCACCTCCCAACATCATTTTTTAGAAGAACACCCTCATCCCAGAGAAAAGCACAAAAACCAGCTCAAAGATGTAACACATCCCCTTCGACACTCCGTACAGTAAAATTCCAAAACACCTAATAGCCAACAAGGACTTAAAATTCTACACCAAAACATAAATTGGTTATCTAAAAAAAACTGATAGACTAGCACACTTCCTCCAAGATGAAGACCCGGACCTGATCATAATAACAGAGCATGGCGTAGCACAACAAAACTTGCAAAACACGTGGGTAGAAAATTACTCACTTATTGGAGGCTTCTCAAGGAAATCCCATGTCAAAGGAGAAGTGGTCGCTTACGTAAGAAGTGGCTGGGAAAAACATGTATCACTCATATGCACAAGTAGCGAGGAAACAGAACTGATTTGCGAAACTGTGCTCTTTAAACTGAAGCTAAACAGGAATCCACTGCTGGTCCTCGGAGTATACAGGCCACCAAGTGCAAACCTAGACCAAGCCATTGATATACTCTCTGAACAACTGGAAACAGTGCTCACTACGGATAAGCAAATATTAATAATGGGAGACATCAATGTAAACAACCTAGTTGATGACAATGAAAACAAAAAAATTGAAGAACTCCTAACCTCCTTCAATATCTCAAGACTGAGGCTACCTCCCACTCGAATTACAAGTGACTCAGAAACATCAATAGACTGGATATGCTCAAACATTGATAATCAACAAATAGAAACCTCAGTTATAACATCAGGACTATCTGACCATACCGCACAAATCGCAAAAATCATCACTAGAAAACCGATCATCAACAACATCAAAGAAAATAAACGAATCTTCAACAAAACAACAATAGATAACTTTAAGACACAACTACAAGAACAAGACTGAGAAACTATAATACAAACTCATGATGTAGATGAAGCCTACAACAATTTCAGCAACATCATCCAGACAACACTAAACCACGCCTGCCCTCTTAAAACGACAAGAGTTAAACAGCATAAAAGGAGACAGTGCTGGAATCAAGAATCGGCTAGACTTAAATGAATATATAAAGGCCTTAGAAAAGGAGCAAACAACCGGACTTATGGAAGACAAAGCCAGAACAACTATTAAAAAAAAGGAGTACGACCAGCATTTGAAAATGCTTCGGAAAGAAAACAACACAGCTCACATAAACCAGGCTGAAAACAAGTCTAAAGCACTGTGGCAAACAATAAACCGAGAAAGGGAAGCGAGATCAAATACTGAAACCCAAATCCATCTTCAAGTCAACAATAAAACAATAGACGACCCAATAGAAGTTTCAAACTGTTTTAATGATTTTTTCTCATCAATAGCCGACCGAACACTCCAAAATAACAATAACTCTAGAACCAATGCCTTAACAGACCACTTACCAGCAACACATCACACACTCCAGTTCAGACGGGTCACACAAAAAGAAGTGCAAAAGACCATTCAATCTCTAAAGATGAAAAATTCATCCGGAACTGATGAGGTATCAGCTAAACTTCTAAAAAACTGTAAAAATGAAATAGTAATACCCCTGACAGACCTCATAAATAAATCACTCTCACAAGGAAAATTCCCAGATAAATTAAAAATAGCTTAAGTCTACCCAAAATACCAAAATGGACCAACGATAGAAAGAAACAGCTACAGGCCAATCTCCCTAATATCAACGTTTTCAAAAATAATCGAAAAGATAGTACTAGCCCAACTCCTACACCATCTTCAAGAACACAACCTTCTCAATAGTCAACAGCATGGATTTATCAAAGGCAGATCGACAGCCACAGCCTTAATACAACTGACGGAGCACATACTAGACCAACTAGAAGAAGGCAGCACTTCAACAAGCCTCTTCCTAGATTTTAGTAAAGCTTTCGACTGCCTAAACCACAAACTTGACTTTTTTGGATTTCTTACTTCATTAGCTTTACAAATATGTAGGCTACATATCATCAGCCTACATAATGTTTCACAACACAAACAAACACTGTACCGGTAGGCTATAGTTTACACTTATTTGCGGTTATTGTATTATTATGTCCCTATTACGTACCTACAAAAAAATATTTCTCACATGTTATACATTTTTAGGTACGTAATTGAATACACTACAAGATTATGTTGGTTTGAAGTAAAAAAATTTGGTACAAAAGTTATATACTAAATACTGTGAACTTTTTTCTTGCGAATCGCTAAAATATAAAAACATTATTTTATATACGTATGTTTATAGGTAAAAAATTATTTTTACCATAAACTTTATGACTTTTTTTGATTCCTTACTTCAGCTTTACAAACATGTATATATCATTATTAGTAGCCTATAGCCTACACATATATTATATAACTTTATACAACATAAAACTAACACTGTACGGTTTTCAATTTTTTCGGTTCTCCGTTTGTCATTATATTTCGCCCCAAAAACTTATAAAAAAAAAATATTTTCCTAACATGTTACTGTATATATTTCTATGTAGGGAATTAAATTGTCTACAAAATGTATATAATGAATTTCCCATAAAAAATCCGTAGAAAAAAAAATACCAAGGCCGCTTTTGAAATTTCAAAAAAATTCAAATTTTTTATTTTTTCACTTTACCGATAAAATACACTGTCTAAATCGTTATAATATTACTATTTCTAGATTCTCCTGTTCTTTCCGAACAAAATGGAATATGAGGTTGGCTAGGTTTACTTGTACGGTTGAATTTTTACGAATTTTCAAAAAAAGGTCTGCAAAATCGCCAAAATGGGTTGGCCATTCCCCACTTCTAACATTGGCCACTGCTAGGGTTAACACTCGGAGGGTTAAAAGAAAATTCCAGAAAGTTAAGATTTACAATGCTAAAAATTAAATTTACTGCTGATTGTTACCCGCTTGGTTTATTCTTGTAGGCCTATTCCACCATCCACCCAACCATTAGGGAAAAAACTAGGGCCTAATCCAATTTTCGGAGAAAGCAAAGTATTAGGCCTACTTTAGATGCCAGTGTTTGATCACATCCCACCCAGCCTGCTCCTTGGCCTACGACCTACAAAGCTTGGTTTGAAGAACACGGTTGTGAGCAATGGATGAAAATCAAAATTTGACAATCTAGCCTAGGCCTACCTAGGCCTATTGTGTAACTTATTGTTTTGTGTCTCCCAGTAGGCTTATGAAAGTTAGCTGAACAAGGTCCAACTGCTATTATGAAAGAGGGTTTTTTTTTAATTCTTAGTTCTTGATACATATTCTATTGACAATTAAGAAGACTTACAGAGGAGATGATGTAGCTGTTTTTCTTACCTTCCTTTTCCTGATATTACTCCTGGATTTGTGCTGCGATGGACTTTGCATCGCCCACTTTCCCAGGGTTTTTGAGGGGCACTCATCTTAAAAATTAAATCAACACCTTGATTTTAGTAGAAATTCCTAGCACAAAAATATTCCGATTTCTAATATAAGTCTATAAATATTTTACAAAGCTTGACGACATCAACAACATGACCACTTTTTACTTAACTTATCATTCGATTCGATTCATTATCATCAATCATTCCATTAATCCATTCCATTCCACTTTTCCACTCCTAAGTCCCAGTGTTCCATCTCCCTCCACTCCATCCACTCACTCCACTCTACTCATCTAGTGCCTTCAGAATCATAAATAATTTCGTAATCGCAAATTAGGCCATGTTGATTTGATTTATGAATAGCATCGTTGATTATATTTGTTAGTTTCTTTTTCTAGTGATCAAGCTATTGGCATGTTTAAGCTTTTTAGAAGAGAACTGCTTTCCTAAACATGATCTTTCTAATTTATATCTAATAACTGATTTGGGTAGCAATTTGGTTGATACTTACATAGATAGTCTATGACGTGGGGTCCCAGTTTATCGACATCCCAAAAGATCGACACTGAAATAGTCCCATAATGTCGACAACTCAAAATGTCGACAGTGTCGGTAATATGGGATGTCTGTAAAGTGGGATGTCGGTTATGTGGGATGTCTGTTATGTGGGACGGTTGTGTAAATTTTCCCACTTTATCGACACGCAAAATGTCGACAAGCAAAACAGATCGACAAAGAGCGGGAGATTCAAATTGAAGGTGAACAGCTCTTGCTGAACAGATCGGTTGAGTATAATGAGAGTCGTTCTTTTTTAAACTCCGAACGACTTCTATTCACGGCGCTTGCAGTCTCCTTCAAATTTGTCAATGCTATCTCAACTATCTTGTGTATATAATATGTGTTCTGCCGTTTGAAGGCTTAAAATAATTTGACATTTGTCGCACTTGTATTATGATTTATTGACTGTTTTTTTTCGTGTAAGAAGGTAGTTAAAATGTGCTACCTAGGCCTAACTTTGATAGAGGATGATTATGGTATCCATCCAAGTTTTTTCAATCATACATTTATTTGAAATTATAATGATATAGTACATAGTTTTTTTCATTTAACTTGCTAGCTTAGTGTTAAAACAGATTAACCCAAATAACAATTTTACGTTGTTCACTGTTACACTTTGAAATATTAAATGAGTTGTAGTACATTTGTATCAGCAACTTACACCGGAAATGAGGAAATGAAAAAACTGCGTTAATTTGCCTCTGCAGATGCTTTGATTCTTTTGTTAACCATTCCATTGCCAATATGGCGATCCATTAAAAGCAATGACAACATAAAATTTTGCAATAATTTCTTTCCAAACTATTTTGTAGAGCTTAAAAACAAATTATTTAGTATATTGAAGCATTATTATGCGCAAACAGTTGCCTAATGGTTACGGAGAAAACTCAAACAGTTTTAAATTTAAAATCCCTATGTTATTCTTATGGAGAATAAGTAAACTGTTATAGTTAGCTTGTTTATGAACATCTTTTGATCAAAATTTGAAAATGCATTTATTTCATACTAAACTACCTACATGTAATAATATTAAAAAAAAAAAACTTTAAAACCCTCCCTGTTACAACATAGGCCTACCTAAGTACTTGTTAAACTAATGCAATATTGAAATAGGGAATAATTTTGTGATATTTTAAGGAGATAGTGTAAATCCAATCAAGCAAATGGAAATTCGTTTAGTCTGCAGGTTTGCTACGGGGGTATTTAAAATAAATCATAGAGTTGTTGCAGTATTTAGAAACACACATCAGAACCACCTGTAAACTGTTTGGCTGCTTAAGGAACTTAAACGCCTTATCTAAATGCAGTAGGTATAAAGAAAATAATAGTATATGCCTACTGTATTACGTTACTAGCCCGGTAAGCGGTAAGGTGTTTTATCGAAGGCGTAGCCGAGTACGGGATTTTCGTGCGACACAATTTATTTAGGACAGAACATAAATTAGATTTTTTTTTTATAAAATAGGCCGCTGAAATTAGCTGTTTATTTCAACAGCTGACTAAGTACACGGTAATAGTATACTAGGGTGGTCTGCCGTTACACTTTAGACGCATAAATGAGCGAAGCATTATTTAAAGATTGTCAATGGCTAAAGCAGCGAACACCCTTCAATATGTTCCCTTTCAACAGATTCACCGTTTGCTGCCCGATATTATTTAAGTTCTAAAGAATTACAAATTTATCTGATAGTTCATACTGTACCTTTGTAGTGAAACTGGCCATCCTGACTATTTGCTTGTACTCCTACTTTGTAAATGGGCATAGCAGGATGTACTCGTGCAATCAACATTTGTTCTACAATCGTCAGGTCTTAATTCGTTCGAGACACTTGACTCATCTATATTATTTAACGCCGTGAATTTAGTTGCATTTGAACGACAACGCGAACAAAACGGTGTTTGGTTTGAAGCTGTTAGTTGTTGGCGATGACAGTTAGTGCAAGTATAAAATTGTAGTGCATCTAATTCATTTTGGAATTGATTAGCTAACTGCCTATCATTATCAGCTTCTTCCGCCACTGCTTCATCTGGTTCTTCTTGTTCACGACGCCACTATCTTACAATATTTGCATTATTGGTGCGACGACCAATATTACGACGTGGTCTTTGAGCCATGCTCAAAACAAATATAGCAAAACTGTTACTTCCATTGATAAACTAACTTTAACCTAGGATGAAAGTAAACATTGAAATGTAAACAAAACAGTTACAAACAATTAACATATGTTTATCTTAATTAAATAAAACAAGATAAACCCATATGTCATAAACCCAATATATTTTTTCTTTCAACTTACATTAAAATAACAAGCGAAATTGCGTGACCCGTAAAATAAAATCCAGAAGGAAATTTGCAAATATTTTTTTACCAAAACATTGTGCTCAGTATTCTTTAGCTTTTGGCCAAATTTCATATCAATTGGTCAAGCCATTACATTCTGATGCTCTTACAAAGAAGTTACAAAGTGAGGGAAAGTGAGCTACGCTCGCTCCGCTCGCTTCGCTCAATTACGTTACTAGTCCTGAAAATAAGTGTGTTTACCGGACGAGTGTGGTCGTTTCCGTGCGAGACGAAGTCGAGTACGGGATTACCATACGAGTCCGGTACACACATTTTGGACGAGTTACGTACGATAGTTTACGTGATATTTTAAAGGAGACATTTTAGTGTAAATCCAGTTAGGCAAATGGAAATTCGCTTAGTATGCAGGTTTGCTGCGGCGGGGGTATTTTACTCTAAAGTCATAAGTGATTTATTTAACCAGATTTACATAAGTTATGCATTGGTTACGTCAATTACAGAAATACATAAAATATATACAAGTTAGTTTTATATGTCGATGAATTGGAATGCTTCGAAAGTCAACTAATCGGCTGATCAGTTGACAATTTTAATTGTTGATCCAACTTTTTCCTGTTAATTGTTCCTGTTAATGTGCGAACACAGAATAAAAAATTGCATCCACATTCCATAAAGACCATAAAATGCACGGCTTTCCACTTTTCAAGTTTGTCGCCATTTTGGAATTAATATTTTTAACTAATTTTATGGTCTTTTTGGAATGTGGATGCAATTTTAAGACTTATTTGACTTATTTACTCTTCGCATTCTCGCTATAAGCCTACTTGTTTAGGAGCTACATGATTTAAAATGTACACCGGAAGTCTTTTTTCCATAGGCTGTAACTCCTAAACGAGTGGGTTTATCGAAAAAATGTCAAAAATAAACAACTTTTTAAATTGCATGTTCTATCCGAAAACATGAAAGGGTGTTCCATAAGAAATTTCAAAGTTGGCTGCCATTTTCAAAATATAAACTCTTATTTTGAACTGCCACAAAAAATAAAGGAATGTCCCTTATTTAATATCCCAATGGTGACCTCCTTGAGTTGATCACCCTGTATATATGTACCGGTATCCGTTAGCGCGATAACTCGAGCAAAAATGATCACATTTTGATGAAATTTGGTAAAAACGTGTAAACCTACGTTTATTCGAACGAGTTCGCGAACCAGCATAATCGGACCATGGGAACAGGGGTTTACGGGGGGTTTTATGGGGTAAAAAATGGGGGTTTTCAATTTTTCCCCTAAAACAAAAAGTTTGCAATTTATTTTTAAACCGTTTTGTAGAGCTTAAAAAAGAAGGTATTTATAAATTAAAATAGGTTCAAAAATAAGCACAAAATGGATTTAAAATCTATATAATTAATACGCTACATGAAACTTTGTCGCCGCCATTTCTTAACCGATTTTATCCAATGACGTCTCATTGGAAAGAGCGTGTCACGTAGATTTGCAAACTGGCCTTACATTTTTGAAAAAGTCTCTTGGGCTCTGCCCAAGAGGCTGTTAAAGATCCCATGTTATCCTTATGAAGAACATAATTGTTACATTTTGATCAGCTGTATATTTTAATTGCTGTTATTTAGTTTTCAATTCAATGAAACGCATTGGGTACATTTATTGATTGTGTTGAAATTAAATATTTACTATTTAAATTTACATTCGTACATATTACAATGTAAAAAATCGAGAAAACCTGGACAATTTGATTTATTTTACCAAATAAGAAAAATGAACTGACATAGTACTGCATTTCTTGAGAAATCATTGAAAGAACCGATTTGTTAACCATGGAAACATAGCGATATCATAGAACGCCACCAAGTAGAAGAAACAGAGATAAAAAAAGTACAGTACTATCGTCATCAACCTATATAATGAGGAACACCTACAGCACCAATATGAAGATTTCCACAAACAATGAACAAGAATGTTAGACGAAGTAGTGACGAAGTGCTACTATTTTGTAGGAAACATATGGACTTAACCTTATGATGATTGGCAAAGGAAACCCCTCTAAGTCTGAATTAAACTGGTACGGCAAGGACATTAATCATTAAATATAGTATATCTAACTAATATTATAAACTAGGTGAAAACCGTCGAAATCGACGGTTACTTTCAAGGCTTACGCTAATTTATCTAACTTAACTGCGAAAGATTGAGTGAAATTATACATATTTCGAGCATTTAGCATTGTTTAAAGATTAGTAAGTGTAAAAACAATAATGATATTAATTGCGTTAGATATCAATTATGGTTGATCATTCAATGAATAAATTATTTCCCATACATTACGTCTACGTCATCGGAGTTGTTATTAAGCTATATGGTATCTCTTCCTTTGGAAGAACGTTTAAATAGTATTAAAATCGTATTGGCGAATCTTTTCTTTTCAAACACTTCCGTGATTTCAGTGTAGGCCTAATGCAGATTAATCTATGATTTTATTTGAAAAAATATCTGTTTGTTGGGAAGACACTTTCTAACTCCAAAGGGAGGTATATCCGTTACAGTGTAAGGCCGGGGCCACACGTGGCGGTTCGTCCGCGCGGCTTATGATCGTACGATCATAAGCCGCGCGACGATGTCCCGGCCACACGGAGCGGATAAACCGCTTCCGGTTGAGGTTTCCCAGCCTACGTACTGAGATTCTAACATGGTTTAATTCACTCGTTCTCGTTGTAGTCATGGACGAAACACTTATGTTAGTTTGTGCATTAGAAGCGTGTGGTGAGCTAGAGCCTAAGGCAAAACGAAATCATTGGGTCCATCATTTCATAACCGATAAACCATTTGTGTTCCAAACCTTTTACGAGCACATGCGAAACCATAGTTCGGAGTCTTTTTTTGTTACTATCGCATGTAGATAGCATCGTTTGACGAGCTACTTCAATTGCTTTTACCGCATATAACTAAGGAAGATATACTCATGAGAAATGTACAACATGTGAAATCCCACATTGTCTTTAACAAGTTCTATTGATTTGTCTGTATCGAGCATTTTACACCTATAAACCGAGACGCACAAGCACAAACTAAAAAAAACCAACTACAAATGCTTGAAAATGAGCTCCAACCGCGCGGACAATCCGTATCGTGTGGCCACTCTCATAAGACTACGTGTGTCATCCCCTCCAACGCGGCTTATGATCGCGCGGACAATCCGCGACATGGCGCGGACAATCCGCCCAGGCGGCTTAGGATCGCCCCGTGTGGCCACTCTCATTTGATTCAATGTGTTGTCGGACCACGCGGATCATCCGCGTGGTCCGTCCGCGCGGATGATCCGCGTCGTGTGGCCCCGGCCTAAGTTTGATTTTTCCTTTGTCACGTCGCGTCAGTTCATATCGTACTTCTGTGCCAATGAATAACCCTCTAGCACAGTTTTGAGAAATTGGTTGTGGGGTTACTGTTAAAGCTGGAATTCCTTGACATGGGGGATGTCATAGTTAGTTGTCTCAGCCTTATCAGTTACATAAAGTTGTCAATATAATCTCTCTACGGATTGTTAGGAGCCTCCTCATTTATATGGTCGTGCAGCTTCATTGGCAACAAATAATGCGAATGACACAGTAATGTGGCATTTCCAAAAAGCAAAAAAATAATGTTAATTGGCTGTTACGTAAATATTTACGTTTACATGCATTGTTAATCAACGTATCTTATAAATAATGATGTGATCTAGTATAAATAAGGATATAAGGATTATAAATAAGGAATATGACCTTTCTGTCATGACAGTAGCTGCTTGAATAGTATTTACTCAATGGGCCATTTTACAGCCAAAATCGTCGTGTTATTTTCAATAATGTTACCAACCCAGTGGGCCACGGTCCGTAATATAGGCCACTGAAAATAATTTGTCAAGACAGGTACCATTTTAGGCAAGGTTTCTGTGTTTGGATGTTATTAGAAACGGTAAGAGTACAATAAAATTCTTCTGCTGATGAATTTTCTGTTGGAGAATTATAAGCCGAATTATAAATGTCACAATGCGAGTATGAGCATTTTGTAACTATATTATAAGGGTAAGTTACATCGAATTTTTAGGCTACTGCTCAGTGCACCTTAAGAATATATATTTTAGAGATAAATTAAATGGTTTTTGTTGCTGAGTAGCGCTAGTAAACATGCATAACCCTTTTTGTTAGTCTAATAACATTCAAAGGCTCTCTAAGAGTTGAAGTTCTTATTTGTATACATATCTATATTATGTTTTCACTAAGCTGAATGAATACATCGAAGTAACCTCTCTGAAAAGTCTGCAATATATTACAGTTTTCCAGGACTTTCTAAATCATGCACATATTTCTACATAAATGGTTGGCAGCACTGACTGCATGTGATTAAGACTACTGGTACGACAGCTCCCACATTTCTAGCAGTTTTAGTGGATTTATTGACGTTAGAAGACTTAATTTTGTGTTTAAAAGATTATTTAGTGTCCGCATAAGATTAATTAGCTATCAGCCCGAAGCTAATCGTGTGCCGAGGTAAATAATCGACATATTGTGGTGCGTTGTGGTGGTGCGGCCGAGCGGGTCTGTGCGGGCGAGTGGAGCAGTGAGGACACCACGTGGTGACAGACATTTTGAGGTTATATGTCCGACCGCAAAATCAGTGATTATTTTACTCCTCGTAGATTTAAACGACATAGATACTCTAGTTCACCAGAGTTGGAATCGAACACAAACCCTGACAGGCGTGCTAGATTGACGTGCGATATGGATAGTGTAGCGGTAAGCAGTTTGACTATGGGTCAATTGTTAGAGGGACTAAATGATAACATAAGTAGACTACTAGACCAAAAACTCGCTAATCTAGCTTCCAAGCAGGATTTAGTCACCTTATCGATGGAGGTTAGTAACCTTAGTAAGGGATGTGATAAAATAAATGAAGACATAGACTCATTAAAGACCCAGAACTCGAGGTTGATTGCTAGAATAAATGACCTAGAGAGTCGTTCGCGGCGAAATAATCTCGTGTTTAGAGGACTAAAGTGGAGTGGTACACCGGATTTTTGTCAAATTATAAGGGACTTCTGTTCGGAGCATTTTGGAACTGATAAGTCTAAGTTATGGGTCAATCGCGCACACCCCTTGGGGAGGGACGGTAAAGCCATTATAGCGCATTTTCCGGACGACTATGACCTTGAATACATAATGGCTCATGTGAGGGACCTTAAAGGCACCAGGTACGTGGTCCATCGAGACTTGACTCGGGAGGTTAGAACGAAACGCGCCTATCTAGCCGAAGTCCGTACGGAAATTGAGAAAGTCTCCGGGAAGCTCAGAATGCCGATCGTCCACGACCATCTGAAGGTGGAGAACACTCGCTTCACCTGGGAGGAGAATAAATTGATGGCTGGGAGAGAAGACGGAGGGCAGAAGCTACTACACATCCTCGGCAAGGACTTCACGGATTTTCTTAAGAATCTCGCTGAGAAGGGCCCTGGGAAGAGGACAGACCGCAACCCAGATGTGAGAACAACGTACGCGGAGGCGACGAAAGTGGTGAGGGAGCAGCAGCACGTGTCGACGGCGGCGGGTACGACCATACCGACACCGACAGTATCGCCGGTGGGGTCCATGGCTTCATCTCCAGGTGCCAAGGTCTAGGGAGTGGACGCCGATCCTGTAAGTGTCACTACTTTCAGAGCGAACAAGGAACTTAGTATATTAGCATACAATGTTTGTGGACTTAAAAATAAGCTAGAGGATAATTTATTTATAGATTTTGTCAATGAGTATGATTTAATTTTTTTACAAGAAACATTTATTAATCACGAGCAACATGATTTAGTTTTAAAAAGACTAGTTAACTTTAAGATAGATCTTAAATTTGCAGTAAGAAATGCAACACTAGGTAGACAGTCAGGTGGTATAGATTTAGGAATAAATAAACAGTCAAAATTCTTCAATAATATTAAGTTTGAATATTTTAGAAATATAACTGCTTTTAAGTTACTGGAAGAAAACTATAATAGAGAATTTATTATTTTGCCAATTTATTTGAATTATAGCACTTGGGAAAATGATTTCGAAAATTTGTATGAAATAATCCATGGTAACAATGGTAAAAATTTAATCGTAATTGGAGATCTAAACAGTCGAATTTCTAGTGAGCAAAACATTACTGAAGATACTAATATACTGACCAATGCATGCCTAAATTATGATCGAAAGTCAAAAGATACAGTTTTAAATGTAAATGGGAAAAAATTTTTAGAAATGTGTGATGATTTTGGATTACTTGTATTGAATGGGAGAACAAAGTGTGATTCTAAGGGCGAATTTACTTTTGTAAATAAATTGGGAGCGTCAGTGATAGACTTAGCACTTGTTTCAATTCATTGTTTACAAATAGTTAGTGATTTTAAGATAATAGAGTACATTGGGTCAGATCACTTGCCAATACAATTAACTCTTAAGATAAGGAAAGAATTAGATTCCAGAGTCGAGGGACAAGTTTTATCTTTACTTCCAAGATTAAAGTGGACCAATTTTGATGATTTTAATTTTAAGGAAAGAATACACACTGCTGCTTTAAATTTGCAATTGGACATAGACGAGGAAAGAAATGTTAAGAGTCTCATTCAATGCATTACAGAGTCAGCTCATGTTAAACAAGTAAAGTCAAATACAAATAACTCTTTCAAGTTTGCAAGGAAACAGCCATGGTTTGACTTACAGTGCGCTAAAGCTAGGCACAATGTGTTTAAACTATTGAGAAAGTACAGAAAAAGCGATGAAATTGAGATAAAAAATGAGTATATTGAGGCCAACAGATCATTAAAAAATTTACTTAAAGCAAAAAAAACTGCTTACTTTGACAATATGTATTTATCTTTGACTCAGGCTAAAGACAGTAAATGTTTATGGAAAATTATAAATAGTTTTAAGATTCAAAGTCCTAATACAGGTGGTCAAGTCAGCCCAAACGAATGGTTAGAACACTTTAAGAGTCTCTTGAACCCGCCCCTGCTGTCAGCCAATGTCTGTTATGCGCTTCCTCTTATTCAAGACGACTTTCTAGATAAAGAATTTAATTTGAACGAATTAAAAACAGTTTTATTGAAAGTAAAGAATGGTAAGGCACCAGGAGCTGACGGAATACCCTACGAGTTCTTTAAAAATGGTTCAGAGTCATTTTTAGTTAAGTTGCTGAATTTTTATAACAATATTTTCAAAACTAATAAAGTACCGAAAAGTTTTAAACAATCAATTATCTATCCTCTGTTTAAGAAAGGTGATAAAAACATTGCTCAAAATTATAGGGGTTTATCATTTATAGATTGCGTAGCTAAGTTATACACAAGTTTACTGCACAACAGATTAAATCTTTGGATAACAGATCATGATAAGCTGTGTGAATATCAGGCTGGTTTCAGGAGTGGCTATTCGACAATTGATAATGTTTTTATTCTTTCAAATGCTGCAAAATTGTGTCTCAGTAAAAAAAAGGGTAAATTATATACTTTTTTTGTAGATTTTACTGCAGCTTTCGATACAATAGATAGAAATGCTTTGTTTTATAAGTTATCATGTCTTGGTATTTCTACGCATATGTTACGCGTTTTAATGGATTTATATAATGGTACTTCGTCAGCTGTCTGGTGTAAAGATGGAATAACAGACTACTTTGAAACAGGCCTCGGTCTAAAACAAGGAGATGTTTTGAGTCCTTTATGTTTTAACTTATTTGTAAATGACATTATAGATTCATTAAGTGGAGGCTGCATTTTTGGAGATGTTCAAATTAAGGCTTTGTTATATGCTGACGACATTGTGTTGATGGCTCCGACGGGAACCAGTCTGCAGTTAATGATAAATGACCTTGAGAGATATTGTCAACAATGGAACTTGACTGTGAATTTAAGTAAGTCAAAGATTATGGTTTTTAGGAAAGGAGGGAAACTGAGGAAAAATGACAAATGGTATTTTCGAGGTGAACGAATCGATGTGGTTAATGATTATAAATATTTGGGAATAAACTTAAATTCTAAACTATCCTGGGGTTTGCATTTAAAACACAAGTGCAGCTCTTCAAAATTAGCAATTAACAGTATTTGGAATACATTTCTAAATAACAAAAATGTACCTTTAAGTAAAAAATTCACTATTTATTTTTCAATTGTCAGATCAACTCTTTGTTATGGGTGTCAAATATGGGGTTTATGGGAAAGTGATTATGTAGATGGGACTCTTTGTTATTTTGTAAAGAAAATTTTAGGATTGGCAAAAAATACTCCCAACTATGCATTATATCTCGAAACTGGACTAGAAAAAGAGTACATTTATACACTCAGCATGCATGCTCGTTACATCATACATGCTCTGTCACTGCCGCCGAACCGTCTACCAAATAAATTAGCAAAGAAAATAATCAGCGAAAATATTTATTGGAGCAGAGATTGGAAGGGTCTTGGAAGTAAACATGGAATTGAATTATCCTTTGATGTGAATTCCATTGAGGATACCCAGCGACACCTGTTATCAGTAGTAGAGGCAGTAAGGGGGGAGAGCAGGCGGGGGTTAGTCCAGGCGGCATTGGCCTCACGATACCACACAACTTATGCTTCACTGAATCTTGACCTTGGAGATAATGGATATCTATCAGATAACGTTCCTGATATTGTTAGACGATGGGTATTCAAAGTAAGGACAGAGACTATTTCCTTAAATTTTAAACCTTGGATGACAGACGCTAATTTTATATGTTCTTTGTGTAATCTAAATGAGAATGAGGACACTTATCATTTTGTTGCTCGTTGTCCAATTTTAACACAAATTAGAAATAAATGGCTATTGAAACCTGTTTTAACTCGCTCAGAGTTTATAAATTTTCTTAATGGTAAGGATTGGCGTTCGCTGGCAAATTTTCTTAAAGAGGCTTGGAAGTATAGGTGGGATTTGGTTTTAGAATTCAATGTCTAGCAGCAAAACAATATACATATTACAGCTTATTACAAATATTTCACATTTTTTGTTGTATAAAATAAAATGTTGTCAACCCGGCAGACGGTCTTATGACCATTGCTGTAATGTGCTGTTTTTAGTAATTTTGTTGTTGTTATGCAGAAGATTATGTTTAGTTATAAGTTCATATGTATTTATGCAGTTTATTTTTTTGTTAATAAAGCACTTTTTTCATTTCATTTTCATTTCATTTCATTTCATTTCATTTCTACATAAATATTGTAACATGTTTTATCAAGTTGCTGAAAACAACTATTAATTTAGCAAAATATGGACACGGCTCAAATGGGCACCGTGCCCTTCTGCACTTGTATTATTTTGTATTGTATTACACAATCGAAGACTTTTTCAATGATAAAAAGCATGTGTGACAATAATCTCATGAACCTATGATGATCTGTCTAGAATAATATAATAAAATATAGGGAAAAGGTGTGAAAAAGGCAGTCACCAACCCGTAAAATAGATATAAGATAGTTCAATAAGAAATAATTGTAAGAGTTATTGTGATAAAAGGATTTTCCACTGATTTCGGAATGGAACTTTACATTGCAACCAATTGCAACACATGACATGATACAGAAGAAAATCAATTTTAAAATCAGAAAATAACATTGCAAATAATTCTTTTACCTAACCCGCCATGTTAAACTTCCCTATCCTAAGCGTGATGTATACAACTTCCTTACTTCTCGAGTGATGTAAATTATCAAAAAACTCACTCGGTGATGTAATGAAACCCATTTAAATAACATTGAGTGGATAACTTAAAAAATATAACTCTATGGAGCCAACGACGTTTAACGCTAGAAATCAGCTGTGTGCTTGAATTTTATTGTTATGTTTTGAAGAATTTTCCTAACCTAGCTTTTGTTTGTAAATGAACCTTACTGTTATAAGATGAGAGAAATGGGTAATGAAAAATATTGTTCGTAACCTCCTGTATATTGTCGGGTCAGGTAAAATCTTGTACGTTACACGTTACGCAAGAGCGTGTTTACATCACTTAGGTAAATTATGCAACTCGCTTCGCTCGTTGCACAACTTTCACCTGCGTGATGTAAAAACGCTCTTACTACACTTGTAATGTAAATAGCTATTAGACAATTCAGTGTGTGTTGTTTAAAATACAATTTTTAAATGAACAGCTGTTTTTATTAAAAAGTATTATCCACATGACCGAAATGTAAGCAAATCTGTGGAGGGATCTTTAAAGGCTTCTGGGGCAGAGTCCTAAGCGAATTTATTTCGTTTTTCTTTTGATAACTCACCTACAGACCAAGAACTTTCTTTGGACACCTCCTACCAAGTTTCTACGCCCAGCCGTTCTCTCAAATTAGTGGAGACAAAGTTTCCAATTAAATATTTAGATTCCCCCATGTTAATCTTATGGGAGAAAAAACAAACTTTGATGGAAGATCCTGCCCAAACTAATAAAGATATCAAAAAACGAAAAACACTTTGCACAACTACAGATCAGGGCAATTTTCTTTTACAATAATCATCAAAATCGGTCCAAAAATGAGGGAGTTCTGTTCACAAAAATCGGCTTAGCGTATTATATAAATATGTATATTCTAGTTTTCGAGTGATGAGTGTGTGTCTGTGGAACTGTCAACGTGAAACTGCAAGCGGATTATATATATATATATATATATATATGTGTGTGTGTGTGTGTGTGTGTGTGTGTGTGTGTGTGAAAGTGTGTGTGTTTGTATTCACCGAATAGTGGCATCCTTCACAGGCACACGGCCGTACTGTGGCACCTTCAAAAATTGTGGCACCTTTTTCAGGGTGCCACAGCTAATTCGATCATTTTTGAGGTTTTCCAGCATTATTACGTCGTTTAAACATCACATGCCACAATTGAGTATTTTTGAACTCGTTGATGTGAGTTAAAGTAGCGCAGGTACACACCGAATTGTGGAACACGAAACCATACAGGTAGCTAGCGCGCCTCGCGCCGTCCGCCGGAACTATAACTTTCCAAATGCTACGTTGCCAATTCTCGCGCCAGCCTACACTCGAAATAGTGGCACCATGCCACAATTCAGTATATATCAACAGTGTGTGGACAGGATGCCACTTAATGAGTTGTAGAGCTTGAGCAGTGTGTAGAACAGTGCAACAAGCAACTAATAAACTAATAATACTATACTGCCACGTACTATAAAACAATTTAAGTACCATAAATAATATACTTTTGCTCCGAGTGCTGAACAATGTTTTACATTACAAATAATTTGTGTAGTAAATAATAATTTAAATTGATTTTACCTAACCCGCCATGTTAAACTTCCCTATCCCAAGCGTGATGTATACAACTTCCTTACTTCTCGAGTGATGTAAAGTATCAAAAACTCACTCGGTGATGTAAAGAAACCCATTTAAATAACATTGAGTGCTTAACTTAAAAAATATAACTCTATGGAGCCAACGATGTTCAACGCTAGAAATCAGCTGTGCGCTTGAATGTTATTATCATGCTTTAAAGTATTTACCTACCTAACCTAGCTTTTGTTAGTAAAAGAACGTTACTGATAGAAGATGAGTGAAATGGATAATGAAAAATATTGTACGTAACCCATGTTTATTGTCGGGTCAGGTAAAATCTTGTACGTTACACGTTACGCAAGAGCGTGCTGTTTACATCACTTAGGTGAATTATGCAACTCGCTTCCGCTCGTTGCACAATATTCACCTGCGTGAAGTAAAAACGCTCTTACTACACTTGTAATGTAAATAGCTATAACGCAACCATTAAAAAATTGATTTTTGTTTACAAACAGAAATTGGTAACGTAGTTATTTTGTATCAATTGAATTTGTACACTGAAACAATAACAATGTTTGAGGTTAGAACGCTATATAAGTTGTCCTAGACTGCTTTTTTTATCTTACAAACTATTTCGTGCTGATACATCTATTTTTTAACATTTTAGTCATGTTGACAAAATATTTTGCAATTACATTTCTGAATCAGTCAGTAAAGGTAGATTTCGATGCATCATTGCTGAAAGTTATGTTTTGCTTCTCATTCTCAGAGTATTCCAAAGACATCTAATGTTTCAATCCATGTTCAAATGTTATATGAGGTAAACATATAACCGAATCAATTAAAGTACTTAAATTAAAATACATATTATTATCAACACGCATAATCTAGTTCAGATTATAATATCATGTCACAATCATATTTGTAAAACCTACTGTGGTGTTTTAACCAGTCCCCACTAACAAAAGCATAAAATGAAAGGTCCTAAAGAGGTTAACATTGAGTCATAACAAAAGTAGTTTAAAAGTTGTAACCGTGATACTGTAAATAATTTGATATTGTTAGATATTATACGATCGTTTTACAATTTTGTCAATCTATCTGTTACTTTCATACAAATGTATTTTTATTATTCAATGTTTTGTTTTGTAGAACCTTTAGTATTCTCAACTTTATTAATAACTAGTAGAATACCCGTCCTTCGTACGGGGTTGGCATATAAGTAGAACATGATCATTGCAGTGATGGGAGAGGAAACGGTTTAAGAAAATATGGTCTTTTAATTTATACGGTATCCTATAGTGTAGCACACATATACCTATAATAAAAGAATGTGTTTAATGGTTTGCACTGTAAATGAAAACCTATCACAATAGTTCCAAACATTAAAATAGGGCAATTTTCTAACATATTTTAGTGAAATTATAATCAGGCAAACGGGAAATCGCTCAGTCTATAGGTTTGCTGGGGCAGGGGGGTTATATTACTGTTTACAAACAAATAAATCAAAAGAACTAAATACCAAATACCTCATAACTCAGGATAAGGGCCTAGGTTGATAAGGCAATATAGAATGTTGATTATTTCCTATATCCATCGAATGATTTCTTTTACAATGAATTATTATAAAAATAAATAAATATTATTACAACATTTCACAAAATTAAGTATATTTAAGTATAACTAGCTGTAACCCGCGGGCTTTGCCCCGTTTAACTTCTTAATTTTCAAGATTATCTCGTTCGCATGGCTCAATCACGTCCTGGTTGAAGTTTGTTCGCTACGCTCACTCACCTTTAGGTTGGAGCTCGTTCGCTGCACTCACTTGCCTTCAGGTTAGCTCGTTCGCTACGCTAACTCGCCTCCAGGTTGAAGTTCGTTCGCTACGCTCACTCACCTTTTGGTTGCAAATTAGCTGTTGTCATAAATGTAAAAGAAATAATAGTGCTGCACCCTGTTGGTAATCCTTGTAACTTTAATGCTATTGAACATCATAGAACAGAACCAACTTGTTTAATTGAAACAGCTGCTAAGATTCAATAATTCCATTTCTCATAAGGTTAACATGGGAAACTCCAGAGCCACTGGGGCGGAGCCCGAAAGGATTTTTGAAATAAGAATATGCCTATATGTTAATCGGGAATGTGAGCTATCATCATGCCAAATTTCAGCCCAATCCGACCAGTATTTTTCGAGTTTACTTTTCCCATACACACATACACACATACAGCAACCACCTCTTTTTTATAATAGTATAGATTAACAAACAGACTCAGTATAGTTAGATCATAAACAAATGAAGTACTGTTACCAAAACAATCCTATAATAATGAAATTACATTTACATATGGTTTGGCAGCTCCTTTAGGTAATGTTAAATAATGTTTACATTCAGGCTAGTGACATCATTATTTTAAATTTATAATCCTTACCCCCTCTGTTCTAATATTCGTGCAGTATTTAATAAGGTTTGAACCAGCTGTGTTGAATTGTGAAATCAAAATCAATTTGACAGTTAGTTAGTTCTGCTTGTTTACATTTTTAAACTTACTAGGTTTGTTCTTTGTTACCATGGATACCATCAATCAATATTTACTTTTAAATCTCTCATCTCAGATTTTTGAAAGCCCACGGGGCAAAGCCCTAGGTGAATATCGAAGCGGCAATAGTTCTATATGTATCCTCGGAGCTGTAGCTTCATTTGTGTGCAATTTGAGCATAGTCGGATCAGTATTTTTTTAGATTAGCTCATACAAACACACACACACAGACACCCCCTCTTCTTTATAATAGTATAGAATAGAATATATAATAGAATAGATAGATAGATAAACCTATTTCAACGTACAATATCAGTTTTAGGAAATTCCTAGTAAGGTTGTTAGAAGTATATTGGCATCCGTGAAGTTTGTGTAATGTTTTTTTTTAAATCACTGTGGGATATATTTAACTTCACTTATTATTTATTTAATATGTTTTTACTTCTTGAAATTCTCAGTTAACTGGGAGGCGGAGCAAACAGTTTGTTCTAAAATGAACTTGAAAATTTTAAACAATCTTTTTCTGTTGGTTTACTTAAAGTATATAATGTTCTACTATGAATGCAAATCTTTAATATAGTCTAAATTTCCAGTCCCACCCTAAAAAACTATGATATTTAACAGTTGAATCTTTATAACGTATAAACACATTATTTTTAATCGGTCATCAAACTGATTCTTGAATTAGTAGTTGCAAGAGTACGCAAAACTGCAGAGAGTCCTTGAAAATGCTTGTGCAATGACATAGTTTTAAATTATAAAAGAAACCCTTCAAAAAATTGTATTAACAGGACCAGAGGACCATGCACATGGTATTTCATTTGTATAAGGCAAAAAGTTCAAATCATATTAACTTATGATTGCCAATAGATTTTGGGTTTCCTTAAAACAATTATATAAAACTGTCTGCAAATGTCAATAAAACTGATTTTATAAGAAATTGTAGATTCTTCTGTTGCTCTGTAGGCGACCATTTTGGTCACACAAGGAAGTCCAAACTTATATCTTAGTTTGAACAACGTCATCTTGATTTTACATTGCTCAAGATACATAATCGACACATAGGCTTTCAAAAAAAATAAGTAAAGAAAGTAACTAGTGATGGACCGCGCATACATAGGAACGGTCTAGACTTGCCTCTTACTGACGTTTTCCAAACGAATATAGAAGTTAGATCTACATTCTTCATTTTAGGCTTGAAATAAATTTGTTTGTGGGTAAGAGCGAATGAGTAAGTATGAACAATAATTTTACCCTTCTCCCCGACACGCTACCATACCACAGCATCTTACTAGCAGAGCTCAAGGTCATTGACGTAATTGTCATGAACTAAATTTAAACTTCCACCCCCCAATGTCATCAATGGGCCCTAAAGGTTGGTATGTAACAATTCATGACGGTTGAACAATGGCCTTTAAATTACGCTTTTAATTTGTTTCCTAGCGTTTACCGTATCTTAGAAAAAGTTAGTTTACAATAATTACAAAAACTTGTTGGGCGAAAGAAAAATTCTAAAAAGCTACAAATTAATTTATAATATAAGTAGTATAAAAATGTTACGAATCATGGTTCCGATGTATGATGAGGGTGGTTAGTTGGCAAATGCCTCAAACATAGCTCTCGCCTCTTGGGTATGTAGCTGGGTGAATGGGGTCAATCACTCTCACCCCTTGAGGCAGTCAGCAACCCTAGGAATGTTACGATTTTGTTCTGGTGTTTTTTCTTTTGGTTAAGTTTGAAAGCATAACACTAACTTTAGTCTGCGCTAGTATCTACTTTATGATGGACACAAGTGCTAATGCTATGGTTATATGCTTTCTTTAAACAAAGCCCGTGTTAACCGTAAACGTAAAGACTTGCGAATCTTGCCGTTGATTTATAGCGTGTTACTGAAAGCTAGAGAAATCTTTTACAGGAGACATACTATGGTAAACGTAATTGTAGCTATTAAGAAGCTCCTTGGGTTATGTAGCGGAATTAACAGGATCTATAATTCTCACCCCTTGAGATAGTGATCGAAAGCTTGAGGAAACTTTGGGTGAAAGTATGTCAACAATTTGCTATTTCGCATAACCTTAACTATTTGTACTCTCACACTTTCCCCTCAGGTTTTACCGTTTATATTTAAGGATATCAACCAAAGTAAATATGTTATAGTTGGAACAACCGGCAAGCTACGTACATCAAATCCGCGAGTGCTGTTGTTTCACTTCTGATTAGATTCAGACAGTTTCAATAGTTATTACAATTTTATTCTGTTTCAAAGTGTTAGTGTTATTAGTTTTGCAATGGTTATAACGTGTGATGTGTGTACGGAGAAATTTTTGTTTAAAAGTATGCTAGACAGACATATTATATCTGTGCACGGGGGTGAAAAGTTTGAGTGTGATGAGTGTGGAAAACGTTTTAGCAGGAAATACAACCTCAAGAAACACATAAGCAACGTTCATGCAAGTAAGTTACTAAGTAGCTCATTAGTAGGCTTACTAGTGGAATAAATGATGGTCTAGATAAAGTCTGAAGTTGTGATATTATAATTAAATTTACTTGTAATCCCATAAAATTAAAAACTAAATTAACGTATTAAAGTAACCCATATTATTTGTTTAAAGTTTTAACGTCTGAAAAGTGTCCATAGTTTAATTATGCACGCTATAAACGCCTTATATTCACATAATTATAGCATGTGACATCGATCAAATTAAATATAGTAATGGTATTATAAGATAAAACTTCTACAATTAAAAACAAGTAGTGTACACAAACTTTGAACATTGTATCAATGAAATTAATGTAATTAAAGTATTGCTCAGCTATTAGCAATATAAGATTATTGTTTATCACGATAATTATGTTTTAGAGCGAGCCGTTGCTAATGTTGAGGATAAGAAAAATACTTGCACCATATGTAATAAATCATATCAGAGTCGTTATCTGCTAGCAGTTCACACAAGAACCGTACATGGAGGTTTGAATCCTTTTGAATGTGGAGAATGTGGGAAGAAGTTTGCATGGAAATATAATCTGAAACGGCACATGGCTACTCATTCAGGTAGGTTCAACAAATACTTAGTAAAATAAAAATATTATTATTAGAGGAATTAAGGAACCTATTGTAGTTGGGGCTTGGAACCCAAAAACATCATTATTTGTCTAACTATCATAAAAAAATGATGAGAAAGAAGAGTTTTATTGCTTATTAAACAAATATGTGTCTTTACAAGTAAATATTATCCAATAAGTAAGAAATTGTAGTTTGGTTTATTAGAGTAAAAAGTAATACTTGAAAATAAGCATGTAAAATGTGAAACCAGAGTTTTGCTATACATCAAATTTGAGACAAGTAAGCAATTCCTTCAAGAGTTTATTTTTGGTTTTTCTTTTCTAACTCAAACAAACAAGTGAATTTATTAAAATCTTTATTTCAGGAGAATCTCGCAACTCGGAGGAAATGCCAGGGAGCAGTAACAGGCGAGCACGGGGGCAGCCGAGTGATACACAAATGATTAAAAGTAAGTAGCTTAATCATCTTATACATATAAAAGGTATAGCCCACATTGGTTCATTCATTCATGACTTACTTCCTACAAACTTCTAATCCTACAACCTTCCATTTCTCTAGAGACCTGAAGTTTTGTACGCTGATAATTTAGGTACTATATAGGAAAACTAGATCATTTCGACTCAAAAGTTAGTATTGTGATTCCAGCTTAAAGATCCTTAAAGTTGTCTAGCTAACCTTATGGGGGGGTTTGTAAAAGTTTTGTTTTGACAAGTTTAAACGTACTCCAATGTAAATGTTACGTCTTAATGAAGTATATTAATATTTACGAGATAATACAACTTTATTATTATTCAAATCATATATTTTTCAAAATATAATTTCCTTGTGTACAAACTCACAATTAATAATAAATGTTATTGTTTTTATAATGAATTATATCTTGTGTGTTTGATTTCAGGATTTTCGTGCACCCACTGTAGGACAAAGTTTGTCGCTAAAAAGAAGCTGCGTCCACATCTTCTCTACTTCTGCCCTGAGCTTCGGAAACGAACAAGATACACTACCGTGCGACAACAGCCACATCCGCCACAAGAGGAATCACCAACAGCCTCATCACCGGTCACCAACCCCTCAGACGATGTTCCCATTTTGGACCCCTCGTTTGATGAGATAGAAACCGCATTCGCCTGTCGTCTGCGTACATTTCGCTTAAAGGAGTTTCTGATGAGTAAGACACCTCTACATGTATTTTTAACAGTATTACTAGACCATGTCTCCCGCTTGTTAACAACGGTTTTAAACACTTACGATTCTATCAAAGTGAATGTTGTCCTTGATTGTGAATTTAACAACATCAATGGGGAAACATGTGAGAAGAATTTTAAAACCATGAACATTCCTGTGTACCAAAACTCTGATGTGGATGAGTTATGCTCTGATATGTTTGAAAAGCTTGTAAGTGAACACGATGCCTGCTTGTTGAAAGGGTCAGGGTGGGCGTTCGTAAAACCAAAAAAGTTAGAAGTAAGAGTTAACAAACATAATCCTCTTAGAGGAGAAGCCCACTTGATTCTACCCAAATACATGAGGGGTGTTGTTAACACAAAAAACAACGACAACTTTTGCTTTAAATACAGTCTTTTAGCTAAATTTGTAGATGGGGATGCAACAAATCCACTGAACTTCCCCCTGGAATTGGAAAATAGGTATGATTGGAGTGGCCTTGTGTTCCCGGTTAAACTTAAAGATGTCGCTCTGTTTTCCAAGAAAAATAATATTAGTATAAATATATTTGGATTAGATGGTAAGAAAAAAATATTTCCCCTACATGTTTGTGATAAACCTCTACCTGATCATCGTGACCTGTTGTATGTGACATCAACGGAGGGTAGATCACACTATGCCTGGATTAAACATTTTACCATGCTTGTCAAACCCCAACTTACCAAAAACAGGAGACCAATATTTATCTGTAAAAGATGCTTCACATACTTTAATAATGCCCCAAACAAACTTGGACTCAGTGGGCCGGAGCGGCTAGCCGAACATGAAAGATTTTGTATCCATCATAACCCGCTACGACTAGATATGCCTGCTCAAAAATCAATTAAATTCAAAAATGTTGAGCGTAGTCAGCGTGTTAGATTTGCCATATATGCGGACTTTGAGACGATTTTAAAAAATACAGGAGATGACAGAAAGACCCATGAACACATCCCTTATTCTTATTGCTATTTAATTAAGGATAGCATGAATGCAACACCGACAGTTAGAACTTTTAGAGGTGAAGGGGCAGCTAAGCATTTTGTGCGTACAATTCAAGAGGACGCTTTGGAAATTGCAGATACGTTGTACAGGGAACGTCAGCTCATCCCTCAATTAAGCGTGGATCAGCAGGCAGAGTTTGAAATGGCTACAGAGTGTCATATATGCAATGAACCATTCAATGACACTGATATTAAAGTGAGAGACCACATGCATTCCGCCCCTTACACTTTCCGTGGAGCTGCTCACAGATCCTGCAATTTGAGACATCGAGAGCAATCACAAATCAATGTATACTTCCACAACCTACGATATGATAGCCATTTTATCATAAACGAATTAGGTTTTGACAAGCAACGAATTGATGTGATCCCCAACACTGAAGAACAGTATATAACATTTACCAAATACATCCCCTATGAAAACGCCCCAGGGAAAACCGTTAAGCTCAAGTTTATCGATTCATTTCGCTTTCTCCCATCAAGTCTGGCAGCGCTAGCTGACAATCTCCCCAAGGAACGATTTCATTACACAAGAAAACTAATTCCTGAAGATGAAAAATTCAACTTGATCACGAAAAAAGGAATTTTTCCCTACAACTATGTGTCTTCATTTGAAAAGCTTGATGAGACAAATCTCCCTAGAAAAGTTGCCTTTTACAACACACTAACTCTGAAACATATCACTGATGAGGAGTATGCTCATGCACAGAAAGTTTGGGATACGTTTAATGTAAATAATCTAGGAGAATATTCAGATATATACCTGCTGACAGACGTATTGCTATTGACCGATGTATTTGAAAATTTTAGAGATACTTGTATGAAGACCCATGATCTGGACCCTGCTTATTACGTAACACTACCATCATACAGCTGGGATTGTATGCTCTTAAGAACGAACCAAACTTTAGATACGCTACAAGACCCAGAAATGCACTTATTTTTTGAGAAGGGTGTAAGGGGTGGGATCAGTCAGTGTGTCAAGCGAATGGCTAAAGCCAATAACAAATACTGTAAGGATTTCAACCCTAATCGACCTTCTACCTTCATACAATACCTGGATGCAAACTCACTTTATTCCTGGGCCATGTCACAACCACTTCCAACTGGTGGACTGCGTTGGTTGAGCCAGGAGGAAATTGACAAACTAGACATAAAATCCTTGTCAGATACGGCCAGTGAGGGGTATGTGTTTGAAGTTGATGTTCACTACCCCAGACATCTTCACAATCTCCACTCCCAGTATCCGTTTTTGTGTGAGAAAGCAGTGTCGCCAGGCGGGAAACAAGAAAAGCTGTTAACCACTCTCACAGACAAAAAGAACTACGTCGTGCATTACAGAACTTTAAAACAGGCTGTACAAAATGGCCTCCAAATCACCAAAGTACACCGTGTAGTACGATTTGACCAATCTCCATGGCTAAAAAAATATATTGATCTGAATAATGAGTTGAGAAAAAATGCAAAAGACTCTTTTGAAAAAGATCTGTTCAAATTATTTAACAACAGTGTGTTTGGCAAGTTCATGGAGAATGTAAGGAAGCGTATGAACTTTAGGCTAGAAACTGATGAGAAAAGAGCTGAAAAACTTGTATCAAAATCAAATTTTCTCTATAGGACAATTTTTTCAGAGAACTTAGCTGGCTTTCACTTATCTAAGACTAACATTGTTTTGGAGAAACCAATGTACATAGGCATGTGCATTTTAGATATCAGTAAAGTATTGATGTATGACTTCTTCTACAATATTCTCCTAAAACATTATGGTGAAGGAAATGTAAAATTGTTATATACTGACACAGACAGTTTCATTCTGGAATTCACCACAAAGGACCTTTTCAAAAGTATGTTGCCAATCATTGGCCACTATGACACAAGTAAATACGACTCCAGCAACCCGGCTTACAGCGATATTAACAAAGGAGTTTTAGGAAAAATGAAGGATGAAACAAATGGTAGATTCATCAGAGAGTTTTTGGGGATAAAAAGCAAGATATATTGTGTCATTCTTGATGGAGAAGATGATAGGTTTATAAAAAGATGTAAAGGTATCAACAAGCCAGTTGTGGAAATGAAACTTCACGCTGAACGCTACAGAGCATGCATCTTGGACTCTGAAGATTGGTATACCATAAATACCACGTTTAGGTCTGTGCGACACAAAGTGTTTACCACAACAGAAAATAAACTAACACTTAGTGCACAGGATGACAAACGTGTTTTATGTCCTGATGGGGTAAACACCCTTGCACATGGTCATTATAGAATCGAGTATGACTAGGAGGAGAAAAGATTGGTTTTGATGCTTTGACCATGCATAGTTTAGAGTATTACTTGTACTCTTATTAATTTACATGCATTCATACTCCGTTTTAATCAAAGTGATAAAACCTTTTATTATTTATGACTTGATGTATGTACATATTTTGTTATTGTTCTAAACGCTAATCTTTGATGTTTAACTTTGTTAAGACTTTATAACTAATGTCCAACAAAAATATTATGTTCATTGTTGTTTGTCATGAGTTTGATCCAATGATATACACAGTTTCAATAAACACTGTATAATATTTTAACTATTCCAATTTATGTATTTAAAGCAATACATTGTAAATATAGATAATTTGTCAATATACTATTATGGTTCTTTCACAATTATAGCTATCTCAAAAGTGACTTTAAACTTGTAATTATGATTGATGAGCATTTTATTGTATATTTTGTGTAACCTTTACGTATACAACATTTCAAACTTGTAATTATTAATACTTTGTTAATATAGTTAAATATATTATATTTTTCTCACAATCTGCTATTTCATGTCTAACAAAAAATTTACAACGGTGATTAATGATAATCCTATTGTATATCTTTGTTTCCTTTATGTATATGATGTTTCAAACTATGTTTATGGGAAAAATAAAAAGAAAATGGTTGTTTCTGTACTAATATGTTTTTATTTACAATCCTTTATAACAATAGTCAAACAGGTTACACACATGGGTATCATTTTGATTAACATTTGTTGAAAACTGAGATACGTAGTCTTGCATTGAATAGCCTTGTGACCTAAAATACAAATATGTTAAACAGTAATGTCCACAAACTGGAGAAAATTCGCCTTGCAGCATATTGTGATTGAAGTGGTACTGCCAACAGTTTCTTCTTATAAAGTTAACATGGTCAGGAACAGTTGGTGGTTGTCCATAGCTGTCAAAGTATTCCAGTCTTTGGTGTTTATCCAGATAAATTGCGATCCAGTGAGTGCCTCTCTTGGTGTGCGGGTCAGTGTTGACTACAAACGCTGTTGAGGGTGTAATCCTAATGGGTAAACAGTCTGATGGGAATACACCAACATTTTGAATTGGTAGCTTCTTTAAACACCACTCTACTTGCAAGGAGTTCATTTTTGTGTAAGCAAATGCCACTTTCTTAAGTTTACACAGTTTGAAAGTGCACACTTGTGATAAGTATCACGATGATTGTTACATCTTAAACTGTCCGAAGCAAACAAACTGTTGAGCACATCGAGTGACTGAGAGTGTAAACATTCCAAATCAATAACTGTACAGCAAAGTGGTAAAATGTTTTTAATAAACTCTGCCTTCTCTCTTCCTTTCACAAGCACAAACATAGATGAAGTAAGTGAAATTTTTAGTTTTTCCAGCAATATATGGTCCGGGATGTCACCATCATTCCAGTCAAGGCCATGGTAGTATTTCGTAACCCAATAACTTTCTCTTAGCTTCTCTGCTGTCAACAGCCTGCGGGCAAACGGTGGACAAACAATATGATGAAATAATAAACTTCCCGTGTCTAAATTTATAGCAGCAACTTCCTTGATTATGTAACCTCCGTCGTTATTCTTGAAACATTGAATATCCAAAACAACACTATTTTTACGATCCATCTCAGCAGACTGTAGGCGTATTACTGACATACCACAAAACATGGTGTTTGTATTTAACTCCCATAGTCAACAGTTACATTTCTATTTTTGTCAATTTCAATGATGTTGTCAAACTCTGCGTAAACGATGCAATTGATGGTTTCGGTCAAAGCTTCGGAGAATCCAAGTTCGATCCTTAAACTACCATGTCGAATGAGGTTCCAGTGAGTGGTGGCGTTAGCTGATAAGTCCGGTGTTAGGTCAAATGCCATCAAACAGTTGCCTTGAGAGTAATCACTGCGAGTAATGCTGTTACCCATGTTTAGAAAGTGTATTCCAGTCCCACTGAACAATGTGTGATAGGCCATAACAGACAATTCCTTATTCTCAGAGTACTCTGGTTGCAGTGGCTTGGAGGGTATCTGGACTCCATCAACGTAGAGTGAGAAGAAGTTCACCTTGTAGGATTGGAAATTAAATGGGTTTGATTTGAAATCACCGTTAAATGCTTTGTTGCTCACTAAACCAACAATTATTCTTTTTGGTAGCTGGCCCAGAAAAACATTGTCCAATGTCTTGCCTTGAATGCCTGAGGGTATGGTCATAGCTTTCACTTCAACTCTTGTTATTGGATACTTGGCTGTTCCACTTTCCAGGGTCTTGCTATGAGCCAACAACACTGTAGGATTTATTTTATTTTTACGTATCAAAAGATTTGCTTCAACAATCTTGACTTTGTACTTCTCTGTTTTGGACATTAGGCAGAACGAATCTCTTGATCTCACTAGACGTAAACGCAGTTCCACACCATTAAGTAAAAATTTTTCCTGATTGAATAAATCCACATGCAAATGACCAACCATATCTACAACATTGCTTGACTTTGTAAAATATCTGCGATTTTCCAAACCCGTATTTTTACTTTCACAATCATCCATTTCACCAGACTTGTCATCATACCACAGAGCACAGGATAGATGTGAGTCTTTAGCACTTTCATCATAGTTGAGTAGTGTTTCAATGTACGAACGGTAAGCGTAAGTATTGTTTTGTGGTGAAACCATTTTTTGGTTTACATACAAGTCTACTTGACTGAACATTGAGTGTAACCAATTATTTGCTGGACCAACTGATGTATCTACCAATGGGTCTAGTTTTGTACCATCAGGTTTTACAATACATGCTTTGATATTTAGCATTGTATTTGACAAGTCAGAGTACTCATCACCATGACCAGGCACTACAAACTCTATGGGAGAATCATCTGTTAACGAGGAAATTGGTTTGTATTGAACCCATTTGCCATTCTCAATGCTAGTTTGTGTTGCGGGTAGCGTAAACAAGTCCAATTCAGATTTCACACACTCACATGATTGATGATGTAGGAATGCCATGTTGTTTAACCAAAAATGTCTTTCACTCTTTTACTCAGAGCACTGCTTCTTCGCTTCCTCTTCTTACTGCTTTCAGACGGTTTCTTGACAGTTGACCGCTTCTTAGACTTGTTGTGTACTGCTAGAAGTTTCTTCAGAGACTGAGGTGTAACGTTGATTTTTCTCCTCTTATAGCCAGACCCCTGCATCACTTTATCAATCTTCTCATCTGCTTTACGTTTCAGATTACTTGTAAATTCCTTGACACCAGCAGATATAGCTTGTTCTGGAGGGACTGAATTAATAACATCTTTCAAAACATGAAGACTGGATTTAATAGCTTCCTTACCCATAGTCTTTGCTCCAGATCGTAGCAGAGGGGTTATTGTGCGAAATAACCCACCTAGGAAACTGCCAATACCGTGTCCCCTTTGGTATGGGGAACCTTTGTACACAACACTCACACCACTACCTAATTGGTTACGGTAATACACCAAGTAAGGGTCATAAACGTTAAGAGCCATTTCTCTTAGTTGTCAGCTTTCTTTCTAAAATGTAGTTTAACGCAGGACGTTCCAAACTTAAATGGCAGCTTTGCTCCTGTGTTATCCCTTAAATCGATTTCCATACTTTCAAAACTCGACTTTAACACTGACACATAGTGGGGACTGTTAAACTGCATAAATCTGCTACTTCCATACACATAGTCAGCTGTGTCGATATTAATAATTTGCAATAGCGGGGCCATATAATCACCCACAAACTGTGATTCCACAATATCGCAATAAATATACATTTGAGAGGGTAATCCCACTCTGAGGTTGGCTGGGCGAATCGATTGGTTATTCTTCAGCAAGTCGTTTTCTCCGGGACTGAAACCAAGTTGCAGAGCTAGCTTGTCTGACAATTCAATCTGTATCACGTGAGACTGGCTGTTGATTTCAACTCTTTTAGTTTTTTCGTCATAATTAAAATATGTGTGATCACGAATGACCTCGTGTTTGTTGATCATATCTATGACTTCCTTAACATTTATATAATCACCAGGTGTCAATGTTGCAACCACCATCATAGGAGCGATCAAATCATAATTGGGTTCTTCATCTTTTTCCCAAGCATTGGTCTTTACCCGCTCGTATGTGTCTTTTGGGTAAGCATGGATGTATATTACACTGTTTTCACTTAGAGTCAACAAAGAGCAGGGGTAGTGAACCTCTACTATTGCCACTTCCCACAACCCGTCCAGCTTTATCGGGCGTGATAGTTGAGTAATGAAGTTCGATACTGTATTTTGTGGATAGTAGTTCATGGAACTGTTACTAGGTAGCGTGAGGTAGAATTGATCATTCATATTGATTGAAGGTCTGAAGCATGCACCCACGAGTTGAAATCGTCACTATAACCGTACCACTTCACTAGGTAAACCTTACTGGGACCTTTTCCTTTGGTGGCTATGATTTTATCTATTTTAAAAATCTTACTGTCATGAAGATTAACTTTTTGCAACTCTTGCTCATAGAAATATCCAACTATTGGTTCGTTGTTTAGATCATGCAATTGGTACATTGGTTTGGGAAGCTCAAGGACATTTGCAATTTTGTACACCTCTTCTGACCAATTAGTTTCATAACCTTTTTCAAAAATACCTTTACTTTTTGATATACGCACAGTATCATTAATTGATAGTTTTGGTTTAACAACTTTTTCCTTTACACAATAGAGGTTTTTCCAGACTCTGAATGAATTGGTCTCATCAACTTCGATTGGTTTCATTTTTATACTTCTATGCTTACTGCGATTATATGAATTTACCAGTGCATCCAAAACATCTACATACCTGTACGTATTGTTATGTGTTAGATAGCGCCACATGCGAGTTTTCAATGTCCTATTAAATCTTTCAACTACAGCCGCTTTCACATCAGGATTATTCGTAGTGAAGTAGTTAATATTTTTACTTTTTAAAAATTGCTTTACTTCCTTAGCTGTGAATTCCGTTCCTTTGTCAGACTGTAGGTTCTTGGGATGGTTTTGCGTTTCTGAAAGAATCAAACTAAACGCTCGAATTACTTCTGCAGGGGTTTTTCTTTTTAGCGGTTTTGCATACGCTTGTTTACTGAAAACATCAATAACAGTTAAGATGTAGTTCACATTGTCATTATATTTGCTTAACCCTCTCATATCATTTAAGTCACATTGCCAGAGTTCATTGATTGAATACACTGCATACCTATTCCTGGGAAATCTTTTTCTCGCTGGTTTATGAAGTGTGTATGTATCTTGAGATTGTAACCATTCCTTTACAGTTTTCTTCTTTGCAGACGCTGCTTCCAATAACGGTACAACTCCACGATATCCGGCTGGGTGTGCAGGGTCATAATAGATAGTTGCTAAATCTGTTGACATCTAGTCGAGCCTAAAGCTGTCCCACTTTTGCTTTCTATTTCTACGCGCAAATGATGTTGAAAGTGGGGTCGATCTTGAAGGTGATCCAAATTCTTCTTGGGCACTAAACAATGGTCGCAGTGTACGTGGTGAGAACTTGAACTCAGAAGAGTTCAAGTTCTCACCGAACTTTCTCACAGAAGTTCCACTTGACATCGGCTTGATACTTTTATCTGCTGGTGAAACATAACCTTTGAGTCTTTCATAGTAGTTTCGTGCAAATGGGTTGGTTATGAACTCAATAGGTGTACTTATATCATTTAGAGCATGCATAAACTGTTTCCATCCCTGCGGCTGAGTAGCTTTCCTTGCTCTTATTATATCATGCAACAAGTCAATTATATTGGTATTTTCCACTACAACTCCATCAATAAAAACTAATCCATTATCATTCCATTCTATCTTATCCTGGTGTTTCCCAATATGTCTTAGTAAATTTTTAACATCAGACTTATATGTTTTAGGAAATGTTTCAACCAACTCATCTGTATTTAAAGACTTGTGCTTATGTGTTTCCAAATCAATGATAGGTATCTGAACAGGCTTTCGCTTTTGACTCGCAAAATGCAAATACCTTTGCAACACCTGCTGATATTGACTCCATTTATCCTGATCGCTAAGACTCTTGTTATTAAGCAGACTCAACATTTCACGATCCAATTCACTAACGGTATCACATTTGTTACCTGAACTTTTCACATGGGTTTCGGGGTTTGCTTGCATTCTTTGTAGATCGTCAGGAGAAATAATTATCATTTTCTTTGCGTGTTCCATTATAGGTTTTTAGTTAAGGATAGCTTGTAGCACTGCACTTAAAAGTATTGGTAGTACAAAACCACCTCCCTGCTGAACAATAAATCGTTTTTTACTTTTGAACTTTTCACCTTTCTTCACCAATCTTCTTAGCACTGCTTTATATTTAGATAGTTTTTGTTTTACTTGAGGAGTAACACTAACATTACCTTGCAACAGATTGTAAGCACACTCACAGACTGACTGAATCAAGTCCTTGTCAGCTGTTTTTAAAACACTTTTACGTTGTCTGGGAGTCATGAGCGAGATCGCTCGTAACAAGTTAATATTCTTTTTGATCGCTTGAGACATGGCGATAGACTGAAGTAGTAAAACACAAACACTTGACTTATATTCACTTTCCTCTATTGTTTTTAGGAACGTAAACATAATTATTTATGTCACTAGGGAATATGCTTGTTCTGAACCTAATTTCATCAGGTGTTGATTGCTTCATATCAAGTAACAAATAACCATGAGGTGCTTTTGTCGCATCATTGTAGGCATCCTGAATAAATCTTGGGTTTTCTGGATACACTTGCTGAGCTAAATGTCTTATTTGAGCCTTGTCTCTAGGATTTTTAAAACACACTATATAATGAGCATTTAACGATATATCTCTTTGTCCCCTACCTTGGTGGAATAGGTTCTGTGTAATGAAAAATACACTTATGTTTCTATGATGACACCCTTTTGTGAACAAATCAACCACTCTGTTATCTGATTCCCTCATCAAGTCATCAATTATAACTAAGCTTGGCTCAGAACCATCAAAGTCGCTCATATTTGGAATACCTTCTTTGTACACAACACTTTCCAAGTTATAACCTGGCTGCCACTCGGCGTAATGCCAATACACATTTTTAAACACTGTATCACATATAACACCCATATATTCAATAAATTTACTAACGAAATGAGACTTTCCACAGCCTGAAGGGCCTGCTATGATTGCTGAGAATGGATGTTTCCACCTTGGATCCATGATTAACACTGGTTCTACATAAACACTAGCAGTATTTTTAAATAACTATGGGGAGTAACACAAATAAAGGAAGGTATTTTTTGTATGATAAAAATTTTATTCAGTTACATTATTACATGTTATACAAATTCTATACCCTTTCCACGCCCCAGGTATTGCAGCGTCAATCTAGCGATGTCCTCGCTGTTGTAGGCGTTTATCACCTCATCTGGTAGAACTGTCTTGAAGCGGTCCGGTAGGAAGACTCGAAGATAAAAATCATCTCCAATGAGTCCCTCCAACGTTGCTGAGATAGCCTCTCCAAGTCTCGTTGTGCAGCGATCGAACTTGACGACTCTGTACAGCATCCCAGTCCTCAGGTCGGACAACCGTGTGTACTGTGGCTGTCTGACGCTGTTTAGCTGCTCCTTCAGGTCCTGTGGGTCCATGGTAGATGCTCGGAGGTGTCTCAGGGCTCAGATGTAGATTGTCGGAGTGTTGACTCTACGAGCTTGAGTGATTCCTACCATCGCAGGCAGGGGTTTTAAGGGTTTTATTTGCCTCCAGGAGGTGAAAGTGAAAGTTTGTTTTCGTCAATTTTAGTACAAATAGACTCGCTCAAGGATATGTGAAACTTGTGTTCCTCAATCACAAATAACAACTTTCTATTTCAACACTCATACACATCCTTATATGTCTCAATTACAATATCCGGGTCACTGTTTTGAAATAAAAATATTTTATACTTAATTTGCTTTTCTACTATTACAACTATCACCATAGAATGCCTCCTGTAAAAACACTTTTCTAGCTTTCTGCAACACGCTATTAATCAAAAGCAAACGTCGCAAGTCTTTACGTTTACGGTTAACACGGGCTTTGTTTAAAGAAAGCATATAACCATAGCATTAGCACTTGTGTCCATCATAAAGTAGATACTAGCGCAGACTAAAGTTAGTGTTATGCTTTCAAACTTAACCAAAGAAAAAACACCAGAACAAAATCGTAACATTCCTAGGGTTGCTGACTGCCTCAAGGGGTGAGAGTGATTGACCCCATTCACCCAGCTACATACAAAGAGGCGAGAGCTATGTTTGAGGCATTTGCCAACTAACCACCCTCATCATACATCGGAACCATGATTCGTAACATTTTTATACTACTAATATATGTATCTATATCGTATTAAAGTGTGTTAAAGGTTTAGCGTTTGGTTTACAATGTAAAAATTTTCAAAGTCACAAGATGGTTTCTGAAACTCTTTATACAACTCTCCTTTATAAAAATTTAAAAAAATATATAATCCAAGAAATTGAGCTCTTTAGCCACAAAATCCACAGTTTTTTTACTTACCTGACGAAGAAATAAAAACAGTAGCAGCCGACGAACTTTGTTATGTCATATTTAAAAACTCATTTAAAAGTACCGACTTTATTTCAAGATTTAAAATAGAAAATATAAACTTTTGAGCTTTTAATTAGAACCAATAGTGTCCTAGACTAATTGACATCTTACACACGAAGTGTCAACGATTTACCTTTAGTCTAAATGTCAAGTTATTTTGAAGCTGGACATTGAGTTTTGGTGCCGTTTTCATTGGCATCTACCACTTCTAACCTGCACTAAGATGGCGGACCTGGCTTCAACTGCTTGTATGTTAGTTATATAGATGTGCTCCATCTATTGGTCTTATGTGATCGTTGATTTATAACGGAATTCTGATGAAAATTTGATCATGAATTATTAGCAGTTTTGCAGGATGATTAACAATAGTTTTTTTTTTTATTTAAATTGCTTGTTAGTTGGCAACAAATCTTAGAGATGTGTATACATTTTTTAGGATAAAATTGAATTGGCAGATGCCATGGTAAAGAAGCGTACTAGAAAAAGTTACTGTCGCCTCATCCAATTTTTACAGCAGTCAGCTGTTGACATGCTAGGCGAGCAACCGCGACAGTGAGGACGGGGAACAGCTGATTTCATGTTCCTAGTTGGCAAATTGTCTGCTAGCTACTAACGTACACATGCATAAGCCATCAGCGGTAGCACCAGTAGCCTCAATGAATATATAAACACTTGTGTTAAGGTTTAAATACAGTAGTCAATGTTATTACTGAATTTGATACTATACATATTGTTACTAATATATGAAATGGAGAAAAACGTTACCTTAAAAATACAAAATTTCCCAATTTATATCCAGACCTTTTTAAATAGCTTAGAAAACAAATAATTTAGTATATCAAAGTGTTTTTGGACGGTTATTGGTAACAGGACAAATTCAAAAATTGTAAATTTAAAATTCCCTAGTTATTCTTATAAATAATATTGTAAAATGTTGTAGTTTGCTTGTTTATGGATATATTTCGATCAAACTTGGCAAATTTATTCAAACAATTACAAAACTATTTGGATCATGAACGGTACTCTAGTTTTCCCAAGGTAGGACACGTGAATTGGAATTTTGGCGTTACAGGCACAATGACAGTAAGAATCAAACAAACGTACAGATATATACACAAGACTCGTTTCGGCTATCTTATTATATACAACGTAAAAATAACCAAACACTTCATGAGTCTACGCAATGTACAGACAAAACAGTAAAGACTTTATAATCTTATAACTAACTATCTGCCCATGCTTCGCAACGGGGTGAGAATCTTTGGGTCTCTAAATCCACCGTAAAAAAATAGTATATTTCGTACCTAGGGCCTACAGTGAGGTTTTGCCGACTCGATATCGGGTTTTAAGTTCGGGACGAAGTCGAGAACGTGAAACGATCGAGAGCTGCAAACCCATTTTGGCTCGTGGTACGAGCACTATTTTTCACCCAAGTATGTTTTGCAATATAACGTCCCTCTTATTTATGTGAAATATTTTGAGGAATCAGCAAAATCAAAAATAACAATAAATAGTTGTCTAGGCAGCTGTGACAAAAAACAAGTCTATTGCAATGCCATGGATACTGCTTGTGCATTTAATATACATTAATGTTTTAAGTAAATAGGCGAACAAGTGATTTTGCGGCCCTAGGGATGTAAACCCCTGCTCGGTCCCCATATGACGATGACAGCTGGCATGGCCAGCAAAACGTAACTTTCAGCCACCAATATAAACCAGCTAAATGTATGTAAAACAGCTAAAAACATCATAGTGAGGTGAAAAATTCGTTACGCATACTTTTACATTACCATGAATTAATTATATGCATACAGAAAAAACGGAGTCATACTTATTGCGTATTTTAACGTAAACTAGTGGCTTGTAGGGACATAGTCCCTAAAAAGCTACGGAAAAGGAATTATTGTTGGAATATTTAAACAAACTCAGAATCAAATTATCTATATGTCAGGATAGGCCTAGATATCCCACTACAACATATCTTTTGTGCAAAAATAACAAAACAGTTTGTTGTTTGTCTTTGTTTGCTTTTGTTGATGACGTTATGTTCAATAAAGAATTTGAACGATTCCAGAGGTTTAACTGCTAAAGGCAGCAAACATGTTTATGAATAAATATTGGTTTATTAAGGTAGCTTTGGTTTTTTGGTTAATGCTGATAACAAGGCTTCCCCGATTGAAATACAGTATTGGAAATTGTCTTCGTCAAATAAGAAAAGGCAAAAAATGGTGTGTTGAGATACCCTACCCAGTTATTATTTCTAAGTCTATGCTCATTTTGTAAAGGTTTAACAAAATTATTCTTAAGTAAAGGCATCCCATTGAAAGAACTTGGACCTAAATTTGTTTGTGATCAACATTAAAAAACCACTATTAGCCTAGTGTAAGTATGTGGTGTTAATCCTCCTAAAGGTGCGATTGATTTACATATTCTACCAAAAAAGGGCCTAGTCAACGTCTAATTACTAACTATTTTGCGGCTAGTTAGGGTTCCATTACCCAGTTATCGAAACTAATCACGACATAAATATTTTTGGTTCGTTTAAATACCTGTACGAACCTACTTCATCTCTATTCCCAAATTGTTTTCTAAGAGTAACCGTTGAGGTTATTCCACTTCATACACAATATTGATTAAACACTACAATAAATCTCAAATATAAATGTTAGTAAATTAAAAAAAAAATTGGAATAAATCTTTTACATATGTTTTGAAATAAAAACAAAGAAGATCTTCTTTTAATCTTGAATCGTTTCTTAAATCTTGAAAACAATTTATTTCAACTTTGACATAACTAAAAAGTCTTGATTATTAAAGGTAACATTATCCCTTTATATAGTTGGTTTTATATAGTATACATTACATTGCAGAATTGACTGGCAAATGAGTAATCCAAATGTAAGCTTACTTGCTAATGATAAAATCACGATCAGCTGGATTGAAGTAAACAAAAATCAGCAGTAAATGCCTTATAATGCTATTCTTATGGAGAACATTTTACGTTATATCTAATTTTGTGTTAAGATTTTGGGAATTTCACTATTTTTCCCGCCGTCACGGGATAAAGACCTTTAATTTGAGCCCTCTCACGTCATTCTACGACTTCCCAGTCGCCCACAATTTTGACGCAAAGAATCGGCTTACGTAATTAATATATAGATAGAATAGATTTCTTGTATATTCCCATGAAACTGACAATTTACCCAGCACATTAAGGCCTTTATTCCAAGTATCTCAGTTCGTAAACCATACATACAATGTGACGATAAAATATCAACAAAATAGCATGTAGTTTTATGTAATCCTCACGACATTTCATTTGGTCCATTGACTTTAAATCCATTAATTGTAAAAATTATTGGAGCTTTGAAAAAAACTTCATATAAAATCCTTACACTAATAAAAGACGACGTCATGAGCGCGGGAAATGAGCTACAGCGGCTAGGGCATAGCCACATGAATACAGAACGGAATGAAGGAACTAGAACGGAGAACTGGCAACAGCGCACGCGAGAAGTAGGGGGGGCGCACACACCGCTCAAGCACTACAACGCATTAGTGGCATCCTGTCCACACACTGTTGATATATACCGATTTGTGGCATGGTGCCACAATTTAAAAACTGGAATGTTAGATGTTAAAATGGAGTGTTCATTAAAAATATCGATGCAGACATGTTTCTACCACCTTCCTTCATCCACTGGTGGCCGCAGGTTGAAAGATGCCACAATTAGGTGTTTGCGAGTATTCGGTAAAACCCCGTATGTGTGTGTTTGTTTGTGTGTTTGAAGTTCAATCACGCATTAACTACTGGACGGACTGGGCTGAAATTTGGCACAATGATAGCTTACATGATTAACATAAATGTATATGCATATTCTTATTTAAAAAATCTTTTCGGGCTCCGCCCCAGTGGCTCTGTAGTTCCCCATGTTAATCTTATGAGTATTCATATTTAAAGGGAATAAAAGAATTTAGTCGGCTGTTTCAAATAAAAAGGTTTGTTCTATGATATGCAAAAGCCTTAAAAAGTTATTAGATTTACCAACAGGGTGCAGCACTATTTCTTTTGCGTTTATAAAACTGTGATACGCAATGAGAACTGTCAAAGAAGGATTGATTACAGTTATGTTTCTGTTTTTAATTTCATGAATAATTTGTGATATTTTGAGAATTTTTAATAATATTTTTTTAGTGGTAGAACATTATGGCTATGGTAGATGTGTAATACTATAGTATACCTTAAATTTAGAGAAGCAAATGTTATCAAACTGTGTCCTTCCCCATTGCAATCAGAAAGCTTATGAGCATAACTGCAATAAACATTTTATACTTATATGCCAACCCCGTACGAAGGACGGGTACTCTGCTAGTGTTTTCATAAAAGTCAAGGGATTTTAAAAGAATGTGACTACATCCAAGAAACCTTAATACAACTTTTATTGAAGGATTCTCATTATTCCCATTTAAGGGAAACAAAAAACCATCTGGACGACATTAGGCCTTTCAATTCTGCATTTTTTTCAGGTAAATATAATTTACGATATAACAGTAACTAGCCAAATGAATGCCAATTCATGCAAATAAAATTGCGACAGAGAGGTTAAGCAGAAAATCAGGTAGTAGGGTAGTTCTTAGTCATGTAAACAAAATATTATCGCTATAAAGAATTGACTGAAATTTGTAAACGTACTGGCGACAATGGGTGGTACCATGCAGCCATACATTATCATTGACGATGATCAACACGGACAACCTATTACGGCTATAGTGGGAAACATAAAAAAACAGATCAGCTTTTGAAAAATGATAAAATATTTACAAGAAATGTTGTTTATATGGAACTGTTAGGTACGTAATCTATGAGTTGAGTCTTTTAAACTCATGGGAAATTATGATGACTTTTATTTGTTTTTAAATAACTACTTTACCTCTTTGCAATTGCTCGATTTCGAGCGACGTGTTTACTAGTTTAAACAAATTTGCATATGGGCCATATATGGGTTGCCATGCTGGTGACGAAATGACAACGAAACATAAACAGAAAATCAAAACAAATGGAAGAAATTCCAATAATGTTTTATTTACAGTGCGGGGTGGAAGTAGAGAACTCTGTACCTTATAGCAGATTATTTTGGTCGAGTTTTTGGCCACTGGATGACCTCTCTCGTATATGGTATACATAATAAATGGTAGATACTTGTAAAGTTGAATTAACGTAATCCCATCGACTATTTAACACTTTAGTTTTACTCAAATTTTATTAATGTATTACGCGTTTTTCACAAAGGCCATTCAACTTACAGTTTTTGGACCAGAATAAAAATTAGAAAGAAGCTCTCTGTGTACGCACGCCTCTAATTTGGAGTCTGTGACTTATCCAAAATTTCTTGAAGGCCTTATTCAACCAAAAGTACTAGTGACAGTGACCATTATGAGGACAATTTTCGGGTAGCCATAGTAAGAACTAATAATATACTAATTTTAATATTAGTTCATCTATGGCTACCTATATATAGTTCACTAACGCAGATTTTCCAGACTTGTTAATGGACTTTGTGTATTCGGCGATAAGCAATTTATGTTTTACGTATTATTTCGTGCAATGTATAATCAACCTGATAATGTTTGTTATTTAATAAACAAATCAGTTTTACCGCGTTAGAACATTTTAATACTCTACTGAAAGATTAAAAGTATGCAAACATTAGTACTAACGGGTACCCCTATAACCTGTGTGGTTAGGCAATGTCACAGTACTGTATAAAGGGCTGTCGGTGCAATCGTAGGGTGGACCTAATCCCTGGCCATAGGCGCAATGCAATCGGGCAACTACAGGAGGAATAGTACACTTTGTTAATGAAAGCAATAAAGATTACGTTAACGGCTTGTTTTATTGATTTAGCGAATAACAGTCATATATAGACTTGGACTTGGATGTAGTTTTTATTCTCACTAGTCCCGTCTCCAGTCAAGTTAAGACGTCGTCACATATACAATACATGCTCATATCCTGCGTAGCCCATTTCATAATAAACTACAAATTACAAGTTACAACAACTGGTAATTTCCATTAGATTTGCATTGTCGATCAGCTGATTTACTAATAATATTATGTACTTCATTATCAAATGGGCCCCAGTTAGTATATAGTTTCTGTGGTACAGTCGGGAAACGGTCCTTATCATACGAACTGCGCCTCGCAGTTAAAACGCACCCTCGAAAGGGGGGGGGGGGTCAACGTCCTAAGGTTGTTTAGGCCTAAATTAATATTTCGGTTGAAAACCAATAATTAATTACGTTATTAATATATGTCTCTGTTTGAAGTAAAGTAAGCTATCAAATAATTTTTGATTTGTTATTTATACATATTTGAAATGATTATTACAGTACAAGTATTATTTTAATAACGTGCCAAAGTTCCGCATTGACCTACCTAGACAATTTGAATCATAAAAGTACAGTACTAGGTTGACCGCAACTGTAGCCGTTGGGAGGCTCACATCGTTGGAGGAGCCTTCATGATATCAATGGCATTTCCGGCATTTCCGCTCGGGCATTGTATATTGCTGGGAGATAGACAGCAATTGAGATAAGACTTGTTTGAGTTGTTTCGGCTTCTAATGTATGAAATGTAAAAATACACAAATTTTCAATTACCTTCACCTATTGAACTAATGTATTATTATCAATTGCATGCACCCAACGTTTTTCGTTTTAAATCTTAAGTATTTATACTCTCCACATATTTATAATTTATTTTCCAGTTTTTAATGTGTTTGGATGTTAAATCTATTTCAAGCGTCTATATCAGATTAAGACAGAGGCATGTAGGAAATCTAAGGTTTATTTGAGTTTCTTTTCATATAATTATGTATTAGATTGAATGTATGGCCTACCTACTAACTATAAATATACCAATCTACTAGCAGAGTACCCGTCCTTCTTATGGGGTTGGCATACAAGTATAAAATGCTTATTGTAGTTGGTACCATGGATAACAGGAGTATAGACATATATACTCAAGAGTTATACTCAAGCTTTGTGTACCTATGCAATGGGGAAGGACACAGTTTGATAAAATTTGCTTCTTTAAATTTACAGTTTACATAAACATAGCCATTATGTTCTACCACTTCACCTAAACAATAGAGAAAAAAATTATAAAAATTCACAAAATATCACAAATTATTCATGAAATTAGAAACGTAAAGATAACACAATCCTACTTTGACATTTCTCATTGCGTATCACAGTTTTTTTTTGCTGCTTAGTTCAAATTAGCTGTTTTCATAAATGCAAAATAAACGGTATCGGCAATCTGACACATACTTTCTCCCATTAGCTTGTCAACAACCTTTATCATAGGTAAGCGATGATAGTGGTAGGCCTATTTAATAGGTAAAATCTCAAAAGTTTCATTAACTTTTGAACAGTAATTTTAACAGGAACTAGTGTACCTGTTGCTCGAAATCGAGCAATTGTCAAGTACCGGTATTATGCAGGAGTTATTTTAAAACTACAGTAATAACAGTCATAATTTTCGATGAGTTTAAAAGACCCGACTAAATGCTAAGGTAACTAATTGAAATACTCACGCTATTTAATACTGCTTTGAAATTATAAATAAACGTTTCTTGTAAAAATATTTTAGCATTTTTAGGACCCGGCCTTATTTTTTAGTGTTTTCTACAAATGTTTCCCGACTTAAAGCTGATACCAGTAAACATTTCTTGCATGTATTTCTTTGATCTGACTTTAGGTAGGTTTACTTTACCACTGTGACAACACGATGTGTATATTCTTCATGGTTTTTTTATTTACTTCCAAAACAAGTTGCTTAGCATAACTGGCAAAAAGATTCATCTCCCCAAGTGATTGCGTACCTGGATTCCTTACTGTGAGACCAGGCCTCTCCTCTACTCTTCTCATAAGTATAAGATTTCCTATTAATTGTCTCCTCCTCCTGTCTTCAATATTTCTCCTTTAAATTCAAGACATTTTCTGTTCTTCCAACAAAACTGATTAACTGTTTGGATTTGTTTATAACCTCATACATATTACAAACATAAATACTTACTCCAAAAAAGCTGGTGAGTTTATTTTTATGTACAGCTGTTTTTGTTTTTAAATTTGTTTTCAATGTAATTCTTATGAGGGAAATGCGACCTTTGAGAGCGTCTCGTGCCCTTAAGAGCAATGGCAGAACGCCTAACAGAAAAATCGAAGAAACCTTTTTGTGCGACGTTAAGGGCCAGCAGCATGTGTCTAAGGAGGACAAGGAAGAAGTGGAGGACTCTTAGAGAGTTTGAAGATGGGGCTGGAGTACCAGTTATTTATTAATTTAAATAGCAAATGTTTTATTATTTTTCCATATCAAAATTGTGAATTATATTATTTAGTATTAAAAAAAATTTACAGATGACTTAATTCACATTCTTTCAAAATGTAAACATGGAAAATTTGGAAGGCCATGGGGCGTAGCCAAGGGAAATGTGAAAATTAAATGATATAATATTGCATTGTCATCCATTTGGGAGCTATGTTTCAAGTTTCAAGTCTCTAGCTCATCGGGAACTTTGTTTAAAATTGATATCAAAATTTGTAGGAAAGCGACTAGCGAGCTAATAAAAAAAAGCCCATGGGGAGTAGCACAAGGGAAATATGAAAATTAAATGATATAATATTGCATTGTTATCCATTTGTGAGCTATGTTTCAAGTTTCAAGTCTCTAGCTCATCGGGAACTTAGTATAAAATTGATTGCAAAATTTGTACCAGACAAGAAATAAGCGAGCTAATAAAAAACGTTTTAATATATAATTCTGAGCAATTTGCAGACAAAACTCTAATTTTATTTATGAAGATTTATTGTTTGTTTACTCTATTACTGAATTATTAATTATTAATTATAATTATGAATCTTTGATTCTCAATTCTCATTACTGTATAGATGATGTTTGCATTTATCACAAAATTATTGGTTTTTGTTCTGTCATACTGTTCAATGCAAACACAAGGTTGCCTGCATATTCCAACCATGGTAAGTGTGTGTAACTTATTCAGTTATGGGCTAGTTTGACTAGCCAGAAAACCGGGCTGACACTAACAATGACAGTTTTTTACTTTCCTAACCCTATTTTCACAAGGTCAGTTTGTGTGGTATATTTTCCAGGGTGGCTATTTGAGTGACATCCATATCCCAGACACAAGAACAAACACTGAAAATCTTCAAAAATATTGTTCAAAATGGTTCCTTGTGCTGGAAATATGTAAACACCTTACCTACTCTATGTAAAAAAAATCTAAAATCGTATAACTCATTGAGCGAAGCTCTTATACGTCGACTCTTATGCATTTCGTAATACGCAATCTCCTCCAAGACGGCTGAAGTAATCATTTTCAAATTTTGCATGGTGATAAAGACCATATATCGGTGAGTGCTAACAACTATATGGCGTTAAAAAAACTCTCTAAGGAATCCCCCCCACTGGCTCTAAAAATTTTTATGTAATCTTTATGGACGCAGTATTTGACACAAAAACAAAGACACAAGATCAGCTGTTGACGTATTAAAGGACTTAACTGAAACGGCTACTTTAAAAAAGGTCGTAGGTAAAAGGAATTACTGTAACTGTTCACCGATATTAGAACAGAAACGGTATGGTTCATAAACATAAAAAATGACGTCACTAGCTTTTTATTATAATAATAGTTGTTTTATTACAAATCCAGTTATTTTATTATAATAAACCTTTTAATTGGAAGTCAACTATACTTTCTATACTAAATAAATTGTTTTTAATTTAATTCCCTCATCAGTAGATTGAAATATATAAAAATAGTCACACAATGTCCACAAAATGTCAATATCAAGCAGCTGATTCGAATCCTACGTGGTGTTTTCTAGTTATGTTTAATTTTTTTACTCTTATTATGGATACTATAATAAAAAGTGTTCCAATAGTTACATGAATAACGAAACCCGGTTCTTATAAAAAAAAGTTGACCCATAAATTGAACTAGGTATATTTTGCTCGAAATCGAGCAATCGCAAAGAAGTACATAAAGGAGTTATTTAAAAACAAATAACTTGTTTAAGAACAAATATAAGTTATAAATTCCGATGAGTTTAAAAGAGTCAACCCAAAGATTACGTAACTAATAATAATACTCACAATGTACTTGCCAGTTCAACATAATCAAACATTTCTTGTAAATATTTTATCATGTTACAAAAGCTGATCTGGCTTTTAGCACGGTGGAAGGAAAAAACATAGGTGTGCTATTCCTGTCATATTCTGACGTCACTTGGATTGCAAACAAAAGATCACCTCATTATAACTGTCAAATTAGTATATGTATTTGTTTTGATTTGGTTGTTATTGTTTTTATAATGTGTGTTTTTATAAAAAAAAAAACATTAACAATCAAATCAAAACAAATACATACTAATTTGACAGTTACAATCAGGTGATCTTTTGTTTGCAATACAAGGACGGGAATAGCACACCTATGTTTTTTCCTTCCACCATGGGCTTTTAGTGTGTTGTAGAAATGTTTCCCACTTATAGTCGCAATAGGTTCTCAATGTTGGTCTTTGTCAATGATAATGTAGTTTGCGTGGTATCACCCATTGTCGCCAGTACGTTTACAAATTTCAGTCTTTATTTTAATAGCACCAAATAACCATTAACTACCTGATTTTCTGCATAACCTCTCTGTCACAATTTTACAATTAACATATGTTCTTCTTCTCACTTTAAATTTCTGACAACAGCTGGAGTTTCATAACAATGTTTGTTTCCCATGTTAATCTTATGGAGAAATACAAAACTTTAAAGGGCCCCAGGTCCTCACTCTCTAATTATTTCCCTAAAAAGAAAGTTTCTTGCACAACTTCACGTTATGCTCTTTCCAATGACACCAAAAACATGTCAATCGGTTAAGTAATTTCGGAGAAGTAATTGTCACAAAAAACCTGCTTGCGTATTTAATAAGTATTAAATAAGTATAGATATATAGATTTAAAAAAATTAGGTACATCAATCTCCTTAAAACCAAATCACAAATCCTTCAATCACTCAAAAGTCACAATAAATCATTAATAAAAACACAAACATTAGCTGTTATAAACTCTAGAATATTGTTATGCCTTTTTAATAGTGTGTTATCAAAATATATAAAAAACAACATTTCATTTCATATAATTTTATTCATTTCAGTACATCAATACAGGAATAGCGATCTATACTATATAAAGTTGGAAATGATTAATTTACCAAGTATCGAAATATAAGAAGGTTTCTACTGACTTATACAATCCCCGCCCATAGAACAGGCACCCTGCTAGTTAACACGTTGACTGCGCGCGCCGACTTTACAGGCGCTCCCCAGTGGCGGGCGAAGCCCCGGCGCGCAACCGAATCAGCGAACGCAATTGGCATTCAAATATTTCAGTCTGACGAATCACAAAAGAGCAGTGGTGACTGTGCTGCGTTACCCCGAGAGTGGATGTAGTTCACTGAAACACCCAAAGGTAGCAGCACTGCACGGATCCGTATCCAGTGTCTTTGTAATGTGGGTTGAAGAGAAAAAATCCCCGAAACCGGGACAAAAGCATTGCCAGACAGGATTTTACGGGAAATTTTAGTACCAACTTACACCAAAGTAAAGCTCGCATTCTAAGCTGGCAGGCTGGCAACGATTATAACGTCTCCGTCTGAGGCTAAGCTCACACTGACTCAATATATTTCTGTTGGTCTGGTGCCGACTTTAGTCGGCGCGCGCCACCTGGGAGCGCTGGCGACGCCGACTAAAGTCGGCACGCGCAGTCAACGTGTTAAATATCAAGATATCTCTTGTTACCCAAGACAAGGTAAGTTAGTGAAAGTAATCATTTTAACAAACATAATAAACAGTATTTTTTTTACCAGGCAGAAGTACAAACAAATATTAAAAATGTAAGAAAACATCTTCATAAAAACAATAAAATTATCTTAATTTAATAATCTAAATGAGAAAAAAATGTAAATACTGATGTTCAAAATAAATGTTAAACTAATCAACATAATGGATCCAAACTGATTTGTCTCCACTTCTTCAGCCTCCTCTCCCCCAACCTCCATGCCTCCATCGCCATCCACCCTGTCATCAAGCCTGGATAGGATATAACAGAACAAAAATTAATATTAAAATCAGTATTCTGAACAAAGAGTCTTTTTATGCATACTTCTATCATTATTTAATGTAGGCTACTCAGTGGCGTACTGAGGGGGGGGGACGGTTTGCACCAGGCCCCACACCAACATAGGCCTCCAAATCAGGGCCGTATTCCCCTAACAGTGGACACTGCGATTGCCAAGGGCTTCGGCCTGGGAAGGGGACTCACTTGGGGCCTCAAAAGAATGCTTTTTCTCTTGGAAAATTAATTTTCCCACAATCTGTTAGAATTAGGGGGTACAATAATCCAAGTTTGTCTTGTATTCTCATGATAGCCGAAAGCGTCTGCAAAGATTGCGTGATCGAAATTTACGACTACCAGCGATCGCGGGTGACGATAATCAGGCCTCGCAACCGCGAAAGATGTTCACGATTGCTCCGAGGATGCCCACAATTTTAACCACTGGCGACCTTGGGAGATGAAGATGATGACCCTGCAATCACGATTTGGTCATTACCGAGGACAATATCGTTTAATTTTGCCACAATTGCAGTAATCGTTTGGATCAATACATAAGTGCCGACCCATATAACCAATTTTGTATAGGACAAAATATAATGTACAGAGTGTGGCAAAATTATCTGACAGTTTTCTTTGCTGCCCTGTCGGGCGAGTGACTGGCGGAAGGTGGTGGGGATAGGGGCGCTTCAAGGCCTACGTGCGGACATTTTTAGTTGCCATGGAGCTGGTCATCACTGAAACAGAAGAGTATTTTGAAGGCTTTTCAAGTTTGTAGGGTACTATTTATTTGGACATAATTTGAACGAGGTTGGAGAAACTTTAAGATAAGTGTATAGAGCTGAATAAAAGGAGATTATAGCAAAATAAATCAAATTTATCACAACAAATTGTGTTATTCTATATTCTTCTAAGGTCTTATTGAACCACGCTTGTACTAAATACCTTATTGATGTATGAGAATTTTTTGTTTCAACTGCTTCTGTTGACAGGGGCTTTTCCATTTGTCTTAAAATTATTGTTGTTTCAGTACTTACCAAATGTAAAAACTATGACATATTCAGAAAAATTATAATTATGGTGTCAAAAAATATAGCCTACATTTCCTAAAAAACAAAAGCAAATTTTTGGGCACCTCTCGAGTTAAAATGCTGGTTAAATACTAGTAATTCAGGAGGGTTATGTGACATAGGCTTGGGGGCAATGGACACGGCCCTGGATTTATAAGTATTAAATTTAAGTAAATGGCAAAACTTACCATTAGTTAGTTCTCTTCAATCTTAGTCTTTACTTCGCCCCATCCTCGATCTCCTCTTCCTCTGACACCTCTCCCCTGTATTCTCCAATGTCAGAGGATATTAATTACAACGCCCCCATTTTACTGGTAGGCTTCAGTTCTGTACAGAAATATTGCAAAAAATAGTGTTATACAAATAATTTTAGTCCAACAAATAATACAAGTCTGTACACTCCTTTCTATATTTGCGATATTCAAATAGGTATAGCTAATAGGAAAATTTTTGAGCAAATCTGGGTCAAGTTAGTACAAGTATTAGAATTTGTAACAATAATTTGGTTTAGACAAAATAAATTGGTTTAACTTGTTCGCTACCACAATTATATGGAATTTTCGTTCGCATAGACCACCGACGCATATTTGCGTCAGCTGATCACATTGAAATAGATTAACGACGCACACCTGCGTCGGTGTTCAATGTTATTAATCAGCGTATTTCTTAGCAACGGTCTATTTTAAAGCCCTGATTTTATCGTATCGGTCTAGAAGGATATCTGCCGCAAATGTGCGTCGCTTGGTCTGTGGATATGACGATTGGTTACGTCACACAACAGTTGGCAACATTGTTGTTTACATTGGGCATTCCGCGACATCTCAGAACAGATGTAAACGTTATAACCTTTGCAGTTTTGGCGAGTGGTGGAGTTTCTTTATTTGTTTGTGTAAAAGCTTGAAACAACCAAATTTACAACGACGCTTAAACGTGTGTCGCCTGGTCTATTGAAACGAAAATGTAGGTAATCTTTTTATCTAGATTTCATTAAATAAACTGACCGACGCATATATGCAGCGTTTTAAAAGTTGCTCTAAACGATAAATAAAAACAATATTTATTGCTTACTAATTCACTTAAGGTTAATATGAAGTCAATTTGTCCATTTAAACGATATTTCTCTTTTGGTCTGTTGGCAATGTTATTCCTATATCACTTGGTCTGTAAGCAACGTCATGATCATTCCTTTTGGTCTGTAGGAGTGACCGGACCAACGCATATGTGCGTCGCTCGGTAGCGAACGTGTTAAACATTAATTATTTGTTATTTCCCAATTTGCAAAAATGCAAGCTCTAGCCTAATTAAGACATTTCCAAACAACATGTTTCGAGATGTATCCAAATACATTTTAAGTAGGGGCCTAGTTTTAAATTTTTATAAAAAAAACTATAAATTTGCATAAAGATTATAATTAATTATCCTTATGTTCCACCAAAAACTATTAATAATAGAGTTTATTTGTGTAGGTAACTAGTGGGCGAAGTGGCACTTTGCTACACATAAGAGAAATGTTTACGCACGAGCCGTAGGCGAGTGTGGAAAGTTTCTCGAGTACAGCAAAGGCAGTTTGCACTTGTGTTACACATTATATTTTCCCTAAAGTTACCATAAAACATATAAATAATTAGTTGTTCAAACTCTGTTCAACACTAAATGCAAATGATTCAGTTTGGATCAGTTTCTATGGTTGTCGATAATATGGAACCCACCCAAATATGGACAGTAGGCCTAGGACATAAAAATGTTCTTTCCATTTATGATAACCCAACCTAACATAACCGCCGCAAAGCGCTGTATAGCCTATCTGTAGCTTCCGGATAATACTTACCAAAGTACCGATTTGAACATTGAATAACTTAGTTAACAAACATAGCCTAGAATCTATCACAAAGGGGAAAGAATGTTGACTCACCTCACTTAAGTTATGGTTAGACCAAGTAACATTATCACGGCAGTATGGTAATTGCCTCCAGGGTCCACAACTCTGGTCTCTCTTTCTCTCTCATCTGCAGTGATGTCGATGGCAATGTCGTCCAGAAAGGTTAGTCCTCTTAACTTATTGGTTCAAGACAATATTTAAAATAGAGACCAATTTGGGTTCAGGTCAAATTACAGCCTTTGCTCCAGGATCATCTATAAAATTAACATTGATGTCATCAGCAATGAATTATATAATCCAAGTCTAGTCTTGTAAACACCAAATACAAACAGCTCTAGAATATTTGACAGCACATAATTTTACGTCCTACACTCATTCCAATGAATATATTTCTTTAATACTTTCTTACTTATTACTTGGCGACCATACAAAGTAGGTACCGTATTTTAAGCCAAGTATGAATGGAAATGAGTGTAGGATCAGGATGAGTGGCGCGATCTTGTAGTCTTGTTAGTGACTAAGGCCGACATTCCTTAGACACAGCTGTTAATTAATAGCCCATACAGCTAATGGCAACTAAGGGACCTACGGTTTATAGTGGAATCCGAACCACATTATTGCCTTGGTATATACGAATTGGTCTAATTATCAGGATAGTACTGCGGATAGTCGTAGTACTCACTCGTGCGGACGTTAATCCACACCAGGGAGTATCGCATCCACAGTGCATGCCTATAAATATCCACAATTCGTGACCTCCTAGTAGCTGGATTACAGGACGACGCCACCCGTCCCAGTCATATTGATTATTTCATTCAATAAACTTAGGCATATATCAATTTTGGGTAATGTTAGGGTGAAACTCAACCTAACTAACGGAATGAAATATTCAAAATATTAAATAGTCTTGTATTAATATCTTTCATTTGAATGAATGTAGGACATAAACTAAAGTGCAGCCAAATATTTTTACATAAACAAGGGAAAAAGAGACAATCCTAATAGCCTAGGGATAATGCCTATTCAAACATTTGCTACAATATTGCTTGATGATCCAGAATTAGCCTACGAATAAGCTGTATCTTAGATTCTTGTTGGTGACTTACCTTTACCTAAGTTAGTGTCTGGTAGGACTACTTAATGTTATTAAGTTATCATGTTGATTACGTTTTTTATCCTATAAAAATTAACTTATTTCACATTATTCCTTAAAAACTATTGTTTGTAACACTCGAGTCATCTATTTTCTTGTAAACAAGGAAAGAAATAAAAAAGATAAATATTTACAATATAAAAGTTTTTAGTCAATAAATGGCCAGCTTGAAGATGTCCGTCGGAATTCGGGATCAAATATTGCGACCAGTGTTTCCATCCGCAAGAAAAAAATATCCCTGGGCCAACGTCAAAAAATCCCTAGTTATCCCTAGTCCGTGTTCTAATAATCCCTCCAATTATCCCTCTATATCAAATCTAAATCTAGATAACTTATTATTTTTGCAGCAATACCAATGGATATCATGTATAGCCACCTAAAATATGGTAACTGGTGATATTATTCTTCAATATCCCATATTATTTATAAAGTAATACTATATAAAACACATTTTTGTACCATTATAACCACGGCCATCTTTAACTCCAGGCAGGCCGCGGCCTGGTAGAATTGGCAACGTTGCAAGTACCGTAGTATAGTATTGTTTAGCGCCAGACGTCCCATAAGTTAACGTGGAAATAAAACATAATATAGAATCGAAAATCAAAATAATATAAATTGAAAATCTATTTCTGTACATTCAATGTGGAGTCAACATTTTCATAGCTCAGTAACTATATAAGCTTTCGTATTCTTAAAAAAATACATAAATATCATTAGCTTAGCGTTCTCCAAACAAACACCTTTAACAACACTATACTTGCAACGTTGCCACTTCGAAGGCCGCGGCCTCCGGTTTGGAATTAAAGGTAGCCGTGATTTAAAACTGTCTATGACTATGTGGTACAAAACAAGATTGATTAACTAAAAAATGAAACAAATAGTTATTTTTAAAATTTTATAAACTATTAATTTTAATTTATAAGTATTTACAATTGTTTCAAAAATATTGCTCAAGTGTCCAAATTTCAAACTTAAGTCTTTTTCAAACATGGCCACCATGCCTTGGTGAAAAGGTTACACCAAGTTACTTACTAACCAAAGAACATCACAGACATCACAGAAATCACCGGCAAACAAAATCAAAACGAAAACAAACATTTGACATTGACACAGAGGGCACAGGGCTGGGCTACTAAGAAACAAATACATTTAATCTAGATCCGCCATTCCAACCGACCAACTCCAACTTCGCTTGTTTCGTGCAGTGTTGGCTGTTACTCTTCCCCTTGAGTGTTCCGACTTTGAAACACTACGTCCATTGGCTACGTCACTACCACTACCTAACCATAGATAAAACATCCTCCTTGAGGAGTACCTTTTATCTATGCTACAATCGATTTGTTACCAAAACCTAGGGAAAAAGTAGTATAATCAATGTGTTATCAATAGCTTGCAAAATTAGCCAAAATATGTCCTTAACGTTGTTGAAATACAGCCGTAATGTATTATTTTATCAATATTTCAATTTTATAATGTCAAAGGCCTGAAATCCCTAGAAAATCTCAAAAATTCTTCAATTTCGCTCATTATCCCTAGTTATCCCTCAATCCCTTTTCAATCCCTCGAAGACCCTAAATATCCCTAGAAAGGGATTTTTATCCCTCAAATGGAAACACTGATTGCGACTCGTGAGTTGAGGAACTGAACGATGAATTAGAACAACTCCTTTTCAAGAGTAGCTCCGAAGAACGGGTGCTTGTCGATATACTGGGACTATTTCAGTGTCGACAAAATGAAACTATTTCATTGTCGACAATATGGGATGTCGACTATTTGTGGTGTCGATCATTTGCGACGTCGGTTATTTGGGATGTCGGTTAAGTGGGAATATTCCAGTGTCGACAAACTGGGAATAATTCAGTTTCGATCAATTTCTACGGTTGTCGATATTATGGAACCCACCCATTTCAATCCCATCACTAGCGGGTACTACTTTCTCTAGGACTAGGACACCATTTGTGTTGCCAGATGAACCTAAAAACGTGTTGTATAGTGTTTGAATTATTTATATGCTTTATAGTGACTGTAGGAAAAATATAATGTGTAACACGAGTGAAAAAGGCCTTTGCTGCACTCGAGATCATTCCTAATTGATATAAATAATGTTCCGTAAACATTGCTCTCGTGTGCAGCAAAGTGGCTCTTTCACCACTTAGTTACACAAATATAGTTATTTGTGTAACTAGTGGTGAAAGTGGCACTTTGCTGCACACGAGAGCAATGTTTACGCACGAGCCGCAGGCGAGTGCGGAATGATCTCGAGTGCAGCAAAGGCCGTTTTCACTCGTGTTACACATTATATTTTTCCTACAGTCACTATAAAGTATATAAATAATAAGTCTTTCAAACACTATACAACACGTTTTTAGGTTCAGCTGGCAACACAAATGGTGCCCTAGAGAAAGTAGTACCCGCGGTCCATATCACTCCGCTATTTTTCCTCGGCAAGAAATGTGCTCCGCGTTTTAAGAATATAATATAGTTCCGTATGTTTTTGTAATTTGAAGTGGTTTCCGCGCCTAAAAGAAATGCTTAAAAGGTATTTTCTTGTTTATTAAGATCGTAGGAAGGTTTTAAAAACGTTTAAAAGAAAAGTCCAGAAAGTTCAGAAATACCGAAACTATAAACACGAAATGACAGGTTAAATCGTAGTTATAATAGTCAATCAGCTGCTCATAGTATAATTATCTTTAGGTGTTGCCAACCTATTTCCAAGCGTACACGGATTACGTGCATAATGGAACCACGCTGTTTTGTGTTGTTTCGTTGGAATTCTGATGTGCGGCAAAGTATAAACCGTACGGCAAAGTATAAATATGCAGCAATTAGCAGCTTTCTATACTATAAACAGTACAAGGAAGCCAACTTTGTCGGGTGACAGTAGGAAAAATATTTTGAGGAGTATGTTTTATCTATGGTGGTAGTTAAAGGTGGCCGTGGTTCTGATGGTTAATACGGTTAATATGAATGTTATTTGTTCATTGGGCTATGAAGTAAGTATCAAAGGATAATTCAATTCCATGTTTACTTCCAAGACCCTTCCAATCTCTGCTCCAATAAATATTTTCGCTGATTATTTTCTTTGCTAATTTATTTGGTAGACGGTTCGGCGGCAGTGACAGAGCATGTATGATGTAACGAGCATGCATGCTGAGTGTATAAATGTACTCTTTTTCTAGTCCAGTTTCGAGATATAATGCATAGTTGGGAGTATTTTTTGCCAATCCTAAAATTTTCTTTACAAAATAACAAAGAGTCCCATCTACATAATCACTTTCCCATAAACCCCATATTTGACACCCATAACAAAGAGTTGATCTGACAATTGAAAAATAAATAGTGAATTTTTTACTTAAAGGTACATTTTTGTTATTTAGAAATGTATTCCAAATACTGTTAATTGCTAATTTTGAAGAGCTGCACTTGTGTTTTAAATGCAAACCCCAGGATAGTTTAGAATTTAAGTTTATTCCCAAATATTTATAATCATTAACCACATCGATTCGTTCACCTCGAAAATACCATTTGTCATTTTTCCTCAGTTTCCCTCCTTTCCTAAAAACCATAATCTTTGACTTACTTAAATTCACAGTCAAGTTCCATTGTTGACAATATCTCTCAAGGTCATTTATCATTAACTGCAGACTGGTTCCCGTCGGAGCCATCAACACAATGTCGTCAGCATATAACAAAGCCTTAATTTGAACATCTCCAAAAATGCAGCCTCCACTTAATGAATCTATAATGTCATTTACAAATAAGTTAAAACATAAAGGACTCAAAACATCTCCTTGTTTTAGACCGAGGCCTGTTTCAAAGTAGTCTGTTATTCCATCTTTACACCAGACAGCTGACGAAGTACCATTATATAAATCCATTAAAACGCGTAACATATGCGTAGAAATACCAAGACATGATAACTTATAAAACAAAGCATTTCTATCTATTGTATCGAAAGCTGCAGTAAAATCTACAAAAAAAGTATATAATTTACCCTTTTTTTTACTGAGACACAATTTTGCAGCATTTGAAAGAATAAAAACATTATCAATTGTCGAATAGCCACTCCTGAAACCAGCCTGATATTCACACAGCTTATCATGATCTGTTATCCAAAGATTTAATCTGTTGTGCAGTAAACTTGTGTATAACTTAGCTACGCAATCTATAAATGATAAACCCCTATAATTTTGAGCAATGTTTTTATCACCTTTCTTAAACAGAGGATAGATAATTGATTGTTTAAAACTTTTCGGTACTTTATTAGTTTTGAAAATATTGTTATAAAAATTCAGCAACTTAACTAAAAATGACTCTGAACCATTTTTAAAGAACTCGTAGGGTATTCCGTCAGCTCCTGGTGCCTTACCATTCTTTACTTTCAATAAAACTGTTTTTAATTCGTTCAAATTAAATTCTTTATCTAGAAAGTCGTCTTGAATAAGAGGAAGCGCATAACAGACATTGGCTGACAGCAGGGGCGGGTTCAAGAGACTCTTAAAGTGTTCTAACCATTCGTTTGGGCTGACTTGACCACCTGTATTAGGACTTTGAATCTTAAAACTATTTATAATTTTCCATAAACATTTACTGTCTTTAGCCTGAGTCAAAGATAAATACATATTGTCAAAGTAAGCAGTTTTTTTTGCTTTAAGTAAATTTTTTAATGATCTGTTGGCCTCAATATACTCATTTTTTATCTCAATTTCATCGCTTTTTCTGTACTTTCTCAATAGTTTAAACACATTGTGCCTAGCTTTAGCGCACTGTAAGTCAAACCATGGCTGTTTCCTTGCAAACTTGAAAGAGTTATTTGTATTTGACTTTACTTGTTTAACATGAGCTGACTCTGTAATGCATTGAATGAGACTCTTAACATTTCTTTCCTCGTCTATGTCCAATTGCAAATTTAAAGCAGCAGTGTGTATTCTTTCCTTAAAATTAAAATCATCAAAATTGGTCCACTTTAATCTTGGAAGTAAAGATAAAACTTGTCCCTCGACTCTGGAATCTAATTCTTTCCTTATCTTAAGAGTTAATTGTATTGGCAAGTGATCTGACCCAATGTACTCTATTATCTTAAAATCACTAACTATTTGTAAACAATGAATTGAAACAAGTGCTAAGTCTATCACTGACGCTCCCAATTTATTTACAAAAGTAAATTCGCCCTTAGAATCACACTTTGTTCTCCCATTCAATACAAGTAATCCAAAATCATCACACATTTCTAAAAATTTTTTCCCATTTACATTTAAAACTGTATCTTTTGACTTTCGATCATAATTTAGGCATGCATTGGTCAGTATATTAGTATCTTCAGTAATGTTTTGCTCACTAGAAATTCGACTGTTTAGATCTCCAATTACGATTAAATTTTTACCATTGTTACCATGGATTATTTCATACAAATTTTCGAAATCATTTTCCCAAGTGCTATAATTCAAATAAATTGGCAAAATAATAAATTCTCTATTATAGTTTTCTTCCAGTAACTTAAAAGCAGTTATATTTCTAAAATATTCAAACTTAATATTATTGAAGAATTTTGACTGTTTATTTATTCCTAAATCTATACCACCTGACTGTCTACCTAGTGTTGCATTTCTTACTGCAAATTTAAGATCTATCTTAAAGTTAACTAGTCTTTTTAAAACTAAATCATGTTGCTCGTGATTAATAAATGTTTCTTGTAAAAAAATTAAATCATACTCATTGACAAAATCTATAAATAAATTATCCTCTAGCTTATTTTTAAGTCCACAAACATTGTATGCTAATATACTAAGTTCCTTGTTCGCTCTGAAAGTAGTGACACTTACAGGATCGGCGTCCACTCCCTAGACCTTGGCACCTGGAGATGAAGCCATGGACCCCACCGGCGATACTGTCGGTGTCGGTATGGTCGTACCCGCCGCCGTCGACACGTGCTGCTGCTCCCTCACCACTTTCGTCGCCTCCGCGTACGTTGTTCTCACATCTGGGTTGCGGTCTGTCCTCTTCCCAGGGCCCTTCTCAGCGAGATTCTTAAGAAAATCCGTGAAGTCCTTGCCGAGGATGTGTAGTAGCTTCTGCCCTCCGTCTTCTCTCCCAGCCATCAATTTATTCTCCTCCCAGGTGAAGCGAGTGTTCTCCACCTTCAGATGGTCGTGGACGATCGGCATTCTGAGCTTCCCGGAGACTTTCTCAATTTCCGTACGGACTTCGGCTAGATAGGCGCGTTTCGTTCTAACCTCCCGAGTCAAGTCTCGATGGACCACGTACCTGGTGCCTTTAAGGTCCCTCACATGAGCCATTATGTATTCAAGGTCATAGTCGTCCGGAAAATGCGCTATAATGGCTTTACCGTCCCTCCCCAAGGGGTGTGCGCGATTGACCCATAACTTAGACTTATCAGTTCCAAAATGCTCCGAACAGAAGTCCCTTATAATTTGACAAAAATCCGGTGTACCACTCCACTTTAGTCCTCTAAACACGAGATTATTTCGCCGCGAACGACTCTCTAGGTCATTTATTCTAGCAATCAACCTCGAGTTCTGGGTCTTTAATGAGTCTATGTCTTCATTTATTTTATCACATCCCTTACTAAGGTTACTAACCTCCATCGATAAGGTGACTAAATCCTGCTTGGAAGCTAGATTAGCGAGTTTTTGGTCTAGTAGTCTACTTATGTTATCATTTAGTCCCTCTAACAATTGACCCATAGTCAAACTGCTTACCGCTACACTATCCATATCGCACGTCAATCTAGCACGCCTGTCAGGGTTTGTGTTCGATTCCAACTCTGGTGAACTAGAGTATCTATGTCGTTTAAATCTACGAGGAGTAAAATAATCACTGATTTTGCGGTCGGACATATAACCTCAAAATGTCTGTCACCACGTGGTGTCCTCACTGCTCCACTCGCCCGCACAGACCCGCTCGGCCGCACCACCACAACGCACCACAATATGTCGATTATTTACCTCGGCACACGATTAGCTTCGGGCTGATAGCTAATTAATCTTATGCGGACACTAAATAATCTTTTAAACACAAAATTAAGTCTTCTAACGTCAATAAATCCACTAAAACTGCTAGAAATGTGGGAGCTGTCGTACCAGTAGTCTTAATCACATGCAGTCAGTGCTGCCAACCATTTATGTAGAAATATGTGCATGATTTAGAAAGTCCTGGAAAACTGTAATATATTGCAGACTTTTCAGAGAGGTTACTTCGATGTATTCATTCAGCTTAGTGAAAACATAATATAGATATGTATACAAATAAGAACTTCAACTCTTAGAGAGCCTTTGAATGTTATTAGACTAACAAAAAGGGTTATGCATGTTTACTAGCGCTACTCAGCAACAAAAACCATTTAATTTATCTCTAAAATATATATTCTTAAGGTGCACTGAGCAGTAGCCTAAAAATTCGATGTAACTTACCCTTATAATATAGTTACAAAATGCTCATACTCGCATTGTGACATTTATAATTCGGCTTATAATTCTCCAACAGAAAATTCATCAGCAGAAGAATTTTATTGTACTCTTACCGTTTCTAATAACATCCAAACACAGAAACCTTGCCTAAAATGGTACCTGTCTTGACAAATTATTTTCAGTGGCCTATATTACGGACCGTGGCCCACTGGGTTGGTAACATTATTGAAAATAACACGACGATTTTGGCTGTAAAATGGCCCATTGAGTAAATACTATTCAAGCAGCTACTGTCATGACAGAAAGGTCATATTCCTTATTTATAATCCTTATATCCTTATTTATACTAGATCACATCATTATTTATAAGATACGTTGATTAACAATGCATGTAAACGTAAATATTTACGTAACAGCCAATTAACATTATTTTTTTGCTTTTTGGAAATGCCACATTACTGTGTCATTCGCATTATTTGTTGCCAATGAAGCTGCACGACCATATAAATGAGGAGGCTCCTAACAATCCGTAGAGAGATTATATTGACAACTTTATGTAACTGATAAGGCTGAGACAACTAACTATGACATCCCCCATGTCAAGGAATTCCAGCTTTAACAGTAACCCCACAACCAATTTCTCAAAACTGTGCTAGAGGGTTATTCATTGGCACAGAAGTACGATATGAACTGACGCGACGTGACAAAGGAAAAATCAAACTTAGGCCGGGGCCACACGACGCGGATCATCCGCGCGGACGGACCACGCGGATGATCCGCGTGGTCCGACAACACATTGAATCAAATGAGAGTGGCCACACGGGGCGATCCTAAGCCGCCTGGGCGGATTGTCCGCGCCATGTCGCGGATTGTCCGCGCGATCATAAGCCGCGTTGGAGGGGATGACACACGTAGTCTTATGAGAGTGGCCACACGATACGGATTGTCCGCGCGGTTGGAGCTCATTTTCAAGCATTTGTAGTTGGTTTTTTTTAGTTTGTGCTTGTGCGTCTCGGTTTATAGGTGTAAAATGCTCGATACAGACAAATCAATAGAACTTGTTAAAGACAATGTGGGATTTCACATGTTGTACATTTCTCATGAGTATATCTTCCTTAGTTATATGCGGTAAAAGCAATTGAAGTAGCTCGTCAAACGATGCTATCTACATGCGATAGTAACAAAAAAAGACTCCGAACTATGGTTTCGCATGTGCTCGTAAAAGGTTTGGAACACAAATGGTTTATCGGTTATGAAATGATGGACCCAATGATTTCGTTTTGCCTTAGGCTCTAGCTCACCACACGCTTCTAATGCACAAACTAACATAAGTGTTTCGTCCATGACTACAACGAGAACGAGTGAATTAAACCATGTTAGAATCTCAGTACGTAGGCTGGGAAACCTCAACCGGAAGCGGTTTATCCGCTCCGTGTGGCCGGGACATCGTCGCGCGGCTTATGATCGTACGATCATAAGCCGCGCGGACGAACCGCCACGTGTGGCCCCGGCCTTACACTGTAACGGATATACCTCCCTTTGGAGTTAGAAAGTGTCTTCCCAACAAACAGATATTTTTTCAAATAAAATCATAGATTAATCTGCATTAGGCCTACACTGAAATCACGGAAGTGTTTGAAAAGAAAAGATTCGCCAATACGATTTTAATACTATTTAAACGTTCTTCCAAAGGAAGAGATACCATATAGCTTAATAACAACTCCGATGACGTAGACGTAATGTATGGGAAATAATTTATTCATTGAATGATCAACCATAATTGATATCTAACGCAATTAATATCATTATTGTTTTTACACTTACTAATCTTTAAACAATGCTAAATGCTCGAAATATGTATAATTTCACTCAATCTTTCGCAGTTAAGTTAGATAAATTAGCGTAAGCCTTGAAAGTAACCGTCGATTTCGACGGTTTTCACCTAGTTTATAATATTAGTTAGATATACTATATTTAATGATTAATGTCCTTGCCGTACCAGTTTAATTCAGACTTAGAGGGGTTTCCTTTGCCAATCATCATAAGGTTAAGTCCATATGTTTCCTACAAAATAGTAGCACTTCGTCACTACTTCGTCTAACATTCTTGTTCATTGTTTGTGGAAATCTTCATATTGGTGCTGTAGGTGTTCCTCATTATATAGGTTGATGACGATAGTACTGTACTTTTTTTATCTCTGTTTCTTCTACTTGGTGGCGTTCTATGATATCGCTATGTTTCCATGGTTAACAAATCGGTTCTTTCAATGATTTCTCAAGAAATGCAGTACTATGTCAGTTCATTTTTCTTATTTGGTAAAATAAATCAAATTGTCCAGGTTTTCTCGATTTTTTACATTGTAATATGTACGAATGTAAATTTAAATAGTAAATATTTAATTTCAACACAATCAATAAATGTACCCAATGCGTTTCATTGAATTGAAAACTAAATAACAGCAATTAAAATATACAGCTGATCAAAATGTAACAATTATGTTCTTCATAAGGATAACATGGGATCTTTAACAGCCTCTTGGGCAGAGCCCAAGAGACTTTTTCAAAAATGTAAGGCCAGTTTGCAAATCTACGTGACACGCTCTTTCCAATGAGACGTCATTGGATAAAATCGGTTAAGAAATGGCGGCGACAAAGTTTCATGTAGCGTATTAATTATATAGATTTTAAATCCATTTTGTGCTTATTTTTGAACCTATTTTAATTTATAAATACCTTCTTTTTTAAGCTCTACAAAACGGTTTAAAAATAAATTGCAAACTTTTTGTTTTAGGGGAAAAATTGAAAACCCCCATTTTTTACCCCATAAAACCCCCCGTAAACCCCTGTTCCCATGGTCCGATTATGCTGGTTCGCGAACTCGTTCGAATAAACGTAGGTTTACACGTTTTTACCAAATTTCATCAAAATGTGATCATTTTTGCTCGAGTTATCGCGCTAACGGATACCGGTACATATATACAGGGTGATCAACTCAAGGAGGTCACCATTGGGATATTAAATAAGGGACATTCCTTTATTTTTTGTGGCAGTTCAAAATAAGAGTTTATATTTTGAAAATGGCAGCCAACTTTGAAATTTCTTATGGAACACCCTTTCATGTTTTCGGATAGAACATGCAATTTAAAAAGTTGTTTATTTTTGACATTTTTTCGATAAACCCACTCGTTTAGGAGTTACAGCCTATGGAAAAAAGACTTCCGGTGTACATTTTAAATCATGTAGCTCCTAAACAAGTAGGCTTATAGCGAGAATGCGAAGAGTAAATAAGTCAAATAAGTCTTAAAATTGCATCCACATTCCAAAAAGACCATAAAATTAGTTAAAAATATTAATTCCAAAATGGCGACAAACTTGAAAAGTGGAAAGCCGTGCATTTTATGGTCTTTATGGAATGTGGATGCAATTTTTTATTCTGTGTTCGCACATTAACAGGAACAATTAACAGGAAAAAGTTGGATCAACAATTAAAATTGTCAACTGATCAGCCGATTAGTTGACTTTCGAAGCATTCCAATTCATCGACATATAAAACTAACTTGTATATATTTTATGTATTTCTGTAATTGACGTAACCAATGCATAACTTATGTAAATCTGGTTAAATAAATCACTTATGACTTTAGAGTAAAATACCCCCGCCGCAGCAAACCTGCATACTAAGCGAATTTCCATTTGCCTAACTGGATTTACACTAAAATGTCTCCTTTAAAATATCACGTAAACTATCGTACGTAACTCGTCCAAAATGTGTGTACCGGACTCGTATGGTAATCCCGTACTCGACTTCGTCTCGCACGGAAACGACCACACTCGTCCGGTAAACACACTTATTTTCAGGACTAGTAACGTAATTGAGCGAAGCGAGCGGAGCGAGCGTAGCTCACTTTCCCTCACTTTGTAACTTCTTTGTAAGAGCATCAGAATGTAATGGCTTGACCAATTGATATGAAATTTGGCCAAAAGCTAAAGAATACTGAGCACAATGTTTTGGTAAAAAAATATTTGCAAATTTCCTTCTGGATTTTATTTTACGGGTCACGCAATTTCGCTTGTTATTTTAATGTAAGTTGAAAGAAAAAATATATTGGGTTTATGACATATGGGTTTATCTTGTTTTATTTAATTAAGATAAACATATGTTAATTGTTTGTAACTGTTTTGTTTACATTTCAATGTTTACTTTCATCCTAGGTTAAAGTTAGTTTATCAATGGAAGTAACAGTTTTGCTATATTTGTTTTGAGCATGGCTCAAAGACCACGTCGTAATATTGGTCGTCGCACCAATAATGCAAATATTGTAAGATAGTGGCGTCGTGAACAAGAAGAACCAGATGAAGCAGTGGCGGAAGAAGCTGATAATGATAGGCAGTTAGCTAATCAATTCCAAAATGAATTAGATGCACTACAATTTTATACTTGCACTAACTGTCATCGCCAACAACTAACAGCTTCAAACCAAACACCGTTTTGTTCGCGTTGTCGTTCAAATGCAACTAAATTCACGGCGTTAAATAATATAGATGAGTCAAGTGTCTCGAACGAATTAAGACCTGACGATTGTAGAACAAATGTTGATTGCACGAGTACATCCTGCTATGCCCATTTACAAAGTAGGAGTACAAGCAAATAGTCAGGATGGCCAGTTTCACTACAAAGGTACAGTATGAACTATCAGATAAATTTGTAATTCTTTAGAACTTAAATAATATCGGGCAGCAAACGGTGAATCTGTTGAAAGGGAACATATTGAAGGGTGTTCGCTGCTTTAGCCATTGACAATCTTTAAATAATGCTTCGCTCATTTATGCGTCTAAAGTGTAACGGCAGACCACCCTAGTATACTATTACCGTGTACTTAGTCAGCTGTTGAAATAAACAGCTAATTTCAGCGGCCTATTTTATAAAAAAAAAATCTAATTTATGTTCTGTCCTAAATAAATTGTGTCGCACGAAAATCCCGTACTCGGCTACGCCTTCGATAAAACACCTTACCGCTTACCGGGCTAGTAACGTAATACAGTAGGCATATACTATTATTTTCTTTATACCTACTGCATTTAGATAAGGCGTTTAAGTTCCTTAAGCAGCCAAACAGTTTACAGGTGGTTCTGATGTGTGTTTCTAAATACTGCAACAACTCTATGATTTATTTTAAATACCCCCGTAGCAAACCTGCAGACTAAACGAATTTCCATTTGCTTGATTGGATTTACACTATCTCCTTAAAATATCACAAAATTATTCCCTATTTCAATATTGCATTAGTTTAACAAGTACTTAGGTAGGCCTATGTTGTAACAGGGAGGGTTTTAAAGTTTTTTTTTTTTAATATTATTACATGTAGGTAGTTTAGTATGAAATAAATGCATTTTCAAATTTTGATCAAAAGATGTTCATAAACAAGCTAACTATAACAGTTTACTTATTCTCCATAAGAATAACATAGGGATTTTAAATTTAAAACTGTTTGAGTTTTCTCCGTAACCATTAGGCAACTGTTTGCGCATAATAATGCTTCAATATACTAAATAATTTGTTTTTAAGCTCTACAAAATAGTTTGGAAAGAAATTATTGCAAAATTTTATGTTGTCATTGCTTTTAATGGATCGCCATATTGGCAATGGAATGGTTAACAAAAGAATCAAAGCATCTGCAGAGGCAAATTAACGCAGTTTTTTCATTTCCTCATTTCCGGTGTAAGTTGCTGATACAAATGTACTACAACTCATTTAATATTTCAAAGTGTAACAGTGAACAACGTAAAATTGTTATTTGGGTTAATCTGTTTTAACACTAAGCTAGCAAGTTAAATGAAAAAAACTATGTACTATATCATTATAATTTCAAATAAATGTATGATTGAAAAAACTTGGATGGATACCATAATCATCCTCTATCAAAGTTAGGCCTAGGTAGCACATTTTAACTACCTTCTTACACGAAAAAAAACAGTCAATAAATCATAATACAAGTGCGACAAATGTCAAATTATTTTAAGCCTTCAAACGGCAGAACACATATTATATACACAAGATAGTTGAGATAGCATTGACAAATTTGAAGGAGACTGCAAGCGCAGTGAATAGAAGTCGTTCGGAGTTTAAAAAAGAACGACTCTCATTATACTCAACCGATCTGTTCAGCAAGAGCTGTTCACCTTCAATTTGAATCTCCCGCTCTTTGTCGATCTGTTTTGCTTGTCGACATTTTGCGTGTCGATAAAGTGGGAAAATTTACACAACCGTCCCACATAACAGACATCCCACATAACCGACATCCCACTTTACAGACATCCCATATTACCGACACTGTCGACATTTTGAGTTGTCGACATTATGGGACTATTTCAGTGTCGATCTTTTGGGATGTCGATAAACTGGGACCCCACGATTGAAATCACGTCTTGGATATTTTTCACTGATACTTGAAAATCAATGTGGTAACTGATACTCCAAGGCGTCTAGTATCAGTGATTAACGGTACTACCCGTGGTCCGTATCACTCCGCTATTTTTCCTCGGCAAGAAATGTGCTCCGCGTTTTGAGAATATAGTTCCGTATTTTTAAAAGTATTATTCACATGGCCAAAATGTAAACAACTCTGTGGAGGGATCTTTAAAGGCTTCTGGGGCAGAGCCCTAAGGGATTTTGCTTAGTTTTTCTTTTGATAACTCATCTACAGACCAAGACCTTTCTTTGGACACCCCTACCAAGTTCCTACGCCCATCCGTTCTCTCAAATTAGTAGGGACAAAGTTTCCAATTAAATATTTAAATTCCCCAATGTTAATCTTATGGGAGTAAATCCAACTTTGATGGCCTGTGGGGCAAAGCCCGAGGATTTTTATTACAGGAAATGGTGAAAGGGGCGTCTACACAAAAAATACTTTATTTTGACACGTCGACACGTCGTTTGTAAATATCCGTCCATTATTAACGGAGGAGTAGTGTTTCGTAGAAATCGCCTTCACGTATTATACAGAGTGTTTTTTTTAAAAACTTGCATCTTTATTTATGTAAAAACCGCAATAGATAGAAATATGCAGAGTGCGGGAATCATCTATTGACGTAGGGGGCCCAATTGTTTTGAATTCAACGTTATATTCACATTCCCCCCTTTCCACCCCTGCCACCAACTTATTTTTTTAAAATAGCAAGGTACCCCTTGTGACATATCAAATGAAAAAGCATGAAAAAAGAAAATTTTTGGTGAAATTTATTTTTCATTTGATATGTCACAAGGGCGGGTACCTTGCTATTAAAAAACAAGTTATGGGTAGGGGAAAAGGGGAGGGATTATCTCACAAATTCATGGGCCGATTTAAAATTTTTTTAAAAAATTTTTTTGTCATGCTCTTTTATTTGATATGTCACAAGGGGTACCTTGCTATTAAAAAAAAATTAAGTTCCGGGGAAGGGGGGGGGGGAAATATCTCGAAAATTTATGAACCGATTTTCAATTTTTTTTTACTTACACAACCGTGAAAATATATGTTTAATTCCGCGTTTAATCCATCGAGCTGATGTCGCGAAACTCAAAAGTTCGTGGCCGGAATTTTACCCCCTGGTTTGTGACGTCTATTTTGCCCAGGGGGTAAAAATCTGCTACCCCTAAATAAGGTACAAAATAGAGTTTTAGACACTAGCGCAACCTGTGACTGGCTCACACAACTACATTCCTTTTTAGTAAAAAATTGGCGACAGCTGATCCATAGATGGGATGTCTTCTTCTGTATCCAATAGTCAAAGTCAATGCTACTACTGTCACTGTACTGTCACTTTGTCGTCTTGGCAACTTGTCATGTCGTGTATGTGTGTGTTGTGTAGTTGATATTATTTCAGTTCAGTATTTAGCAAAGATTTTCTTAACAGTACCAGTGCTTGTTAAACTTGTTAGTTTTTTTTTATGATCTATCTAAGTCGACGATGACGTTTAACACTTGCTTCTTTGAAGTTATTTTTTAAAATTACAATAACAACGATTGAGTTAGACAAGACTTAAGTTAGATGACTGTTTTGGTACACACTAGACCTATCATGTTCTAGGTAAACTTATATTAATGAAGGCCAACTAACTTAAGAACATTTTGTGTTTAATCTACTTTCTTTAACATTTCCTATGGAGGAAGAAAATAATCTTATCAGCCTATATGGGTTGGAATTCCCGGTGAGTAAAACTGTTTTTTTTTCAGCATTACTATGTTAACTATTCTGACGCCCCTCTTGTCCCTAATTGATGTGTTGCTAGCCTAGTGGTTAGCGTCTCGGACTTTGGTGCGGGAGGCACGAGTTCTTTTTTAATTGCATATCTTCCTCTAACAAAAGGCCGCAGCCACAATCCCCTTCGTCTGCTGGCCTACTAACTGCAGTCACTCCATGGCTGCAAACGTAGGAAATAACCAGCCAAACATGCTCTGACTCATCAATGTTATGCCATGGCGATGTTATCCAATGATGTACAAATTTGTCAAATGTAAAGTTTACACATTGCCAATCACACCCCTAAAATGTCTAGCCTATATAACTTAAACTTAACACACTCACAAAAGTGTAAACATTAGCAACGCAGACGCTCTATATGAATTACAGGGCTAGTGCTGCAGCTGACCGGCCGGGACTGCAGCGTTGCCACAGTATACTTCGCCGCACCCTTGTATTAGAGGAGGCTTGCTAACTAAGTTATCCACATTTCCAAAACATCAGAGTGTAAACATCAGAAGATCAGAGTGTAGTTTACCAGTGATCAACTTAATCTGTTTTAAGGTTGTTGAGTTGTATTCAATAGAAAATAATAGGCAATCTACAAAATCTGAAAATCATAGTAGGTACTTTCCTAGGCCTAGTCCAATAATATTAACTGAATCATAAATTTTTTTACAGAGCCGAGCTGTTTCTGCCCAGGTAGCTGAAACTGATGTTGTTCGGTTTCTTGTTGGCACTCAGACACTCAAGTTAGCCAATAACCAAGTACATCTAGTAGAGCTGAATGATGAAACTAGTGCTATAAATACAAAGGTAGGTAAATTAAAAGTACACTATTCTGTTGGTGAATTAAGTTAAGTTAGATCTTAGTTTGCTTCAGCTATTATTCACCAATAAAATTTTGTTATTTAACCAACTGACATAGTACGGTACTTTAACCTCCACAGGTGTACCAACACGGTGATGGAGAGATCTGGTCTCTAGTGGCGTCACCTAGTGACGCTCAGCTGATGGCTACCTGCTACAACACAGTGTCTGCGGACGGAGCTTGTGTGATGCGTTCGGCTCTGTGGCGACTGCCTGATTGTCCCGACAACTGCCCACCGTTGCAGCAAGTCTGCACCTTCGACACAGATGGACATGGGGAAAACATCAAGGTACTCTCATTGGTCTTATTTGACGATTATCATACACAAGTATTTCCACCACCTTCTTCGTAAAATAATTAACAAAAATCCTCTAGTTAAACTCTGAATTCATGCAGCCATAGTTTGTTTTCACCATGTAACAATTGACAGGTGACATGTTTCAATCCACTGGATGGCAAGCAGGCGGCTACAGTTGTCGACAACAAGTTCCTAGTGTGGGACCTGGGCGAGGACTCAGCTCAACTCTCCTCGGTCGGCACATTGCAGGCTAAAGGTATGTAAGTTTCATCTGTTTATGAAGGGAAATAAACAAGCTTTTCTTGATCTACGGCAGCTTTTTAAAATTTTTTCTTTCAGAGTGGTAGCAATTTTTTTTAAACATTGTTTTGGTTAAGGCCTCGGCCCAACTTAGATGTTAGGCTGTTAGCGTAAGTATGCCGATATTGATACAGACAAAAGGCGTTGAACCAGTATGCATGGCTTAAAACAGTTGAGCAAAAATTTTGTCAGAGTGTGTAGAAAACGCAGATATAAAGCAAGTTGGGGTCAAGTAGGCCTACTCTACAATAAGTTACAGAATTGTACAAAAAACCTTAGGTACATCAGAGACCAAAAGAGACAAAAATAGTAAAATGGTATATGCAAAACAGTCCTACACTTCCATCTGTCTAAGGGTCCTTTTTGTGTCTCGTCTGTTCAACAATGTCCTGATGTCTGTGTATCCCCAAATACACCAAAACACCACACTATCCAAGAAATGATCCTTTACATCAGCATCCTGCTTTCCTTTCCCAACTGATGACCAGTTGCTCTCAGGAAACCCGAAGCTGACCACAGGCAAGTGGAATCCTCAGCACAGCGGGCTGCAGTTTGCCACAGCTAGTGATACGAGTGTGCGGGGATGGGACCTAAGGGCTGGAAACAAGCAGACGTGGGTTATAGAGAACGCTCACTCTCAACTGGTAAGGTAAGTCAAAATTTTTAATATATATATGCTTTTAATACCATCTCTGCCCCATTGCAGAGAAACATTTATACAAAAACAGTTCAAAATTTGCATGTAACACAAAACTTAACGAACACAAAAAAAAAAGAAAAAGAGAATCAAATTGGTCAAACCCACATACTAACCATGCTACAATCTATTCCGAGAGGAGTAGGCTACCCTAGTATGCTGTCCAACAAGCACTACCACCTGTATGTACTTAACAGCCCTTAAAAATTGGTCAGGATTAAATTTTATTACTGTGATGGGATTATCCATATTCTTTAGAAAAAACAGTTAAGCCAAACCAGTTTTTATGTTAACTTAAACTATCCCCGTCTTAATATGCCTGGGCAGAGGTCGTTAATCCGAGCGATAAGTGAAGAAGGCTTGTTTAAGAGAAGGTCTATCGTGATTACATTTTCCAACTGTAGACATTATACAAGCTTGTGTTTACAACCAGGGACCTGGACTTCAACCCCAACAGACAGTATTACGTAGGCACGTGTGGCGACGACGGCTGCTCCAAGTTCTGGGACGTGCGTAGGCCTACTGAACCTGTCATCGTAAGATCCGACCACTCACATTGGGTATGGTGTCTCAGGTATGTTGTGGTCCGTACAGTTATGAAATACTGCAGAAATGTAGGAAATATGATGGCTGCAGAATCGTTGGTTCCTTGGGTGGTTTATAAGTTTTGTTAGTTGAATAATTTAATAGTCAATTTGTGAACAATATTATAGAACTGTGTAGTTAGGCTCCATTGCATGGCTCTTTTAAACGCATCTCGTAGGCTAGCCCTGTGAGTTTTGGCCAAGCTCTGGAAAAAGTTGACTCTGCAGGCTACTTTACAACTTAGCCTTTTAGCAAATCAGAAAAAAAAACTACCCAAGTTCACTCACAATTGCTTGTGCTTGTAAAATATTCTTTAGTTTACAATGAGCTGGTTTTTCAGTTTCTCTTGGTTAAAACGTTCGATTATATGCAAGATTTATTTACATCACCTTACATTGTCTTGGGTTTATTCAACTGTGATCATTTTTATTCTGAACCCGGCCCCAACCTAAACATGGGTATGAAACATCTGTTTCTATTTTTAGTTAATGATTTTAACTGTCATGAGCAACAAAGTGGGTTGATGCATTTCAGAGTGCTGCTTTGTTCTATGCGAGTGCCACTTTAGGTTATAAGAGGAAGTTATTGTATTTTGTCTGTCCAGGTACAATCACTTTCACGATCAGTTGGTGGTCACAGCCAGCAGCGATTGTGTAGTTCTGCTTACCAGTGTTGCGTCCATCGCTAGTGAACCACTGGACGATGAAAGCAAGGTGTGTATTGTGTTGGCATGGAAATGTCTCATTTGGCAAATTAATTCAAAATATCACTCATGTTGCACCAAGGTTTAAGTTTAGTCAGTGACAAACAAACCATTGCCTCTAGTAAAAATTTGTTGTAGTTGAGCGATCCATGATTTTTAATGCAAACATGATTGTGTTTTGTTTGATTTCGTGTTAGTAATGAGTTTGAATAATAAAAAATTGTAATCCGCTAAATTGTGAATTTTTTTTCTTAGTTCATTTGAGGTTATTTGTGTCTATTAAGGTACATATCAAGTTCATGTTATATATCTGATTTGACTTCATACTCTATGCCGGGTCTTGGCCTCTATTGAACCATATCACATCCTACTTCAGAGTCTTAACCCTTCCCGGACAGGCAAAATCGTGACAGAACGGGAAAAAAATATAGGAAAAAATAAAAATTATTTTCCTTATTTGCATTTTGTTATACAAGTATACATAAAATAAACACAATGGAACACTTCATACTGTCAAAATAATCATTTACTCGTTTTTAACTATGCGGATATATCCGCTACCCGTCCGCAGACGAGTAGAAATGCAGCGGATATATCCCCCACTTTGAAGATATGACCATGACAACGTTAGGCAATAAATAAAGAACAATATGTATACAATAAATAAAGACAACATAGTATTGAGCGCAAAACGTGGAGGGGGGAGCGTAGGAGAGGTGGGTGGTGTGCGGAGGGGGAGGTGCGGGAGTGGGGTAGTCACGGGAGAGAGGGGGGAGTGCGGGAGAGAGCGCAGCCATGGAGAGAGCAGGAAAGTGGCGCCTTGGTACCGCCAAACATCTGCTTACTGCTCAAGCACCAGCCAGTCTGTCTGAAGAGAAGGTGGACATATCCGCTTCCTGTCCGGAACATCAAAAACCATAAGGGGATATATCCGTCACCTATCCTTTTTTCGCCAAGGTTAAAATAATATCTTGTGATGTCGTCAAGGAAAATTGACTCTTAAAGAATACATAACACAACACAAAAACAGGAAACTAAAGAATACCACTAGGCCTTAGTTCACTGATGCGACGGTTGGTGACAGTGCACTGACATGAGTGCTTGACAACTTCGTAAATAGCCATGTTAAAATTATTTTAATGCCCTTGTGGATAAGTCGGAGCTGTCACAGAAAACAGGTATGTACATCAATATGAATTCATAAATAAGCTCTGGTAACACAACAATGAAAAACCTCCCACAGTGTAGCTATGGGAATACTAATAAGTGAGACTACAAAAACTTGTTTTCAGGTAAGACTAGACGATGGTGTGCTGGCAACTTACGACCAACATGAAGACTCGGTCTATTGCGTGGAGTGGTCTTCAGCAGACCCTTGGTGCTTCGCCTCACTTAGTTATGACGGCAGACTTCTCCTCAACAGGGTACCAAAGCAACACAAATATAGCATCCTTATCTGAAATGCCCTCGTTTTTCTTCTAACCAGATTCTTCCATTATGCAGTTAAGTCAGAAATATCATTGAATTCCCTCTGGAAGTGTGGCTATTATTGAGTTTTCGTGGTAGTAGTGTGTAGAGTAAGATATTACTGTCATTAGCGAAAATTAAGCTCCTCGTAATCTACAGGTTGTGTTAAAACAAACAAATTTGAGTGGCCTCCTTTAACACCCTGTCACCAGGTGTCACTATACAGGGTGAGTTTTAAATGAGTTCCCCCCATACTTTTTTCTACATTTCTTAAGATTTATGTATATTATGTGGTGTATACTTATCTTTATCTAGCACTATTTTGCGATTATTTTCTTAGTTTCTAAATGCACAATGTTAAAATGGGCTAAAAATTATGTTATAAAAAGTTCTCATAACTTTAGAATGGGTCAAGATTCTTTTAATCGGATTGCAGCATCGTATTCAGCATATAAAAGTAGTTTAAAACGATGGGTCACAACCCTACCTTTACATTTGAAAAAAAAAATTGTATCCAATATGGCAGATCCAAGATGGCGTCCAAAAATTTATACCCAGTCAAAATGAAGTACTTACTACTCTACAATGATCTGACGTGGTCCGGAGTTGATATCTTAAGAAATGTAGAAAAAAAGTATGGGGGGAACTCGGGAACTCATTTAAAACTCACCCTGTATATACAGTAGAACCTCTTTAATCCGAACTAATTGGGACCGGGGCTAGTTCGGACTAGGGAATAGTTCGAATTACAGAACATATTGTTGTTTTTACATAACAGTAGCTAGGGAAAAGTGAAAAATGCTTTATAATGTAAAATACAGAGTTTATTTATACAGTAGTAAACATAGGGAATAATCAGTACTGTAGGCCTACATTACAGTTGAAATAATTACGGTGCTTATATCAATAAATACAATATACAATAAAAACTACTGTACTGTGTACAGCAATGAGGCGTTCGGATTAGTGGACGCACGGATTACAGGGGCTCGGATTAAAGAGGTTTTACTGTAGTAATATAGGTTTGGTCATACCGTACCTCATACCTGGTTAAAACACTGAGGGTTAAGCAGGCTTTTATGACCACCATGTTAAAGTAATACTTGATAGAATGTACAATCTATCTTCCATCATGGCATATACCGGTCCAACAAGCTGGTTCGACCAGAACACAACTGCTATTATCAAGGTCCAGCACTTACTATTTGAATGAGGATGAGTTCAAAAACCTCTGTTGCTTTCATAAATCTAATGGCAACTTTTAACTTTCTTAAGAAGCATGAGGTTTTCAAGTTTTACAATGTCATTGCATACCCTTTCTTTTCTGTGTCTATTGTACTCCTCCAAGTTTCCAAACAGACTTATTATGGTTTTACTGGGTTTAGAGAAAGTACTTTCATATCAATTTTCAAGTACTGTTAAGGCAGACTTCCCTTTTATCCTTTCTAGTAATTTTGTCAATGCCAAAGATATTGTCCTTGCATACAGATACTGTGCCATGTTGTCTTGTAGCTGGGAAGGAACTACTGTATTAGCCACCAGTTTTTGTTTTTAAATTACTCGTCCCCAATGGCTGTATTAATCTGTGCTATGATTTAACACGGAGAAGTACTGTTGTCGTAGAAGTCGCATGAGCTAGCCTCTAGCCAGTGATCACTGCAGTGGAATGTAGTATAACTTGCCAGTCTCCAACCAGCTACATGTGTTCATCCGCCCAAGACACAACCACTGACTGTGTTTGGTTTGCGTTCATAAGATAAACGTCCACAACTAATAAGGCTATGAGAGCAGTTAGTAGCATTCTTCATGTCAAAAAAATTATAAAATACCCCTCCTTAAAAACATGTAAAATTCTCTGATTATTAGTGTTAACATCAATATTTGTAAACCTTTCTCTAACATGAAGGAGTTGGTGCTCACAAAGGCATCATAAAATAAAAGATAGTTCCAAAAATTATTGGATTTGTTAACATTCTTTATTCACATCATGGTAACAATTGCTAAAATAGTTACAAAATAAATATCTGAACTACAATATACAATACAGTTTCAATCTACTAGAGTACTAAATCAGATCTGGAACTTTACAGATTGTAAAAGTTCAAATTTGTATTATCTAGTAATTCTCAACCTAACTGGTTTAGTATTGTTTACAAAGGCACTTCATCTATTGGGTCGTGGGAGGAAAAAAGTAATATAAAAATTGAAATGAAACTAATTACGGAAGCACACTTAGTACATGTTGGAAATCTTTGAAAGGTCTTATATATTATATATATTATATCTTATATAAGTATATTAAAAAGGATAGTTAAAAAGTCTTAAAAATCTTAATGAATTTTTTAAACTAACAGTTGGACATCTACAATAAATTACTATACCAATCATAAATATGATACAAATCACTGAATAGATCATACAAAAAGTGAAAGCAATAGGTTTGACACAATGATAGTTCTAACAAGCCAACTTAATAAACTCTGCTAGTATCTCAAGTTTTCATGAAGAGCAATCAAGCTCTTCAAGTAAGACGATATCGGTTCTTGAAATACTTGTTTAAAAAGCATGATTACTTGAGTGCTCGCTCACTCCTAAAAATATAAATATCTTCACCATATATTCGTACTTATTTCCTAATGACTAATTATCACATTAATTTTAATTGTAAAATCTGTCTAGATTTTTATAGCAATTTGGCACGTTAACAATTCATTTTTTTATTGCACAATCCTAACTGTGCATTAAAAACTAAAGCTATAACATGGATATAAAATTGTTTATTCATTCAATTGATTCCTTGTAATGCAGAATATTTTTTCTACGTCTAGAAAAATACCTAATGTAAATGTATCAATGATTTACATATCTACAATACTCAACAGTTTTGGACAGTATCTTCCACCAAGAATGAAAAAATTCTATCAAAATAGAACAAATGTTTAAGCAATCTTCTATATACTATTATAAAAAAGAGGTGGTTGCTGTATGTGTGTATGGGAAAAGTAAACTCGAAAAATACTGGTCGGATTGGGCTGAAATTTGGCATGATGATAGCTCACATTCCCGATTAACATATAGGCATATTCTTATTTCAAAAAACCTTTCGGGCTCCGCCCCAGTGGCTCTGGAGTTTCCCATGTTAACCTTATGAGAAATGGAATTATTGAATCTTAACAGCTGTTTCAATGAAACAAGTTGGTTCTGTTCTATGATGATCAATAGCATTAAAGTTACAAGGATTACCAACAGGGTGCAGCACTATTATTTCTTTTACATTTATGACAACAGCTAATTTGCAACCAAAAGGTGAGTGAGCGTAGCGAACGAACTTCAACCTGGAGGCGAGTTAGCGTAGCGAACGAGCTAACCTGAAGGCAAGTGAGCGCAGCGAACGAGCTCCAACCTAAAGGTGAGTGAGCGTAGCGAACGAGCTCCAACCTAAAGGTGAGTGAGCGTAGCGAACGAGCTCCAACCTAAAGGTGAGTGAGCGTAGCGAACAAACTTCAACCAGGATGTGATTGAGCCATGCGAACGAGATAATCTTGAAAATTAAGAAGTTAAACGGGGCAAAGCCCGCGGGTTACAGCTAGTATGTTATATAATAACAATGTGTATTAATAATCAATGGTTGTTATTTAGAATTCTTTTTGAACCCAGTCAAACTATAGATAAAACATACTCCCCTAGTAGATCAATCATCCTTATGGAACAGCTAAAGCCAGTGTTTTGTTTAAAATTTGTTTCTTGTTATTTCAGTCATTTAAAACATCGTTTTACCAAATAAAACGATATAATCATAAACAATAACTCGTTTCCTAGTTATATAACCAAACAGTAAAGCCCAAATCATGAAATTAACCCTAAAATAAAAGAAACAAAATTTTGTTGCCCTAGCGATCAGTGTCACAGGACATGAACTAGACACGAAAAACCAGCTTCAAAATTTACAATGGGATGAGAAGTCTATTTGTTTTGGTTAGTCTATGGTCAGACTGATAGCTAGGATGGTCACTCACCTCCCAATTTGATCAATCAATCAATCAATTATTTAAGATGGGGACGCCACTACTATGTGCGTATTTTAACCCAAATATGAGTGAAGGATGAATGTAGGATGAGTGGCGCGATCTTGTAGTCTTGTTAGTGACTAAGGCCGACATATTCCTTAGACACAGCTGTTAATTAATATCCCATACAGCAAATGGCAACTCAGGGACCTACAGTTAATAGTGGAATCCGAATACATTTTTGCCTTGGTATTGATGAATTGGTCTAATTATCAGAATAGTACTGTGGATAGTCGTAGTACTCACGTTAATCCACACCAGGGAGTAACACATCCACAGTGCATGACTATAAATATCCATAATTCGTGACCTCCTAGTAGCTGGATTACAGGACGACGCCACCCGTCCCTTTGTATTTGACAGAAATCGCTCATTTACACCAGCGCAATCTGTCAGTTGCTCACTTCAACTATGTCCATTTAGATTTTAAAAACTGATGACAACTTTAACATGGGATGGAATGTCTAGTCAAAGCTATAACTTTAACTAACTCAGTTATTTCAGGTTCTTCAAAACCTAGTTAACCTCATTTTGCACAGACCAATGTTCGTCCTTCACCACATTCTTTCTTGTTTTTCGGCGAGTCTTTAGTTTTGCTGAAACAAAAAATTGAAGATTCAGTGGATACATTCATTGTTAGACATGTATTTATTAACCTTTTCCTTATGTAATTTATAGCATACTTTATGTAATATCCAACAATTCAGTACCTATACAAAATTGAAAGAGATAGCAGAATTTTGACAGTACAGGGTGTATAGTAAGTTTAAGTTAATTATTTTAGTAACAAGGCATGGCGAGTACAACGTTAAGAGACATGACCATTGATACTGATAAGACAATTCTTTTTAGTGATTTGAACATAAAATAGTCGGGCATACAATATTCTGTGCCGTAACAGTTTAAGCTGTTGTAGTTTGCTTGTATGTGGATATATTTTAATCGAATTGGGCAATTTTGTTCATTACTAAGCTATCAACATTTCTATAAAAAATACACCTCATTACCTTCCCTATAGCTGCAAACCTAACCTGTTGAAATTAATGTTAGACTATTTAGAAAGGAAATACATCTGACAACTTAATGGAATATTGTAGTGGGAATCTAGCCTGGTAAATGGAAATTCGCTTAGGTAGTTTTGCTGCAGCAGGGGTGTTATTTATTGAATACATTGGCTACAGCTGGTCTATGAAGGTGGGACGTCTACTAAGGTATCCAGAATCAACTTACCATTGAACATTGACAGTAAACATGTTGGGATCACACTGAGCGGAGTGGTGTTTCCCTTTGTCATGACACACGATGTGGACTAATCTGAGGTTCTGACTGGTGAACAGTAGAGAGTAGAAGTACGGAACGTTCACCTCACAATCCTTGTCTCTTTTGCAGACGACAAACTCTGCGGCATTCATCAACGCAGGAATGATGCTGCGCGACCTCTCAATGCTGCCACACACAGAAAAATCATAAGTTTCTGACGATAGTTGAATTTTGTACCTTTAAATCTGGAATTTTAATATTATATCTAATTTAAGTACAAATTTCATTTTAACTGCAAGTTACAGTACAGTACTCTAATTCAAATCTGAAGAATGCTGGTTTGATTCTAAGCAAGTTACCAGACCCAGACGACATTTATTATCGGGCTATCACACATTGAATCAATTAATGACACTTTCTAACAACAGGTTGACGTTCAGGATACAAAAACTTCCTAACCACCATTAGGCCTGAAGAAAAATATCTCTTCCTTGGTTGAGAATGCAGTCAGTGACTGTGAAATACTCCAATATTTTGTGTACAAGTATAAGGTTATAAAGGTTATACAGTAGTTGGTTATAGTTATACGGTAATAAAGTTGTAGCGTCAGCTGATGACATTGTCATAGCAACGAATTATGATTTAGTCTGGTTTTTGTTTTCTACAGGAATGTACACAAAAATTTAACTCTCGTATTAAACTACTTTTCTTTTACTTATTTTGGTCGTGGTTGTTTGTGTATATCAAATGAAATACGACCAAATAAGTAAAAGTTACTTTTCAAAATGATGTATAGATTTCTTTTCTCCATGGGGGGCTGGTGTAGCGTCAGCTGATGACGTTGTCATAGCAACGAATTATGATTTAGTCTGGTTTTTGTTTTCTACAGGAATGTACACAAAAGTTTAACTCTCGTATTAAACTACTTTTCTTTTACTTATTTGGTCGTATTTCATTTGATATACACAAACAACCACGACCATAAAGTTTTAGCGAATTTCCCAATAGGGAAGTAGCTATTACCGTAGGTGGCACGGTAAGACCTAAACCCGGGACCGATTTACTTTTTCATTTTGAAGTCCCCAGAGGCCAAAAACACCATTCGTTCAAATTTTTATGTATGTATATATATCTAATATATAAAATTCTCGTGTCACAGTGTTTGTCTGCAAACTCCTCCGGAACGACTTCACCGATCGTTATGAAATTTGGTGTGTAAATTCTGTAGGTATGCGAATCGGACGTAAACTATTTCCCGTTTCGAAATTCTTAAAAGGGCTCCGCCCCAGTGGCTCTGGAGTTTCCCATGTTAACCTTATGAGAAATGGAATTAATGAATCTTAACAGCTGTTTCAATTAAACAAGTTGGTTCTGTTCTATGATGTTCAATAGCATTAAAGTTACAAGGATTACCAACAGGGTGCAGCACTATTATTTCTTTTACATTAATGACAACAGCTAATTTGCAACCAAAAGGTGAGTGAGCGTAGCGAACGAGCTCCAACCTAAAGGTGAGTGAGCGTAGCGAACGAGCTCCAACCCAAAGGTGAGTGAGCGTAGCAAACGAACTTCAACCAGGACGTGATTGAGCGATGCGAAGAGATCATCTTGAAAATTAAACGTAACGGTACTTTCTTTCCATCGGTCTGTCTTAGGGGAAACCTATAACTTAGGCGATACGAAGTTCGCCGGGTCAGCTAGTATATATATATATATATTTGTATATACGTCCGTGAACCCGATAACTTGAGTAATTTTTGTCCGATTTTGATGAAATTTGGTTTAAAGGTGTAAAGTGGGATAAACTTGAATGAGTTTGTGAACCAGCACGATCGGACCATGAGAACGGGGCTTTACGGGGGGTTTTATGGGGTAAAAATTGGTTTTTTTCTCACTTTTGACCCTCAAAACACAAAAAAACAAATAATTTACTATATAAAAGTATTTTTGTTCGATTATTGGTAACGGAGAAAATTAAAGAAATTGTAAATTTAAAATTCCCATGTTATTCTTATGGAGAATATTGTCAAATGTTGTAGTTTGCTTGTTTATGGATATATTTTGATCAAACTTGGCAAATTTATTTATTTTGTACTAAGTATTATTTTGTATTGTACTATCAATATTTTACTCAAAAACACACTTTTTATTAGTTTCCTTGTAGCAGCAAACCTAGGTACTCGTTAAACCTAATGTTATTAAAATATATTTAACTGAAAATCAATTCAGACAAATGGAAATTCGCTTAGTCGGCAGGTTTGCTGCGGCGGGGGTATTTTGTTTCTTGTGCCCTCATTCATGTAAGCCTCACTAAAGAATTCTTAGGTCTAAGTTAGATAGTAAAAAGATCAAGATTTGCACTATTCCTTTAGTTAAACCAATAAAATGTCAATGAAGTTAAAAACAATTAAATTTAAAAAAACTTACCAATGATCAAGATTCCAAGTTGAAAAGACAATTCTTTCCTCTCTGCTCGTGTAGGGGTTGATCAAATGGCTTTTCCCTCCATTGTACAAACACTCCTTACTTTTCCAGACTCCAGAGCATTTAAACTCGCCAGTATCATTACACAGAGCTCCTTCAGCACTACGGTCGAAATAACAACCGAAATATTTATCTTTATTTAATGTTTTTGAGAGGTTTGTAAATATATCATCTAATATATCTCTAAACTCATTATTATTTGTGTATAAAGAGGACTTTTTCATGTCACTCTTTGTCTTATATAGGTAGCCTCGTACTCTTTCCTGACTTCGGCGGAACATGAACGCTTCTTTGGTGGTTGCGTTGGTTTCCAGACCTGTAAAAATGTCTTAATTAAACTCCTGAAAATGCAATTATTGGAAAAACCATGTACCTACATGCAGACAACACCACATTTATAGTACAGTTTCACTAACTCTGTATAACGTAGAGCAGAAGGGTGCAAAGTTTGAGAAACACCAGGTTAAAAAATAGGAGCGAAAATATGCAAAAATAAAACTGAGACATAACAAAGTAAACTTTTTTATCTATCATAAAGAGGTAGCCTACTAAATTTACAGGACCATAAAATTGCAATACAAAAATGTAGGCTAACTAATTTAAAAAACTATGTGACTTTTTTTCCAATAAAATTCTAAATTATGAGTGGTACTAAACGACAGATTGACAAGCTAGGATGCCAGCTAGCACTACTGTCGGCTAGCCTACTATGCATGTATTGTGTACTATCAAAGCTGCCCAGTTTTGTAGTAATAAATAACACCAGTATAGGTTTTAAGTGGAACTTGCTTAAAAGTTTTTCACTGGTTCGCCGAACAATTCCAACCGACAGGTTATTAGGTAACTTACTGGTTCGCAGGAATTTACTGTTGGAGAACTCAGAACTGCAAGAAAATAATTGACGATTTATTTTTTGAATAAGATCCCTACCATGGAAGCCTACTTACCCAAAAACCAGTCGGGGTCATCATCTTTTCTACTGAAAAATGTTTTGCAATCAGTGCTCTTTTTGTCACTCAAAACTTCAGCCAGAACTCGAACTTTTTCTTTGATGTTTTCATCAAAAAACTCTCGAACTTTTTCACCAGCCCGGAGAAAATCAATGTTGACATATCTTAGTGTGTTATAAATCAAATCAGCACCTGAAAATTAAAAAAAATTTCATTCAACATGTGAATTATTGGTAGGCCTAAGTTTTTTTTTTTTAACTTTATTTAATTTACAATCTGTTCAAGTTGAACAATTAGCAAATGATATAAATAGTAATACAAAAATAACTTGAAGAACATGAGCTAGTGATTGACCACTGTCAACACTAGCTAACAAAGAGAATTTTGATAACACTTAGCCGAGTCTGAATGGTAGGTCCAATATCGTATGTCGCTTCAGTCTGTAAATGATGTTGTGATTGTCCAATAAATTAAGTGCAAGATGATTTGAATGATTTTCCAATTTTATAATGTATTTTTCACTAGATTTTGTAATTTTTTCTTTGACTGTTCGAATTTAAAGATCATTGTGAAGTGTTCTGTTGGTAACAAACCAAGGAGCGTTGACAATTTTACGTAATAATTTTGATTTGTAACGATGAATAATTTAAATGTTTGAGGTACTTGCTGATCCCCAAAGCTGAATACCATAAGTCCTAATTGGTTTTAGAACTGTTTTGTACAGTAACAATTTATTTTGTGTACTGAGTTTTGATTTAGATCCAAGAAGCCAATTAAGTTTAGTTGTTTTTAAATTTAGATGTTGTCTTTTAGTCCAGATATGTGCCTTCCAATTAAGCTTTGCATCTAAGTGCATGCCCAAGTATTTTATTTCTGTTACTTGAGGGAGGTGAATATTGTTCATGGATACTGGAGGACATGTAGCCTGATTTAAGGTAAAAGTAATGTGTGCTGATTTATTTTCATTAATTTTGAACCTCCATGTTTTAAACCAATGTGAAATTTCATCCAAGTTTAGCTGTAAATTTGCTGTAGCCTCTGGGTGTAGCCAAACGTGACCCCCATTCTTGATGCTTTGCATTAAAATCACCCCCTGCAATTAACATAGAAAAATTAAATTGACATTTAGTATAAAATTTCCTAAAACAAACCTCAACTTTCATCATTCATTCCCTATTAACTAGTGGAGGCGTATACTAGACGTCAGATGTGTGGAAAGCTTTTTTATAACTACGGAATAAAATTCCCATATGTCTCATGGTAAGACCTAGACCCGGGACCAATTCACTTTCTTATTTTGATGTGCCCACAGGCCAAAAACACCATCTGTTCAATTTCATGTAGCCTATATAGTGTGTGTATATTTCTGCAAAATAAATTGTATAAAGATTATCCAATTTTGATTTAATTTGGTAAACATGTGAACCTAGGTTTATTTGAACAATTTCGCTAACCAGCATGATCAGACTATCGGAACAGTGTGTTGCAGGGGGTTTTACTGATTATAAAAATAGTTTTTTCTCAATTTGTTTGACCCTAGCATATATAGAATTTCCCAATTCCTCTCCAAATCATTTTGTAGAGAGAAAAAAAAATTACAATTCAGTAGGCCTATTTTTGAGTGTTTTTATAAGACAAATAAGACATTTTATTAGACATTTGACAAAATTACTAAATTTTGCAATAGGCATCGTCATATATGATTCACATTGAAAAACAAGCAACATTAAATTGAGCTAACATCACAGAAAAATCATGTAGGCCTAAAATCTAAAATTAGGCTAGGCTTGAAGACTCTATTTTAATATTTAAAAATTCATCAAGAGTATAAAATGGGTTCAGTTGTAACCAATTATACAATCTGTTATGAAATGCTCTTTGAGGCAAACTCTGAAAAGACAATGGTAACTTGTTGAAAAATGTTACACCTAAATTAACATGATAATTCATTGATTTACTTAACCTAAACCTTGGTTGATCTAATTTATGCCTAAATCTGGTCACATGATCATGTATTTCTTCTCTGACAGAAAACATATTTAAATTAATTTTGACAAACATCAATACCTCAAAAATATACAGGTTAACAATAGTCAGGATCCCCAATGAGACAAAAAGTGGCCGTAAGAGAGCCGTAATGGTAATCTGGTAAGAGGCCGTAATGAGACAGTAAGGTTGCTGGTTACGGAGAAAATAAGTTATTCTATGAGGCAAATGGAAATTTGCTTCGTATGTAAGTTTGCTGCAGCGAGGGTATTTTATTTTTGTTTAATCCAATCAGGGTGGTTGTGGTCTCAGAGCTGGTGGGTTTGAGTATGTTTGTGGAAATTTGGGAAATTTGCTAAAATCAAATATTTTCTTACCTGTTAAGAAATCTTCATTGTCCTGTTTTAAAAATAAGAATGATTGCGCTGGTAAGGTTACAAAATACTCTTCAGACTCTACTTCCGTTCCATCTGGTAGAAAAACTCTAACATTAGACTTTGAGGGAATCTGAAAAGAACAAGTCTTAAAAGTTTTATTAAATGTAATCCCATTGTTGGTTTAACATTTAAGTGCAATTTTAGTTTATTTCATGTGCAGGCTTTTCTTTATAAAGAATACTGTACTAAAATGTTGTTAAAACTTTGTGCTTATTTATTATGATTTAAATGTATAACAAAGCTCTGTCATAATTTAGTAGTTCCCAAAAGTATTTCAGTATCCAAGTACCTAATATAAATCGTACCTGTAGCTTTGTTCTCCCTTTATTGACCAACTCTTCTAAGGTTTTACAGGCCACTCCGACTATTCTAGATCGTTTCGCATCTGACACCTTGAATCCTTTCATCGTGCCTTTCATGGTGTCAAAAACCTGAGTCTCAAATATTCAATCTGATATCTGAATAAGACCCATTGATACCAAAATATCTCGTAAAAACCATAGTTCAGGATCCATGTCGTTTACTTCACTGCTGTCAATTATGAGGGCGAAGGAGTAGAGCAATAATGCTTGAGCCGTAACAAAAAATAGAAGAAAGCAGGCTGCATCAATAGCAACACTGATCTGGAACAAATTAAATACAACATAATAACCATATGAAAAACTATAAAAAAGAATTGGAACCAAAATATTTCATGACGCCTATGAGCGTAGGGTCTATAGCTACAAATAATGCAACACAGTTCTGCTAGTCTGAATCCCACTAATCCAAATGTATGACCAATCCATACCAAAAACAACTAAGTTATAATGTGTTCTAAAATATACTACCGGTAACACTTCAGCTTATCGCACCCAGTATTACTTTTCACAGTTCCACAGAGAATCTGAGTTATCGTGTTAAATACCGATATAGAGATTTTGATTGGGTTCTATATACATTACAACTAAGTTAACTTAATTTTATTTTACCAGTCACATGAAATAAATAAAAACAAAAAGAATAGGTCGCTAAAATATCCTATTAAAGTTGTTTGTTTATTTTATCTTAGGTTTGAGTTGTTAAAGCTTAATACTGGTATGCATCCAGGACTACGGTACCTATCAATCCAATCTTAAAATTTAGCTAAGACCGATTAATATGACATTAATTTTAACTTTGTCAATTTAGCCAGTAGGATATCAGAAGCCAGATTCATATCGAAGGTGACAGCTTAGACAGTAACAGGTATACCACTGGGCCCTGCAATCAAAAGGGGACAATTGTGTCTAGCCAAAAAAATGAATTTTCATTATTTTCAAAATTAATATTTTACCACAATTGGTGATGAGGATCATGATGTCCCTGTGATTGCGGCAGATACACAAGATTTTGCTGCGGTTGCAGGTGACAAAAGTGTCCCAATGGGGAGACATTCACAATTTTGTCACGATAGCGAGGAAGTACTAAATAAGGGACGGGAGCCAATCAACTTATTCTGACAAAGGGTCGCAAGTAAGTTACCCTATATCCACCAATGATGATAAGATACTTAGGCCTAGGCTACAGTAGGCAGCTACTTAATCGAAGTTGGGAAAATTCTTGGCCAATGCAAATTGAAATGCTTGGTCATAAGTTAGGCTGCACTTTACTTTACATCCTACACTCATTCGAATGAAAATATCAATCAATAAGTTAGGCCTATATCTATATTATTCTATGTACTGTATCATTTGGTTAGTTAGGTAAGGTTAACCTAACCCAACTAATCAAACGATATATCGAATGAAACAATCGATAAATCAATATTTTCATCCGCTTGTTTCATTCAAATGAGTGTTGGACGTTAACTAAAGTGCAGTCGGACTAAGTTTAGACCTTGGAATCTATAACAGTTAGTGAGTTAGATCCATTAAAATTCTTAAAAGGATGTTATATCAACTAGCCTTTAAAAAATCACATAAAAAATGCATCTTTCAACTTAACTTTATGGCTTTAGGCATATTAAAAGCCTAAGTTTAGGTCTAAATCAGACATAGGCCTAAGTGAGTTAACTTAATAGAATATTTCACTAGTTTCACCACAGACTAGGGTTCCCACTTACCTTCCAAATAAAGGATAAAATCATAATCCTTGCAAAAAAATGAAATTCAAAAATTCCCTTCCCAACCACATTGTAAAGTCAGGTCACATAAATTGTAAACACACATTTATGCCTATCACCATTCTGGAGTCAAGAACAATTTTCTAAATTCACGTCCTTTAGCTTGCCTATTACTTACTATTTTTATAAGCACTATGCTGAAAGATAAAATTACTGGAAAATATTCAATAGGTTATCCTTAAAATTGTAAATAAAAATTAAATGTCTGTTCTCTGTCTCTCCTCTCTCACCCTCCTCGTTCCGTTCTACGTTGTGTTGTTGTGTTTTTGTTTGTGTTATATGTTTATGACATTTTCATTTTCATTCATTATCGCTTTTGATGAAAAAACTTAAGATTTTTACCATGTAGTCGTTCAGCTACAGTTCAGTGGATACCAACATAGATGCGTCCATTGATTATGCATGGTACAAATAGACTTCTCATGATTCCATGGTTGTAAAGTTTGAAAAACACTGTTATGTACGTTTTGAGTCTTAAGACATAAGACATTTATTCATCATTTTATATATGTAATGCATAGACAGGTCAAATTGTTGGTAAATACATCTCGTATTCAGTCTTGGGTAAATAAATGTATAAATAACAAGGAATTCAGTTAATACAGTCAATATAATACAAGAGTTAAAATTGAAATTGAGCGACGAGCAAATAAATACAAAAGTTACATACCATGGCAAGAGATTTAAAATTTGACAGTAATAAATTAAAAATGCCTGCAACTTATATCTAAATCACAGTTACATCCTATTTCAAATATTTTTTATTAACTTATCAGACATGCTAAAAAAATCCTCGACACGGTAGAGCCACGGCCGCCTTTAGAGCGGATTGTTTTTAGGTAATTTATTTAACAGCCTGATACCCATCACAACATGTCCTGATCTAGTTTTTTCCAACCGTACCTGAGGCAGATCAATCTTTTTGCAGTTTCTGGTACTAATACTGTGCACTTCATTTCTCATTTTGTATTTAAAGCTATTCTTAAAAGTAATCAATAATAATTGATAAATGTATAAGTTAATGATGGTCAATATTTTTAATTCAATAAAAAGGGGTTTACAGTGTGCTTCACTATCCTCTTTACACATTATTCTGATGATTTTTTTCTGAGATTTTACTGAGTACCTCGTGGATTTTAGGTGAGCTACCATCTATATAATTAATACGCTACATGAAACTTTGTCGGTTGAACTCCTCCGCCATTTCTTAACAGATTTTATCCATTGATGTCTCATTGGAAAGAGCGTGTCGCGTAGATTTGCAAACTAACCTTACATTTTTGAAAAAGTCCCTTGGGCTCTGCCCCAGTGGCTTTAAAAGTTCCCATGTAATCCTTATGGAGAACATAATTGTTTACATTTTGATCAGCTGTATAATTTAATTGCTGTTATTTTTCAATTCAAATGAAACGCATTGAGTACATTTATTTACTATTTGAGTTTATGTAAACATAACCCCCAAGACGGATCGTGTTAGTATGGTTGTAACTTAAAGTTGTGTATTTATCGTTGTTTTGTGTCGCTATGAAGGATCGTGTTAGTATGATTGTAACTTGAATTTATGCATTTATCGTTGTTTTGTGTAGCTATAATTTGTTTATTTGTTGTTTTTTTTTCTTTTAAATGCCTCCGACGTGACGACAACGAAACATAGACAGGAGGCGTAATCGTGATAACGACCGCAGAACCGTGGCGCGTAATAGGCTTAACTCATCACAGTCAGCACCTGACCCTGGACAATCTCAACTATTAGGTTACAAATGCGCCCTAACACTACCCCAAAACGACTTTTCGTTCTCAATTGGCCCTCTATCAATGACCTGTGTTGCCTGTACAGCGAGGCATTTTGAGAAGGAGAAAACCGGCAGGAATGCTTTAGGTTTATCAATAACGAAGATAAAAATGGTCTGAGCTACACACCAGTAATCTTGAGTTGACTCTTTTAAATTAATGGTAAATATGACAGTTATTCGTTTTAAAATAACTCCTGTAATACTTTGCAATTGCTCGAATTCGAGCAACATGTACACTAGTATAAATTAAACCAAATGAAGCAATTAACTGAAATAATGCAAAATATAAGTCGTGAGGTTCTATTACGCTAATTTTGACTTAATATTAGATTGTTAGTAATTAAATACATCAATGATTTTTTTTCTATTTTTAGAATAGATTTTTTAATTTGTACTCCTCAAAACACTACACAAACAGAATTAAGTTGACTATAGACTAGTAAGCTAGTAGACTAAACATCAAAGACATCCCAAGAACAAAACGACCTGCGCAGAAACTAAAACTAAAAGATCACGTGGTTCACGACGGTGGGGGTGGGTGTGGCGTACCCTATAAACCTTTAAACCTGCGCGGCGCGAAAAGGCCCAGGGTTGTTTTGTTTCTAGGATGTCTACAGTTTTACTTTCAGGAAATGTTGCCACTCTTTTTTTATAACTTCAGTAAAATCCCAAAAGAAGTAACATATGGATGTGACTAACTTTGTTGCTTGAATACCGGCTTCAGTAGGCCTATCCAATACTCAATAATACCGGACAGACTGCCAGACTGGACTACGGGATTACTCCCAAGCCCAAGCCCAGAAAATGGAAGACTGACTAAACTAATAAACGGTATCAGCAATCTGTATCTGACACATACTTTTACTCCCGTTAGCTAGTCAACAACCTTTATCATAGGTAAATGCCGGGACTAACTATGACATATCATAGGGAACATCACAAAAGTTTCAATAACTTTCTAGCCTTAATTTTTTTAGCAATTGTCTGTACCATTTCGTTTATAATCATAAGGTACATATCATATTACATAGGTACATTTTAATTGAAATTAGTCAATCCGTTTGTTTTTTTGTTGGATATTTTGTTATTTTATTGAGTTTTATATCATGGGAAAGTCACATTAATTACAATAACTTTTGAGCCATATTTTACAGCAATGGGGATTGTATAGTTTTTTTTTCAGAATTACAACTACAAGGGCTTCAATTTGAATTAAAATTGTTCGGGCCATTTTTGTGGAAAATAAATCTTTCAGTTTTTATGGGAAATTTCCCATGAGAAAAAAAATTAAAAAATCCCTAGAGGTATTCTAGATTAGTAGCCACATACAAAATATGAAAATTGTAGGTCTGTACACATACATACACACAAAAACCACTTTTTTGGGTCCAGGAGGACCCAAAATGACTATATCCACCCAAAATGTCGACGAAAACAATACCTTCTCCTGATATAGGGGGAGGAAGTTAAAAAATATACATACTGTTCGACCCAGGAACTTCTTATAATCTAAATGTTAGGTCATTAATCAAACAGGAATGGGTAATAAAGTAGCAAACACATAAATAGAAAATGAATAACACTTTAATTGAGTAAAAAATATTGTCTTAATCCTATTGTATGTATAAGGCCTCAAACATGAGAGACAAACCTATTTACATCCTATCAAATCTATTTGAACTGTTGTTCAACTTTCTACTATGCAAAGTTGATTAGGTTTTTATACAAATCATGTTAAGATTGGCATATTACTTAGTGAAAATACTATGTAACCCTACAGTAACAAGAAAAAAAAAACTTTAAGAAATGTGTTTTTGATCACATTAAAGCTGTATAGATAGTTAATTATGAGATAGGATTGAGGAAAACTACTATAAAACTTAGTGGTCTCATTTATTCAATTCCATTTGATTGGGATTTAGGACTCAAAATAAAATGGACTTGCGTGTGACTGACAAACCCAAACATTGTTTTATCCATAGCCGAACAAACAAGCACAACCTGTTTGTCTAGTGCTTTTCAGTAAATTCAGTTTCATTGTTACATTTATTAATGATTAAATATATTACTGTAGTTTATTACATTTGCTAAAATGATGAATAATTCTCTTAAGTCTGTATTTTTTCAGGTTTTTATTTAGTTTTTGTGGTTCAGACTTTTTTGTTCAAACCAGGGTTCAGTCCCATTGTGTCGAAAAGAGAGGAAGTCTACTGTACTAGTTTTGGATAAAATCAATCAATTATATCAATTATTTAAGATGGGGACGCCACTATGTGGGTATTTTAACCCAAAATGAGTGAAGGATGAGTGGCGCGATCTTGTAGTCTTGTTGGTGACTAAAGCAGACATGTTCCTTAGAAACAGCTGTTAATTAATAGCCATACAGCCAATGACAACTAAGGGACCTTCAGTTTATAGTTGAATCCGAACCACATTTTTCCTTGTAATTAACGAATTGGTCTAATCAGGGCATAAAATAACATGTTAACTGGGCGACAAAAGTGTCGCCCAGTGCTGAGATTTTGTCGCCCAGTGACTATGGGTGGTGCCGGCATATTTTTTTTTTAATGATTCACATTTTAAATGTATAGGAATTTAAAATAACATTATGTATATTTAGAGTATTGAGCTATGTATGATTTTGGCCCAAGAGACAATTTACAAGCAAATAAAATTCACTAAAAGATACGTAGAAATGTGTGATTTTCACTTAAATTTATGCTAAAATTTCCGGGGGGGGGGGGGGGGCTCGGACCCCCCTTTTTGATGGGGGTATTAATACCCCCCAGGCCCCCCGGTAAGTCCGGCGCCACTGTCGCCCAGTGGAAATCCCTTAAAATATGCTCTGGGTCTAATTATCAGGATAGTACTGCGGATAGTCATGGTACTCACTAGTGCAGATGTTAATCCACACCAGGGAGCATCGCATCCACAGTGCATGCCTATAAATATCTATAATTCGTGACTTAGTAACTGGATTACAGAATAATTTCTGATATCACCTACTAGTAGTTGTCCAGTAACAGCGGAACACTTTAATTGTGCAATGCAATGTCTGAAAACATTGGTTTTAAATAAAGATTACATGAATATTGACAAAATTACTCACTTAAAATACTGCATAACACTAAAACTAAAATGTTATTGTTAATCTTACATATATTTTAAATAATATAAACATAAAGGCTAATCATTGATCAACCATGTGCAATAAAATCTTCCGAATCCACCGAAGGTTTTAAGATATAGCCTAACCTAAAACTAAAAGCTATCACCTGATAACTCTATTGCATTGTAAATAAAATGTTAACAATACTGTACATTCTCTGTTGTGTGATTAGTTGGACTGTAATCAAAATTTCTATTCGTGGTGACTTTTAATTTTTCAAAGATGACAATTCCACCTGTTTCTTCAGCTTTGCTGACCAATGTTAGTGAAAACTAATAATTAAACAGGGTGAAACTCAAATTTGTTTGATTTTTGTCGCCTTAACATACACCATTAGCTGGCAAAACAACACGAATAGCAGCATTCACCTGTTGTATTATTTGATATGAAATAATATAAATATAATCTAACCTAATAACAAATGCTATTAACAATTCAAAGCAAAAATGCAGTTCAATGCATCCATTTTCAGGGAAATGCTTTAGTAAACCTGTACAAAGATAGATTTTATTACAATACTAACTAATATAATAGTATTTAAAAGGTATCTTTGGTTTCTAAAAAATATCACAGACAGCTCGTATAAGATGCATCTATTTTGATAGATTAGTTTTCGACGGTCTTAATGTGATGTAACGAAGGGTTTAGATTCTCCTTGTGTTTGCGTTTAGTCATTGCTCTGATGTTGGTTTTTTAATTTTGATTTTGAACCAAAAAATCAAATACAAAATAGACAGTTACCAATATTATTGATGAGATTAATGGTAAAACAGGCCGATGTCTAATGATCAATATATAGATACAAAAATCTACATATACATGTGAGTTTTTCTTTGATTATCTTAATCTATTTAATTATTTCAAAATTTGAAGAACAAGTCCTCAAAATCATGTTACCAATTGAATTCTTCTTTCAACGTCCAATAGCCTAACTTGTCTGGAGCCCGATAGAATGTGCAGATTTTGCTGAGAAGACTTTTGAAGAGAGGGGAACTTCCTTCTTCCAGTCTACCTTCAAACCTGGAATCAAATGTGCTAAACTAATACATTGATCTTGGGTGAAAGACAATTGTATTTATCATTTACTTTTTTATACTTGGAAAATAATAGCTGCTTATAATAGCATTTATTACTTTGTGACATAAGTACTTAAGTAATTTAAGAGGAATGCAGCAAAGGAAATAAACTTAATGTAAAGGAATAATTTGATGCTTGCAATACAAAGGGGCGCAAGCAAATATTACATTAATATTATATTACTGTTTTATGTACCTACTTTTAATTTTATGTCAAAACTAATTCTTACGTTGAGGATGTAACCTAGAGCACAAGGGCCTAGGTTTGTATGCTTTTTTCATGAGGATAGCAGGCTTACCTGAATGGGAAAGGGTGAAAGGTACCAAACCGGCACAGGAAACACCAAACTTTACACAGTATACACTAAACATTAGAATATTTCACTGTCGCTGATAGTTTTTTCAACTAAATAAGAGATATTTTGAGGTTAGAGTTGTGAGGCCTAGTTTAAAAAGCTGTTAGTGCCAGAAATATTCTAATGTTTTGTGTATATATTGTAAAGTGTTGTGTTTCTTGTGCCAGTTTGGTCTCTTTCCCATTCAGGTAAGCCAGCTATCCTCACTATGATTGATAATTGATAATTGATAATTGACTACAAAATGCCATACCTTCAATGTCTGATTGAATTGGATCACTAAAATATAGTGAAATACCATTGCTAACCATACAGTAGTCACAGGGAGCAGGCATTTTTGTATATTTTGACCCATCACTTGTTATTGGAGATGTGTAAGTTTTTGATACTATACAATAGTTTAATGTCAACTTTCAACATTTCTAACAGCTGTCTCTCACCTACTAATGATCTGGTTGGTGGTTGCAGTTCCTCCATTGGAGGCCACAAACTGTCTGATGTCGTCAACCAAAGCCAAGTCCTTGTCTCTGGCGTCCACTGATCCATTCAGTTTCTTCATGCGGGCTAGGATTTCACTAGAACTCAAAGCACCAAGCTGTGTTTTTGTGTTCCCAAACCGTTTCCTGAAAGTGAAAAATACACCAGTTACAGTTACTTAGATATTTTGAACTGCCAATCTATATAATTAATACGCTACACGAAAGTTTGTCTGTTGAACTCCTCCGCCATTTCTTAACTGATTTTATCCATTGACGTCTCATTGGAAAGAACGTGTCGTGTAGATTTGCAAACTGGCCTTACATTTTTGAAAAAGTCCCTTGGTCTCTGCCCCAGTGGCTTTTAAAGTTCCCATGTTATCCTTATGGAGAATATAAATGTTTACATCTGGATCAGCTGTATAATTTAATTGCTGTTATCTAAATATCTATCCATCTATCTATCTATATAATTAATACGCTACATGAAACTTTGTCGGTTGAACTCCTCCGCCATTTCTTAACTGATTTTATCCATTGACGTCTCATTGGAAAGAACGTGTCGTGTAGATTTGCGAACTGGCCTTACATTTTTGAAAAAGTCCCTTGGGCTCTGCCCCAGTGGCTTTGAAAGTTCCCATGTAATCCTTATGGAGAATATAAATGTTTACATTTGGATCAGCTAAATAATTTAATTGCTGTTATTTATTTTTCAATTCAATGAAACGCACTGAGTACATTTATTTACTATTTGAGTTTGTGTAAACAAAACCCCCAAGATGGATCGTGTTAGTATGGTTGTATCTTAAATTTATGTATTCATCGTTGTTTTTTTGTGTCGCTATGACGGATTGAGTTAGCATGATTTTAACTGAAATTTGTGCATTTATCGTCGTTTTGTGTAGCTATAATTTATCATTTGTTGTTTTTTTCTTTTAAATGCCTCCGACGCGACGACAACGAAACATAGACAAGAGGCGTAATCGTGATAACGACCGCAGCTACAGAACAGTGGCGCGTAAAAGGCTTAACTCATCACAGTCAGCACTTGACCCTGGACAATCTCAACTATTAGGTTACAAATGCGCCCTTTAACACTACCCCGAAACGACTTTTCGTTCTCAATTGGCCCTCTATCAATGACCTGTGTTGCCTGTACAGAGAGGCATTTTAAAGGCATAATCAAGTGAAAATAATCTGATAATTAATTCAAACTCTAAAAAAAGTATACAGCAGTAGAAATAAGTAAAATTTACTTCATGAAGCACACAGTCAATGCAACCGCAACACAATTAACATGATATTCCCAGTAATGTTGTTCAAATGTTCTCCGTTAAGACCTTTACTGCACGGTGAACGTTGAATTGAGCATAGAAATAAACAGTTAGTAAATATCTCTGTCTCTCACTTGATAGGCTGGAAGTTTCTCGCTCCGTTGACTCCTGTGAAGCTCGGCACACCAGACGAGGCTCGCCAACATTCTCGCTGGGATTCCTTCAGCTTCTCTACCGCTTGCTTGGCTACCCTCTCGGCTTCCCCTTCCAACAGAGCGTAATCTGCAGGACCCCCTTCCATTATGGTGTCATGCTTCATAGCAGTCTGTAATCCTGAAAATAGTTGTTTTGTTGAGTTATTCTTAACAATGGCAAACTCAATATTTATAAATACTCTAAAATAAAATAAAAATTTAAATAGATTATTTATTGAACTAATGCTAAAACTCACCAGATTTTGAAAACAACTTTTGAAGAACATATTCATCCTGAGTTGCATAGGTCTTACTGTCTTCTTTTTCTTCTGATGCTGAAGCTTTAGAGGTCCCAGCTTTTACTAAATGCGGAACTTTTTCTCCTTCAAACTTTGCATCTTTTCGCTTCTTCTTTTCTTTGTGTTTACTCTTGTGTCTAGGAGATTTACTAAAACTAGTACTCGGAGTCGCCATATCAACTTTTGTTTCATCCTTCTTATTTTCATGATCAGTTGAGTTTGTTTTACTACAACATGCAGAATTTATTTTGTTCGGTTCACTTTGTTTATTTTCATGTGTCTTTTCAACAATCTTTTGACTCAACATTTGAGCAAGTTTTTTCATCTGATCAATTTTATCATCAGAAAAGTTTACGTCATTGTTGTTTTTAGCTGTTTCTTTTCTTTTAGAATTCTCTTGTTTTTCTTTTTCCATTTTCTGTTTCTTTTCTGCTTTCTTCCGAGAGAAAGTGAGAGCCGGAGCTTCGGCTGACAGTTTAGGTTCTTCTCTACGATGCTTGTACTTCTTTGTCGGATCAAGTTTTACCTGAAATATAAATTGCAGTTCACATTTAATTGCTAGTAGAATATATAAATTGCACAAAACTGTAACAAAATTAAATAAAATACACAAATTTTCTTCCAAAATTGAATTTATAATCAGTGCTAGGTTTTTGGCTACTCTTAAGGCTATTAAATTTCAAGAAATAATACTATTTTTATTTGATGATGGAATACTATTTATAAGTATTTTTCCAACATACAATTCACTTTTTGTTTTTATAAATAAAGCCAAAGTGATTTTACAAAAATGTAATCAAAATAATTGTTATTTTTACTATTGAGCGTAAGGGGAAATTGTTCACTATAAGATTCATCGTCTGTGTTTCGTCTATCACAGTCAAATGACTGGTTTAAAACCTATTCTCTACTCCATATCTAAGAGTCATACATACTCACATCAGTGCAAAACCCGTTTAACAGAGCCTACTTTTTGGATGACAGCTGCATACCCCCTACTGGTGTTAATGGATCAAAGCAAAGCTTTATTTCTGACCAATTTTTATGGCTAAAGGTTTTCTGCTAAACAAAGCTCCTCACCTCTGAGTCGGTGCCGGCAAATATTGCCGCAGTCTCAGTGCTGCCATCTACATCCGTCTCCTTCAAGGTGAAGAGCTCGTACAGATCGTTAGATTTGAAGAATCTTCTCTGCCTCGGATCCTTCAACACTTTGTTGACCAAAAACTGCTTGAAAACTTGTCTGTGGTACATCTGCGGAATAAATATGTACATAATTGCTTGGTATGTATGTAAATAGAAAGTAAACGTCGGAATATGTTGGAGACAAGGGATTAGGTTTTACAAAGATTTGCTGGGATAAAGGGCTTACCTGAATGGGGAAAGAAACCATTCTGGCACTAGAAAGACAAAAAATGTACAATAAAAAAAAATATATTTTCTATCATTATCAACATTTTCAAACAAGGAAGATTTGAACATGGAAGAAATATAAAACTTGACTTTTGAGCCAAAAAGCGTAGTAAAAAATTCATACTTCCTCTTAAACATGTTGATTGCCTTCCTCAAACAACATAAACTCGAACATCTAAATCACTGCATAAATTATTAAACATTTTGCTCAGTTTGTATTTACCTTTTCCTCTATCGTCCCCGCGGTGATGAGCCGATACACAGTGACACTCCGTTGTTGACCAATCCTCCAGGCTCTCTCTCTCGCCTGGGTGTCTGTCGCTGGGTTCCAGTCCGGGTCGTATATCACCACCCGGTCAGCACCCGTCAAGTTCACTCCCAACCCGCCCACCCGGGTAGTCAGTATCATCACAAAGTATGAAGAATCCTGTCGGATACAAAAAATTGTTGTAAAAAGCGTGAGAAAACATTCCTTACAATAAAATTTTTAAACACTCCTCCTGATATGAAACTAAGAATAATGATTTGATGAGAAGGTTTTAATGTAGGAAAATCTTTGCTTAGCATTTGAATAGGTAAATAGACAAAAATATAGAAATTGAATAAATGTTTGACAAAGAGTTACAAAGTCTTTGGCTGTAGTTTATATAATAGTGCGATATTGTTGATCCATAAGATATTCAGTAAAAAAACATTTGAGTAAGATATTTTTTCAATTCTGTTTGACTAAAATATTAGCATAGTCGACAGAAATCGGTAACTGACACCCACACAAACTTTGTCGTTGACTCAATTTCACAACGTACATTTTTACTCTAAAACTGGCTGAAGCGTACGGGAACGGTATGTGTACTATCAATAATCAAAAATAACATCTAACTAGAAGAATGTACTGAAGTTCCCCCGACCTGATTGAACTTGTTGATCAACGGTTGCCTCGCTGCTATGGAAGTTCCGCCGTCCAGTTTCAAGTACTTGTAGTCTTGTTCTCTTACAAATCTCTCCATGATGGATAACATTTGTCGGCTTTGAGTAAACAACAGCACTCGATGGCCTTGGCGCTTCCATATCTTCAGCAGAGTCTCTACCACGATCATCTTACCTGTGACGGTTGATAGTTACAATTTGTGAGTACTTTGGACAAACTAGTTGTACTAATCCTTTGTGTACCCAGAAAACAATTCACTTGTAAATTTAGTTGTGTTGGATTTTTCTGATACATCCTATTTTTCCTACTAAGAAACATTCACCCAATAAAAACTTTTACGGTATATTTAGAGTACAAAGAATTGACTCCTGAAAGTTGTTCGTTCGATCCTGAGACGTCAGAAATTTTTGATTGTTTGTAATTAGACCCAGCTACACTAAGCATCACACTATATTCTTCACTTAATCCTTCATTCTTATTAGGTTTACAATATTCCCAGTAGTCTCAGAGCCGGCTTTGGGTGCTGCGGGGCCCAGTGCAAACAATCGGAGCCTTTACTATCAATAAAGTAGTATCAGAACAAAAATGATTAACAAACGTCTTAATGAATAATATTAGCATTTACACTCCCCTTTTTCTTTATCATTGACATAATTAATGTATAATTAACATATTTCATACGATTTCTTGTATTTTGCACCAAGCGCGGGGCCCTTTCGCACATGCCTCTGTACAGTCTCCATCATAGTTGGTAACATAATATTCTTAGTTACGTCCTCACCTTAATTGGTAACATAATGCAATAGTTGACTGTGGCTGTTGTGTTGTCTCACCTGACTTGGACCAGTGGCCGTACCTATCCTCCTCTGCCAAGTCCTCTTCCCTCTGGTCATCAAACAGTTTGGTCCCTCCAGAGTACAGGTCCGGGTGGTTGCAGATCTTACGTAGATTGATCAAACCCATGAAAATCTTCAGCCGACCTTCCAGAATCCTACTCACTTCTCCTGATTCTACGTAATCCTGAAATATTACAATAACCCTTGAGTAGTTGACTAAGTAAGCTTTTGATCCAACATTTAAGAACACACTGTAAACTGTAAATACCTCAAAATTAATTTTTATTGTTAATTAGTTTTATGTGCTGTGGTAATCAAACATTGAAATTTACCATTTCATCAAATCTTGGTTATAGCTTGTCTGTAGTGTAAGCCATAGCTTACGCTGTGCGTCAGGTGATGTAATGGGGAAGTAGCAAGGAATTATACTAAACTTTCTAATCATCGTAGTTCCTTGATATACATTGTAAATAACTTAACTGAATTGTTGGTCACATCTGGATTTGACATTTCTGGAGAACTGACTGTTGAGAAGCAAATGTAAAATGTGAAATAAATTCACTATAGAGACAAACTTAAGACATCACAGTTACACTTTCTAACAGCTAATGTCAAAATAACATATCATTAACGTATAACGTATACGTATATGTAATAACGTATCATTAAACAACCAAAACCGTTTATAAGATAACAAAATATAAAGTTTCTTTTGTTTCCCAAACATTCACCCTCTGATGCAACCAATCCTAATGAACAAAATTTTGATTACACAACGACCATCAGGTTAAGGAAATGTTCTTTCAACCTTTTAAGTGGCTAATAACGTTATTTATTAAGTGTTCAATAGTTGAGCAATTAGAATAGTTTATTTGGATCAGACTGTTTTATTATATAACATAGCTATTTTGCTCCAACGTTAATTAACTTGTTAAGATTGTAAAAAAAACAGAAATTAGGTGGACAGTATAATTCTACATCACATTACCTTGTAGTAATGCCGTTGTTCGTCAGTGAGTCGACAGAACAACACCTGTTCATTTTTCTCTGGTAGTTTGACGTGGCTTTTTACATCGGCCTTCATCCTCCGCAACAGATACGGAGCGATCGTATCTTTCAGCACTGACGCACACTTGTATGCTGTCATCACCTACCAACGATCAGCCGTTAGTATGTTAAACAATGACCAAGGCCTAACTAAAGTTTGAGTTACGCTAAAAACATCACTTCATACCAATTTGTATAATTAATAGTTGTATAATGTTGCAAACTCCAGAAAAAAACGGATTACTGTAATTTTTATTTTCTTAATTTCAAACGTTTGTTATTTCTAAATTTAAATTGATAAAGTAGATATTTCTTCAATAATAGCTCCCTACTACCTTAGACGGATCTGCTTAATAACATGGAGATTAAACAAATTTAAATTACGATTTGATTTAATGGATTGCTAAGGGAGGTACATTTATCATTGTAAATAAAAGCCTTCCTTCCAATATAGTTAAAAACTGGTTAGGCATTTACAAAATTTTTGTTACCATTCAAATTTATAATGAGTTAAGACTTGAATCATACCTCATTCTTTATTCAAATACCCAGAATCATATAAATACCAAGATAATGCAATACCTGAACTTGTGAAGCGTTTGCATAACCACCCTGGGTGATCGGAATGGCAAACTGTTCCAGAAAAACGGGAAGGGTTCCCAGTTTTCCTGGGAACACAAAGTCCAAAAGGGACCAAAGTTCCCGTAGGTTGTTTTGCATGGGAGATCCAGACAGGATAATACGATGACTGGTTCTCAGCTGTTTCACGACCAAAGTAATCTGTAACAGAAGAGAACTTCAATCATCCAGTGTAATGAGTTCAATGTTTGTTCTTGCACCAACAACACAACAAATTTAAAAGAGGACCAACACCAAACACCATTAATAAATATCTATTCATTAGTCCATCCATAGGTTATTGGCAATGGCAATAATTCTGCATTTTCTAGTCCCATACAAAATTTACGTGTACAATTCAGAGACTTTTACCTGGTCATCAAAATAAAAGTACTAATCCCTGGTTTTCCAAGTTTGCCATTCAGCTGGCCCTTCTGATTAGTATTTCAAAATACATAGCTTTGTTTTTCATTTAAATACAATAACCATTTCCCTTAACATTTGAGTAGGATTAACGGGATAAGAAATTCAACAGGACTGTGGTGTACTTAAAAATTTAAAATTATAATGATTTAGAGGTGTGTTTTAAATGTATTTTAATTTAATTTTCACCCAGAGCCAATGCTCAAAAATACTGATAAGAGACTTCTGAGAACCTAAGTTTATAGATGAACGGGCAGATGTCACTTATGTAATCCAAAAATTTTCAATGAATAAAACAAATGAATACTTTTTTTCAGTAATATTTGTAGTTAGGCTAACAAATAACCATGTTAAAAAAAACTGGATCAAAAAGCATCAATAAATTATTTCTCTTTTAAAAACTTTCAAAAACTCTAAAGAGATTAACTTTATTTCCTACCTGGGCGTCTGGGTTCCTTATCTTGTGACCTTCGTCCAGTACCACATAGTGCCAGTTGCGCCGGAGGATTTCATCCTTGTGTTGTGTTGCGCCAGCATAGGAAGTGATTAGAACTCCTGACGCAGTGGCCATGTTGGAAATCAGACGATGGTGCTTGCCTGTAGGCAACATCTTGTAATTAAAGGCATTTTATGACATGATCGATAATTTTTTTAGATAAATGATTAAGACATATGTTATAAACTAATGTAAAAGAAATTGTTCATGGCTGATTCACCTGAAAATTCATGAGATTAACTATCCACTCTTTAGTGGCTACGTTATTGTTAAAACTATGTCAATGAACAACTTGCAGTAGGGTTGTGGATTACAACTAATACGTTTAAAACCACATTAAGCTTCAGCTAAACTTGAATCAACATTGAGTGGCACCTCATTAGGCCTTCAATAATGATAAATATCAGTAGATTACACATACAAAAGAAAATATGAGAGAAATGAAAATTTAAATTGAGGATTTCAAAAACAAGAATGAAAAATTTGAAGCACTAATAATCAAACACACAACACAACAAATAAAAAACAAACAAAGGACAGGAAGATTTTATTTGAAAACAGGATGAACACTGACAAGATGAAAATTTTTAATATTAGTGATAAATAAAAACAGAAGAGATGAAAAAAGAAAAACTCTCCCCATTCCTCTTGAGTGGTCCAATGTTGTCCATAAAATGAAAATTAATAAATAAATAACAAGGAGTAAAAAAAATTAGAGGGGTCTGTATCTTAACTCAGTACTAAATAGCAATCATTTTTGTTCAACGGCCGAGAGAACCCACTTCTAATGAGGTTATTTAATTGTGTGACGCATTTTCAAATGACCGTATCATACTGGGTTGAAATAGAGACCTCTAGTTTACCTGTGAATGTGCCTGACTCATGCAGGATTGCCACCCTTATAGCAGGATACCAGGAGTGAAACTCCTTAACCCATTGGTGCATCACGGTGACAGGACATACAATCAGAGTCGGACCAAGACCTCGATAGCTAAACAGAACATTAATAAACGGTATCAGCATTCTGACACATACTTTCTCCCATAAGCTTGTCAACAACCTTTATCATGTGTAAGCGGTGAGAGTAAATATACGGAAATGGGATTTGAACAGTTTTCTTCAGAATTTAAAGGACTATAACATACTAAATTTTTATCAAAATCGTTCGAGCCAATTTTGAAAAAATCTGATTTTCCGTTATTTTATGGGGTTTTTATGGGAAAATAACATAATTTACAATGACTTTTGAACCGTAATTTTTACAGAAATAGGATTTGGACAATTTTCTTCCGAATATAAAGGACTATAACATACTTAATTTTTATCAAAATTGTTCAGGCCATTTTTGGGAAAATCCTATTTTCCGTTATTTTATGGGGTTTTAAGGGAAAATCCCCATTGAAAATAAAAATTTCTAAAAAATTCAAAAAACTATCACAATTGTAAGGACCATAACATACAATGTTAAATCAAAACCGGATTTTTGTCCAAAATCCTATTTTTCGTTATTTTATGGGGTTTTTATGGGAAAATAACATAACTTACCATAACTTTTGAACCGTAATTTTTACAGAAATGGAATTTGTACCATTTTGTTCAGAATTTAAAGGGCTACAACATACTAAATTTTTATCAAAATCGTTCGGGCCATTTTTGAGAAAATCAGATTTTTCCGTTATTTTATGGGATACACACACACACACACACACACACACAGACATCACTTCTAAAACCACTTTTTTAGGTCCAGGGGGACCCAAAACGAATATATCCACTCAAAACTCAAACTCGAAAATTTTGACGAAAACAATACTTTCTCCTCTCCATATACTATGGTATAGGGGGAGAAAGTAACAAGACTAGATTATAAAATTGAGGAAGAACAATTCATTGAACAAAATCTACAATGATATCAATGAGACTCTAAATGTGTTTTGTATCACATACACCCAACTCGGATATCATTACACAGTTAACAATTTCAAACTGGAAATGTTACAATATTCGCTCAAGATGATTACCTAGTAAATGTTTAACCTATCCAAAAGGTTATAGGTAGTTAACAGCACTGTGCCACAAGGAACAAGCAATTTTAGACATTTTAATGCTGCTAATATTTATTTCCTTTAAACTAATGCCATTTTCATATGGTCCAAGATTCAGTTCAGAAGACAGATGAACGCCCTCTTTTTTACTGACCAAAATAGTGTACGTATTGTGGTACTTGGACGCAATGCTACAGTCGTACATTTTATACAAAATTTTTTTGCTGATAATAAATTGATAATGTCTATGACAAGCAGTCTCTTTCAAACATGCTGAAGGAAACAAAGGATACTGCCTACTGACATTAGTCCGCACATAGTGAGGATGGCAGACATATAACAACAACAAAATTGTAAAACTGAAACTCTATAAATGGTTTTCTGTTTCTGAAAATAAGTTTAAATTCAAAGGCACTTTGTCAAATGTAGACTAAGTACTCTGTCAAGAAGAGGCTACACTTGAAAAAGTTTCTCTTTCTCTACACTTGACAAAGTCCTCCAGGGGACGAATTATTGTGTATTTCTGAACATTCTGTGTGTCCTATGGCCTACTTGTACTTCTTCCAAGGTAATCTAGCTGCTATCCCGTATACCCTACAAGTCAATAATGAGAGATACAACAACTTATACACTTTCATACCCTGTATCCCGGTCCTTCATCTGGCTCACGTCAAGACCAGCAAGGAAGGCGATCAGCTGTATAGTTTTCCCGAGCCCCATCTCGTCTCCTAGGATTCCTCCACAACGTTGTCGATCCAGCTCCCACAACCAGCGAACTCCCACTCTTTGATAGCTGTGGAATTGAACGTTAAAGTCCAACATAACCTTGTGTATCTTATTTTACAAAATTTAAAAAATTCTTCAGGATGTTGCAAGATGGCTAATGTAGTTAGAGCATGGGACTACATTGTCCTTGAGGTCCAGGTTCAATCCCTCTATCAGCAATGGGTTTTTAGCCATGTAAGAATATTGTGACCCAGTATTTTGGAGCTCACCATGAGCTGCAGGTGTGCCAAAAAAGAAAATAAAAAGAATATTTCACCTAGCCGAGGAGAATCTTCTCTAAAATAGAAAACTCATCCTCTTAAAAAAATTTTTTTTTTAAATTCCAAAATATTAAATATTTTTTTATTAAGGTACATGTAGACTTATATAGTGTAGATTTTATTGTTTTGTTAAACTCATAAAATGTTTATATATTTCTTTGTTATTTATCAGAAATGTTATAACTGTTAAAATAAAAATGTACAGTATTGCATTGTATATCTGCTATATTTATTTATTTAAGGTTTAATAATTTTTACCTGTATCAATTTTGTAATGGTCTTGGCCGTTGGGATGGAAATCTATATATATAAAAGGCAAAGCCCTCACTGACTCACTGACTGACTGACTCACTCACTCACTCATCACTTTAGTTCGGCCGCTTAGAAAGCGACCTTCTCCAGCATTGGTTTAGCATTAGCGCGCAGGTCGTTTTCTAAGCGGCCGAACTATAATTCTCTTACTTCCCATTTACCTAGGAGGCTGAAATTTGGTACACTGATTCTTTAGGCATTAAATAGGAAAACTAAGCTGTTTTTATTCTGATCGGACTCTCGGGCTCCGCCCCAGTGGCTCTGGAGTTTCCCATGTTAACCTTATGAGTACTCATATTGAAATGGAAATAATGAATCTTAACAGCTATTTCAATTAAACAAGTTGGTTCTGTTCTATGATGCTCAATAGCATTAAAGTTACAAGGATTACCAACAGGGTGCAGCACTATTATTATTTCTTTTAAATTTATGACAACAGCTAATTTGCAACCAAGAGGTGAGTGAGCGTAGCGAACAAACTTCAACCTGGAGGCGAGTTACGTTGCGAACGAGCTCACTTATGAAGTTAAATGGGGCAAAGCCCGCGGGTACAGCTAGTAAAATATAAAATAAAGCCATTTAATAAAAACTTAGGACCAAAACAATGAAAAAGTTACATTCATTCCATAAACACTATGAAATATTTAAATCAACATTTTCTTTTAAACTGGTTAAGTATTATTACTTGCCAATTATACTTTAACAGAAAACCCATATTACACAAAATCCTGAAACTCCTTTAAGTACTAGTAGGTATATTTCATGGGAGGTTATTCATTGACATATAAGTTGGACTCAAATATAGTTCATAATAAGCTTGTTTGACATTGAATGAAACAATTAATTCTATTCTTCTCATTTCAGTATACCAATACAATGTTTACAAGTCTGTAGAGACTTGAATTATTCAAATACAAGTAACTGAGAAGTATAATTTGTAGATTATTTCATCCTGAAGATGCAGGTGTTACCACAAACCATGTATTTGGTAGGCAAAATATGCATAACTGATATTTAACTTAGCAATGGTGAGTGAAAATTTAGAAACGTACGTTATCAAGGAAAGAACTTTATAATTTTTTTTCAAAAAGTTTTTTATTTTATTGACATTTGAAGTTTCATAAAATGTCCATGGTAGGTAACGCAATATCTTTGGTGGTTTTTTATTAATACAGCATCTTTAAAGAAAAAAAAGTTCTGTCCCGACCATAACAGACGTAAATATAAATACTTTCTAAACAAATCAAAAACAAAAAAATTAAAAAGCTAAAAAAAATTCTTGTGAGTATAAAACATTAGAACAATAATATATATACATTTTTGTTTTTTTTTTTTTATGATCCAAATCATGAACGTTATGGTCAGGGACAGTGTTACGATCTGAAATTGGTGATTAACGAGAATCACCGGTCGTGAATGGTTTGACTAAATATTTTGTTTACCTATATTATTAGAGGTAAAATAATTAAAAGCCGTTTTTATTAAAATTTTATTCAATAAACTAAACTAAGAAAAAATATAAACCTGTGGTAAATTGTTTAAGGAAACCAGAAACTAATGAATTATAAAAGAACTAAATCGAAAAGTAAACAAATTAAACCTCAGAAAATCTTGATAGTATTAATAGTATAATATTTGTATAGTAATAATTTTGTATAATAATAATTGTATGGTAATAAATAGAAACTTAAATGCATCACCTCAATAAAAATCAAAAAGGAAACAGATTGGACGTTAGGTAAATTTTAAACAGTGTCAAGTTAATAAAAGGAAAATAATCGCCAGTCCAAAAAGTAGGCTCAAAAACAATTACATTCAAATAATATTAATAAGGTGGATTCTAGGTTGCGTCTTTTTAACCCTCAATTATCTTCAAACGTGATAAGTACAACAAACTTAGTCTACATATGAGTAAGTTGAACATAAATTATCGAATTGCTCAGTCCCTTCGAATTTATAAAGCCTTGACGTGACTTTGATAGGGTTCTTCAGCCGCCATGGCACCCCTTCTTTTTGTCGAGCATTTGTTTGTCTGGCTTTGAAGGCCACATAAAGAATGTGAAAGATTTTCACATGAAATATCTTTCCAGAAGTTGGTCATCTTTGTTTTGTACTTCCGCAGGATACCAAGTGTCTCCGTAGATAGCCCCGACTCATCTGCCAATCTGAATTGTTTGGGTGACCATAACTGCCTCTACTTTAGTTACGTTAAGGAAGTACACCACTTAATTATTACAGAATAGTAGTTTACGCAAAGATCGCGTAGAGATAGTGTTAACTACACAAGTTGAAAATTTAAGGTGCCTAAGGTAACCTCACCTTAAATTTAAGGTGTTTAAGGTGCCTTGGCGAGTGCCTTAAAAACTGAGTGTGGAAGAAGAAAAAAACTAAATGAAGCATACCAGCTGTGATTAAAAATAAGCTGACAAAATGTAAAAAGAAAGTTTGCTCATTCACTTAAGCTTATGAAAAAAATAGCTTTTAAACGTTAGGGTATATGGCAAAATAATGCATTGAAAAGGATACTGCCATTATTAATCACTTGATTTATTTCCGCTGGTTCCGATGTGGATGGATCTTTATTGACCAGTACCTATAATCTGTATTGTATCTTTGGAGGATATTGTATCTGAAAATATTGGTCAAGAAAAATACAAAAACATATTGTATTGACTCGCCTTAGGCTCGCTAGGGCCTCCGCCCCATGCCCCCTTTTAACTGTAGCCGTGATGAGAAATAGTCAAAAATATTAGTAAAATATTTAAATAATTATTGTGAAACAATTCATTGCTTTTCTGTAAGCTCGAGCAGTACAAGATTTATCTAAATCTTTGTAAAAAACCTAATGTAATTAGCATTAAATGTATTTTAGTAGTTAAGAGTACTTCCAATTTTTGCTAATAAAAAGTTGTGCTTTACCTGTTAACAGCGACTACATTTAATAAGGTAACTGTGTAAATAAATAAAACAATGATAATCAATTAATACAGTTAGAAAAAGAATGGAAATATATATACTAATTGGGTTTGTCATAAAAGGATACCACCACTGCATTCTTGGTCGAACATTCCGGACTCTAGTGCATAGTGTGGACAGCGTAAGCTTGCAGTGCATAATTAGCATGATAGCATTCTGGTTCCAAGTTGGGGGTTTGGACTAACCACGTCATCTGATGGATTTTCATAGTGCTTGGTATAGCCTCGAGGTCTGCTGGAATAGTTGCTCCTGTTTCGGAGATTTTTAAACTGTCTACACTCCATGTTTTGACTTTAAGGAAAGATACAGATTGTTGAAAAGTTTCAACAATGATAATATCGTTTTGTTTAAAAAACAGAATCTTGTTCTTTTACGATTCCTCCTATGGTGTCTGCAGGCCCTTTGCCATGTTCAGCCTCGCTGAAGTTCCACAACTGTTTCCAGAAGTTGTGACTCAGAAGCTCTCTTCGATATTAGATCAAAGTTTTCCTTGTTCCTATTTTGTGTTGTCAGTTCATCGGAGAAAAAAATGTAGAGTAACAACTGAAGATATTTTTCTTTTACAAATTCCAGGACTGGTGACAAGTTAGCCCAGATTGCTGATGGCCCGTGGTATGGGTTATTGGAAATTATACAGAATGAAAATCTTCCAAGTTTTTCTTCCCCTTCAGAAGTGTACAGGACTCCAGTATGTAAGGAAATATGCTGCTAGGAACCGCCAAAATGCATGCTTTGTATTTTTTTGCCATACCTTCACGCATATTCTCACTCCAGTCTATTATTACAATAGCTTCATTTGCCATTAAAATTGTCTTGCAGTCTTTAAAAAACTTTCTTTGGTGGAAGCGGTTGTACACATGAATGCAAAATTTAACTTGTCTAACAGTTCAAGTTCTGAGGTTCGTACTTTTTCTTTTAAGACGATTATACTTGTTTTCCCTTTAACTTTGTTTTTGTTTTCTGTTCCCTCATTATTAATTTTCAATCCTTTCTGTTGACGCTTTTCAATTTTTTGTCTCTCCTATACCAAGTATGAAATGTCATGTTAGAAATTTTCCAAATTGATGTATTCTTTGCCGATTTTTTGTTTGTTTTGCATTTCTTGCATTCACCGTACATACATTTTCATGAACTTACAATTAATGCTTGAGAGAGCCTTTTCTGTGGAGTTTAAGTTCAATATCTTGTCTAAACAACAGCTTTAACATGAGCTCGAAGTTTGTGTATTTACACATTTGAAAGTGTCCCTGGCGCTTTCCTTGGGGGCCATGATCCAAAATGGTTTCAGTTTTCTAAAATGTGAGTAACTAATCTCCTTGACAAACTTGGCATGGAGCTTACATTATACATTATAACATAACTTACATTACAGCCAAAGAGGAACCTCTTTTGTTTCTTAACATTCTTTCTTGTAATAGTCTGTCTTTTACCAGGGGTTTGGATAGAGTTGTTATCATCTTTGTCAAATGTTTGTACTGCACTCCTTAATCTCTCCATTCTAACAATCCTTTTGTTTCTTTTATTTCTATAGGTCTTTTTATTATGTAGTAGTATTTTTTTTACCTCTCCCTTCATTTGACTTAGGGTTGACTACAGCATCGTTCAGTAGTCCCGGTTTAGACGACTGCAGAGGTGTGTTATTGTCATTGAAATACAACAAATTTTTCCTCATTCAATATTCCTCTTTGTTTTTTCTTTTTTTTCCTCCACACCTCTCGTTGAGCTTCCCTTTCTTTCTTCGTCATTTCAGATATTTTTTTTATTTTGCCCTCCTGTCTTCGCCTCCTACTCCTATCTCTCTCTTGTAATCGCCGTTGTAAATATAGTTCAGGATTATTTTTTATTCGCTCTCGGCACGCTTTTGCTCTTTCACGATTTTTCCTTCGTTCTTCTTCTTCTTTTTGTTTCAAGTTTAATGCTGTTCGTTTTTTATTTTTCTTGGGTTTTTTTGCTAATTCTTTAACACCATCTTTTTGACTTGTTTTGTTCTTTGCAGTATGTACAATACATGGATTATCATTCGTGGCTGGAGATGTTGTTTTCTGTTTTCCAAATAATTCTCTTTCTTCTTTTAGTTTTCGTAACTCTTCTTCAAGTTTTTCTCTTTCTGCTTCAATCTTTTTCTTTTTATTTTCGATTTCTTTAATTTTTCTTTCTAGTTCTATTTCTTTTTTTTCTTTTCTAATCCGCGCTTTCTCAATGCTCCGCTCTTTTTCCCTCTGAGCGGATCTGATCAAACCCTCTTCATTCATCATCAACCTATTCCTAAATTCAGCCTCTTCCTCTTCATCCATCCTAAAATAAACATAATAAACTAAAGATATCTAAATATTTTTGTTAAATAAATATCTTTTTCCTACAGTGACCTGACAACATTAAGTTGCTAACTGATGCATCTACTTACTTTTGCCGCACACTTTTTACTTTTGCCGTACAGTTTTTGTTTTTTTTGTTTTGCCACATACCAGTATCCAACCAAACATCACAAAAGAGCGTGCTTTTATTGGGCAGGTAATATGTGTGCGCTTGAAAATAAGTTGGCAAAACTTAAAAATATTACAACTACGAATAGCTGGTGTAGCTTTTTCCATTTCGATAAATGTTTGGATTTAATCTACCCTAAAAACATGCTGTACAGTGTTTGAAAGACTAATTATTTATATGCTTTATAGTAACTGTAGGAAAAATATAATGTGTAACGCGAGTGCAAACTGGCTTTGCTGCACTCGAGAAACTTTCCACACTCACCTACGGCTCATGCGTAAACATTTCTTTTGTGTGCAGCAAAATTCCACTTCCCCCACTAGTTACACAAATAACTACTGTAATAAAGAACTGAAAATATATATTAAAAAACGTTTTGTTTACGGTAAAAATTTAAAAATTATAAAAGCCTAACAACACCCGTTGGGGTGTGTTGCTAGACTAACGGTTAGCGTGTTGGACTTCAGTTCAAGAGGTCAAGGGTTCAATCCCCGGCACGCCGACAAAAATTTCAGGGGTTTTTAGCGAATTTCCCTATAGGGAAGTAGCTATTACCGTAGGTCTCATGGTAAGACCTAAGCCCGGGACCGATTTACTTTTTCATTTTGATGTCCCCAGAGGCCAAAAACACCATTCGTTAAAATTTTTATATATCTATATATGTGTCCATCCGCACGATAACTTGAGTAATTTTTGTCCGATTTTGATAAAATTTGGTTTGAAGGTGTAAGGCAGGATAAACTTGAATGAGTTCGCGAACCAGCATGATCGGACTATGGGAACGGGGGTTTATGGGGGGTTTTATGGGGTAAAAATAGGTTTTTCCCATTTTTGACCCTAAAAACACAAAATTTCACAATATTATTTTAAACCATTTTGTAGAGCTTAAAAAAACAAATAATTTAGTATATTGAAGCGTTATTTTGCGCCTAATTGTTACGGAAAAAATTCAAAAAAATTGTAATTTTAAAATTCCCATGTTATTCTTATGGAGAATAAGTCAACTGTTGTAGTTTGCTTGTTTATGAACATATTTTGATCAAATTTGGAAAATACATTAATTTCTTACTAAACCACAGTACCTTTTAATATTTTACATAAAAAAAAAAACTTTTTTACCCTCCCTGTTGCAGCAAACCTAAGTACTCATTAAACTAATTCTGTTTAAATAGGGAATAAATGTGATATTTTTAAGGAGACAATTTAGTTTAAATCTAATCAGGCAGATGGAAATTCGCTAAGTCTGCAGGTTTGCTGCGGCGGGGGTATTACTTAGGTGAAAATAGCAAGTGTATGCCCAAAACGAGGTCCCGGCATTCTGAACCACAACGGACGAGGAATTCGCTCGACACTTTCAGAAGAAGGAGGTGAGCAATGCTGCAACTGATAACGCAGGCAAGGGTGGGGAGGAGGGAGAAGGACAGAACGATAGAATTTCACACGGCGCTGCGCAGCTCATCGCTACCATGTTCATTGTCTGCTGGGCTGAGAGGCAGACTGCTTCCCTATTGCATGATACAATTGCACTTCTAAAACTGGATATAGGCCTACTATTATTTAAAACAAATTGGCTGCAAAAACTTGTAATTAAGGAATGTTTCTGCTTATTTCTCAATAACCATTATTATTAGTGTTTCAGATACAACGTAGAAAAAATAAATTCACTATATTGTTTATTTAGGTTTTCATACCACTACTTATTCTTATAATATTCGACAACACTTAAATCATAATTTATTTTTAAAACAGAATAGTTTTATACCGTATATAATGTAAGCGATACCTTATATAAGATAATAAAAATACCTGTCAATGTAAACATAGTTCAAAATCTAAAAACTTTTTTACATCCTTCAATTGTACTGTTATAAAAAACATGCGTGTTGCAATTAAACTAAGCTGTGCAAATTACAATGATATTTAAATTTATTTTCACGAATATAACACGGTATAATCAATAAGACTATTTTGGTCGTGAAAAAACCTTTGATGGTCGTTATACCTTGGTTGTGAAATCACGTATAATTTTGCTCTGATCTGGTGACAGCCCTACACCTCAACCCTGCACCCATAAAAAATTTACACCATGTCTACTTCTTTAAATGACGTACTGTCGTAAGCAGACCAAAATTACAAAAAGCACAAACTTGCCTAAAATATTAAAGGTAGGCCTAATCTTGTAGGTCCTTTTTTTACTATAGAACCACCGGCACAGCAAAACTAAGGCACATCGCAAACCAGTCTCTAAAAACAACTGACGCTATCGCCGCCAGGCTTACCACTGTCGTTTTCCATATTTTGCTATTATGGTCGGGACGTCAAATCAAGGGACAAGGGACAGACTTATTATATGCTCTTTTTTCATAAATTTTATAACTTTATGACATAAAAATATGACATTATATATCTCAGCATGAATAAACAGTCTAAAAGTTGCGTGAAAGTTGAAAAGTGTACCCTAGGAACACAGGGCGGTCGTGAATTTTGAGACTTTTAAAAATACAAAAAAAACCCTAGAACCTATTTAAAACCAAATAAATGTTTTTAACATGTTGCCCCTGTCCCAAACAATATTAAAACATATAAAAATATACTACAAATAAGTTACAGTATCTATGAAATTAAAGGCCATGGACATTAAAACGTACGTTTCAAAATTTTCACTCTGGTAACTGTATTAATTGAAGAACTCTCTTTGCTAAGACAAAAAATAACACAATAGCAACAAATTTAAACTACAATTTTATTATTCTTACTTGTACAGTTTCTCCCAGATTTCCGATGGCAGTTTATATCCTCCATCAAACTCCTCGAACTTTTCTTCTTCTTCATCTCCTCTTTTCTGTTTCTCCCTCTCCCATTGTCTGATTCGTCGATTATACATATCCACATCTCCATCATCCAGCTCTTTCTTAGCTGCGGAAATTCAATCAAAATAAAGAAAAAAAATTGTTACTACATATTCTTAAAAACCAGGTAAAAAAAGTTTGCATCCGAGGTTGGGCAACTATCATAGTTTAAATAAGTGACCTTAGAACAAATTATGGTATAAGTAAATACAATTAGGTACAAAATATTGCCTACATTGAGAACATGTAAAATGTGTTTTCAATTGAGAACGTTCATAAAACAATTTTATTACTAATACACCTGAACCAAACTTAATAAGTAAAGATAAAAACAAACACTATAACAATCGTAATGTGATTTGAACAAATGTATTAGCCCTTATCAACTACGCAGAATTGACTGTATGTTGTGTGAAATAAGTGGGATTTGAGAAGGATTTTGTGCAAATGCTTCGCACGGGTCGGCTAGATTATTATAAATGGTCCCATTTGTTTTTTCTGATTTTTAACATATTTTATTGTTTGGATTCCGCAGGAAAGCTTCAACTACTTACAGCGTTTGTTGGTTTTTACGTTTCCCTCTTCGTCCGAATACTCCCAGTCCGAGTCGTCACTACACCAATCCTCGGGCAGCTTGTATGGCCTCACTTCTTTTCTCTTCCTCTTTCTAAAATTTGTAGGCCTTTCCTCTTTTACATTTTTGTTTATTCTTGTTTCATCTACAGGAAGAATAACATTAAAATTATGTATATGTTGAAAGTGTAGATTTTGGAATGGAATAATTAGTTTGCATCACTGCATAGGCCTAACGCTAACACAGAAGCTAAGTGAGAAGTAGTCTTTCTTGATATTGCAGTATTGTTTCAGATATTGCTGGATAAAAACCAGCTGCCTTTACATCTAACACTGCAGTCTACACAGGCTTGCTTTGAGACTTAAACTATAACAGTATTTCAGTTTTTAAACCACAGACTACCATATCTGTGATGATATACGGTTAAGGTTTGAACATAATGTTTGAATCCCTTATTATATTGCCCTTGGTTAGCCTATTGCAGTAATCCTCAAAATATGGCAATTCATAAAGTAGTACCATAGCCTACTCTTATGCAAGGTCGCGGCGTTGGTGTGTGGGAATGTCGCACTTGCCGGCCTCTTGCCACAATAACAGTAATAACAAACGTGTAAACATAAACATTGCGCAGATGCTGAATTATTATTAGCCTACAACAGTTGTTTCGTTGCCGGAACAGCTGTTTGCCACTTTTGTCCCGCCGCGGCCTTATATTAAACGAGGCTATGGTACTAGTAATTTCCTCAGATGTACTGCTAACTAAATTTAACTAGGGTGAATCAAGTTTGGTGATACGTTAAAATATAATTATGCATATCGAACCAAAATAAAGAAATATCTAAGGTTTGTTCAGAATTTAAATTTGCTTATTTTAATTAGTTGATTACTATTCACTTTCAACGTTCATACTAGAGGATTTTGATTTCACCAGTTCTTAAATCAACATTATTGAACAATTTACGAGCATGTAATTGAACTCAACACTCTTCCAGAAGAGTAGTGATAAGCAGTAAAATAATAAATCGCCACTATTTGTAAAGTAGATTTTTCACTAACAGACCCACAAGTTATGTTTATAATAAGAGGTCTTAGAACAAGGTCGCTCAAATCGGACCTGGTGTAGCTGTACTATCCACTTAATTCAATGGCTAGATAACAACTAAGGTGAAATAAGCCAATCAGGTTATAAAAAATTTGAACAAACATAATTTTAAAAATCTTACCTCCTGAGGAAGGTTCATATTCTGATTCCGTAGGAACGTATTCACTGCCAGAGGCGTCATCAGGATTTACGTAAGATTGCTCTCCGGCCACAAGTCCTGGTTTTTCAGTCCAAGGCACCGAATCTTCTGTTTCAGTACCTAAATGCTCCCTTTTCCTCTTTTTCCCCTTACTAACTTGCACTTTATTCTTTTGTTTGTGATTTATATTTTTTTCTATGGCTTTCACAGGTTTCTTGCCAATTTGCTGCTTCTTGGTCGCTTTACCTTTTCGTGTACCTTGCAGTTCCAACTGTCTTTTTAAGTACTTCTCGATCTCGCTTAGACCATCAATAGGTTTTCTAAAAAAACCATAATAAAGATTACATAAACTGGAGAATAAAAATATTTAGGTCTACTTTCAAAATTTAAAGTTTTGCCATCACAAGACAGTTATACGGAGTGAAAATTAAGTCTTGAAACAAATCTGTATTTTTAAAACCGAACTAGATAAGAAATATTCTGTTTGTGGCAATAATTGTTAACAAAGATTCCGTAATTTTTTACATCAAAAATATTTTTTAACCCCCTAACAGGGTTGGGGGTAGTGGATGACTTATTTTTTTCAAAAAGCAACCCCTATTGAGTGACCCCTCATTTTGGAGGGTTTGTGAAAAGAAACACAATGACGCAAATCCGAAGTGAATATCTCACCACCCCTAGCCAAAATGGCAGGTATTCCAAAATGGATCTATATCTATTTTGGTTTTAAAAATACAGATTTGTTTTAAGACTTAATATTGACACACTGTATAGTTTTGGTAATTGGAATCTCACTTGGAGGGGTTGATCATTAGGCTTTTGATTAATAAGTCCTGACTAAAGAGAGGTGATTTAGTCAGCTGCAAAGTTTCGCATGTCATAGCACTTCATTCTATTCTCACTTATCACTCATGTTCAGTTTAAAATAATTTGACAAATTCTGATCCTCTCTTAGTGAAGTGGTTAAGAAATCAAGTCACTGGTGGATTCTTAATATTCCTCTGGCTGATCGAGTTGGTTACTGTTAATAAGCAAGCAGCTAGAAATGTTTGAGTTAGATACATTTTTGTCAAAAAATCATAAAGATTTAACATTTTCATCCCAACAAATCCTTGTATTTAACACAATAGTTTGCACAACCCTTGTCAGTTTGACTGATATCACCTTATAAATGTCTGACATAAGTGTGACTAAGCTATAGAAGTCATTTTTGTTTTCAAGCTTAGTAAATTTGTTCACATCCTAATTTGTGTACTATATCCATCCAAGTAAATAATTACTTACTAGAACACAACTCTAACTTAACTCTAGCAGTGGCCAATGTTAGAAGTGTGGAATAGCCAACTTATTTTGGCGATTTTGCAGACCTTTTTATGAAAATTCGTAAAAAAATTCAACCGTAGAAGTAAACCTAGCCAACATTTTATTCATTGTGTTCGGAAAGAACAAGAGAATCTAGAAATAGTAATATAATAATGATTTAGAAAGTGTTTTTTTTCTTCGGTAAAGTGAAAAAAATTATTTAAATTTCAAAAGCAGCTTGGGTAAAAATTTGTCTACAGATTTTTATGGGAAATTCATTATATACATTTTGTAGGCAAATCTAATTCTTTACATAGAAATATAAAATATGTTAGGAAAATTTTTTTTATCAGTTTTTTTGGGCAAAATATAATAACAAACGGAGAACCGAAAAATTGAAAACCGTTCAGTGTTAGTTTTTGTTGTAAAAAAGAAAAATGAAAAGAAAATGCTTGTAAAGCTAATGAAGTAAGAGATAAAAAAAGTCATACAGTTTTTTTTTAAATAATATTTGTCCTATAAATGTGTGAATATAAAATAATGTTTTTATATTTTACTAGCGATTAAATGAAAAAAATCACAGTATTTACTATACAACTTTTGTAGGCCTACCACATTTTTTGACTTCAAACTCAAACAACATGATACAGTAATATAATAAGCGGAAAACCGCAAAATAGTGTAAACTGTACAGTATTAGTTTGTGTTGTAAAACATTAAGTAATATATGTAAACTAATGATGATATGTACATATTTGTAAAGCTAATGAAGTAAGGAATAAAAAAAAGCCATAAGTTTGATGGTAAAAAATTAATTTCAATTTGAGAACGTTTTGAATTGTTTGCGTATTTCAACAAAATACAGTGCACAGTATTTAGTATATAACTTTTTCACCAAATTGTTTCCCCCAAACCAATATAAACATGTTGTAGAGTATTCAATTACCTTTATAAAAATGTATAATAATAGGGTATATCTTTTTTTATGTGTTATGTAGAAAAAAAAATGGTCGCAAACTTGGCAAATTTGTAAAAAGCATTATTTTTCATTGTGAGCTATGTCATTTTTATAAACATAAATAATGCCATATTATATCTATATATTACTAACTGCTGGTATTTATAAACAATAAAATATATAAATATTCATATACACAGTGTAGTGGCATATTATTTTTTTTTTCAATTCAATTCAATTCGTTTATTTACGGCAAAAGCCATGGTACAATAAATACCATTACATTTGGGAGATAACAAGCGATAATTAATACCAAATACAATAAGTGAACAAAAGATGCATACGAATAATAATACTACTAAATAGTGTACAAAAAATAAAGATAAGTAGCAAGTAGACTCTGAAGAAAAAGAAGCTAGCATTACAAGAAGACATGCAAGAGGATTTACAGGTAACATGCAAAAGGTACTGAAATGAGAAAAAAGATGCATACACAATAACAATGATATAGTGACAATATTAATAAATAGTGCATACAATAGTGAGTAAAAATCAGACTCTAAACCAAAAAAAAAGAAAGAAGCTAGCATTACAAGAAAAAGGACAGGTAGTAAACGAGCAAAGACATACAACTGAAATGAGACACAAGATGCATACACAAGGCGTAAATAAGAGATAACGTGCGATTGTTGGTCCGGTAACCATGTAGGAAAAATACAAAATTATTATTTTATATTATATCAGGCCTACTCAATAATGAAATACATCTTATATTACAATTTTAAAAGTAATAAAAATAAATGTAATTACTCACCCCTCCCCTAAACGTCCCTGTGTCGTCACCCTTCCCTCGATGTCCCCCGTGTCGTTGTCTCTAGTTCCTCCCCCCGCGACGACGTTTCAAGACGCAAGGAATGCTCTTGTACATCTGGAACCGGCAGACGCCGTGAACCCCATTCTGGCATATGGTGCAGTATAATGACCCCCGTTGTGTGTTGTTTTGTCCTTGACTCTTGCACACAATACATATTCGCCTTCCATGGTTAGGCAGCGGAACGATGTTGTGGTTGTGGTTGTGCTGTGCAGGGTTGTCTCCACCTGGACCGACAGCGGGCGGACGGGGGAGAGGCACACCGGAGGTTGACAGTTGATCAATAACACTGATATTAAATTTTGACCTGGGCATAGGATTGTCATGCTGAGCCGCATACAAAATATATGCGTTCAGCAGAGCCATATCAATGAAATTGTAAACGATCTTCCTCCAGTACTTAGATGACGTTCGAGTGCAGGACATGTGATAATCACTTTTGTCTTTCGAATCGGCTCCACCCATAAATTCCTTGTACACCTTGACCGTCGCTGGTTTTACTGAGACGCCTTTAGCTCCTCGACTGATAACTTTGACGTCTTGGGCATGCATACAGTTTGATATTAGGTGAACCGGTTTCCTGGTTTCACGCTCTTTGTACTTCACAAGAAGGACTGACGCCGAAGCATCAAACCTCCTCCTAAAATACAAAGTCTCACCAACTTGTAGCACTGTATCCAAGGCGACTTTTGAAAGATCCTTAGACCGCTTGTTGACCGTTCCTGTCAAAAAGGTGTTTCTCTGGCTCAACCAGCGGGCTAAGGCGATCTTTGTGTAGAAGTTATCAGTGAACAAATGATAACCTTTGTCCAGTAAACCAACTTTCCCCATCAGGTACGCAACAACTTTCTGAGTGAAGGGATCAGAACCAGAAGACAAAAAGTATTTACCAGAGTACAACACTGACTGAAGGACGTAACCCGTCTTGGAATCACACAACTCAAACTTTTTAATGCCAAACCGTGAGTGGTGTTTGTTTGGCATGTATTCTATGAAAGTTTTTCGGTTTTTCATACCCACGATACTTTCATCAATACATACGTTCTGATTTGGGATGAAATAAGTTTTAAAACTACCATTCATCATTTGAAGGAAATCACGAATCTTCACCCATGGATCATATCCTTTATGACCCTGGGGTGGAGAGACGCGAGATGACAAATGAAGCATGGATGTTATCAGCTGAAATCTTCTAAGAGTCATGGTTTGGCAGAAAAACGGAATATGAAGTGTACGATCGTTACTCCAATAGTCGGTGAGATTCTTCCGACGGGTTATTCCCATTGACAACAAAACAGCGATGTACTTCTTCATTTCGTCCACCGTGACGTCCACCCATCTGCGAAAACGGGATTGCGGGGACAATCCAGTTTTTCGTAGATGTTTGAGTTTCCTGCGGGCATACAGGTTTGTCTCATTGACAAACATGTCCCACATAGCCCCAGTGAAAAATAGGAAGAAGTACTGCAAAGGGTTTACAGATATTTCACAATTTGGCCCAGGATTATCAACTTTAAATTTGGAAATCACGTCCACTGGCGGCTCAGGCGGATAGATCCTGACCCACGGCGCTTCTAACGGCAGCTCTTGCAGCGGCGGTCCTCCCTGCGGAACTGGATCAGCTGCTGGTTCGAGATCAGGGGCTTCAACTGGACTGGCGGCTACCCTGGGGACCTTGGGTGGCGGGCCTGTGCCTATCTCTTGAAGGAGCGTCTCATCCGTCATGTACAGCCGTTTGGTGGACTTTTTCTTAGGGGGCCTAGGCCTAGGCTGTTCAGGCATAGGGTCGTCACATTGCGGAGAGGGAGGCGAATCGGGGATCTCAGCTACACCGTACGGCCCTAGATCGTCCTCTCCATCGGTGGTGTCGAGTTCGTCTGAGTCGGGCTCATACTCCTCATCACTGCAGGAAAAGTCACACAATTCTTCCACGTCACTTTCACATTCCACCATTTTAGATATTGCCTCATACAGTTCGTGCCTGTTAGTCCGTAGATTGTCCCTCAGTGGCGGTGGTGGATTATCAGAACGAGGAGGGGTGGAACAAGGTAGAACATCATCAACCGCCTCTTCGTCCTCACTAAAAGGTTCGATATCAAACCCGGAAGATCTCAAGTCTTTCTTCAACAAGCGGTTTATATCACACTGATATTTTCGTGGCATGATGCTAAAGAAAAATACAACCTTTTATAAACACTATTTCACACAATTCAGCATAGTTGGGAAAGTTAGTAAACAATTCTAACTAGTTAGAAGTTATGAGTTAGTTCCGTAAAAAGTAACTGATAGAAGTTATTAGTTAGTTAGTTTAATAAGTAACTGATAGAAGTTATCTATATATTAATTTGAAACTGTTTTTCTTTGTCACAGCTATTTTGAGAGAACGGCTGGGCGTAGAAACTCGGTTTGGTTAGTTGAAAAGCTAACTGATAGAAAATAATGTTAGTTTTCTTAGAATTTAGATTCAAGATTCAAGATTCTTTATTTCCAATAATGAACAATAAATAAAAGGTGACATATTTTATAAAAGGAAAAATATTCCTCACAAGACTACACGTCTGTGTGTGAGGAAGAGTCCATGGCACTCGCTCACGTCACTCTTAAAAAATGTATACACTTACATAAAACAACTTTTCTAGTAAACAATAATATAACTTATACATTAAAATTAAAAATAAAATAAAATATCTTAGTCCTGGACAACATAGAACCATCAGAATATAAGTTCTAAACACTTGTTAAGTTAAAGCAAATTAAATGTAATGTAATGACCCCTCAAAACAAAATATTTCTTACAATTAAAAAAAAAATTAGCTGTTTGTTGGGCAGTTGTTTAAGTATTTTGTATGTAATTAAATAATGACACATCTTGGTAACTAAGCTATACTATAATATGAGTGGTACCACCCGCAACATCCTAAGACAAAAATTACCAAAGCAGGGTAATGCCAAACAAGTTGTGTTTTGACAGTTCACAAAATGTCAGCTGCAAAAGTCGTGCCGTGACAAAATTAATTTGATTTCTAATCGCCGTGACATTGTTATATACCTGCTACAGGGTTTGTTTATTAGGTATGTAATAACATGAAAGTTCAGAATGTGATCATTCGAATGGTAGGTATATGTATTGTTCACATCTGAGTTGATTTTAAGTGGTTTTTACAGTTAAAATTTCGGCCCATACCATTGCATTACGATGTTATGCCTTTGCCGTGATGCCTTTCTAGGCATCACGGCGAACGATCGTATTACGATTGTTGGCCACTGCTAGGGTTAAAGCGTTTATTACTATAGTATAAAATTAGTAATTAATGTTGTAATCCTCACATCTTTGCTCCACTCGAAGCTGAGTCTAGGGTTGTTCCGAAGGGTGTCATCTCACCAAGTCGTATCTTTCGTTCCATCTCCGTCTCTTTATCTGAAGGCTCAAGCAGCACTGACGTTTCATTTCTAAAAAACATGGATTTGTTCATGTAATTAGGGTATTTATTTTATTTTCACTTCAGCTCTCTTTAATACTTTACAGTGTCTAACTAGATCAATGAAACAATTAATCTGTTAAAATACAAATAAAATTTAATACAACAAAATCATGATAATTTTTAAATAGTTGAAAAAATACAGAAGGCCTTCTTTGGTATTGGCCGGAACACCAATCTTTACAGTGCACTGCGGCAGACCTAGGTTAGTTTTTCATTGTCATCTAATCCTCGCCATTCCCATTGTGTATAAACCATCTTTAGGGTCACTTAGGCTTAATCCCTAGAACTCAGTCTATGTTGGATTACTGAATTTTCAAGCCAGCACGACTATCATCAAAAAGTAATTATGTCACTTAATCTTTACAGATTTGTAATTATTAGGCCGAGTAATAAATTAATTTTGTCACCTTTCTGCAATATCTACTGGTCTGCCTGGGGTGTCTGTATCCAAAGCTTCGTCCACTTGCTGCAATATTCCAGCTTCAAGGGTCGCTTGGTCGTAAACTGACAAACCCTCCAAGTTGTGAAGCTCGGCCGCCTAGAAACATTTAACATCTGTCTATGTGTTTTTAACCTTTAAATCACTGTATAACGTTTTAACTTAACGAATAGAATAAAATTTACACTACATATTAAGTAGGCCATTAAAAAGTTTCAGCAATAAAATAATTTAATAATTAAACTAGAAAAATGTCTAGAACAGGCCTTATAAACGAGTTAACTAAAAAATCAAGAATCAACTGGCATGCTGCACTTCTTTTTTACCTACCTTTTTCTATCAAATTAATATTTGTAGTACTCTCGATAACCTATACCCAGGCCATACCAAAATGCAGCCCAATACCAAAAATAGAAGCCTTAATCGTGTTTGAACTGCTTTGAAAAAAAGGCTGTTTATTACACTTTTTTAGTTTTAAGATAATAACTTACAAGATTTTTCTCGATTCATTGGTCAGTGCCCACCTAGGTTTCTGATTCAAAGGCCTAGGCCTACTGTGATAATTTATGTTATGGTATAGAATGATTTTGCTTTATCTTTACAGACATTTGGACCTCAACAGTTTTCCCAGAGACTAAAATATTGCACACTTTATATATGTTTAAATTGCTTAGTATGAAATAAAACAAAATCTCCTAATTTGATAAAAATATATCCATAAACAAGCAAACTACAACTTTTTACAATATTCTCTATAAGAATAATATGAGAATTTTAAATTTAAATTTTTTTTCAATTTTCGTAACCAATAATTGTACAAAAACACTTAGATATACTAAATTATTTGGATTTTTAAGCTCTATCATGGGCTAGAGAGAAATTGGGAAATTTTGTGTTAGGATATACTGTTTTGATAAATAAAGCAAAAGCAACTATTGTTTATTGTTTAATATCGAATTATGACAAACAGATTTTTTCAGTGGATAGAGTCCGAACTGGGGACGTGCAACCAGTGCTACAATTCCGGAGGTTGTATTTATTATAGTTGGGAAAGTTAGTCAAAATTTCTAACTAGTTAGAAGTTATAAGTTAGTCCCGTAAAAAGTAACTGAAAGAAGTTACTAGTTAGTTAGTTTAAAAAGTAACTGATAGAAGTTATTTTATTAGTTAGTTGAAAAACTAGCTGAGAGAAAATAAAGTTAGTTTTTGAATTTTGTATGATATAGCTGTTTGTTGGACAGTTGTTTTAAAGGATTTCATATGTAATGAAATAATGACACATCTTGGTTACTAATTGTGTTTTAATTAAATATTAATTAAACATTGTCACATTTGCATTACATTTTACATTCATTACTAATTTACTTTAAATGCCTATTAAACTTTAAAAGAACTTGTTTTTCAAAATTGGTGTCGCTTCCTCGTCTATTAGTGATGACTAGGCTTGCCGCACTGAACAGGCGTTCGCAGTGCGCTGATGATGGAACCGCTGTATTGAATTTTATGAAGAGGTTCTTGCAGAGTTCTGACATTTCTTTCACGTCTACTGAGTCATTGAGATAGTGTGCCAACTCAGATTCCGCCTTAGCCCTCTCCATCTGGGAACAGTCAGTGTTGCCGTTGGACTCTTTGGGTACGTCGATCACCGAAAAAAACTTGTCTATTTTAGTGTTCTTTGACTCTGGAGGAGCCTTGCTTCCTGCTGTTGTGGTTCTAGTGGAGGGCTCTTTTCTCACAGCCTTCAGGAACTCGTCAGACAGGGTGTTGCGGATGGTCTGCCTTTCTGCGAGATGTGGCACCCAGATCAGCTTAAACCTAGGAATTAGGCAGGCGGCTATTTCGAACTCCTTGTTTTCAAAATACTTTGAGAACCTGAAAAAAATAATTATAAAAAAATTAATACATATTCATAATACATTATTTATCACAATTTGGTACAAAAGAGAAAAACATAACAAAAATAAGTTAAACATCATAAGAGAGTGACAGTTGGTTTCTGTAGCAAGTTATTATAAAACTTGATCACATTTTACTTAAAATCATGTCATAATAACATGTTATTATTGTATTTATTTAATAAAATTGGATAAACACAATTGGTACCAGCAATATTAAAACAAGCATTTACCGTTTATCAAATCCTTTGAGAAGAGCATGTTTCAACGGTTCACACCACTGGAGTTCTGGCAGGGAAGTTAAAACAGATTTCACAACTGTGAGCGTTGGAAGAAGAAAGCCCATGTACATTTCTTTCTCACCCTGAAGAATGTCCAAAGCTTGAGCGATTGGCTCCATCACCTAGAGAAACATAAAATTATACAAATAAAAAATAGAATTTTGAACCTGTGAGTTATCACTCTTAATAATTCATAAAGTAAACATTTTTAATAAACACAATTTTATTTTGTTTATGCTTGTTTGTGAATTAATTCCTATTATATAAGACCAATAGACCATGTAAAGATTGAAATGTGATTGAAAATTTGTACACTAGTATAGTAATTAGTTTAATTTTTTTACACTTGTTGACGAATACTAACCTTACAGTATTCAGCAAGAAACTCAATTTCTTGAGGCCTTTTAAACATAGGCAGATCCAAGTCCTTGCATAGACTGTCCAGCTTATCTTCTGATTTTACAAGAAGCTCAATAGCGTCAAACTGGGAGTTCCACCTGAAAAAACACAGTACCATTTATGGGCTTTGGAATGCAACTCGAAACTAGACACCTGATTAAAGCGGTTGTTCCAAAATGTTGGTAATTCCTTTAACAGTGCCGGATTTACCACTGCCTATGGCCGCAAGCAAAAGGGGGCTGCAAGCAAAAGGGGGCCGCAGAGGATTGAGAAAAACACTTTTTTTTTATAAAAAAATATTTTAAATCGTCAGTTTGCCGCGATTACAGGTGACCATTTATGATGTCTCTGCGTCCGAGGGAGATGTTCACGATTTTGCCACGGCCGTAGGTGCCGGTGATGAAGTCCCCGTGATTGCGGCCCGCGGGAGACAATCACGATTTAGCTGCGGCCGCGGATGACGGCAATGTTTCCTCATGATCGCAGCCCGCGGGAGACGTTGAAGAATTAGCCGCTGTCGCGAGTGTCGATGATGATGTCCCCGTGATTGCGGCCCGCGGGAGATGTTCACGATTTCGCCGCGGTCGCAAGTATCGATAATGATTTCCCCGTGATTGCGGCTCGCGGCAGATGTTCATGATTTAGCCGTGGCCGCGGGTGACGGTTATGTATCCTCATAATCGATGCCCGCAGGAGACGTTAAAGAATTAGCCGCTGTCACGAGTGTCGATGATGATGTCCCCGTCATTGCGGCCCGCGGGAGATGTTCACGATTTTTCTGCTGTTGCGGGTGGCGGTAATGGTGTCCTCAAGGTCAAAGCTCACGTGATATGATCATGATTTCGCCGCGGTCGCGAGTTTTGAGGATGATGTCCCTTTATTGCAGCCCGCGGGGGATGTTAAAGATTTTTGCGTGGTCATGAATACCTATGATGGCTTTGACTTGGTTTAGGAGTGATGTCCACGATTTCATCCACGATCACGGGTGTCGATGATGATGTCCCCTTGATGCATAGGAGATATTCACGATTACCTCTGCGATCGCAAGGAATTTCCATCACAGAGGGAGGGCCGCTCTAGTAATTTGGCCTAGGGCCGCAAGTACAGTAGAACCTCTTTAATCCGAACTAATTGGGACCAGGGGTAGTTCAGACTATTGAAGAGTTCGGATTCCAGAACATATTGTTTTTACATAACAATAGCTAAAACATGGCTAAAATTGATCAACATTAATTTGGGAAAAGTGAAAAAATGTTTTATAAAGTAAAATACAGTGTTTATTTAATACAGTAGTAAACATGGTGAATAAACAGTACTGTAAATTAAATACAGTATACAATAAAAAACTGCTGTACTGTGTATAGAGTACAGCAATGAGGGGTGCGGATTAGTGGACGTTCGGATTACAGGGGTTCGGATTAAAGAGGTTCTACTGTACCCTAAATCCGGCACTGTCATTTAATCCGAATAGAATTGTTGTTGACAACCTTGTAACCGGTGCTTATATGAAATTTATTTCATTACTAGTCTACGAAAAGAAATTTCAGAATTGTTAATCAAAAATAAATTATTGGAGTAATACCATACCTATTTGCACCAGGTACAAGAAAGTGCCTGCCTAGGTGCTTTTTTATGATGTCTGCAGCCAATGGAGACTTGTTTTGTTTATTGAAGATGGCATGGCATTTAGCAAACGCCAGTCGCATAATTTTCCTATAAGCAGGGTCACATTTCGCAGCCTCAGCATCAGTTGTTGCTAGCAAGTTCAGGGTGTGGGCAGCACAGGGATGGTGCGGAGGAAGACGTCCATAATCATCAGAGTCCTCCAATATCGGTGCTATAGCTATAATGTCAGGGTCTGGCACAATGTCACCCCCATCAATTTCTTCGGTGTCTTCACAACATAAGTCTGAATCGGGTCCCGAGCCCCCAAAAAGCCTGAAAAAAAGTATCCAGTTGTTAATAATAGTAACATTTACCTTCTAAAGACTGACCAGCAGTCGGCATTAGCGCAAACTGTTGAAATTTCACTTAAATTGCTCAGCAATTCATTTTTCATTTGGATGAATGATTTATCGAACATATCCATAACAAGTTCAACATCAACATTTGTAGTAAGCTATGCCATTCTTTTTTCCTGTGACTTTTATTCGAAAATGTTGCAAAACGAAGGAAAATTCAAAGTATTTAAGTACGAAAAGTACAAAGAACTATACGTTATGTCATCTAAATATATCATTTGAAGAGTGACAAGCAACAACAATATAATTATGTTGTTCAAAAGTTTATTGCGGACATTTTCCATCACGATTGTAAATAAACGGTATCAGCATTCTGACACATACTTTCTCCCATAAGTTTGTCAACAACCTTTATCATGTGTAAGCAGTGAGAGTATACGGAAATGGGATTTGTACAATTTTGTTCAGAATTTAAAGGACTATAACATACTAAATTTTTATCAAAATCGTTCGGGCCAATTTTGGGGAAAAATCTGATTTTTCCGTTATTTATGGGGTCTTTATGTAAAAATAACATAATTTACAATAACTTTTGAACCGTAATTTTTACAGAAATGGGATTTATACCATTTTGTTCAGAATATAAAGGGCTACAATATACTGAATTTTTATCAAAATCGTTCGGGCCATTTTTGAGAAAATTCAATTTTTCCAGTTTTGTATGGGTTTTTATGGGAAAATCCCCATTAAAAACCAAAATTTCAAAAAAATGAAAAGAACGCCTGGAGATACCATGTATTAGAACCTACATACCAAATGTCATCGAAATCGGACCACAGGTGTAGTCTCTAGCTCTGTACACATCCAGACACACACACACACACACACACATCACTTCGAAAACCACTTTTTTGAATCCTATCCACTCAAAACTCAAACTTGAAAATTTTGACGAAAACAATACTTTCTCCATATACTATGGTATAGGGGGAGAAAGTAAAAACAATACACAACGTTTCAGGATCTGGAATCTGATCCCGTCCTCAGGTGAAAAAACTTAACTAACACATTACAACTAACAATAAGACTGCTGGTGTTGTTGGTTTGTCCGCAATAAACCTTTGAACAACATTAACTCACCATCACCAACAATGAACTTCAAACAAAGGAATATAATTATAATTGAATATTACCAAATAATAAAAAAAAAATTAGAATGAATATAAGGGTCTTAATATATAAATTTACTTAAAATATTCATAATATAACTAAAAACAACACTCATCCAAAATAGTAGCAACTCTGAACGTACCGAAATGCTCTTAGAAAGTTTGATCCGTTGTCGGTGATCATCATTGAACATTTGTTTTTTATCTCAAAATCGTCCAGGATTGATTCAATAGCATCAGCAATTACATCATATGTATGTTGGCCAAGTATTCTTCTACATCCTATTCCCATAGATCTCCGCTCTAACGTTGAAGGATCCAGCCAATGGATAGTCATTCCAATATATGATCTATAAACATTAAACACATGTAATCAATGTAAAATTTAAATTACCAAAGTACAAATGAATAATAAATACTATCTAACTGGGTAATGGAACCCAAACACGTCGCAAAATAGTTAGTAATCAGGCGTTGATTGGGCTGTTTTTTTATAGAATATGTCAAGTCAATCGCACTTTTAGGAGGATTACCACGAGATAAACTTACACTAGGCTAATAGTAGTTTTTTATGTTGATCAGAAACAAATCTAGGGTTAAGTTTGATCAATGGGATGACTTTAATTTACACTAATTTTGTCTAGCCCTTACAAAAGGAAGAAATAATAACAGGGTCGAGGTGTTAATTTAGCGGTTTTGAGCAAGAACTAAGATTATCTCAACACACCGTTATTTGCCTTTTCATATTTGACGAAGACAATTTCCAATATTTCAATGAGGGACGCCTTTTTATCATCATTAACAAAAATACCAAAGCTACCTTTAGTAAACCAATATTTATTTACAAACATGTTTGCTGCCTTCAGCAGAGTTTCTCTGGAGTCATTCAGAATTATTTATTGAAAATAACATTAACAAAAGCAAACAAAGACAAAAAAACTGTTCTTCAAACAAAAGATGTGTTGTACTGGGATATACCGGGTGTCTACAAAGTCTTGGTCTGATTTAATAGCTTTGCTGTACGAAAACCATTAGAGCCACACTTAACTTGTATGCCTTGTTTTGAAGGGAATTTAATCAAGTTTTGTTTAATGCAATTTGTAACACCTAATCACAGCTGATTGACAATAATACAGTTATGATTTAATATAATAACAAATCAGAAATGGTGAGTTTACAAGAGAAATCACAGTTTGTTTTGTTGTTTCACGAAACCCAATCCCCTATATCAGTTCAACGACTATCCATTTAAGTGCGAAGGTTAAGAGACAAAATAACTGTAGAATTTAGAGGAGTTAACATCCCACATAAATCATAAATCAGTTGTAGCACCGGCCAGCCAACTATAAATATTTTATAAAACATTAATAAAACCAGTCTAGACTTGCAAGTTTTGCCCTTGCCAACAATTTCAAAATAGTGAGTACTATGTTCCCTAGGAAAGATATACATAAGTACACATGGACATCCCCTAATGGAACCACTAGAAATCAAATAGACCATGTCCTAGTAGACCAACGTCACAAAAGCAGCATAACAGATATAAAAAGTATAAGGGGAGCAGAATGCGGAACAGACCACTTTTTAATGTTAGTCAAGGTAGCCCAAAGAATCGCAATACATAAAAGAAAGGAAGAAATATATAATTTACATATTGACACAGAAAAGTTAGAAGACAAACAGGTAACAAGAGAATTCAAGCTGAAACTTGAAAACAGATTCCAACCTCCTAGTAGAAGAGGATGTAAATAAAAACTGGAGTGTGTTTAAGGAAAGCATAATAAAAACAGCGAAAGAAGTGTGTGGGAAAAAGAAAAGAACCTACAAAAAACCCTGGTTTGATGAGGAATGTGAAACAAAGGTAATAGAGCGAAAGGAGAAGAAAAGGGCATGGTTGTGCAGCCAGTCCACAGAAGATAAACAACAACACAATGAAATAAGTAGAGAAACTAACAGAATATTGAGACAGAAGAAAAGAAGGTACATAAATAGTCTGATTGAAAAAGCAGAAGAAGAGTGCACAGCAAATAATGCACGAGATTTTTACAAAAACGTAAGGTTTTTCAAAAAAGGTCACACTCCAAACCCTTATGGAGTGAAAAAAAGAAGGCATTGTTGTTACAGAAACCCAACAGGTTATAGAAAGATGGAGAGAATATTTCTGCGACTTACTAAATGTAGATGGTGTGGACTTTGCACCAGAAGAAGATAACGATGACATATACTATCACGTTCAACCAAAGGTTGAGGCACCAACCAGAGAAGAAGTCGAAGCAGCAGTCAAAGCTCTAAAGAGCAATAAAGCCCCGAGCAGAGATGGGATAACAGCAGAAATACTGAAGAAGGGAGGGGGAGTAGTAATAGGAAAGCTTTGGGAACTGATTAAAATAATCTGGGAGAGAGAAGAAATTCCAGAAGAATGGAGGGAAGCAATAGTAGTCCCCATTCACAAGAAAGGAGAGAAAGAAGAATGTAGTAATTTTAGAGGCATATCACTCCTTAGCATACCGTACAATGTTTTATCAAAGATACAAAGATAGTATTAAATCGGATCGAAGAATATACAAATGAACTAATCCTAGATCATCAGGCTGGTTTCATGAAAGGCAGGTCCACAATGAATCAAATATTTATCCTTAAAGAAGTCATATCGAAGTATTGGGAGTTTAATAGGGAGTTTTTTGCAATATTTATTGATTTCCAAAAAGCGTATGATAGCATAAATAGAAGACCAAACTTATAAACCTTGCTAGAACAACTGTAGCAAATTCCACATGTTCAGTAAAAGTAAATGGGAGAGTCTCGGAGCCCTTTACAGTAAATGCAGGGGTAAGGCAAGGGGATGGGCTCTCCCCAATCCTCTTCAACCTAGCAATGGAAGAAGCTCTACAAGAAGTGGCAACAATAGATAAGGGAATTTCAATTGGCTCCAGAATTAACATATTAGCTTTTGCAGACAATGTCGTCATTTTTGCAGAAACTTTAGAGGACCTACGCCAACTAACAAAAGTATTTATGGACAATACAGGACAATTAGGACTAAAAGTAAATTATGGGAAAACCAAATATATGCAATTTTCAAGAAATCAAGGTATAGCCCAAGACCCACTGCAGGTAGATGACCATAAATTTGAAAAAGTAGAATATTTTAAGTACTTAGGGGTTATCTTATCCAGGGAAAACAAAGAAGAAATAGAAATTCAAAATAGACTAAATCTGGCAAACAGATGTTTCTACGCTTGCAACAGACTGATGTCCTCCAAGTTACTGTCAAAAAACACCAAAGTTAGAATTTATAAGACAATAATCAGCCCAGTATTATTATACGGACCTGAAACATGGAAACCAAATAAAAAAGAAGAAAAGAAGTTAATCACATTCGAAAATAAGATTTTAAGAAAAATCTATGGACCCATTTATGAGGGTGGTGAATAGAGGAAGAGACACAACAGAGAACTGAGAGAACTCTACAGAGATCCAGATGTGGTGTGTGAATTTAAGTGTAGAAGAGTTAGATGGGCTGGACATGTTTTACGAAGAGAGGAGCAAAATAAGTTAAAATTAGTTTTACTAAGAAATCCCAAAGGAAGACGACCGAGAGGAAGGCCAAAACAAAAATGGTGGAGCCAAGTAAAGAAAGACATGGAGCAACTAGGAGCAACTGAGGAGGATGCAGAGGATAGAGCAAGATGGAGAGGCTTTGTTGGTGCGGCCAAATATCTTCTTAGATATGCATGGCCCTGAGAGTAAGAGTAAGTAATAAAACCAGATAGAGTAATAATACAGTTGAACCTCGTTTGTACGAACCTCAATAAAACGAGTTCCTCGATAAGACAAATTTTTTTTAATCCCCCTGACACTTTCATATAGGTCAATGCTAAAAACACCTCTATACAACGTAGTAATTAAGTTAAAAACCTCCATAAGATGAATTTGTTTGTGACATGGGCTAGTACTGATTAACCTCCATACAAAGAATATTCTTAGGAAAAAACCTCTACAAGACAAACGTGACCTCTATAAGAAGAATTTATCATAATCTTAACCTCCCTAGTACGTAGTTTTCAAAACAAACAGAAGCTTGTCTCAACATGAAACCCTCACCCATCCCTCCTCCTTCCTCAGTAATTGTTTGGAGAAACCTTGGAGCGAGGAGAAACCTCTATAAGAAGAATAACAGCAGCATTAAACCACGATAAAACGACCCTCTTTATTAAGAATACCTCTATAGTACGAATTTTTCCCGTATCCCTTGAAATTCGTCTTATATAGGGTCAACTGTAGTAACATTTACCTTCTAAAGACTGACCAGCAGTCGGTAGTAGCACAAACTGTCGAAACTTCACTTAAGGAGCTCAGCAATTCATTTTTCATTTGGATGAATGATTTATCCAACATATCCATAAGATTCTTCCTATTAGGAGGATTTTTTCCACCACATGTTTGTATGAGATTTAAAAAATCTTCGTGCTCAACAATCGAAAGTGGGCAACCAGTGCCAACAATAAACCTGAGCACAGCTTTATTTTGATCTTCAGTTGTCTTTGGAATGTTGTCTCCCAAAAGTGTCTGTTTTGCACATTTTGATTTTAGCACAGGCTCGGTAATATCAGTAGAGTTGTTTTTTCGTTTGCGCCCCTTTTTTTCTACTTTTTCATTGAAATAAAAAATCTTAGAAGGATGTGTCGTCTACAAAACAATTTAAATATTTAACACCAACAGTCAACAAGTTTAAGTACAGTACAGTATGTTTTCATAACAATGATCTTATTTAAACCCTAAAATGGGAGCAAAATATGGTCAATTGCAGCATAAAATTGATCAAATCTGACTTTATAGTCAACTTAAACAAATCTTTAAAAATTCCACAAATTGCAACATGTTATTTGACGGTACGGTTTTCTAGGATTTAGAGTTAAGTTTAAGATTAATAAATACTTTTGCTAATAAAATTATTAAAGGTGATACATAAAACTTGTCATTTCAAAAATAACCCATTTTCATACAGCTGAGATCTCTGAAAACCGTCAATTTCCATACACCAAAAACAAATAGTGATCATCTGACCTTTCCTGACATAGACATTACTTTCGATACACAAACATAAGTTACAACTAAAGTTCCCGGTTAGCTCTAAACACAGTTTGTTGATGTTCAATTAGCTGAATGTTACACTAAAATTAATTGTACAGCCATATTGTGTTTAGCTCAGAAAAAAGAATGGATTACAAAATTGAAAATATCACATATTTTTTTAAAATCTGGAAATAGTTTTCTTAGTGTGATAAAAGTATCGTTTACTACTAGCTTTAAAAGTGACCCAATTCGTGGTGAGATAGGGGCCTATTGTTTAAAAGAGCATAGGAAACACTATTGAAAAAAATATTATTATAACTTTACTAAAAAGATAAAAATTATAATCACATTTTAAAAAATTGGCCTATATAACTTAAATATATAAGGCCACTTTAAGTTAAAAACAAGACCATCATATTTTTCCCCACTTACCTTAATATGCGCTCTCAAATTCGAAACACTTGTGACTGATGCTTTAACTATTTTGGTTCTGGGTAAACACAATAAACATTTCAACGAGATTCCACCCTTTTCATTTCTTCCAACTTGTTGAAATATATCACTTAAGTTTGGCCACTGGATATCACAATCGCCCGCCATTGCAAACAAATATTTTTAATCTACTGTACTTAATAGAAACTGTTCACCTTATAACTATTTAACTATCACTAAAATATATATATAAACAAGACAACTAAGACTCACTTGGGCGGAAACAAATGAATTAAAACCTGTCACTGTCAGAATAAACATCGACTGAAGTGAAGACAATGTTTTGACACTTGAGATTACATATCAATCGCCAAACAAACATTCCCCCTTCCCACCCTTCGGTGCTTGGGGTGTTGTTATTGGCCTCCATTGTCTCGCCCCCCGGATCCGCTGCATACCAAAGCAACTGGACTTTGACTTCCTCTTTCCCCACCAGCGCGTTTTTTTTTTTAGCGCGTTGTTTGTCAACAAGGGCGCTGATCTCTCACGTACACATGCAACCCTAACTGAACACGTAAAATAAATAACCGGTATTTGAAATACTTTCGCCTGACCAAAATACTAACAATTTAAAACTAATGAATTTAGGATTATCTATTCGTTACTTATAAAACTAACTGAGTAGCCTACAAGTTATTTCCAGCACTTTTTAAAAACTAACAAATAAAATAGAAGTTAGCAGAAAAAACTAACGAATTGGCGCTATTTGTTAGAAATTCTATTCGTTATTCCCAAGTATAGTGTTAGGATATGTTGTTTTGATAAATAATAAGCAAAAGCAACTAGGTACCGGTATTGTTTATTGTTCAACATCAAATTATGACAAGCAGATTTTTTGAGTGGATTGAGACCGTATTGGGGACGTACGACCGGCACTAAAATTCCGGAAGTTATATTTATTATACATATATAAAAAACTATTTACTCAAAATAAGATACCCGGTTACAATGAACAGGTATTCTGCCTTTTTTCGATTAAAAACAAATGTTAGTTGAAACCAGATTCAATTAATTTCTTAAACGAGGACATTGATTGTCCCGAAAAAGTTTTTTGTCCCATAAACTTATATTCACACAAAATTAATTTACGACATACCTAACTTAATTAAATTAAACATTTTAAGATTTAGTTCAAAATTACACACAATTTAATGAACATTTAGTATGAACATAAAAAATATAAGCACCAACAATCAATAACGGCTAGGCCTACTGTAAATAACTTTTAAAAGGAAGCATTTCAGTGACAGTTTGTAGCTAAAGAAAACCAAGCTTTTGGTTAACTTAAATTATATTGCAACCAAACAAACTTAAAATGTTTGCTCTTGATGCAGACTTTTTTCAAAATTAAAATTAGATTTATGAAAAACTCAAACTCCAAATCAAAATTATGGATTTGAAATTCCCTTCCAATGAAAATTATTTTTCTATCAACAGAAGAATCATGAAAATCTGTCAAGTGGTTGATTCAGAATCTGCGATTAAAAAAACTCTTCCACTTAATATGTAAGATTATTATATAATGTAATAAACGCTAGTATTTACCTGGTGTTCCTTTGAAACCGATTCAATGGTTGACATGTTGACTTTAAATTTTTGATGTGAGACCATTTGTTCTTCACTGCTGTTAAGATGAGATTCTTCACCTTCATTATCGATACATTCGGTAATACCAGAACTTGAAGATGAAATATTTATTTCATTGTTTGACTTTTCTAACAATCTATTTTTCAATATTTCCGATTCAAAATTGCTTTGTGGAGGTTCTGTTCCAGATTGGATATCTTCAGTTTCCATTTCAGAGATAACACTTTCTTCCTTCACAGTAGGTTCGATACATATAGAGTCATCCTTCGCAGTTTCTTCCAATCCCATGTCCTCATTCTTGGTTGAAATGTTTCCCACATCAGCAGAATATTCTTGGTTTTCAGAACATAAATTCCCTTCACATCTGGGACCGGTGTCTTTCAATGGCAATCCTTCACAATTTTGTCCCTCTGTTATTTCTTCAGAATAAAATCCCTCATTAATTGTTAATTCTTCTTTAATTGTTAATTCTTCTTTGATCATTATTTCTTCAAAATCAAGGGATTCCTCATGATTCATTTTTACACCTTAGAATATGTCTATGCCAACAATATCTAAATATGGGGAAAGACCTGGAACCAAAAATATTAAATTAACAGTTTATTTTATCTTTGAAATTAACTTAACCCTTTTACTCAAAGGCTGACATATCAGATGATTAGGTAAGGGCACAGTCATCGATGTGAGGTCAACCAAAGTTGTTTACAAATAGGCCTACGCACGTCATCTGTCTGCTACATTATGATAGGAAGGCAACTAAAATGAAAAGTGTCTAGAAACAGACATCAGGAGAAGGCTTAGAATCTGCCGAAAACAACGATACCAATCTCAATCCAGTTCAATCTGATTCAGTCAGTCCCAGAGCCTTCGCCTTAAATAATGTTTGTGAGTCGCAAAAGCGACGCATAACACCACAGCGGGTGTTAACACTTCGAGGGTTAACCTGTACTAAGTTAAAATATAATATAAATATTTTAACAGAATGAGTTTAAAACAAAACAGAAATCATAGATAGGTAGGCCTACCAGAAACTTTTAACAAAAACCAATACATTTTTTAAATACTTACACACACACACAAACATACAAGTCAGCGACCGCCATGCGTACAAGCCCCTAAGACAAACCTACCATGGCCATGTGTTCAAAATTTAGAGATTTTTTTTATATCGCATGAAATCTAGGCCCTTACATCAGATTCAATTTACATAGGCTATACTTAGGGCCTAGACCTAATAAAAAATTAATCCGATCATAAGCATAATATATATCATACCGTACCGTAGGCCTAACTATATCTGCGGAACTGTGCCCCTTGGTAAAATAACATTTAAACACACTACCTTTCTTGACAATTATTTATATGATCATAGGTCTAGAACTCCAATAGAAATAAACTGAAAACTTTGCCTGGTATGTACTTTAACGTGGATGCTGGGTCGAATTTACAAACTTCTAAAAAACAGGACACTTATTAACCCTCCGAGCGTCCATCGTCGAAAAATCGACGCGCTACACACTTTGTGTAGTGTCACGCGTCGATTTTTCAACGCACGAACATCGTTTACGGCGAAGGCTCTATGACTGACTGAATCGGATTGAACTGGATCAAGTTAGGTATCGTTTTTTTTGTTATATTCTACGCTTTCTCCAGAGGTCTGTCTCAGCGCTGTATGTTCTCCGAGCCGATCGTAATTGTAGCAGACAGCTGACGTGCGTATTTCTAAACAGCTAGGTTACCCTCGGACCGATGACTGATGTGTTTTATTACGTTTAACATTGTTTTAGTGTTAAAAATCAAAAGTAGTGATATACGTGGTGCATTATAAGAAGATTTAAGTGATTTTGAAGGGCTGGTTGATGATCCTGAAGAAGTAGGTAGTGATATTGATGTAAATTATCAGCCAGATTCCTAGCTATGGTAAGGCCATGCATTCTTAGCTGGTGTAAACGCTATGTACTGAAATCTGTTTTTTGCCCATAACTTATTTATTTGCAAATCTACTTCCTTATATTATTATATATTTGTAATCCTCATAAAATTTAGAACAAAGTGGCTATTTTCAAATATTTATAGGCCTATAATTTATACAATTTCATTGAGCGCGAACTTATTTTTTTTTTTTTACATTTTCCAAAATATTTTTTTTACCTAAAAAATTTTTTGAAACAAATGTTCTTTATCTTTTATGTATAATATTGAAGCCCATGATTTTCCAAACAAAATGGTATATAGAACAGTAGAATTAACATTGTTTTAAGCTTCTCAGATCAGTTTTAATAAAACCTTGCAAATGCGCCAAAAATAGGTGGACATTAAGGCCTAAACTATGGACACTCGGAGGGTTAACTTACCATTGAGATGTTTATGAAAAAATTAACACAGAGGATACGCGTACGGTACGGTAACCGAACCTGATTAGCCGTCTGGAAGTGACGTCACCAGGTTGTGGGGGCCCGGAACACCATTACCACAATAGTACAGCCAGTCGGTGTTTGTGGTGTAATGGGGACAGAGTAGGCTACTTGGCTGATCCTATAAGAGGTATCTAGATCGAATCCCTTCACGGTGACACTGACTTCTTGTCAAAGATTTTGCTTAGAATGTCAAATTTCTTCTTAACCATTTAAATCCCATTTTTTATCTTTTGTTAGAATTTGAGGCATTTGTAATTTTAAGATAAACAGAATTTAACCGTCACTTGATTTTTTAATTAGGCCTATCAGCAAGTTTGGATCGTTAGGTTATGACAGTAGCTGCCGGACGCCTAATCCATGTCCGGTTAACGAACGTGTTCATCCTCTGCCAAAAATTAACTCCAAAATTTGGTGACTAGAAAAGCTCAGAACGTTAAAACATAGCCTATGGGCCTAGGCTATTTATGTTTCATGAAATAATTAATAAGTTAGGCCAAGGTTAATACCATGACAGCACTTTTTATCCTGGATTCAGCACTGAGTGTAGGCCTAAAGAAAACCCCACTTTTCCTAAAAAATGCAGCATTCCACAATTAAGTTACATAACACAAGGCAATGTCAAAATGTCCACATAACCCAGGTAAACTTCACTTTAGTAGCAAATAGCCCTGAATTTTTGAGCTCCAAGATTTACAACAAGATCCCAAAGGAAATAAAAAATATTACAGGAATAGAAAAATTCAAGATTTTACTCAAGGATTATTTATTAAAGAGGCCATGATACAGGGTGTCCACCAGGCCAACGAGAAAAAATTCATGAGTAATTCATGAGTAAAAAAAAAAAAATCTGGTAGTTCAGGTCGTACTTTTCATACTAAAATTTCCAACGTGTTTTGAGCCAACTCCCGCAATGCTGTTATAGCGCTAACACAGCTTGCTACTTTAGTTATCGGAAAGAGCATTCTCAGTTAAGGAAAAAAAATTATGATTGCTGTAATATTGCCTGACACAAGTATTCAATTTTTTATATATTACTGATTAAATAATCCAAAAATTTAAAACTATTCCTTAAACCTGCAATTTATTAATAACTTCCTAAAAATAGTGATATGTTGATACCCAAATTTATCGAATCTCTGTACAGACACTGAAAAATAGATTCTCAATACTGATAATTTCAATTTTACCAAATTTTCTGAAGGATTACCGTACTACACCAACCCCTGGCTTTATGTACTTTCATATAACTTAGGCCTAGTATAATTTTGGAGTAATGGGTTGTTTTCCAAGAGGCCTACAGGAAATAATGCAGAAATTACAAAAATTGCATGTAGCCAATTTATGTTTTTTACACATTAAATAAATACCACGTTAAAGGTAAATTAAAGATATAAGATATAAAAAAAACTTTCTAGAAATGTGCCATTTTAAATTTTTTGTCAAGCCACACTCGAGGTTATATTGTAATCATCTAACACAGTTGTAGAGACACCATCATCGTTTTCTACAATAACTGCAAAATCCTGAATATCTCACTCAGTAACAGAAACATCACCACTGTCTCCCGAAGTCACGGAAACGTTATCGTCGTCACACGCAGTCAAGAAAACGTCATCGTCGTCTCCCGCGGTCACGGAAATGTCATCGTCGTCTCCCGTGGTCACGAAAACGTCATCGTCATCTCCCGCAGTCATGGAAACGTCGTCATCGACTCCCGCGGTCACGGAAACGTCGTCATCGTCTCCGCGGTCACGGAAACGTCGTCATCGTCTCCCGCGGTCACGGAAACGCCATCGTCGTTTCCCACGGTCACGGATACGTCATCGTCGTCATGCGCGATCGCGCCAAAAAATTCCCGGTTAAATACAAAATTCACGCATAGCCTAATTCCCGGTTTTTTCCCGGTTCAAAAAAATCACGCATAATTCCCGGTTTTCCCGGTCGGTGCCACCCTGATACTAACTTACTCACTGACAGAGTACTTTGAGGATGAATGAAAAGGCCAATATTTTTTACGACCACGGCTGCACTTTACTTTAGGTCCTACACTCATTCGAATGAAAATATCGATAGATATATCGATTGTTTCGGTTGTTGTAGTGTGGTGTTCGGTTGTTTGTTTGTTGTTGTATAACTTATTGGTTGTTTGAATAGAATAAACGAATGAGTGTAGGACCTAAAGTAAAGTGCAGCCTTTAATTTTATTAATCCTAATGACACAACCTATTCGGCATTATAGCTGGCCTTGCTGATAAAGAAGGTAATAAGGTAATACCTATGTGATATTTTGACCTAGGCTATGATTTGTTATGGCCTGACAATATCTAACAATGAGGAAGCCATCGATGAAAACTGAAAGACTCAAATTATTCGAGACATAGAACTTATACCTAGAATTGATACATTTTTTTTACTCACCTTGTTAAAATATCATTTTAACCCAACCTAACACGTTGAGTTAACCCACAATAATTTGGAAATATTGCACAAGTTTGTATAGCAACTACACACACAATAATAAACAACATTGACTGAAAATCTCAATCAAATATTGAACCACAAGAATTATTAAAACTTTTGTTCACTTGTGTTGACTCGGTTATTTTATTTAATTGCAAGAATTAAAATAACAAACAAATTGTCACGATCACGAGAATCTGAATCTAGTAAGCTCAAGCTGGAAGCTGGAGCTGGAAGCTGGAAGAGCTAAAGCTGAGGTCGAAGGGAAGTTCTAAGTTGTCTTCTTCTTCTTCACTTCAGCGTCCAGGGTCTTCTTCTTCTCTTCTGTAGTTGTTCTACAGACTAGGAGTAGAGTTAGAGACCATCGATCGATGTATAATTATTATACATCGATGGTAGAGACTAGAGAGTGCCGGATTGGATTATTCGGATTCATTCGGAATCCGGATCGGATCGGAGTCGGACGTCACTGACGACAGTCTACACATATACTTACTTGATACTTTGTGTCCTTAATCCTTGACCGACAATGTCGGATAGACTGCGTCAGAGGCATATCAATTATCAATTAATTATCAATCATTGAGATGGGGACGCCACCTAGGTGCGTATTTTAACCCAAATATGAGTGTAGAATGGTGTGTGATGACCTGTGTAGCTTTGTTACTGACTTAAGATCAGCGGTTTCATTAGTCTGGATCATTTATTCAAAGCCCAATGATCAGGAACAGCTGGGTCCAGTTTCGAACCATCAAAAAGCTACTGACTTTTCTCAGGATCGAACCGTTGACCTTTTGACATACTATTTACAAATTAATTAAAACTAAAATTTACAAACTTCTTGCAGAAATACACTTAAAAACATAATTTTTGTTATTTGGTTGTGGTGATTTTATTCCTAACCTACTTGAGTGCTGTTTTCAGCTAACTTTCAATGGCACTTCCTTTAATTCCTCTAATGAGTAGAGGGGTCTGTTTACCAGATGGCCGTGCAGTACTGCCCTGAACTTCGCACTGTCCAACTCTCTCACTTTTTTGGCAGCTTATTAAAGATCTTGATAGCTGAGCCTGAGCGAGGGTAGCTTTTGATGGAGTGTTACCATTACAGTGTTACCATTCTGCAAAAACTAAATGCCCACACAAGGCTCATTCTACTTAACATAGATTAGGTAGTGTACTCCCTTAGCAAGTATGCTAAATCTATGTTTTTACTTTCTCCCCTATACATATACTAATCATTAGGGAGAAAGTAATGTTGATATGTTAACAGAAATTCACTTAAGTTAGTCAGCTTGTTTGTTGTGGTGGTGAAATAATCAATGACTGACTTCGTAAAATCAAAGTGGTGTTCTGTAAAATCAAAGTGCGGGATGAACAAATTAGGTAGTAATACAATAATCTCGGGACACAAGGGCCATATTACACTGTAAATCGTTTAATAAAAGATCTTTATAAAAAACATTGTCCATATTTACAAAAAAACGATGTCCATCTTTAAAAAAAAGGCGTTGTCCCTCGGTGGGCAGATTTTCCCATCCTTGTTAGTCAGTCGTGACGTCATCGTTGATGCGATGCAGTTATCGTACTGGTATCGCATAGCTCCACAAGTCAATAGTCGATATCGAATACCCCTAATTTACCTACTTTACTTGAGAATCGCTGAAACGAAACGCTTCCATCTTCTTTCTCGAATCTTGCTTGGTTAGGTTCAGGACTCTAGATTCTCGTTCTTTGGTTCTTTCTTTGTTTTTGTTTGGTTGGATTGCATGTAATGTCGACAAGCGTAACGAAAGAAAAGTTGTTAATCGTGTTTTCAGATATAACTCACTAAGTTAGTTTAATTTTTAATTTATACCCGTACTTAACTTACGAGAAGTTGTTTTCTGGATAGGCCTAGGCCTAGTTTAACTTAAATTATACATTTTTATATTTATATGACTTAAGTATTAACTTAGGCCTAGGCCTATTAGAGGATTTTAAATGGAGGCAACAGAAGATAATAATGATGGTGATCAAGTGGAATCGAAATTACACTTTGTTAATACATACGACCAATTTTCTATTAAAATTGCAAGAAACCGAAGTATCTACGTATAGCAAATTTGTTTGCAGGCGTGCTTGTAAGCAGGATTTTGGCCATAACCTGTATAATACTATAATAGCTTCAAGTTCTTGTTTATCTTTTACTTGGTCACAAGCCAAGTCCAACTTGGTTATAAGCTCCTTATTACCGATAATACAATTAGATTTGCATATGAGCGGTAAATTTAATTTACAGACCGTTCTATAACTTTAGTTTAAAAGCGTTTTCTACTGTGACTATCACAATCATACTTCATATTCATAGATTGTAGAGAAACAGAGAAACAACCTAAACCACCTACATTAATAAACAACACAACCATAACCATCAACCATGATGTTATGTTAACGAATTCGACGCGAATAACGATCAAATATCGATAGACGATATTTAGAACTACATCGACTTCCCGAATCGATCGAATCAACGTGACGTCACGACTGACTAACAAGGATGGGAAAATCTGCCCACCTTGTCCCTCTTTGTTTAATGATGCCAACCTGTTAAACTTGATAAAAGAAATTATTTTAAAAATATTTTATATTTTATAATAGATGGCATATTACACTATCAACAATGTTTGTCAACGACAGTTTATAAAATAATAAATTTTTATAAAACCTTTTACAGTGTAATGCTTCCTGAGTTTCAATACATATAAACATGACTCAACTTCTAAACTAATGCTTTGTTTTAGGGATCGCTTAACACTTTAAGCAGTTAAACTTATACATATTAAAAGGGACTCAACTGTTATCTATCTATCTATCTATCTATACTATTATAAAAAAGAGGTGGTTGCTGTATGTGTGTATGTGTGTATGGGAAAAGTAAACTCGAAAAATACTGGTCGGATTGGGCTGAAATTTGGCATGATGATAGCTCACATTCCCGATTAACATATAGGCATATTCTTATTTCAAAAATCCTTTCGGGCTCCGCCCCAGTGGCTCTGGAGTTTCCCATGTTAACCTTATGAGAAATGGAATTATTGAATCTTAACAGCTGTTTCAATTAAACAAGTTGGTTCTGTTCTATGATGTTCAATAGCATTAAAGTTACAAGGATTACCAACAGGGTGCAGCACTATTATTTCTTTTACATTTATGACAACAGCTAATTTGCAACCAAAAGGTGAGTGAGCGTAGCGAACGAACTTCAACCTGGAGGCGAGTTAGCGTAGCGAACGAGCTAACCTGAAGGCAAGTGAGCGCAGCGAACGAGCTCCAACCTAAAGGTGAGTGAGCGTAGCGAACGAGCTCCAACCTAAAGGTGAGTGAGCGTAGCGAACAAACTTCAACCAGGACGTGATTGAGCCATGCGAACGAGATAATCTTGAAAATTAAGAAGTTAAACGGGGCAAAGCCCGCGGGTTACAGCTAGTTATTTAATAAGAATATGTTATAATTCAATTTACTAGACTGCAAAATTAACCATGATTTTTCTAAAATCCAATCTATAAATGTAAATGTAATTACATTAGTAAATGTATTTACATTCCAGATTTCATCTTTCATAATATTTTTAAACTTGTTATAGAGGAGTAGAAAGGTTGGAGTTGTCATCAAGGCCGATCGCCAGAGTGCCTAACATGTCGCCATCCCTCTCTCCATACTCATAAATCTAAATCATCACAATTTAATTCAACTTACGGATTGTACGATTGTACACTGTACCCTGTTTGAATGGAATGTTTCTTCTGCTGCAGACAAAAAAAGTAAAATACTTCTTTGTCTTTGATCCTACCCCTGAAGCTGTGTTGAGCCTTAGTAAAGTTCTGTGATTGTGATCTAGCTGTCATAAATGGCATACAATATCTCACAATTAATTAAAGGATAACCTTACATGAGTCCGAGCCCGCTACCAACAAAAACATTTCAGTGATAACCTAACGATTCCTTTCACAAAATCAAAATGTAATAAATAATTAACTAAATTTTGAATGGCCATCTTTAAGATACATATATGGCTTGGTTGGACGGATGAAAAGACAATCAATCCCCTTACAAAAGTATGCCAACTATGTTTGATCTTTTTATTAGTAGTTTACGCAACGATTGCGATTGCGTTAAGTTAGTCTGTACGACACGAGTAGAAAATGTAAGGCACGAGCCTTGTCGTAATAGTAGTTTACGCAACGATTGCGTAAAGTTAGTGTTAACGACACGAGTAGAAAATTTAAGGTACGAGCCTTGGCGAGTGCCTTAAAAACTTCTACGAGTGTCGTTAACATTATTTACGCGAGTTGCGTACACTACCTACGACATTGTTTTAATTACTAAAAATCACTTCTCATAACTTCCACTGACAGTGATACAACGAAACATTGTAGCCTATCAAACAGTAATTGCACCAATCAACAATTAAATTGGCCTGAACAGCTGATTAGTTGAATTTCAAATCATTACAATTTTACTTCTCCTCTCTCAATCCTTGAACCTCATTGGTCCGTTACCCGTGTTGTTATGAGTAAAACTATGCTGTTATGAAAGTAAACAATGCTGTTATGAGATAATTTTCAATTCTAAGAACTGTACTGAAACGGCTACTTTAAAAAACGGTCGTAGGTAAAGACTATTAACGCGAGTTGCGTACACTACTTTACCTACGACCGTTTTTTAATTACCTACTAAAAGTCTGGTTATTATTACACTCATAACTTCCTAGAGAGGTTATGTTTTCGTTTATTGTAATTGTCACTGAAAGTGATGCAACGACTTATTGTATAATCAGCTGATTTCATGTAATTACGTGTTTGTAAAACTTTGTTAAATAATACGTTACTTTTTCAGGGAATAGGTTCTGCTAGCAGCGTTCTTACCATAAATACTGTATCAGGTATATAGGGAAACAGTTAAATTTACAGTTAGATCTCAGCATGGAATATGTGGTCCAAAACGAGTTGGGTGAAAAAGTGCTTAAGAGGTTTTCAAAATAAACCAGAAGAACATTTTCATTTATCAATTTAACCTTATTTTGTTTCGTCCATTTAATGAATTGCTGGTATATAATTGCATACCTTTGTTTTGATTTTGGTGACAAAAGATTAACACAAACAGTTTGTGCTCTCATTTCCATCTCGTTAACATCACTGTCACTGATATTTTAAAATCAACCTTTATATAACTTCCACCAACTTAGGTTAAGAATACGCGAGTATCAACAGGAACAAGCCGAATCAACAATTAAAATTGTTAACTGATCAGCTGATTAGTTGACGTTCGAAGTATTAAGTGGTTTCCACGCCTAAAAAAAATGCTTTAAAGGTATTTTCTTGTTTATTAAGATCGTAGGAATGTTTTAAAAACGTTTAAAAGAAAAGTCCAGAAATACCGAAACTATAAACACGAAATGACAGGTTAAATTGTAGTTATGAGTGAAAATTTAAAAACGTACGTTTTCAGGAAAAGCATTTTGCAAATTTTTTTCCCCTTTTTTCAAAACTTTTATTATTATTTTTATTTCATTAACATTTGAAGTTTCATAAAATGTCGATGGTAACGCAATATCTTTGGTACTTTTTTTTTTAAAGAGCATCTTTAGTGGAAAAACACAAAATCCTGTCACGACCATAACAGACGTTTAAATGAATATTAAAAATAGTTAATATTATTTTTATAACTATGTTTTGCTATAAACTAATTTACTTTTATGACCATTATACATTAAAAAGGTCACTGAGCTTTTGGTATATTTGGTCTTTCTAGAAAAAAATAAAAAAACTCAAAAAATTGAAAAAAAGCCAATAAAATCTTTTTAAGTTTGTATAACTCCGAAAAAACTTACCTGAGACCCGAAAAATCGCTATGTTTGTATAAAGGTGTGCTTCTTTTGTGTATAAAACATTGAAATATGACGATATTTTAACTTTTGAAATTTTTATGATAGAAATCATAAACGTGATGGTCAGGGACAAGCGGTACGGTCGTGAATTTTCTGAAATAATCTAAATCTTTCTAAACAATCCTTCAAATTATACTGTTAGTTATAATAAAAATAAGTGTTTCAATTGAACTAAACTGTTCAAATTACAATTATATTAAAGTTATTGTCACGACCAAACACACTATAATCCATAAGGCTGGATTGGTCGTGAAAAAACCCGCGATGGTCGTGAAACTTTGGTCGTGAAATTACGTGTTATTTGGCTCTGTTCTGGCGGTAGCCCTGCACCTCATGTTCGAGGATACAAAGTGAACTTCTAGGTTAATCTAGCAATTGAAATATCTTATAAACAAAAATTAACACCATGTCTACTTCATCGAATGACTACTTACGGTCATGGACACACCAAAATTACAAAAAACACAATCTTTCCTTTATTAATCATGTAATTCCTAATTTCAACTCGAAACGACCGGCACTACAATCCTGACGTACACCCCGAACTAGTCTCTAAAACCAACTGACTCCATCGACGCCAGGCTTGCCACTGTCGTGCTTCAAAGTTGAAAATTTTTCCCAAATGGTCGTGACGCCAAATCGAGGGACAGACTTATTTTGTCATGGTAATCAGTTTGCAATGACAATAAAATTATAATATGCTCCTTTTTTGTAAGTTTAATAACCATTGATGACAAAAAAATATGGCTTTATATATTTCGGCATGAATAATTAGTCTAAAAACAGCGTGAAAGTTGGAAAATGTACCCTAGGGACACGTCATGGTCGTGAATTTCGAGACTTCAAAAATACGAAAAAAATACCTAGAACCTATTTAAAACCAAATAAATGTGTGTAACATGTTGCCCCCGTCCCAAAAAATATTAAAACACATAATAATAAACTACATATCCAGTATCTACGAAGTAAAAGGCCAGGGACATGAAAACGTACGTTTTTAAATTTTCACTCTTATAATAGTCAATCAGCTGCTCATGGTATTATTATCTTTAAGTGTTGCCAACCTATTTCCAAGCGTACATGGATTACGTGCATAATAGAACCACGCTGTTTTGTGTTGTTTTGTTGGAGACGTTTTGTGTTGTTTTGTTGGAGACAAAGTATAAACCGTACGGCAAAGTATAAATATGCAGCAATTAGCAGCTTTCTGTTCTATAAACAGTACAAGGAAGCCAACTTTGTCGGGTGACTGTAGGAAAAAGTATTTTATCATTGTTTTTTACAGTAGAACTTCTCATATCCGACCTTGGCATAACCGACTCCTCAGAATATCCGGCCTAGTGTACGACTGACTACTTGTTTCCTTTCTAGAATGATAATGACTAGCACGTTCTGTTGAACAAAAGACATATCACAGGGGTTGCCGTAATTGCGGCAGACGATAAATGCTGTTGCCGAGACCACAAGATGTGCTCACGGGTCCCACCACGGTCGTGTGTGACGTTTACCAATGTCGACGATTGCAGTATCGCTCATGCAGTTATGCTCCTCCCAGTATCCAAAATTTTGGTCGTTCAGACCATGGCTCAATCCCGTCATAGTTGAATATGAGGGCTCTACTGTAAACAAATTTGTATTAAATAAATGCTCATATATTCTCTAAAGAAGGGAATGAGCTAAAAACACATTTATAATGTAACAGAGGGAATAACTTTTTTTTATTGTTACGAGGCACGGTAAACATTTTACCTGATAGAACACAAGTACACAGTAAAAAAAATTACAAAGGATTACAAAACATTGAACAACGGTATATATTTGAAAAACAAACAAAAATATAGTTTATTTATGGTTTAGAAATACTACACAATTAATAACAATAACAAAACCGTGAAGTTACATTTCCAAAACCAGCACGATTCAATACATTATTAAATATATTTAAAATACACAAATAAATCTAGAAGAATGTATTTGGTTTAGAACAGTACACTAGAGACAACCAAGTGACTTACATGAGACAACATGCTTAGACTTAAGAAATACTCAAAGCTGTTCGTGCGAACAATATTAAAAGCCAAAATAAAAATATATCAGTCAACACTGTGTAATTTTTATGGTTCATTATTCACAATTTTTAAAGCTTACAATTAATGTGAACTCCAATAAATATCAGTCTAGAATCATGGTATCTTGTTGAGGGGGAGGAGAGTGAGTCAACACATAGTCTGGGGCTCTCCGTCTCCGGAGATGCGAACATCGGAGAGAGAGACGGAGCGGACAATCTCCTCTTTGGGGGCTCCGCTGAGCTGGATCATCTGTGACTCTGGAACAAACAGCTGATTGGTAACTTCTGACATGAACCATAGAGTAACCTCGCTCTTAACTGGCTACATCAGGTCTAGGGGAAATGGTTAAAAGTTTTGTGCCTGAGGTTGCAACATAGAGCACAGGGTCTATCGGTTCAAGGATTTTTGTGAGGTTAACTGACTGGGAAAGTGTCCGCTGTGGCACAAGAATCACAAACCTAATCTACAACAAAATTAGCATAGGTTCCTTTTAGGTTATCTGATGTAGACCTGTTTTTCTAAGGGTCAATAAAAAGGGTCAACTTCATTAATATATGAATTACTGTAGAATATAGAGATAAAATAAATGTATTACCTTCAGTAAATTACCAACTAACCTAAATAAAGCGGTCAAGGCTGTTTTAGAAAACCAGTTTTTTTTGTGTTAATTAATGTTTGGTATTCAAAGGCTGTAAATGTCTGTTACATTACATATCATAGGCCAAGCCGAGCCACAACAGACAATTCCCGTTGTCCAACTAATTTTCCAAATATTATGTACGATCACACTCTAAAATTTACATGAAAAAGTCAGGTTCATAACAAAACTAGACCAGCTCAGACATAATTATATTTTATTACTGCAATAAAGGTGGGGACAGAAATCTCGAGATTTTAAACCAGTTAATCCAACCAACAACGAAACTCGGAGCGGATAAACTGTCCAATTTTGGCTCATTCTGAGGCGGTTATTCTGAGGGAAATCAGGGTTAGATCAAATATAATTTACTTCGTTAGATACACTTTGATCTCTCTGGATAGGCTTCCACGGTCACTTATTGTAGATTTATGGTATTTAAGCAAAAATTGTGTAAAATCAACAAAACACTACTATTCAGTAACGTTTCAGCGTTAATTAGGGATGGACGGGTCCCGAAATTTCGGGAATTTTTCGGGAAAAAAATATTCCCGATTATCGGGACGGGATTACATTTGACTCGGGAATTTTTCGGGACGGGATTTGGTCCAATCGTCGGCGATTTTTCCGCTTCGCGAGTGCCAATAACGCCGTTATTGCGAGCGATAGGTCCGCGAACGCAGGAGACGAAGTCATACCGACGATCGCGCCGTGACCGCGGAGTCCTACCGACGATCGCGCCGTGACCGCGAGTCATACTGACGATAACCCCGTGACCGCGGAGCCATACCGACGATCGTGCCGTGACCGCGAGTCATACCGACGATCGCGCTGTGACCGCGGAGTCCTACCGACGATCGCGCCGTGACCGCGAGTCATACCGACGATAACCCCGTGACCGCGGAGCCATACCGACGATCGTGCCGTGACCGCGAGTCATACCGACGATCGCGCCGTGACCGCGAGTCATACCGACGATCGAGCCGTGATCGCGAGTCATACCGACGATCTTGCCGTGACCGCGAGTCATACCGACGATAACCCCGTGACCGCGGAGTCATACCGACGATCGCGCCATGACCGCGAGTCATGACGACGATCGCGCCGTGACCGCGAGTCATGACGACGATCGCGCCGTGACCGCGAGTCATGACGACGATCGCGCCGTGACCGCGAGTCATGACGACAATCGAGCCGTGATCGCGAATCATACCGACGATCATGCCGTGACCGCGAGTCATACCGACGATAACCCCGTGACCGCGAGTCATACTGACGATAACCCCGTGACCGCGGAGTCATACCGACGATCGCGCCGTGACCGCGAGTCATACCGACGATCGCGCCGTGATCGCGAGTCATGACGACGATCGCGCCGTGACTGTGAGCCATACAGACGATCACCCCGTGATCCGCTAGTTACAAGTTACTATAGGTACCTGTAAATTGTTACCCATTTTTTTGTTTTTATAGATCAGTGCCACAAATGGTAAAAATTGATTTCGTATGTCTTTTTGGTAACTGCAATACAGTACTTTCTTTTCATGCACAGAAAAAAATCCCGTCTCGTCCCGTCCCGAAAATTGGGAAGGAAATAAAAATCCCGTCCCGTCCCGTCCCGAACTAAAAATTCAATCCCGTCCATCCCTAGCGTTAATGCAAAGTACCATTTTCAGGTCTACTTGACTTCCGCACAGTTGACGTTGGAAGTCTTAGAATATACATAGCAAGTCACTTGCTTAACTTGGCAGTAGTCTAGTAACCCTGAAGATTTGCTACATCGAAACTTAAACATCAGTAGTGTTTTGTTGATTTTGACACGTTTCCTTGCACCAAGTCGTTGCTAAGCTTTGTCTACGAGTTGGCATAAAATGACTGATTACCAGAATGTCTGAAGCCATCGCCTCTCTCCGTCTGCATCTCTTGAGGATGACTCCAGTCTGCCGCAGGTCTGTAACATAACAACAACGATATTGTGACATGCAACGAATGATAAAACAATTGGTCTAAGACTAGGTCGTGTCAATCAGAATGGCGTGTGAGGAGGGATGAGGAAACAGCTGCTGCAGAGAGTCACACCACCCAGACACTAGTGGTATTAAATCGATCCTAAAGACCATTAATTTTAAGCAGTAAATTTTATAACAAGTTACCACTAGCCATAAGATTACTTAGTGATAAGGATTTCAAGATTAAAATAAATAACTTTCTTTGTAATCAGCCATTATACTCAACAGAAGATTATATGTCAAGGACACTGACTCGACTGGATTTTAATTAATGTTGTTATTGTTATGACTAATTTGACGTGACAATGTATTTGTATGGAATATTGAATGGCAAATAAAACTCTCATTCATTCAACAATATATGATTGTAGAGATGACAAATCAAAATAACAAATGGAAAAGCATTAATCACAATCACAATATATATGATACAATGTATATGATGATGGTGGGGAAGGATTCTTTTGCGCATGAGCATCCCACTTGTAAAAGCTCAGTAAAAGATGACCTGTCTCTCTTAACTTAAAGGTCATCAACACGAATCCGAGTTAAGTGTGTGTTTAACTAATTATTATTAGTATAGACGACCTTTGAATGAAGCGACAGGACATAGTTTAGAATCTGACTAATTAGGTTAATCAAAAGTAGTTTCCTATAGCAACATTTATTATTTAATAAATACATGTATTTACGCCAATGTTTCAAATTTAAATAGAATCTAGAGGCCAAGACTCAAGAAAATGAACAATAAACAATAAATGGACTATGATACCTTAAATAACTAAAACTTCTATGCGGTATGAAACCTCAATTTTAAATAAGCGTTGAAATTTTTTTTTTTTTTTTTACCAAGCATAATAGGAACCAGTCATTCTGTTATGAAAAAATAAATTGGTCTAAGTTAAGAAAACTTGTTCTATGAGCAAAATACCTAAATTCTTCAAATTTTCTTCTTGTGTACTTGTTTCTAAGCTAATGTTTAAAATAGAGATGTGAGAGTGGCTTGATTATATAGTTGAGCTAAGCCTAGTGTAAAAGTTAGAATAGCCAAATAAATTTGAGCACCCCGTCAATAAATCAAGCTCAAGCCACCTTTTCCTATCATGGTCCCAGAATGCGTCTTGCACACCTCTAGTTCAAACGTTTGTGTAGCAATAAGGATATCAGGAGGTAAGGAGTGTTTTCAAAAAATAGCTTTTAGCCTTGGTAAAATATAATTTTAGAATCTCTTGTTGTACAGTACCAATGATTTTCACACAAGATGAACACCAATCTGGCCCTGGTCCCATTTGGAGCTGGATTGGTTAGTTTTCTCAAAATGCATCAACAAAATAGTATTGCACAACCATTGTACTAGTAAACACATTCAATTTTTTTCTTAAAGAAATTGAAATATAGGTTTGTGTATTTCACATTTTACCTTCCAATTCCCAGATAACTACACAAAGTTTTGTGAACAGCTAGTTTCATACCACACCTTATGATTATGATTATGCATGTATTAATAAAACATCAAGGCCAACTCCAAAAGTGAGTACAGTGCTTGTTGGATTTCTGCAAAACCCAAAAGCAGTTAGAACAGTGCTTGTTAGATTTCTTCAAGTATTTTTATTTGATTCCATACATCATATGTATGTATGTGAAACATCTAGGCAAAACTCAAAAGCAGTAAAGACAGTGCTTGTTAGATTTCTTAAAGTATTCTTTTTCATATCTTATGTATGTATTGAAAACAAACGGCATCAGCAAACTGACACATACTTTCTCCCATAAGCTTGTCAAAAACCTTTATCATGGGTAAGCGGTGGGAGTAACTATGATATTCTATAGGGATAAATCACAAAAGTTGTAACAACTTTTGAACCGTAATTGTTACAGCAATGGGGGGTTGCACTATTTGTTTAGAATTATAAGGACCATAACACAAAGATTTTAATCAAAACCTGCTTTTTTCCCAAAATCAAACTTTTTATTTTATGGGGGTTTGGGTTTTAAAGGAAAATAACATAGGTTAACATAACTTTTGAACCGTAATTTAATTTTTAACGGAAATGGCATCTTTACCATTTTGTTCAATATTTAAAGGACCATTAACATACTCGACTTTAATCTAAACCGTTTTTTTTTTTTATAAAGTCCGATTTTAGTTTTTTATGGGATTTTTATGGAAAATTAATACAAGCTACAATAATTTTGAATTGGAATTTTTACAGAAATGGGATTTTTACCATTTTGTTCAGAATTTAAAGGACTATAAAACATAGGCCTACTTAATTTTCATCAAAATCGTTCAGGCCATTTTCGAGAAAATCCGATTTTCCGTTGTTTTATGGGTTTTTATAGAAAAATCGCAATTAAAAATCAAAATATTTAAAAATATCTAAAAATTTTAAGGACCATAACATAGGGTACTAAGTTAAATTAAAACTCGTTATTTTATGGGGTTTTTTTGGGAAAATAACATAATTTAAAATAACTGTTGAACAGTAATTTTTACAGATATGGGATCTGTACCATTTTGTTCAATATTTAAAGGAAATTAACATACTCAACTTTAATCCAAACCAGCTTTTTTTCTAAAATCTGTCTTTACTTTTTTATGGGAAATTAACATAAGTTACGTAGCTTTGGAATGGAATTTTTACGAAAACGGGATTTGTGCCATTTTGTTCAGAATTTAAACGACATACTAAATTTTTATCAAAATCGTTCGGGCCATTTTTGAGAAAATCCGATTTTCCCGTTATTTTTTGGTTTTTTATAGGAAAATCGCCATTAAAATAAAATTTTTGAAAAAATGAAAAAAAACACCTGGAGATACCATGGATTAGTACAAACATACCAAAATTTCATCAAAATCGGACTAAAGGCATCGGTCTGTAGCTCTGTACACATCCATACACACACAGACACCACTTTGAAAACAACTTTTTTGGGTTCAGGGGAACCCAAAACGGGTATATCTACTCAAAACTCAAACATTTTGACGAAAACAATACTTTTTCCATATACTTATGTATAGGGGGAGAAAGTAAAAACATCTAAGCTTGACCCAAAAGCAGTAGGGACAGTGCTTGTTAGTTTAAAGCTCACAGAAAGCACTCCAGGCTGGTTAACTATACTGGATATACTCTGCCTTGTTTTTTAAGAGTAGTTCGTTTGGTGTTAAGCCAATATTTTCTCCTTTTCCTCCGAGCTACAATCTTCTTTAGTTTTCGCAAAGGGTGTTGATTAATTTTCATACTGATGTTAAAACACTCTTCATCTATAGATTCATTCATGTTGAACGTCTCTTCAAATGTAGAGGTTCTGTCCATTGTATTGGGAGGATCTTCATTAGCCCTAATAGAATTAATGGCAAGTTTGAATCGGATGAAAAGAGAACACGAACTTTCAGAATATTTCGACATTTTGATAGTTCATTTATAGTTTTACAGTGTATTCAATCGGAAAGCTACTAAATTAATTAACCATGAATCGTGACTTTTCTCAACACAAGAGAACAAATCTCCTTTAAATGTCAGGCACATATTTATTTTGCTCCTATGATGAGGGTTGAGGAGGTTTCTGCTGAACTCTTAACAGCAATATTTACAATTTTTGTGGTGAGTAACAAAATCTTACAAAGCTGGCTTTTCTTAGCTCCTCATTTGGTCTTGACACAATACTATAATTTCCACTAGCTTTGCAACAAATAAGTTAGTAAACATTGGTTCTCGTCCTTCAAGTGAGAAATATCTATCAGTAATTAGAACAGGAAGTGGATGAATACGAGTCAGACTTTATTGTCAGTCAGCAATTAAAAAGATTTAGAGTTTAGATGCAAATTAATTGATTCCGTAATATGGACCTCCAGTGAGCAAGAACGTATTGTTTGTTCAAGGAAGAACATTTTAATTCAAAGACATTTGCTAGATGACAAAAAATTGAAATTTGTAAATTTAAAAATATGAAAATATGATTTAAAAAATTCCTTTTGACCATGACCCACAGAAATAGGTTATCACTGCCAAGCCGGATAAACTGAACAGAAAAATTACACACTACCACTCAAGTGACTCCTTAATACACTTCAATTGCTCTCTGGTGTCCACACACAAAGTGAGTAAGTTGCGCAAAGCGGACTGGGAAAGCAGAAGTACTAGGAAATCAGCCAAATTGAACTCTATGCCGTTGAATACGCTCCGCACCACATTGCACTGTATGCTGCATACTAAATGAGGAGTTAGAAAATGCAGCTTATGTGTGAAAACCGACGTAACTTACGGTAGAGCAGGTGCAGCTTGGGGTTCTTGTACCCGAACTTCAGGGCCTCCCTCGTATATCCTGTGTAGAAGAGCCCACTGGTCAACAGTCACATGTATATAGTCCTTATCTGTAACATGAAACAGTGACTTCTGTAAGTCGTAAAGAAAGTAAACACATTTCAAAGAGAATGGTAGTTGGGATATTTTTCTCTTTCTTTTAGCAAATTTTCCTATAGGGAAGCTATTACCGTAGTTGGCACGGTTTCACATTATGAAGGCCCAAAACACTGTTTGTTAAAATGTAAATATGTCTGTGTCGCGGATGTCAAGTAATTTTGGTCTGATTTTGATGAAATTTGGCATGAGTTTTAAATTTTGAATTGATTTGAATTTTAAAGTTTTTTTAAAATCCCCAAGCCAAATTGACAATTTTCAGAAGCCAAAAGTAGTTACTGTTTGCGATTTCAGGATTCACATTTTTTGCATTGGTACTTTTTCAAAGGCTGGTTTTTAACTGAAAAGTACTGCATTATATTTTATTACTCATACCATAAATGTTAGTAGTCAAATTGTTATGGATTGTTATTATTTAGTAAATCTTGTAAAGCTAATTTTAGCGAATTTTCCTATAGGGAAGTAGCTATTACCGTAGGTGGCACGGTAAGACCTAGACCCGGGACCGATTTACTTTTTCATTTTGATTTCCCCAGAGGCCAAAAACAACATTCATTCAAATTTTTATATATGTATATATATACATATATATATTTATATATATATACACGTCCGTGAACACGATAACTTGAGTAATTTTTGTCCGATTTTGATGAAATTTGGTTTAAAGGTGTAAAGCGGGATAAACTTGAATGAGTTCGCAAACCAGCATGATCGGACCATGGGAACGGGGTTTTACGGGGGTTTTTATGGGGTAAAAATTGGGTTTTCTCACTTTTGACCCTCAAAACACAAAATTTCCCAATTTTTCTTTAGCCCATTTTAAAGAGCTTAAAAAAAAACAAATAATTTAGTATGTAAAAGTATTTTCGTTCGGTTATTGGTAACAGAGAAAATTTAAGAAATTGTAAATTTATAATTCCCATGTAGTCCAGGCGCTAAACGGGTTGAGTATGCACTGAAAGTCTGACAAAATTTGACTTTTGATTATTGTTGGGGACATCTAGTAGATGAAAAAAATCGATGATGTCGCATTTCTAGGGTGGTCACAACTCGGGGGGGGGAGGGGGGGAAGTTGCGATGGTCATCGGTTTACGTTTCCGCGTCTAACTCACAAACGGTTAATGATAGAAAGGTGAATTAAGCGTCTATCTACGCCTAAATATATTGTCCTTCAAAAAGGTTATTACAACCATTCTTCTATCTCTTATACTTTGGGCGCTAATCAACATTTATTGCAAAAAATAAAATTTAAAAATACTTTGAAATGAAATATTGGAAATATTGCGCTTGTTTAGGGCATGTTACAAACTATTTATGGTTAGAAAAACTATTAAGTAGTACAACAGCACCAAGTTTAAAGAAATCTGTGCAAAAACAACAGAGCTACGTTGATTTCAGTAAGAGTAAACGTGGAAAATTCGTAGTAGTATCGAGGCGCGCATGGATGGCACGTAGCCCACAGTCAATATAGGTTTGATGTTGTAAGTAACTATGGGAAAACTGAATTTTCTATGCTGTTAGACCATTTGAGATGAGCATTTTCCCAAAGGTCCCCACTCCTAACCCTTTGTGCTTTTCTCTACCCCCCCCCCCCCCATTTTAGATAAATTTACAGTCTCTTAGAAATTAAGCTATAACTTTAAAACGGATAAGGATAATAACGCAATCTTTTATTAATCATTTTGCGTTACGATATTCTACAAAAAGTGTATTTACCATGGTATCCTCAATATTCATAGTTAAAAAATATCATGAACATAAAAAAATAATTTTTACGGATTAATTTATGAAACTTTTCTTTGTAGATTTTTTATAAGAGGCCACACAACAAAATGTTTGATATAAAATTTGGGTTGCATAGTTTACATTTTATAATGATACATAGTTATTAACAGTCTGTTTGCCTATAGTGGTTATAGATAGTACAGTATATTGATTTTTCAGGACTCTGGTTTTTTTTTGCACCGCAACAATAAAAGAAATTACGTAAATTATGGTTTTTTAATTTGAACTTGCCGCTTTATATAGATTATATTAACGTTATGTAGCTCATTCAGTACATATACAGACTGTAGTGGGTACATATGAATGAATATCATGCATTTGCTGCTGTACGCCAGAACCTCATTTTATTATACAGGGTGTCTCACCTAAAGTGAACCAATTATAGATAACTTTTTTATTATGAGATATAGAGTTAACTTCTTATGGGACACTACCCTTTATTTTAAGATGTTTTTTTAGTGGTTTCGAATTTTAAAAATATGTTCGCCATTTTCCAATATGGCTGACAACTTTGTTAGTCCTATGGAATACTCTGTATTTTATGATTGTTTTAGAATGTAAACGCGCAATTTTTAAACCTTTTTATTCTTGACATTTTTCTTTAAAGCTACTTGTTTAGGAGTTACATCGTGTTACATCGAAGAAGAAATTTTTTGTGAGTACATCCTGCATCCTGTAGCTCATAAACGAGTAAGTTTAAGAGCGAAAATACCAAGAATAAACAAGTTTTCAAATCCCATATACATTTAAAAAAACTATAAAATATATTGTTCCAATATCAAAGTAAGCTAAAATTTTTGAAAATGGTGACCATTTTTAAAACAACAAAATCAGTATTTTTTAACGTATTTTATATATTTGTTTGAGAGAGGACTTATATGTGACTTATTTATTCTTTGTACTTTCTCTCTCAACTTACTCGTTTATGAGCTACAGGATGCCGAATGTATACCACAAGACTTTCTTTTATTTTAGATATAACACGCTGTAACTCCTAAATGGGGTAGGTTTAGAGAAAAAAAAATGCCACGAATAATCATTTAGCTTAAAAATACGAGTTTAAAAATAGCTTTTAAATTCTAAAAGAATACTAAAATACAGCATATTCCATAATAAATAACAAAGTTGTTGGCCATATTGGAAAATGGTGGATATATTTTTTTATTCGTAACCATCCCTAAAAACATTTTTTACAAATAAAGGGGGTCGTCTAATAAAAAGTTAACTCTATATGGAAAATGAAATTTATGTACGTTCACTATGTAATCTCAACCGGGATGAAACGTGTACCCTTTTATAGCAGAATGTCCAATTTAAAAAAGATACGTCAATTTTGGTTTAACAAGATATATTTAAATGAATATGAGTTTTTTTAATTTTTAAATGGCAAAGATTGGCGGACACATGGAAATTATCTTGGAGTAAAGGGTGGGAATTGATAATGGAGTATAATTATTAAATTTAAGAATTGAGATATCAATACAAAAGTGGGAAAAATCTATGTAATAAAAAAATATATAAAATATTGTTTGTTAAGTATCTATCAAAGTAAATTATAAAAGTAACAGGTTTATTTTATGAATTATTAACTGTTTGTAGGAAAAATTCAGATTCTCAGTAGGCTACATTTAAATTTTATTATTCATTCAAAATTGTTATCTGATCTTTATTAGTATGTAGTGCTATTTGTGTATATTCTGTAGTTGAAATCAGTTTATTTTATGAATAATTGTATGTGGTTCATGGACTCTTTTAAACTGTTTTAAAATATTTTAAAATCAGTGTGTCTAACACAAAACAGACGGTCTTTAACCATTGATCTTTGCATTTAAATAAAAAACACCGTAGGCCTATTGATATTTTATTACAATGAACACTTTTTCTTCTTCTTCTTCTTCTTCAGAAATCCTTAATAATTCTTTTTTAATATTTATTTATCTCATAATTCTTTTTGTAGATTATCGTAACGCAAAATGATTAATAAAAGATTCCATTATTATCCTTACCCGTTTTAAAGTTATAGCTTAATTGCTAAGAGGCTGTAAATTTATCTAAAAGGGGGGGTTAGAGGAAAGCACAAGGGGGGAGGAGTGTTGACTTTCGGGAAAATGATCATCTCAACATGGTCTAACAGCATAGAAAAATTCAGCTTTCCCATAGTTACTTACAACATCAAACCTATATTGACTGTGGGCTACGTACCATCCATGCGCGCCTCGATACTACTACGAATGTTCCACGTTTACTCTTACTGAAATCAACGTAGCTCTGTTGTATTTGCACAGATTTCTTTAAACTTGTTGCTGGTGTACTACTTGTTAGTTTTTATAACCATAAATAGTTTGTAACATGCCCTAAACAAGCGCAATATTTCCGATATTTCATTTTAAAGTATTTTTAAATTTTATTTTTTGCAATAAATGTTGATTAGCGCCTAAAGTATTAAAGATAGAAGAAAGGTTGTAATAATCCTTTTGAAGGACAATATAATTAGGCGTAGATAGACGCTTAATTCACCTTTCTATCATTAACCGTTTGTGAGTTAGACGCGGAAACGTAAACCGATGACCCGCGCAACTTCCCCCCCTCCCCCCCGAGTTGTGACCACCCTAGAAATGCGACATCATCGATTTTTTTCATCTACTAGATGTCCCCAACAATAATCAAAAGTCAAATTTTGTCAGACTTTCAGTGCATACTCAACCCGTTTAGCGCCTGGACTAATGTTATTCTTATGGAGAATATTGTCAAATGTTGTAGTTTGCTTGTTTATGGATATATTTTGATAAAACTTGGCAAAGTTTTATTTATTTTATACTAAGCTATCAATATTTAAAAAAAAAAACACACTTTATTAGTTTCTTTGTAGCAGCAAACCTAGGTACTCATTAAACCTAATGTTATTTAAATATATTTAATTGAAAATCAATTCAGACAATGGAAATTCGCTTAGTCGGCAGGTTTGCTGCGGCAGGGGTATTTTAATAGTCACACTGATTTAGCTACAGCAAATAATACATTTTGACACTAAGCGGTTCACATGAATAACTACTAAAGACTGGTTGGCTCACCAAGAGTAAGGCTAGGGTCGTAGGTGGTAAGAGGAGAGTTATCAATGGGTCCTGGAGCTTCCGAAGTTTGGCCTTTCACATAGTTCTCCCACTGGGAATACCAACCAATGGCGATGGCGAAGTAATGGCCTGTCGACTGAACCTGAAACAAATCAACAAGTAGTCGGATTAGACTTGTATGGAGGTTTCTTTCTTTAATAAAGGTATGTTACCTAGACTCATTTGACAAAGTAAAACCAGTATAATCCACTTAACCTATAGCCTACTTTTTTAACTTTTTAATGTTTACCTTTTAACTTAAAGTCTGTGTTATTAGCTTATTAACTTAGACCTAACTGGGTTACTGTGTAACCCTTTGTTAACATACTGTGTTACATTGACCATGTCTATTGAATGATTGTTATACCTAAAGACAATAATGGATTTAATTTGATTGATTGATTGTCTGACTCTCTATCTGGTTTATGATTATTAATTTGCCTACATAATCCGATTTTGTTAACATTTGGCACTGAAGATCTTTGTTCATTTAATTTAGATTCTGATGTTGAGTGTAGGCAACTATTATCGACAGTGCCTAACAGTTTAAAGTCTCCTTATATTCGTTCTAGGAGTTGTTGGGGAAATATTTGGTTGATTTGGACTTCGTTCGATAGTCATGTGGCATATTTGTTTTTGTTCATGGGTAGGATATCGCCTTCCGTCATAACTGACTGATGTCCTGATTGATTAATTGACGGTCTAACTGACTGATTGTTTGATATCCTGATTGATAGATGGTCTGGTTGATTGATTGTGGTTCGGATTCCACTATAAACTGTAGGTCCCTCAGTTGCTATTGGCTGTATGGGCTAATAATTAACAGCCGTGTCTAAGGAACATGTCAGCCTTAGTCACTAACAAGACTTCAAGATCGTGCCTTTCATCCTACACTCATTCTTCACTCATATTTGTGTTAAAATACGCACACAGTGTGTCCTATTAATTGATTGATTGATAGTTGTGATTGACTAATGACCTAATTTGATAACCTTATTGATTAATGGTCTGATTTACTGTTGGTCCGAGTAATTGCTTACCTGTCCCAGCCTAGTAAATTCCCTCAACTCAATGTCAGGTCGATGTCCAGTCTCTTGCACACAGACTGTACATTGCCTCAACTGCTCCTTGGCACAGGTGGGTCCTCCCCCATAGCTGACAAAACAAACATGTTTATCTTTACTAAAAACATATATTTTTCTTTTCTAAGGAACTAGATAATTTACATTCACATTTGCTTACTTGAAACTAGGTACAACTAGAGCGATATTATATAACGAACAGCTGATCAGTTTCTAACCATAAAAAAATTCGGACTGTTCTCCAGATTAAACCGGCGATCTTCTGATGGAGATGGTAGATTTATGTTGCCAAAGTTATTATTGCAGGTAAATTATTCACTAAAAACTAATTGAAAATGCATGCAATAATCCTTTAAACAATATAAATGTGTTATTTTTTATTCCTGTAATAGAAGTTAGTTACAATGTCATAATAGCTGTCAACCGTAATTGCAGAACTATCACGATCACCTCCCTATGTGTGGCAAAGCTTCGAACATCTACCATAATGCCTTGACATCTCAGCGATCACTGCAAAATCTCAAAACCCCTCGTAATCATAGGACATATAAACCCGAAATTGAAATGATTGTATAACATAACAACCAACACACCAAAATCTGACATTTTCATAAATTTTCAGTTTTTGTGTTATTTGCTAAAAACCAGTAAAACTGACATACGTCTCCAAAAACCGACCCATCCTTACTGTTACTGTTTACAGTAGAACCTTGATAACAAGACTCTCATAGGGATTATAAAAGTAGACTTGTTATCAAGTTTGACTTCTTATCGAGGTTTGCAATAACATGTGATTAGGGGTAAAATAATGTAAAGGGGATTTGAAAATGACCCTTGTTATCACGGGTAGGGGTGTGCGATGCAGCATATTTTTTTCGATTCGATGCATCGATGCGATTCAAAGAATTTCGATTCGAATCGATGCGATTCGATTCGATGCAGCACGGCATGATTTTCTTCAAAAATTAAATACAACATGTGTTTCTGTAATGGATCCTTTACCTTAAAAAAAGTTAAAGTAAAAAATGTACTAAATAAAATTATGAACAAGAGGATAGTTGCTGACCTAACCTCATTAATGGACACTGCTAATTTTATGGTTGGCCAAAGGAAATTCACCCTTCAGTAACAATTAGAATAAGCCTATATATCAATAAAGCAATCGTTAAGTTTATTATTATTGACCTGTATTAAATAAAATAGAGTTTATTTTATGACGTACGGTAGTATTGTTACTTAGTTTTCACATTTATATTTGTTGGCTTTCAATACTTCTGGTTCATTCTTAAATCAGCACGAACCAAAAAAGTTGATTATCAGTGTTTACTGTCTATTTTAGTGATGGTCGGATCCGGATATCGGACTACCGGATCCGCCGGATCTGAGCTAGAACCGACGCCCGATCGTATCCACAAAAAATCGGATCTTGTGACATTGACTTTCGGTTTTACCAATGCAATAGTTATGTAGAACTGATCACTCTACATGACATGATTAGACAGCCAAATGAAAAAGCGCGCTTTCATTGTTGCAACAATAACAGAGGAGTCAGAGTTGAACACCAGCTGTAACTGTTGATTTGAGGCTCAGCCACGGCTACCGTGAGCGATAAGGACGCTACATAACCTTTGACCGTCAAGCGTTGTCCAGTCGACATTGGAAGTAGAGAGTCTGTTACATTAAGTAGTAGTAGAGAGAGAGAGACGAGAGCGTGCACGAGACTTCAGGTAGAGAGCCGTAACCGACATCAAGCCCTTCAGCATCGCTGGATTTTTGTGAGCCTAAATTGGAATTTGGCTAAGGTGAGCCGCTACCATGTTATAAAATGTTATTGAGTTTCATGAGTAGTACAGCTAATTTGGCCTAATCATTAATATTGAATTATTTAAAAAACTAAACTAAGCCTTGGGCATAGAATGAGATTGTCAGAACATGTGAGCAAACATTTAATTAAATACAACGAGTTACTAATTAATGGTTTTACACTATGTATAGCAGAAGTAATTAGTTTAGAACCTTCTAACTGAAAAAGTGCTAAGGTTAACAAACAAAAAAAATGTAAATATTAGTTAGTATTTTAAATGTAAATATTAGAATGAACTTTACGCATGTTGTTGCCATGATATTTATATTGCTATTTTAACCGTGCTAGAATAATTAATCTTGCAAAACTGACTACACAAAACAAAAGGCAAACAAAGGGACAAAATGTACTAAACCTTTTTGTTCTGCTAACATTATAATAAAGCAAGATATAACGTAGTCATTGAACTGATTGTGGATAGCTATTTTTATAAAATGTAAATATGAGGTTGAGGTGTAAATATTGTTTGTGAACCACGTTGATAAATTATTTATTGTAGGCTATTTACTTAATCTCTCAATATGTACAGCATGTTATTTAATGATGTTATTTAATTATAAACCCATACTTAGGTATTATTGTTGTTCTAGATTTGTAATAAATAATTTCAGGCAAAACTAGAGTAACAATTGTCAGTATCACTGGTACCTAGCGTATTGAGTTATTGACTACATGTTACACCCTAACATTGGTTATTCACTTTAAAGTACAGTATTTATCACTGTGTAATAGGTTCTCATTAGAAACTGAGCAAGAGTGTTTTGTAAATTATTAATAATGTATTCAGATATAAACTGATTACTAAAGTGTCATTAATGCTTATACTGTGACTGGATAAGAAATACGAATAGGCTATTGTGTGGAACTGTATATAATATATTGGTAGCCTATTTAATTTATATTGTTGGAGTAAAGACTATTCTGGAGTGATTTTGTTTTAAGGGCTTTTTCCCTGGACCTGCGTCTTGGCATTGATTGGTGACCTTGCTGACCCACGAGTGTGATCGTCTGCAGGACTGTTGGACCACTGCGGGTGTCAGCACCGTTGTTTGCACCTAGAGGACATTACGCGCGGGTCACACTTGCGCTGTGATATCCGGTTGTGGACCGTACGGACAATACGGCCTTTGTGTGTCGTTATCGGTGCTTCTATTCGGTGAGTAGACTTTCATTTTCACACCCTTTGAATCACCCCGGACGGCCGGGCGGCATCGGTCACTATCAAGTGGAACCTGTGACCTTGGACTCTGGCAAGATAAGGATTTGGAGTGAATGACTAATTATGTCCAGTTCTGAGCTCTGAGATAGAAATATTTATTGTCTTGTTTAACTCCTGAATTGAAGCTAGCTATTAAGTGTAGTTATATTTATGCATGAGGGTATGTGTTTGTTATATCTTTAGAATAACTTATTATATTTAAATTAAGTTACTATTGGAGTGCTCCTAGGGACTTGATTTGGTATTTAACAGAACTGGCCAGTATTTAATTAAGTAAGTTATTTGCATGAATCTCACTAAGTGAGCTATTCATTACTATCCTAATTGCTCTCCTTCACTTGTAGTTAAGATCTTAGCTTTGGAAGAGAAATAGGCAATACAAGTGTATACAATTCAAACATATGGTCTTTATTTGTGTTTACCTAGTAGTACCACAGGTTATTGTCTAGATAATTTTGAATCTGATTGATTACTGAGTTTGTTCTGTTTATGAGTTTGGGTGGTTAAATAATTTAAAGGTATACTGCTCATCCAAGTGCTTAAGGCCTAGTTTTGAAAAGTCAGATTAAACTTTTGAGTGCATGGTAGCGGGCTTACACTTGATGATACCTTAGGGCAGGAAAACATTCCTTGTTGGAGTCCTGCAACTGATCCATCCTAACAACAAGGTGGCGCCCTCTCTCGAGCAAATCCCGACCAACTTGGTAACAATTCAAGGGTGACCTGCTATCAATAATCCAGACTTAGATAAGCTACGAATTTCCCCCCACCACTCACGCCCTTCTCCACTGAGCTAGGCTAGCAAAAGTGATAACTCAGGTGCCAAGGTGGCAAAATGGCGCCCTGAACGTGGGGCTTTTGGATAATACAGGAACTAAGCTGTATTGGGAAAGCTTTTAAACTGTGTGTGAACATAATTTTAATACTTCAGATTTTGTTGGTAATAATTGAGTGAAAAAAAAATTGATACTGCTGTTTGGATTTGTTTGTTCTTTCATTAATCTGTTCCAGTTCACAAGCTAACTACTGAAAGGAGCAAAACTGGATAAAAGTTCTGCTGGTCTTATAAATACTTTGTTGTGAATATAATTTGGTTTTGTTTATGTACTGTTCTGGTCATCTAGTGAATTTGATATTTTATCTGACAATGAGTGCCTATCATTTGCGTAAGCCTGAGGTCATCTACGAACTAAAAATCAGGAATGTTGATACGAATGATACTGCTAATGAGTTAAGGAAGCGTCTAACGCAGTGTTTATCGACAGATACAAAAATTGATGAGGCTGTTGTAAACTCCTTAGATGCAGACGTAGAATTAGAGGAATGTGAGATTAAATACCAGGATTTATCTTCATTGGTAAGCGACTATGAAGGGAATTATAACGACAACGAGTTTCACAGGATTTCAGCTCGTCTTTGGCACCTGTACCTTAGAGTAGAAAGAATCCCAGTGGGAGCGGGGGCTGATAAGGAGATTTCAGATTCAAAGGAAAAATTGTTACACCAAAGTAGGGAGCTACTGGATTCCTTTAAAGAAACCCCCACACAGAGGAGTGATGCGTTAGAAAAAACGCCAGCAACACCGTCCGAACGTCTACCTTCTCAAGTATTGGAAACTGTGACCCAGGAAACAAATTTTGAGCTGCCAAAAACTTCATCCCTTCCATCTCAACCACCTGCACTGATGGAATACGACAAGAACGTTGCTGGGGAACGGAAGCTACTGGAAGAATGGCGGCAGAACGAAGAAAGGAAATTGTACCAAGAAAGGCGTCACCAAGAATAATGGCTTCAGAAGGAAGAGAGGAGGCTACAAGAAGAAAGAAGAAAACTGGAGGAAAAATGGCAACAGGAAGAACAGTTGTGGAAAATCAGAAAACAGCAAAGAGAGAAATTTAGCATGGAAGAGATTAGTATTCAAGAAGCTGCGAGGAAGACAGAAGTTGGAAAATTGAGGGAGGATTTAAGACCTCAAGCGGTTAGAGGATCTTTTGAGGACTGTGACCTGTCAAGATTTTCTTCAGCTCCAGATTACACACGAGCTACTTCCAGGCCAAAATATGTTCCGGTTTACAAATGGGGGCTGAAATTTGATAACTCCGGCATAAGTATTGCGTCATTCCTTGAGAGAGTGGAGGAGCTTCGAAGGGCTAGAGGAATCACTCATCAAGAGCTATATGAGTCTGCAGTGGATCTGTTTTCAGGACCTGCGCTGGTATGGTACCGTGCGGCATCAAATAGAATTCAGTCTTGGCATCAATTGACGAAGGAGCTCAAGGAAGTCTTCCAACCGGCGGACTATGACCTAAGGCTCCATCAGGAGATATTTAACAGGGTGCAAGGAGATAATGAACCTATAGATCTATATATAGCCGCAATGGAAGGCTTATACGGTAGATTAGCAGTGCCTGTCCCTGAGCCCACACGCCTAGCTCAAATATATCACAACTTGCATCCTCAGCTGCAAGACCGACTCGCTCTTTGTAGCATCCAAACACTTGACCAACTCCGTACCATGGGACGAAGGGCAGAGGCAGGCCGACTGAGTATGGTTAGGATAAGACCAGCAACGACACGAGAAAATACTCTCGAACCGGACCTCGCCTATCAGGATCAAAGCTACAGACGTAAAATTCCAGTGGGACGTGTAGCTGGTGTGCAACCCTTCGAGTCAAATCGCCAGGACTTTGTATGTTGGAACTGTCGAGAAAAGGGTCATAGCTTCAGATTTTGCCGAAAACCAAAACGAAGATTCTGCTTTGGTTGTGGAAAGGAAGACGTTTTGAGACAAGACTGTGGAAAATGTTGTCCAAAAAACGGGCAACGCAAGGAGTCAGAAAGGAATTAGATGGTTCTGGCTCCTTGGAAATTGAAAAGATCCTCACCACTCATAGATCGGCCGCTCGGAAGAGCACCCCAGATATTAACTATATCATACATAGCCAAGAGAAGGACAATCGGCCTTATTTGAAGGTGAGAGTGTTTGGCCGGGAGATTATAGCTTTATTGGACTCTGGGGCATCCCAAACGTTTTTAGGTGAAAAGGGAATGTGGATTTTAAAAGAATTCCCAGCTCGCCTTCATAGTACTAGCGATCGTTTTGTGGAGACAGCAGACTCAAGACGCCATGAAGTCAAGGGCTTTGTCAACCTACCCATTACGTTACAGGGCCGAACTAAGAACCTGAATGTTTGCGTCGTACCCTCGCTACAGCATACTCTGATCTTGGGAATAGACTTCTGGGAAGTTATGCATATTGTTGCGGATATGCGCAATCGGAAGTGGGATTTTGGCCAAAAGAAAATTGATCTGTTTTGTAGTTCGATTGAAGGTATTACCTCGGAAGATAACCTTACAGCATCAGAACGAGGCAAGCTCCAAGATCTTCTGGAGAAACATTTCAAGGATGAACCTGCCACCTTAGGAAGAACTGATAGGGTGAAGCACATCATTGATACGGGAGATGCGGTCCCAATCAAACAGCGGTACTACACTGTCTCCCCCGCTCGTCAAAAACTTATCAATGAAGAATTGGACCGGATGTTAGGGTTGGGGGTTGTGGAGCCATCACAGAGCGCCTGGTCTTCACCAATCATGTTGCTGGACAAACCAGATGGCAGTAAACGGTTTGTGGTTGATTTTAGGGCTGTGAATGCCGTGAGTAAAAAGGACGCTTATCCCTTACCGCAAGTAACCACTATCCTAGACAGGCTTAGAGACGCTAGGTTCCTGTCCAGTCTGGACATCAAAAGCGCATATTGGCAGATAGAGCTTGAGGAGTCCAGCAAGGAAAAGACTGCGTTTGCAATCCCAGGTCGCGGACTATACCAATTTGTCACCATGCCTTTTGGACTGTGTGGAGCCCCTGCGACTTGGCAACGTTTTGTGGATACAGTCTTGGGACCTGACTTAGAGCCAAACGTTTTCGTCTATCTTGACGACATTATAGTAGTGACCTCTACCTTTGACTCACACCTCCAGGTACTGGCAGAGATATTCCGAAGAATTCGTGCTGCCAAGCTTACCCTCAATCGAGAGAAGTGCAAGTTCTGCAGAAAGGAATTAAGGTACCTGGGATATATTGTTAGTGGGGATGGTTTACGCGTTGACCCTGACAAAATCAAGGCCATTGTGGATATCCCGGTACCACGTAATCCAAAGGAGATACGTCAATTTACAGGTATGGCATCGTGGTACAGGCGCTTTATTCCCAACTTCGCGTCTCGTATGGCTCCTTTGACTTCCCTTCTGAAAAGGAGAAATCGTTTCGACTGGACTCCAGAATCTGAGACAGCTTTTCAAGACATAAAGTCCTGCCTGATCACTGCTCCCATCCTGTCATGTCCGGATTTCTCGAGGCCTTTCACAATTTCCTGTGACGCCTCCGGTGTAGGAATTGGTGCGGTGCTGAGCCAGGAAATTGAGCAAGGAGAAAGTGTAGTAGCCTATGCCAGCCGTACACTTACCAGGCAAGAACAGAACTTCTCAGCCACCGAAAGAGAATGTTTGGCGGTGATCTTCGCAGTGGAGAAGTTTCGACCATACGTTGAGGGAACCAAATTCACGGTAGTGACTGACCACTACAGCTTGCTTTGGCTTAGGAATTTGAAGGACCCGACTGGACGCCTAGCTCGTTGGGCTCTGCGATTGCAGCCCTATGATTTTGATCTAGTACACCGTAAGGGACACGAAAATGTTGTGCCTGATCTTTTGTCCCGCACAACCCCACCGATCGAGATTATACCATCGACTGCCAATATTGTCTCTTGTGACTTGTTGGAGATGCCAGCTACTGTCAAGGACAGATGGTACAATGAAATGTTGGACAAGGTAATGAGAGATCCTCAAAAATATTGCCAGTGGCGTGTTCAAGAGGGAAAGCTGTGGAAGAATGTGGACATGTCAGGAGGCTTGCTTGAAGAGGCTAGCTGGAGACTAGTCGTACCAAAGGATCTCCGGCCTCAGGCCTTGGTCGAGTGTCATGATGACCCCCTCGCAGGACATCAAGGTGTTTTGAAAACCTATAAACGTATGCAAAGGATATATTATTGGCCAAAAATGCGAAAGGATGTCGCAACCTATGTCGCAAAATGTACTATATGCCAACAGACCAAATACGACCAGCAACTCCCTGCTGGTGTGATGGGCAGCAGACGTGCTGTTGATTCTCCTTGGCAAATGATTGCTGCAGATTTGATCGGACCACTACCAAGATCTCTAAAAGGTTTTAAATACCTGATGGTTGTTACTGACACCTTCACCAAGTACACTATCCTTCGGCCACTCCGAGCTGCTACTGCGAAACTTGTATCACAACATTTAGAGGAAGACGTCTTTCTGTTTTATGGGGTGCCACGATACCTCATCTGCGACAACGGTTCGGAGTTTATTGGGGCCCCAGTTAAAGACCTAGCTAGGCAGTACAAAGTGAAAATTCTTCTAAATGCCAGCCGACACCCTCAGGCTAATCCAGCAGAAAGAGTAAATCGGGATGTTGTCACTATGCTGCGAGCGTATGTCTCAGAAAATCACAGGGAATGGGACAAGTTTATCCCAAAGATAGGATTTGCCCTTCGCACGGCTCATCATGAGGTAACAAAACATTCACCAGCATTTTTGAACTTCGGGCGGGAACTCGCTACTTCTGGAGAAGGATTTCAAGTTCTTAATGATGGTTCGGATGTACCCCCACTTGAAGATTTAGAACCCTTGGGTGGAAAATTGCAGGAGCTTAAAGACATCCATCAAGAGGTTTCGAACAGACTGAAGGCTGCACACGATCAGAATTCTAAACGCTACAACCTACGAAGGAGAAATGTGACTTATAAAGTAGGGGATATAGTCTTGAAGCGGAACTTTATACAATCAGATGCTGCTAACTATTTTTCAGCTAAGTTGGCACCACGATATGTGGGTCCCTATGTTATAGCAGAACAGATTTCTCCATTAGTGTACACGTTAGCGGACATGGACGGCAAGAAGATTGGCAGATGGCATGTGACGGACTTCAAGAAATATCAACAGTGAAGAAAATTTGAGAAATTTTCTGGAGGAAAGGGGGTGTTTGTGACATTGACTTTCGGTTTTACCAATGCAATAGTTATGTAGAACTGATCACTCTACATGACATGATTAGACAGCCAAATGAAAAAGCGCGCTTTCATTGTTGCAACAATAACAGAGGAGTCAGAGTTGAACACCAGCTGTAACTGTTGATTTGAGGCTCAGCCACGGCTACCGTGAGCGATAAGGACGCTACATAACCTTTGACCGTCAAGCGTTGTCCAGTCGACATTGGAAGTAGAGAGTCTGTTACATTAAGTAGTAGTAGAGAGAGAGAGACGAGAGCGTGCACGAGACTTCAGGTAGAGAGCCGTAACCGACATCAAGCCCTTCAGCATCGCTGGATTTTTGTGAGCCTAAATTGGAATTTGGCTAAGGTGAGCCGCTACCATGTTATAAAATGTTATTGAGTTTCATGAGTAGTACAGCTAATTTGGCCTAATCATTAATATTGAATTATTTAAAAAACTAAACTAAGCCTTGGGCATAGAATGAGATTGTCAGAACATGTGAGCAAACATTTAATTAAATACAACGAGTTACTAATTAATGGTTTTACACTATGTATAGCAGAAGTAATTAGTTTAGAACCTTCTAACTGAAAAAGTGCTAAGGTTAACAAACAAAAAAAATGTAAATATTAGTTAGTATTTTAAATGTAAATATTAGAATGAACTTTACGCATGTTGTTGCCATGATATTTATATTGCTATTTTAACCGTGCTAGAATAATTAATCTTGCAAAACTGACTACACAAAACAAAAGGCAAACAAAGGGACAAAATGTACTAAACCTTTTTGTTCTGCTAACATTATAATAAAGCAAGATATAACGTAGTCATTGAACTGATTGTGGATAGCTATTTTTATAAAATGTAAATATGAGGTTGAGGTGTAAATATTGTTTGTGAACCACGTTGATAAATTATTTATTGTAGGCTATTTACTTAATCTCTCAATATGTACAGCATGTTATTTAATGATGTTATTTAATTATAAACCCATACTTAGGTATTATTGTTGTTCTAGATTTGTAATAAATAATTTCAGGCAAAACTAGAGTAACAATTGTCAGTATCACTGGTACCTAGCGTATTGAGTTATTGACTACATGTTACACCCTAACATTGGTTATTCACTTTAAAGTACAGTATTTATCACTGTGTAATAGGTTCTCATTAGAAACTGAGCAAGAGTGTTTTGTAAATTATTAATAATGTATTCAGATATAAACTGATTACTAAAGTGTCATTAATGCTTATACTGTGACTGGATAAGAAATACGAATAGGCTATTGTGTGGAACTGTATATAATATATTGGTAGCCTATTTAATTTATATTGTTGGAGTAAAGACTATTCTGGAGTGATTTTGTTTTAAGGGCTTTTTCCCTGGACCTGCGTCTTGGCATTGATTGGTGACCTTGCTGACCCACGAGTGTGATCGTCTGCAGGACTGTTGGACCACTGCGGGTGTCAGCACCGTTGTTTGCACCTAGAGGACATTACGCGCGGGTCACACTTGCGCTGTGATATCCGGTTGTGGACCGTACGGACAATACGGCCTTTGTGTGTCGTTATCGGTGCTTCTATTCGGTGAGTAGACTTTCATTTTCACACCCTTTGAATCACCCCGGACGGCCGGGCGGCATCGGTCACTATCAAGTGGAACCTGTGACCTTGGACTCTGGCAAGATAAGGATTTGGAGTGAATGACTAATTATGTCCAGTTCTGAGCTCTGAGATAGAAATATTTATTGTCTTGTTTAACTCCTGAATTGAAGCTAGCTATTAAGTGTAGTTATATTTATGCATGAGGGTATGTGTTTGTTATATCTTTAGAATAACTTATTATATTTAAATTAAGTTACTATTGGAGTGCTCCTAGGGACTTGATTTGGTATTTAACAGAACTGGCCAGTATTTAATTAAGTAAGTTATTTGCATGAATCTCACTAAGTGAGCTATTCATTACTATCCTAATTGCTCTCCTTCACTTGTAGTTAAGATCTTAGCTTTTGAAGAGAAATAGGCAATACAAGTGTATACAATTCAAACATATGGTCTTTATTTGTGTTTACCTAGTAGTACCACAGGTTATTGTCTAGATAATTTTGAATCTGATTGATTACTGAGTTTGTTCTGTTTATGAGTTTGGGTGGTTAAATAATTTAAAGGTATACTGCTCATCCAAGTGCTTAAGGCCTAGTTTTGAAAAGTCAGATTAAACTTTTGAGTGCATGGTAGCGGGCTTACACTTGATGATACCTTAGGGCAGGAAAACATTCCTTGTTGGAGTCCTGCAACTGATCCATCCTAACAAGGTGGCGCCCTCTCTCGAGCAAATCCCGACCAACTTGGTAACAATTCAAGGGTGACCTGCTATCAATAATCCAGACTTAGATAAGCTACGAATTTCCCCCCACCACTCACGCCCTTCTCCACTGAGCTAGGCTAGCAAAAGTGATAACTCAGGTGCCAAGGTGGCAATCTTGGGCTGGATCCGGTTTTAATGGATCCAATTTTATTTATACTATTAACACAAAATGGACGAGTATTCGAGATTTTGAGTTTGAGTAAAGTACAATATAGAAATAAGCAAGAGGTAGTTGTCCTAACCTATTTTTATAGCTGTCACGACAGAATAGGTCAACTCAAAGCAGTCGCCGGCGACTGACTGGCAATGGCAATGGTATACTGACTTGACACAGAATAGAATGACATGACCGGTAGTGATTTTGTTTTAAAGTAGGCCTACTGTTTCACAATAGAAAATTTCACTACTGAACTACGTAAGCAATAAATTTATGTTTATAAAAGTCAGAATAGAAACACTATAAAGGCAAAACAATAGACGGGAGGCAGGCGTTGTGCAATGACCTTGAAATGAGTGGAATAGTAACATTGAGTAGGGGAAGGGAAGGGTGAGACCTTTGAGCTATGTATTTAGACTAGAATTTCACCACTTCCCAAATGGCTGGGTACGGGGATTACAATAGCAGGTTTTTTCCTTGCCTGGTTTGACTTTTGTCTTTTTGTGTAGGAGATTTGAATAATCAAAAATATAATTTGAATTGACCACAATTATTTAGCATTGATAATACAATTTGCAAGGGACCAGGAGGAAATAGAACAAAACACTAAAATTAATAGAATAACAAACAAAGTAAACAACAAATTAAATACAGAACACGGTGATTTAACACTGTCACTGTCACTCAATTTTGTTGTCTAGAAGGGTCGGTGAACTAATCAATAAATAGCCAAAACCAGTTTCCTCCCCCTCTAACCACCACCCCTCCCCCCTAAGCCGGGAGGCCCAACACTTTGTCCTTGAAACACCCTAGCCTCTGAAACAATAAACCCTTACACCTGCGTTGCTGTTTTGACAACAGGTTTATGAATGCGTTAACTATTTTTCATTTTCCAGAATTAACTATCAATTATTATTATTTGCAAGTTACAAATAGGAAACTACATGACATTATGGTACCTATTCAATGACCCATGTATTATCAAAAATTTATAATTGATTACTTATTTTGATAATAAAAAGCATTCATTACAGCACGCAGCACTTATTGATATATATATATATATATATATATATACTGTATATATAATCATCAAAGTATCTGTTACTTTATACAAAATAAAATAGGTACAAAATTGTGTGGCCAGTCAAAATTTATAAACAAACATTTTATTCTATAAAATACAGATGGTAAATAGGGGTTGGTTTAAAGGAAATAAAATACAAAACAGATTAATTAATTATTTTGATAAACGATAGAAAGGTTATGGGATTGATTGAACTAAAATAACCACAGGGAATCTTAAGTAGAAAAGTCGTCAACCACAATCTGTTTAATCAGTACATCGTTAGAGAGAGGGGGGGGGGGAGAGATAGCAGATAGGGGCGTTTGATAGGGAATCTGAAAAAGTAAACAAACAAGGAACAACGACGCGACAATACTCGTTTATAACCTTATTGTCAAATCTAGGTCTTTGTAAGACAAAAGAAAATCACACAGTTTTAAACTTTAACCAAATTTTATACTCTTTACAAACAAACACGTCCTACATAACGGTTCTTGATATTTATCAATGTATCTTAGCAATCGTCACTTGCTCCATTGAAACACGAACGTCGATTGGCTGACATGACAGTGCAGCGTGGCCTCTCGACCAACGAGAACTCTTGTTACATACTTTGATTTATCTTAGATGGTCAACATTTACCATTCATTATAATATTACAAAATTGACATGGACTATGCGTATGGTGTTTTTCAATCAAAACTTATGTTATAGTAGCACTTAAAACTTCACTTAAACTCTTAAACTAGGTAGATAGTACAGATATAATATGGATCTACTTTTTGGTGCAATAGGCAAGTGCAAGCCTAACCCTCTGACTTCGATGTTGTAATTGAATCAAATTTTTCTAATGATGCGTAATGCAGGGATGAAACTGAACATTTAGACAAGTTTAGGTTATTTATTTTGTTCTAAAAATAAAAATAATACATTTAAAGATCTGACTTATTGATACAGACATTTTTTAGTATAATTTCGTGTTGAGGACACTCGCACGCCGGTTGTCTGAGACTGAATTCTGACTGTCTGACATCTTGAAATGTAGATTGTATTGTCAATTGTGTTGTGCAATATCATCTGCCTGCAGAGAGAACAGCTGAAAATAAACTTTAGCTGTTTTGAACTAAATAGTGTGCTAAGTTGGTTACTAAAGTTGTTAGCGTGATTACAAAACTAATAGATATCAAATAAATAAATGTTAAAATAAAATATCTATCCATCCCTGTCGGCTGTCGGTATCGGCGGAATCGGGCGAAATCGATGTTTGGCAATCGATTCTTGATACCGATATTCCTAGTATCGGCAATGTCCGAGTATCGGTGGTAGCGATAATTGACACTTCCCTATCTAAAACTCATTTTGGAGTCCTGAACTAGTTTTAAATATGCATCGGGACGTAATCGTTGCATCGGGAGCTAACCGATGCATCGGTCTTTTTCGATGCATCGAGGCCAAATCGATGCATCGTGATTTTGATGCATGCTGAATCGAATCGCGATTCGATGCATCGAATCGAATCGAAATTTCGATGCATTTTCGATGCATCGCACACCCCTAATCACGGGTGACTTGTTATCGAGGTTTGACTGTACTTACATGTTATAGAGGTGGTGCCATACGCTGGCAGGCACGTAGGTCAACATGGTGGAGAGGTAATGGTCACGTCCGGACAGTAAGTGGTTATGACGACACAACAGATCGGTGTTGTCTATGGGACCAGGCTCCGTGAAAGTGTAGAACCTTGTGAGCCAAGCCTTGGACACCACGTACATGTCCTCCATGGGCGACGTCTTCTTGTACAGCTGTAGTATGTGATCTCGTTGTTCACTCATTTCTCGACTGGCCTTCCTGCAGTACACAATTATTTGTACTTTACAGTAGTATGAAAATAACCACATTTTCATTCTAAATTGCAAATAAATAGTAAAACTACCAAAAACCAATGCTTTTTGTAAATAAAGGTTTTAATTATTTCTTGTGCAACACTGATGCACATATTACTTTCAATATAATAATTTTAAAACCTGTTTGACTGTTAGGTTAATACTGTTGTCCGTTGTTTATGGTACTTTAAAAACTCATTGTTGTTAATTTTTAGATTTTCTGCTCATTAGTGCATTTAAAATTAACGTGTAAGAAGTTCTCATAAAAGAGAGCAAACTAAACCACAACACAAGAGGGAAGGTGGGACTTCATTTACCAATATTCAGATTAGCCAAAACTGGATCACATAAAAAAAAAATAACTGGAAAAGGTTTTTATTAGACTCCTTTGATGCTAGAACTGATCTAGTTCATGTTTTCAATAACATAACCTGATTGGTAAAAAATTCATTTTATTGTAGGCCTATAGCCTAACTAAATTTGTAGACTGCCTTGTGATATTTGATAAATTTGTATTTCAATTAGCTAAGGCATTCATTTTTATTGTTAGTATTGCAGAAGTTTATGATTGTTGTTATGTGTAAATGTTGTTTTAAAGTATTAGGGTTGACTATTGGATAACAGAACCATATTGTAATATGAATATGATCAATGACAAATTAATATTTCTGATATCCAACAGATAAGCAACTCACAGCTGATTACAACAAATTAAAATCATTAATTACATGAACGATATCAGCAATCTGACATATACTTTCTCTCATTAGCTTGTCAACAACCTGTATCATGGGTAAGCTGTGAGAGTAACTATGATATTTTATAGGGAAAATCACACGAGTTACAATAACTTTTGAACCGTAGTTTTTATAGAAATGAGATTTCTACCTTTTGTTTAGAATTTAAAGGACTATAACATACAAAAATGATATCAAAATCGTTTGGGCCATTTTTAAGAAAATCCTATTTTTCCATTATTTTATGGGTTTATATGAGAAAATCACTGTTAAAAATTAAAATTTCAAAAAAAATTGTTTAAAATTCTGGAGATACTATGGATTTAGTACCTACATACAACATTACATAAAAATCAGACTACAGGAGTGGTCTGTAGCTTTCTACACATCCACACACACAAACATCACTTTGAAAACCACTTTTTTGGGTTCAGGGTGACCCAACACGGATATATCCACTTTAACTGAAACTCGAATATGTTGATGAAAACAATACTTTCTCCATATACTATGTATAGGGGTAGAAAATAAAAATATTAAATTTAACAATTGTATGATGTCATTTTGAAACACAAACCTGTAGAAAAGCACGTATGCCTCACAGTTCCTGACGGTCTCTGGCCTTACTAGGGTGACACACTGGTCGTCAAACTCGTACCACTGGTTATACTGTTCATTGAGAGAGTAGCAGGTGTAGTGACCTCCGCTGCCGGCCGCGCCGTGATGACATATCACAGAGATCAGGTTGTATGTTGTCACTTTAGACTTACAATCTGCAAAGACAAAGTGTTTTTTGTTCTTTCCAAATTTAAAGTCAGTACCCAAAATGAAGTAACAAGGATGTAGTAGAATTTACAATTATGACTCAGTGAGTTAAATACATTTATTTAAAACTTGATAAATGACTATCAAATTTTAAACTCTTTTTTAAGGAAGAACAGGAAGGTTTCACTTAACCTTTTTGTCTTATGCAGGTGGAGTGATAGCTTTAAGGGTGACACTACAGAGTGCAGAGGAGATAGGATATTGTCATTGGTGACTAGCATGATATAAACTCAATCTTCTACGTTAAAACATCTTGCCCCTAACAACTACTCCGGCTGCATCCTACCATAACAAATGAAAACATACTCATAATTTATTTTTAACACTTTTAAGGGAAATAAAACGCTTCAAAATGTTTATGGATGTGCCAGGATTGTACTCGTCCCTGCGGCACCAAAGTCTGAGATGCTGCTAGGCTAGCAACGCTAAATATAACTGCTACAGAAATAATTGACAAATTCATCTGTCGGCTCCTACAAACCTTTATGCAGGTAAGGTTTGAGATCCAAGTCTTCTAGAGGGAATGTAACGTAGTTGTTGATCTTAGAGGAGAACATGAGCTCATGACGGAACCTCTTCAGATGAATACACAACACCTCTGGCAGCTCTAGCACCTTGGAGAACTTGACTCCGTTACGCAGCTTGTTACACTTCTCACAACTGTAAGGGAAAGATTGATGTTAGGCAAAAATACAGATTGGTGCACAATTTACAACAAGTGTTAGCACACAGGTGGTTTGATATTACTTAAAATGATCATCTTTTAAAAATATCAATTAGGAATTGTTTGAAAAAAAAAAATGATAAGAGTTTAGCTAGCTTACCTAAACGGTAGAGTCCAGGGGCTAGTAATTTAAAAAGATTAACAAGATCACATCAAATGCTCATCAAAATTCATGATCGAAACGCTGATAGTTCATCACTATGAATCTGATACTGTTACTGACATTTCTCTACAATATATTCTCTGAAGAAGTTCTATGTTCGAACAAACCCTCATTGATCCTTTATTAGTGTATCTATTTTTCTATGTAAGCTAGCTGGACTCAAATGCCTTTCAAAATAATTTTAACCCCTATGTTTTCCTTTATAGTAATTTGTATTTTAGTTATTTCCACATTGAAAGATAAATGAGTCTGATCAATCAGTTCTTTCGTTCTGTCGGGACAATTTTGACCAACTTGTTTAGCTTAAATCAAGCACAATGATTGCATTCTTTAGCTTGCAAACACTATAGGAAAAAATTTATTATGTTTAAAAGTACAATTTTCAATTTAAATAATTGAATGGGATGTGATCGAAAAATTACCTGTACATATTATCGCCCTTGAGTTCGTCTGCACTGAAGAATGCAGCAAGACAGTCGTGTAGACCCACTGTAGGGCCCCAGAAGAGACTACAGACCCACTCCCATAGCCAGGACAGCCAACCCTGCATACCATACAAATACACTAGAAACCACTAATTTACATTTTAGATATCTCGAGTCATATGAAGGTTATCCTGAATGTAACACACGTTTTAACCTAGCACGTCTTTCAGAATGTTTCTACACTGACATTCAGGTACTACTTGGCACTGCCACTAGCTTCACATTTTGATGCAGTTTCTAAACGAGTCCTGCAAAATTAAATCTTACCGTCGTGATTGTGAGCTGCAAGTTTTGTAAGCAAAAAATTATACAGACTAAATTAACAGGTTTGTGATGTGTATTGTGTATGGCCAAGGAATATTTATTGATAGCTAATAGTAGGGTGACTTATATTGGCCTCAATCATAAAAAAATTATTAAATTAAGGTTCATATTATGGTTTGTTTTTCGAGGTGAAATATACATTGTAGAATGTAATATTTTTTGTGGTGTCTTATGGAGGGTTCTAGGGGATTAAAAAAATCCTGTTTCATCAAGGAATTTGTTACATTGAGGTTCGTTATCAAGTTTGGACTTTATTGAGAGTGAATTGACTATAAAAGGTACATAACCTATTGTTTGTTGTATCAATCTTGAAAGCACACCACACCTGGTCAGTGGAGTAGAGTTCCGCACACTTGGCTATGTTGACAGACCCCTGATGCAGCATGGTGAGATGGTCCTTGCTGGGTATTGGTAGCGATAGGTCCTGAAAAGTCTCCATCCTGGTAGATATCCTGTTGCACGTGAGACACTGCACCGAGCTAAGCAACTTGCCATCAAACACGTCCGAGATGATGCTGCGGTACTTCACCTGCTGCTTTCTACGGTGGCTCCCTCTCGTAGGCGACACTGCAAGTACAACTCTCATCACCACTATACCACTACGTTGTGGTAGTTCATTATACAGCCAACACCGAAATTACTAACATATTTTATGAAATTGAGATTTTTAAAGAACAACGATGAAATAAAATCCTCTACTAAGTGGGATATTTTTTGCAGCACTTACAAGCAATGGAATATGCTGGAAACTGGCGTGTTAGCCATTGGTGTGGCCAAAATATTTTGTTGTTTTCTGAAAATATTCACTTCACTAGCAATGTTACTCGGCAGAGCTATTCAATTACACGCTATAATTACAGACTAAAAAAAGTACAATCTGACTATGAGTGGTATAAATATCTTTATTAACCCTGTCAGTGCTAGGCCAATAATTCATATTTCGTAAGACTTTTTTGTTTACCTTTTAATTCCATTACCTGTTGTTGAATTTTAACTGTCATGTTGTCACTATTTTATTAATTAGGCTAATTTTGAATAATAACACAATAAGAAAATATATAAGAAAGATAAATCCCGGTATTTGTAGTAAACATTAAATAAAACTTAGTTTTTGTTGTAATTTTCCTGGTTTTCCTATAAATTTTTATGTTCTGATAGCATTATTTGAAACCAAAATCTCATAAAATCAAAAGACATATAGTTTACAATGTAATATTGAATTTAACCTTGATTTAGTTGGTCGAGGTTATCGTAATATAGCCATTTTCGGGAAACTAATGTTTTGCAGCAAAGTCTCAGGAATACATTTATGATCACTGTTGTGTTTAAACTAAAAAATTTCATCTAAATAGTCCGTGACTAACTGGTGCTGCTACCTAGTAACGCATTGAACAACCATCTGTAGCGCTATCTGTTCGCAATCGGTGGCGTCAGCTTAAATACCGGTCTTTGTCTTCAAGCACAGATAGCCGAGAAGGCTAGGGCGTGTGTCACTTGGCAGGTGGCATTCGTCTGCTCGGGTTCGAATCCCGTCCTGTGTGGCAAATAATTGGTGACCTGTGTGTTTGTAGCGATATACTACACAACCACTGGGGCATAGTGAGGTGTTCATAATCCTTGGTTTAGACATACACCTTGAAATCATCGAATTGGGCGAATCTTTTAGCTAAGTGGTTGTTAGTGTATCCTATGAACATGCAGGTCACCAATGGCCGTTTTGCTATTTTTTTTTTTTTTAAATAAACTTCCTCTCTAAATCCCTTAGAGATTTTTTAAAACAACAATATATCGTTTCATAGCACTGAAAGGGTTAATCAATTATTCTAGTCATGTCTGTCATGTGTTAATTTTGTAAATGTGTAACAGATTAACAAAATTACATGAAGCCATGTTCGTCCTCATGATGCCTGAATATATGATGCCTTTGATGGTTCCGTTATGAACCAAAACTAGTGGCCACCGCAACAACATAGGATTACCAATAACAAACGTTAACATTAACAATGTTATTTCTTTGAGGTTAGCAGCCGCTGCATGGTTGCTGTTTTTGGTCAATTAAAATTTGATAAAGTTTGTAGTAATTCTTTACGGTTTGCAAATTTGAGATGCAATTGGCCTTCTCATCCAAGCACGTTAATTGCAGTTTGCATAGGACAGTATTTTCTAAGCATGCTGTTGTAGGCCTCTGCAAACTCTAACTCACAAAATCTAATTCAATATTGTATTTACGAGATATCTGTATTTGACTCTTCCACTTACAGAGACATAAACAAATGTAATATTAAAAATTGCTCTGAGGCCTAGTAGTTATGTCAATGAACCAGATCTTTCGATGTACCTGATGCACAACAACATAAAGACTTTGATTTGATTTGATTACCGTGTGAAGTGTGAAAGTTGTGAGGAGCCAAGGATGACATCTGGATGTCCTGTGAGGGTGAAGGAGACCTGGACAAGGGACCTCTGCAACAATACAATCAGCTGATGGACCATCACAGCCATATGGGTAGAGGTTTAAGTTTAAGTTCAAAGAAATGTGATGAAATCCAAAGAGTCGTTGATAAAATAAAGAATACGAACGTTGTGATTTTGAAACGTGAACTGTACAGATACAGTTTTATTGCACGCACCAGGACACAAAACAACATCATTGCTATGGATGCCAGTTTATTGTGCTACCTACTGAGCCACCAACTCACCACCTTAGGTTGGGTTTTAGCAAAGTTAAAAAGAAACTCAAAATGTATTTTACCACCCAGAAGTATAAAATTAAGTTCCTACTTGTTTACTCGAAGGTAATATAAAATTTTAACTCAAAACTGATTTTACCACCACAAATCTAGTCAGGAAAGAAGAAGACTCACGCATGCTTGGTGCTCCCCTCATCGCTGAGTGAGCTACGTTCACTCACACCAGAGTCACAAGTCTCGTACTCCTCTCCCTCCGACTGGCTGCTGGCTCCTCCGCCCTCCCCCTCCATCATCCCCACTCCACTCCCGCCTTCCTCTTCCGACAGCTCGTCTAGGCTTGATACTCGTCTCACTGCAATAAACAAACAATGGTTAAACTATCATTATTCTGGTGCTAAAGTCTTCAAAATATAAAATATCCTTTTATAAGTGGAAAGTCCTTAAAGAAGTTCCTACCAATGCTAACCTGAAGCTTTAAGAATTTAGATTTGATAACAGACTTACCTGAACGGCAATGTGTCTACTATGGAACAAGAAATACAAGCAGCTTTACACTAGAACTAGATATTTAACAGTTAGAATATTTCACTGTCACTAACATAATTTCCAATCAATCAGATCAAGAGGCATCAATCTTTACCACCAAAATTTTCCTTGGTGCAAATCACGAGAGTGATAGTGAAATAACTTTTGTATATATTTTGTGAATTTTTTGTATTCCTCCTGTGCTAGATTGGATTTTTTCCCATTCTGTGTGATATCTGAACAAAAATCTGTAATAACCCTTAAGTTCCCGATTTTAATGTGATTCTTAGTTATATTGAATATTATGTCATGTTACCTTGAAAAGAATGCCTGGTGTTATGTGGCATGGGAGGCTGTATGTACGGGACCTTGAGTTCCTCGTGGAGTTGGTCCATGAAGCACCTCAAGAACTCCTGCGTGTCGTGCTGGTGATATCCACGGAACATCGGGTGGGCCTGGAATGATACAGTTGTCAAGAGCGGAAATGTGAAAAATAATTTAATTTAAAATTATCACTACTTGTTTGTGGCTAGATTGTCCAGCTCAATGCCAGAGAAGGTTAAAATTCCTAGGAAAGGTGGCGATGAGACCAATGCAAATAAGATAAATGGGTTCATGTAGTTGTTACATCGTTAAGCTTAATGCTAATAAGGGTGCTACAAAAAAGCCAAAATATCCAATTAGCTATTCCCTCTTCTCCCACAAAAAACATTACGAGCCAATCTACACAGCTAAAACACATTAAAATTTGTGGACCAAGAAATGAAAACCTTTCTAATGGTTACAATATTTTGTGTTAGCATCATTCACACTCACATTTCTGATGCCGTAAAGTATGGCGTTGGGAGCCACGTAGCCGAGTCGTCGCCTGTGCCACATGTCTTGCATGAGACGCAAGTAAGAACGGCTCAGGTTGGGAGGCTTACGACCCGCCTCATTACCTCCTAACACCACAGCCCCACACTCCAGGAAATACCTAGACAACCACCAAGGACAGACTTACACAAAAGGAATCTCAAGGAGTTTTGTTTTCAAATTTTGGTTTAAATAGAAATGTGTCAGTACCAAAATTGATCAATTCTTGATACCATTTTTTAAATTTTACCCAATTTTTCTAGATTATGTATTTTTTTGATTATACAACACAAACCCTGTCTTTAAGACCTTACAAAAAGTAATTTTAAAAAATGGGGTGTTTTTAAGGTAAAATAAATTAAAGCAGCAATGCAAAATCTTAAACTAGCCAGCTCAAATTTATACCATCAGCATTATCACTGTCCTTCACAATCGCAGCAAAATCCTGAATATCTCTTAGCGGTAACATCATCTTCTACCATGATGGCAACACATTTGGTAAGTCTTAAAAAAGGAAATTTTCTTAAAGGATAGTCCAAATATTTGAGAATCCTATTTAACACCTCAAGTTAAACATTAATTGTTCTTTTAGCTGTGGAAGGACATTTGCATCCTTACAATACAAATCCCATACATCAACAATGCCTACTTCTAAGTGCAAAATTTAGGCTAGTATTTTTAATCGGTTAGGGTCAGTTTGGTTTTGTAACTCACATTACCTCGTAAGCGGAGGTGTGTTGGAGAGCGCTTGCAAAGCTGCGTTCATGTAACACGTGTTTCCTATGTTCTGCAAACCAGTAAGCCCTGAAACATGTATGCTAATTAAAATCGAATTAACAATAAAATCTTCATTGAATTTGACTCAGAATACCGCTCTGAGTGCTTATAAGCTTATTTTATATTGTGAACAAATATATATTTGGGAATAGGCCTAAGATTGTTTTTTCAGTGTTAGTCTGTGCTGAATTAACATTGATAAAATAAATAACTATTTCTGCTTTTATTTTTGTCAAATCAGATAACATTTAAATTACTCCTGACTATAAATACAAATCTAGAAATAAATGATTTGTCGGTAAAACAATCTGTACCGGCTATCTTTGAACTTTCCTCACTTCTCAAAACCACGAAAACTTTGTAAAATTTTTTATTTTTAGACTTGATCAGCAAGTTTCAGGATTCAAAACCAAAATTAATGGAGTGCGGATGGTGAAATTTCATTTCAGGTCAGATAGTCTAAGGCTTAATTTGGTTTGGACATTGGGAGGATCGGATTCGGATAGTTCGACGTTCAAGTACTAAATAATTTATCGTTAAGGTTGGTAATAGTTTACAAATACATAGCAAAATGTTTGGCCATAAATATTTGATATAAATGTTAACCACTAAATAAATATTTGAATTGATCTCATATTCATGTTATTATTTGAGTGTCAGGAGTTAAATTTTTGGTTAAAATTTTATAGCATACAGTAAAAAAATTAAAGATCTCATTCAACAATCAGTGGGTTTTATTATTTTCACACCTATTACAAACAAGTGTATAAGCACAACTGCAAGCTTGAAATGACATAGTTTGGTCTGCCTTGACCCACGGCAACTGCCCGAGATACACGAGATTGTAGCATTGCCAGGGAGAAAATGGAAACAAATCTTACTTTTAAAATGTAAAATGATGTATTATTTTTGTAATTCAACACCATTCTGGTCCCATAGGTGTCGGACCATCAACTCTTTACAGTAAAACTGACCAGTGGGTTTGGCGTTGTCGTCAGTAGCACAAGTGTTGTCGTCCGAGTCTTCGTCCAGTGAGTCACCGTAGCGTAGTCTACTACTACAGGGGCCGACAGGTGGCTCTATCACCACCTCCACGTCACACACATAGCACCACAGACGGAAGGTGGACAGGTTCAGGTGTACGCAGTGCTGCGGCTGTTTCTGTAATAGCAATTGTCAAAGCTTATTTATTTCTTGAAACATCAGGTAGGTACAGAAGTAGGCAGTGCATTTGTAAAATATGAGATTCCGGAACTATAATCTATTTAATGTGATGAGTGCCTATTTACGCCAATATCTTTATCTTTTCGAAAGAGAGGTACTGGAACTCTTGTCCCCCCGCGTTCCCCCTGCAAATCAAGCACTGGAAATAGGTGTCAAAATTCCTCAATTCACAAAAATTGGTACCAATAATAACGGTAATTAGTAGGGCTGTTGAGAGGTCAAGGAAAAATATGGAAGTATCTTGGGACTGTAGGGCTTAACTAAACATATTAATGCAGATTTTGTGCAAAATATTTAGTGTCTTCTGTACTTTTGTTGCTATACTGTCCAGCTTAGCCAAGAGAAGGATTCCAAGGAAAGGTGACAAGGTCAGGAAATCAAAGAACTTGGTGTTCTACAGCTTTGTGCCCATCTGATATGTGTTTCCCTGACTTTCCATTATTACTCTAAATGTAACAGGTGATGGTTGGTTACCTGGAAGTGTGACTGGCTGTGATCTTGTCCCGAGTCTCCACAACCCACTCGTAGACAGTCCCTGTACAGACACAGCCACAGGTTTGCCCCTCGCACCTCACACGAGTGGCACTGCTGTAGCTGCAACAAACATTCGACAATCATAAATAAACGGTACCTATCAGCAATCTGACACATACTTTCTCCCATCAGCATGTGAACGACCCTTATCATCGGTAAGCGGTGGGAGTAGTGTAGATAATTTATGGGAGAAATCACAAAAGATTCCATAACTTTTGAACCATAATTTTTACAGAAATGGGATTTGTACCACTTTGTTCAAAATTTATGGTACCAAATATCAATCACCATTTAAATCATTCATTTTAAATCAAAACTAGCTTTTTCCTAAGAATCCAATTTTTTTTTTATTTTATGGGAAAATAACTTAAGTTACAATAACTTTTGAATCGTTATGTTTACAGAAATGGCATTTCTGCCATTCTGTTTAGTGTTTAGAATTTAAAGGAGTATGATAAACAAAATGTTTAAGGACTACTATAACATACTAAATTTAAATCAAAATTAGTAGTTATTTTAATCCAATTTTATAGTTTATTTAAGGGGGTTTTATGGGAAAATCACATAATTTGCAATAGCTTTTGAACCATACTTTTTACAGCAATGGAGGTTGTACCATTATGTTTAGGGGTAAAGGGTCTGTAACATACTAAATTTAAATAAAAATTGGTAGTTTTTAATCCGATTTTTTTGTTATTTTAAGGGGGGTTTATGGGGAAATCACATAATTTGCAATAGCTATTGAACCATAATTTTTACAGCAATGGAAGTTGTACCATTATGTTTAGAGTTAAAAGGGCTGTAACATACTGAATTTGAATCAAAATAGTTTGGGCTGTTTTTTAATCTGTTTTTATGGGTAGGCCTAAATCACCAGAGAAAATCAAAATTTAAAAACAATTAAAAAACGCCTAGAGGGAGATACCATGGATTAGTAACCCACATACAAAGTTTTATTAAAATCGAAGCTCTGTACACATTCACACATACAGAGACACACACAGGTTAATTTAATATGAGTCATATATATTTACACAGTCAAATCGTATATTTTAACCATTTGAGCTCACGTTATGTTTGTCCATGATTTTATGAACTCAAAAATCAAAATTCTTATGCAATCTTTCACAGGAATAGGCCCTATACACACAATAAGTATAAAGAACATGAAATTCCTGATTTTAGTTACATCCACAACAAATCCACTCATGCCCTCGAACTAGAACCATCCACAGTTTACGTCAGGTGGGCCAAATTCAAACCGCTAATCTATCTCGTGGCCAGGGGAGAAGACGCAACGTTCTACGATTCGGCTATTGGTAAAAATTAACAGCCTATCGCACTAATTACACAGGTAACACCATCTCACGTTCTAATTTGACTCCCTTAAACACCTGTACTTGCTTCTTGAGCTATGCTCGATGTAAGTTACGATTTGGTTACGTTACCTCTTAGGCCTTTGGAACTCAAATGGTTACATAAATTATCCAAGTTCTGGTATTAATGAGCTTTTTGGAAGGCATATTTAGTGGTTAGGCCCAACAACATTACTATCTGAGTTAAAGTGCTAGTGGTTTTGAAAATGTATTTTCAAATAAAATTGGAAGAACCTTCTACCTGTGGAATCGTTTTTAAAAACCAAAATTATTTTTAAATTCACGAATAACATAAATTTTGAACACTTGGAAAATTTGTTCAAAAATAAAATGTAACTCAGTAAGTTTTTAATGGATAGAATAATTTTTATATTGAAAAGACTTCTGTTACGGCAGATAGTACACAATGAGCAAACATACATCAATCTTTGACATAAATAGACGAAGATAACTTTTGTCAGATAAGCATGCGGTAAGCAGATTTTTACAACAACTATCTCAATAACCAACTTAGGATAAGATTTAGTTGAGTGGAAGCTTATAAAAAATTAACCCTAAATTGTTTTATCAAGTTGTAAGTTGTATATTTTCAAAGCAACATGTTGAATTATTGATACAAATTTTGCAAAAACATTTTTAGAGAAAGTTATATTGTTACATCGACAAAAGTTTGTAGTTCTATTTAGTTCAGTAATTGCTTTCCAGCTAATACTAAATAAGCAATTTGGCTGAGAGTCAAATTGTCAGAGAATCAAATTGTTATCGATCACTTTATATCAACTTGCGTATGACACTCTTGATTGTACTAATGTTCTATCAAAGTTATGTGGTCTTTGATTACATTCTATAAAAAATGTGACATTTATATAACATCCTAGTTCTATAGTATCTCCAAATTTTATTTCTATAGGAGTGTTAAATTAACCATGATCCTATCAGTCCATAGTACAAGATTTTTCATAGTCTTGTGGATAACTCTGTTCAAAATATTTAGGCGGCTTGAAAGGAAGTTCCCCCACCACTTATATCTGCTTGATAAGTTGTAGCTGACCTGTTGAGCTATGTTTTAATGGTAGGTTCAAGACGTGGAGGGGATAGATTTCCTCCCCTAAACTACCTAGATTTTGTGAACGGAGTAAAGAAGAAAGAATAGTAGGAAATCTGATTATGACAAGGATGTCCCTTTGGTTTTAGAACATGTGCAACTCTGTGTGTTGTAAGTTATATGCAGCATGATGTTATATCATTGCAGCTCTACATAGATCAAGTGCAAAGAGGTCACACCCAAATCTACACTCCCGAGTCGGAATTTAGTTCTGGTTTATGATTATACTATTTCTCCAGTTAACATATAGAACAAAGAACCCATATTAAAAGAGATACATTTATTGCAAAAAAAAAAAAAAAAACTAAATGGCAAATTCTAGCCAGTGATACCAAAATCATAAGCTTAACAAGAAGAGTGTTTTTGTTCCATTAAAAATTTAATTTGTGTAAATTGCCACAACACTGTTATTCTACTTCATAATGTAATTCTGTCAGTACTTACGTCTTTGGAGACTTCAGCGTAGTTGGAGGCCATGAGGCCCATTGTGGCCAAATGGGGGCATCGGCTAGATCGAGCCGTCATCCTTGCTGTAACAAGTGTTGAGGTTAGGTATACTTATTATCTGACTCTTGCACTGTGATATGTGAATTCAGTTAAGAATTCATTCATAAGGCAAATGCCAATCCAATAACTCAGGATGAGCAATTCAGTCATATATTTTTTTTTTTATTTGGTTCATAGTCATAGAACATTTGCAAGACATTGAAGGTTAAGATCTTACTTTGTAATATAATTTATGCCTCCGTCAAATAATCATAAAATCATTTATTTGTATAATACACTGCAAGCCGACCTACATAACAAGAAAGTAGCAAAAAAAATGTTACAATGTTGAATATAGTTTTAACTTTAATTGTAGGAAGTCATTTAATTTTAGAAGACAAATTCATATTTATGAAGTAGATTGGTTACAAATAGTTCAACTTTCAACCACATTGTTAATTGGCTCTCGTTAATATTTTTGTAGGTTTTGCTAAATTAGTTCTATAGGCTATACACACATTTTACACGATATTAGTAGAGTTTCTTACCTACTGTTGTTTGATAACATTGTTCAAAAGAGGTCACAGCAAACAATAGACTGTTAAGTTAGGAATGATAAAACTAACAGATTATCTAGACTTCATGCTTTAGCATAGATATTGTGTTGGTTCAAAATTATACGAAAATAACTGTGATGTTCTTAAGTTACGGCAATTTTACCAAATATTTCAGATTCAGATTCTTTATTCGTCACAATACATTTTCCTCCTCAGCACAGCTGGTAAAACAGGTGACATGTCAACATCTTAAAAACTAAAAGCAAAATATACATGATACAATTCTTTTGGTAAATAACTCAATTGAATGTTTTAATTTTACATGTACATATTTACATCATATTAAAAAGTGTCACATAAGAAATCATTTATACAATAATGTAGGCTACTTTGTTTAGCAGCAGGGTCTGAACTTCTTTCTTAAACTTAAATAATTATCAATATTCTTTATCCTGTTTGGTGGTAGCTTATTATATATATTTTTCCCAAAATACTGCTCAGTATTTTGGGGAAAAAATATATAATAAGCTCAAAATATATAATAAGCCTCAAGGCAACTTTTCAAAGGAACTTAGTCCATGTATAAGAAACCGGAAATCACTTCTGTTCCCAGTCTGATGGTTGTGAATATGTTGATCTTTTAGAATTTTCTTGACTAGGATGTGTTTAATATTTTATTACATTATTTTAATACTACTAATGTGAATTGACCTCTCAAAACCAGTCTGGTATCAGCGCTGTTTGTTGTCATCTCATTCCTAACTGAAGATAGACTGAAGCTTTAACCTTGAACACAGCTGTGTCATCATGAAACCATCATCAATGTCATCTCTCCTCATTACGAATAACCTTTCCTTTGCATCAAATCCTCACACATCATCATACTGTAATCACTGTTGACGTAATTACACTGTATGATGTTATGTTATAATTTAGTAAAATAGTTAATAGGTATCTATAACATCCAAATCCTTTATTCTAATACAGTACGAGCTATGTCTGTTTGTAATGTATATCTCAAAATCCAGCAAAAGGATTTTGGCAAAATGTTGGAAATAGGGACTTATAGCCCAAAAAACGTGATTGGTGACAGCCACTACCCCAGGAAAATTTGTATTTCACTACACAACTCATTTGAAAATTTATAAAATCAACATTGGCCTCATGGGTTGCCAAGTGTTGGTTGAACAAAATAACAAGTAAATAAAAAGTAAACAAAAGACTTAAAACATGTGCAAATTATAAAATACAGTACAAAGTGATAATCATCAGTTGATGTAGCTATTGAGCAAAGACTTACATTGAAGATAACTCGATATAAGGGAAAATAGAGCAAGTCAGTGTTGATAAGTGATGACTGTTTCGTGTTGGTACCATTTGAGTGCACTGGCATCAACTCAATGTTTCACTCTCATTTAAGGGTAGATAACAATTTTTAAGAAGGAACTCTTTTTTTTTATTTTACACAATTTTGACGGGTGTATTCATAATAAATTAAAATTCAACTGAAGCTTAAATAGAAGCATAAACTAGTTGTAAAAGCGCAAGTTTCCTTTATATTGCATTTACAATCGAAATAAACTATACCAAGCCATGGCTCGGTGCCCCGGTACTTACAACAGAAGAGCTTTAGCCTATTATACCAAAACAAAAACATTTTTTGATAATCTTATTGGAGCAGCCAAGAGTTTAAAAAGTACCTTCAATTATACTAAAAAAACTTGGAAATCTTCTGTCTTCAAGAACTACAAAAATTATCACCACTGATAACAAGACTAGAGCTGCGGGGTGGTATGGATTAGACCTACTGTAAGTTACAATACCAATGCCACCATTGTGGATAAATGTGATAACTTTAAGGGATGGATTGGCCTTATACACTTATCTCAGAGAAAAATGCTTTGAATTTTGGGCGGAAACAACTTTACATTATTAGTTTTCTGTCGGATCAATATAATCGGTTGAAAAGCTAGCAGTAACAGCCATGTGCTGCGTGGATGAGTGGGCGAAAATGTTTAAATTCAGTTCGATCAAATTAGGAGGGCCACAGTATGGCATGATTGTGTTCCAGTCACCGAGGAGGTAGTTCTACAAGAAACTAGGATTAACATTAAACAAAATTGCTAACAGGCCCACATTATTGCAAAATATGTAGGAAAGAAGCTGGGACAAAATACCTGGATATAGGCCTACTTACTAATAACAAAATTCTGCACAGCTAGTCATACACTAGTACAGTGTTTAACCTCAAAATGCAAGCAAATTTCATACGTTCCCAAATCAAGTGTCTATGCCAAACTAACAGATATGGAAGTTTGCATTGATCTGCTCCCCCCGGTGACTGGCCAGAATGGCACACTTGGATACCATCTTAATCGATGACAATGCCGCACGCAATGAGCATTTAAGTTGGATTCAAGTGGTACAGAGAATGTGCTGATCTTAGCTTTTTAACATAACCAATTTCCATTGTAAGTAGCCTATATGCTATACATTTGGTTATAAATGTTAAAAACGTTTAGAAGAATCCCTCTACAGCTCAACCCTACTGATAAGACTTACTTAGACCACATTTTGATAAAACTCAACGTCGTAAACTGGTCAATAGCTCTATTTAATCCTTGAAACTATAGGTACTCCTGGACAAAAAATTAATCATCACTTAATTAAGTTAGTTAAGTTAACACTGATAGCTTAAAACACCAGAAATAAAATTGACCAACTAAGTTACAACGCCAACTGTTAACATATAATAATGAACCAAACTGCAACCCTTAAACAAAGTCAAATTATCATTAAGTTAGTCACTTGCCAGACCACTAGAAAATATTTAAAAAAAACTGGTCTGGTTGTCAGACCCTTATTTACAACCAGGCCTTCAAAAACCACTAGTTTACCGATTCATTAGATGATATAAGCTCATTTTGATATATGAGGAAAAAACATTAACTCTCAATCAAAAGGAAAGCCCTTGGGGAGGGTTTGGTAGAGCCTTTTTAAGTAAATGTAAGTTAGACTAGGCCTAGGGCTAAGTTACGATGTGATTCTCCAAGGTGTTGATGTGCGTGTGTGCAGTGCAGTAGCTAATTCTCTTTTTTTGTGATTTGTATGAGTACACAAGTATTAAATTTCAAACTAAGATCCAGGTTACCACGCGAAAAATCTTTCGAGCTTCTTTCTAATAGGGTGTTACCTAAGTACCGTAGGCCTAATATTTATTAGGCCTTAACTTAATAAACATTCACAGTACTTGCGGTGGGCCTAATTAACATCATCAGTTTCAAGATAGACCTAAGAAATGAACACTTATGAATAAGTTTGATAGCACTAATCTACTGAGTTATTGGAAACAGTCTGTTAATGTTAGAACGGACAACTTTAGCCAAGGAGACCTGAGCTTAAATCCTGCAAATCCTCAATGTGTTGACATGGTGGTTTTGAGATAATCTAAAAGTTCAGATATAAAGAATAAATTAATAATAGGTTAAGCAAGTCTTTCCAAGATCTGTTCCTGAAGGCTAGGGTCTACTGATGATTTTAAAATCAGAAGTCTTATCAGTGAAAATTTTGGTAATTATTTACCGCATTTACATTGGGATATGATGTAATTTTGATATGTCTACTTACAGTATTTTTAACGCTGAATCCAAAAATGCAATCAGTTTTGGTCGGAGAGATTCCTAAGTGGCCGTACAGTTAAATAATTAATATTAAGCTTCAGTTTTGTAGATTTATTAACTTATTTGTGGTATGGACGAGTCCAAATTCTAGTGGCGACTAACACTAAAAGGGGTGGAAGGTAGTGATGTGCGATACGTATCGTATCGTATCGGAATATCGCGATACACGAGAGACGATACGATATTTAAAAAACGATACGTATCGTATTATTATTATTATTATTTATTTACATTTGTTGTCATGAGAGCCGAAGCCCCCTGACTGCTTACCCGGTACCTATCCTTCAGGACATACCCGGGCCCCATGATGTAGGCCGAAGCTTACGCATCAACCTTTAGCACATCATGGGCGGATGACTTAAGGTCATCAGGCTCGCCGGCTGCCGAAGCAGACCCTTCGGAAAGAGGGTTGCCCCTCAATCCTAACCAGGGATTCCGGCTGCTTGTTTAAGCGTCACTCCACCTGGGTTCCACTAGGTCGGAACCTAGAGGTCCATAGTAGAGCGCCCCGACGCATTTAGTGCAAGCAACACTCGGGACCTATCTCATCCCTGACAGGCAGAACCCGCCATCAATAGCCAGGAGGAAGGGGACCATCAGCACGCTGACGGGGGGAACCCCAACCTCCCATTTACACCGCTGCCCGATCGAGGCCTGACCCATTGCTGGGAACCAGAGATATCCAGAGCGATAGATCCCCAGATACCCCTGGCGGGCTCGGACCCAGCACCCGATCTACTTCGTTTGCCCGTCAGACCCAACATCACTGCCAGGCCATCAGGGTTTCCCAAAAGGAGGCAGGTATAGAAGTGGGACCCACCCGGATGAACCTATCCACCAGAGGTGGCGACACCCTTGACTCAAATGAGGTTCCGGGAAGAACCCCACACACTCAAGATAACCATACCGTCCGTGCTCAGAGACAGGGATAGGTTTGCATAAGTACCTACAAACCGTTGCCCTCACACTGCGGAAAGTTACGTTGCCCTTGAGTGTCCCCGTGAGCTGCGGGTACTTGCCCGTTTTCACCTCCAGGAAAGGTTACTTCCAAAGTCGAGGATTTGCCCACTGAATGCTGGTCGCACACAACAAGCAGGCCGAAGCCCAAAGAACCACAGACACAGGTAGGTTAGAGATTATGATGTACTTCCATCTCTCCTAGAGCTAAACACCCCTCCATCCTGGATAAAGGAATGTCACTGGGACCCGATGCCCAGTCGACCATGTCTGTGGCCAACTTGAAAATGCCGATACCAACACGGAGCATTTACCTCCCCTCTGGGGGCTAGGTATTTCACCTCCCAGGACGAGGCTACTTCCAAAGTCGAGGATATGCCTCACAAAATGTCAGTCGAACACAACAGGTAGGACTCAGTCACAACCACAGTTACAGGTAGATGAGGAGAGGCGGAATTAACGGCGTCACTGAGAGCTAAACACCCCCCCCACCCTGAATGGAGGGAATGTCACTGGAGGCTCCCCCTAAGGGGCTGGCGCTTACCAGTCGTCCATAACTGTGGTCTACCTGAAGTGCCGGGTCTGACACCGGGCAGTTACCTCCCCTCTGGGAGAGCTAGGGTCCGCGTGGTCGCCCAGGCCACGAACCCACGCAAGCGTGAGCCCCCTGCGGTTACACTATCGTACTGTCGTTACTGTGGTTACGTATCGTATTGCCTAAAACGATATTTGTGTTTATATCGGCACATAGAGCAATACGATTCATGTCAAAACGATATTTTTAAGCTTTTTTTGCGCAGGCCGAGCAAACTGCAAAATCTGTACTCTGTGGATGTGTAGTTTGAAATAGGAGTTTGTGACGTCTATATTTTTGGTTTTTACTTGATAATGTACCAGTCCCATCCCAGTCCAGTCTCCAGTCCATTTCCACTAGCGTTCTATCTAGCCTAGCAGGCTAGCAGTGCAGTGCAGAGTGTGGGAACTGGGAACTGTCAACTGTCTGTGGCAATTACATTACATTAATGTATCTGCAATCCTAAAATGCTATGGGAAGGAAAGGGAAACAGGTCCAAGACGTAGGGAGTTGTGAAGGAAGTAGTAAAGGCGAGCAGTGGGGATGGATTAATGTATCTGCAATACTAAGACTGTTTTCAGAGTAAACTAATGATTTTCCCCGAGCAAAGATCGGTCCCCAGGTACTTAAACAAATTTGCCGTTTCTAGGTTAGGTAGGGGAGGGAGGGAAACGATACGATACCTATCGTTTTTCGATTTTTTTGACAATACGATTCGCGTATCGCGATACAGACGCCCGATTCAATACGGCGATACGATATTTTTTCCTATACGTATCGTATCGCTGTATCGCGATACGCGTCCGTATCGCCCATCACTAGTCGAAGGTTTGTGGAGTGGAAACAGCTGTCAGTTGTACATTCTACATTCAATACTAAACAGACAAAACCACACACGACGCCATGAGAGCAAAATCAGAGTTACAATATGCAATAGCTAGATTTTTCAAAGAACTTTGGTACTGTTTAGAAAATACAATAAATCAACTACGAAATCACATGAACTTAAAATATAAAACAAAATAGAATTAATTTGAACGTAAAATATCGGTAATAGAAGCTAGGCCACTGCCGACATGATCATCGTCCTCATTCCAATCCTCAACCATTGGCTAATGCCTCAACGTCTGTTAATGAACGTGCCATAGTGCATAATGCCATAGCACATAATCCCATTGTGTCTAAAAGTGAAAACGTGCCACAGTGCATATTTTAATGTATCAGCAACTAAGTAATAAATGATGTTACATAATCTAATCTAATCTAATCTAACCCAACCCAACCTTAATATTAATGTTTAAATCGCAGTTTATGTCAGAAAAGGCATGTGAGGAAGATAGGTCGGACTTCATGCGGATTCGTGACTATTATTAAGTCCTTTGAAGTGAGGTTAGATTAGGTAAGTTAAAGGTTAGGTTAGGCCTATAATGAACCTTTACCTTCCTAATCTAACCTCACTTTAAAACACTTAATACAGTCACGAATCCGCAAAAAATCCGACCTACCTTCCTCAGATGCCTAAATAAGAACTGATTATTTGGTTTCAAAAATCAAAACGAATTGATTTGATTTCATTCCGCATCAGATAAAGTATAAACAGTTTTTTTTTTTTTTTTGCTCTTCTCACTCCTCACTCAGTACGGACCCGTCATGTCCAGACCACGCCATACCGCTCAATTATTCTTAGATTCGTAATCCTAACCTTCGTTTTACGGCCACTACGGCAACTTAGGAATCTCTCTGACAAAAACTGATTGCATTTTTGGATTCAGCGTTAAAAATACTGTAAGTAGACATATAAAAAAAACATCATATCCCAATGTAAATACAGTAAATATTTGCCAAAATTTTGATCACTTAAATTAGAATGTCTTCTTAAGTATTACCAGGGACCGAAACAAATAACTAACTTAATTCAATGCAAGAGAGAATTAATACATAACCACCATTGGCCTATCCATGATCGTTTTGAGTTCTAGGTAGGATAGTTAACTTAACCTAAGGAAACAAAACTTAATAACTTAGGCTAGGCCTAGGCCTACCACATTATTATAAAGTGTTAAGTTAACTGGGTTGTTTAACGTAGTATTGAATGGCTCGTGTCAAAACATCACCTACAGTTCAGAAATAATTTAACAGAAGTTATGTTTTAATGCAAATTAACGTGGTTATTAAATAAGCATAGGTTTAATTAAGTTTAAAAAGGCAAGTCAACCTGACTAGGCTCGTTAGTAGGCCTAATCTTATTGGGTAACTATCATAGACTGATTTTACAACTCAAGTGAAAACAAAAACATAAACAAAAGAAATATTCGCTCAAATTTACATACTTGTGAAGGATCTTGGCTCAACTTTGCCAAATCTTGCGATTTCACCTCAATGTAAATAGTATGATGCTTCTGACGGTACCTCCATATTGTCTTCAAAGGAACAGACCAACAAACGAACAGAACAGAACAGACAGATGGAAATTGGAAATGAATGAAATTCCAATATTCCAAATTCCATATGTTTATTTACCCAGAATTCCTATAAAAGTGAAAATTTCAGTGCTGCCAACAAATGGCATTAAATATTAAACTTTGAATGAATGTGATATACTGTAGTGATAATCACTTAGCTAGAAAAAAAAACTGGAGGTAACACCATTGATTTTTCAATGGTAGCACCGGCACGGCGTCAGCAACTCTGCCAGAAAATTGACACGCTGTAAAACTTTGTTAGATTAGTACCAACTAGAAGAATCTTGCTCATGGCTCTATTGCAATATTACAATACCCAGCTCAGCCCCTAATAAAAGTTAAATGTCTACAACTATAAATAAAACATACCCCTTGAGTCGACGGGCCGTTCGAGGGTCCTACCCCGGAAAATTTTAAGAAACAGGCTTTAAATTTGTACGTTTTTTAAAAGCCTTTTCAAACTATTTTTACAGCAATATTATTTTTATTTTTCTGTCTATGGCCCCTAGGCAGTTGCCTATCCTGCCTACTAATGGGTAATTTGCCACCGCGGGCGACAAAATCGAAAATCAAAATCTTCGATCGCAGTGAAAACTTGAACATCGCCGTATCATGGCAAAATCGTGAGCTTCGTATGTGTTCACGATTAAATCGTGTGTACAATCCACGATTACTAGAAAAAACCGCACGATAAAATCTGAACATCTTTCATCGTAGCGGAGGGAGACAGTCATGGCTTTAGCGACCACGGCGATGTTGACGACGACACTTACACTTATTAGAAGATCTGATCTGCTCAGGGCCGGATTTCCCAATAGGCCTGGTAGGCCCGGGCCTATGGGCGCAAGCTCCCAGAGGGCGCACGGCCGAGAGGAAAAATATTTTTTTAATATCTAAAAATAAAATAAATAGCCATAGCTTAACATATTTTGCGAGTTGATATAAAAAAACGCTTGCCAATAAAGCATTATAATTTTTAAATTCATTAAAAGAAATAACCGTTAGAAAATATAAACAGTTTTTAAATATTACGCATCAATTTCGTTACAACATTGATAACGAACATTGGTTATACAGGAGTAGGCTGTAGAGATGTTGTCGAGCGCCCGAGCGGTACGCATCGTATTGCCAGTTGCCACTGTACTCTTTGCACTGCCACTATGATGGCTCGGCGCCACTGATCGGAGTGATTAGGGGCGTATGCGTGTTAGACACCGTTACCACCCGTACTTAACAAAAAGAAAATGTATTAACTAATCTTTTGATCAGTTTACAGCAACCTGCACTGCAGGGTCAAGTTAAAATATATAATACGTTTTGAATATTAAAAATACAATAAGTTTATCTTTAAAATTCAATAACGAAAAAAATATCTGAGTTTGCAACAGGTTTTAGAAAAATTAAATCCCCTCCAAAGCACCATTTGATGTAATTTTATCCTCAGCTCAGACCTGAGGATAATTATGGTTGACCGGACTATTGCTTTGCAAATATAATCTGAATGCAGTACCACCATAGATTAACCATAGACTCAAGTCGACTTGTTATCATATTGTTAATCCTAAATATAGTTTTTCATGTCTAGTTCATATCAGGGTGACACAAAGGAACCGGACGTTTTTTAAACAGCTGTCCCATTGTTGTTGCATGTGATAGGAAGATTGAAGTTATATCATTACCTTCAGTGAGGCTTGCCATTTTTGTTGAAGTGGCTCAGTGGACCCTAGACCATCGCGTTTTCGCATACGATACTTTGGTCCGAAATGGTGAATCCGTCGTCAAATCCAGCGGGAATTTAGTCGACATTTTAATATTGAACGCCATGGAACAGTTCCAAGTTGAAATACGCTATTAAGATGGGTTTCAGGGTTCCGAACAACTGGGAATATAACAAGAAAGAAACCACCAGGCCTTGTCAGAACTTCGAGAACACCCGAAAACATCACCAGAAAGAGAGCAGTATTGAATGAATGTTTCCTAAGGTGATCTCTCGCTTTGGTGACATGCCGTGGCCGCCAAGATCACCCGGCTTGTCCACTAGTGATTATATCCTTTGGGGGTTTCTTAAGGAGCGTGTTCATGCTCACAAACCACTCTAGGGGATTTTAAGTTTGCAATCATAGAAGATATCAATAGCATTGAACCTCCTGGCCCGAGTTTCAGATGATTTTCAGACCAGAATGAACATTTGTAGATAAGTACATGGCCACCATTTGCATGACGTCATTTTCAAATAATGACTGTTTTATAACAAATGGCAAATGTTTACCTCACTATGTACAGTATTAAATCCAGTTTACTCCTTTTAACTACTGTGTACTACTTATTTAAAAAACGTCCAGTTCCTTTGTGTCACCCTGTATAATGTTGGTCACACTGGAAGTTAGTTTTGACGTAATTTTGTTTCTATCATTGTCTATTATTCTATGTTGTCGTTGTGAGTGTTTTAGTTTCTTGTAATATAACCAGGGGACGACCTATTGTTTATGATTAGATCGTTTTATTTTGGACAAACTAGGTTTAAATAACATATAACTTAAATAAAAAGAATTGTTTTCAGCTAATCCCTAAGGATGACAAATCTACTAAATGCCTATGTTTAATCTATGGTATCACGTACTGTTATGGAGTTCATGTTTTGGGGCCTGAAATTGGAATCAGTGGACATGCTTTTTTTGCAGAGCTCTGTGGGTTGGATTGTTTTGTTTCAGTCCCACAAGCGTGAGCATTTGCTAAAAGCATAAAATTGCCAAAAGTGTTTAAGACGGCATTTTGTTGATGCTAAACAAGATAATTATTCTTAAAAAAACTTGCAATAAAAAAATTCCGACGAGGAGAGGTGTTCAAGCAATTAACATAGGCCTTTAGGCATGATATCGTTTTTAATAAAGGTTTGTAGGAAAGAAACTGTGACCAGAACAGGGGGCGGAAAAATTATTTGGGCCTAGGGGCGCCAAAATGCTAAATCCGGCCCTGGATCTGCTCTGATATCCTTGGACGATGAATGGTGATGAGCGTTCACAACATTTCACAAATCAACAACTTCACCACTCACTGTTGACGATGAACTTGTAGAAATTTCAATTAGACATCAGACCCCAAATTGTTCAATATAAAGTGGATTTTGATCTTTGTCACATTTTTTTATTCCAATGACACACCAGTAAAACAAAGTGATGTAAAATGTAAAGTTATATTTTTATGTTAGCCTCCATATATTACGTTGAGTATATATGCCTGATTAATTGATTGACTGATTGTTAATGCCTGATTTGTGGTAAACGTATGGTATATAATTGCTGCTAGTGTAGCAACTAGTTTTGACTTCTACTAGGTCATCTTCAGGCGTCAAGGATGTCAAAAGAAAGATCACTTCATAAGAAGGTTCATTACACACAATAACACGAACACGGACATTAAAATGGTAAAAACGGTGCATTTAAAACAAAAAACTTAGAAAAGTCTTAAAGTGACGAGTCAATACTTTAAATCGATCTGGTCGTGACATATCATTCCCCAAATACTGTAGTTACCGTTTTTTATTTGATTTAATGTGCCGTTTTTACCATAAGGTACGTTTGTAACTATGACCTTCATTCTTAAGTAATCTTCTTTTGACATCCTTCACTCCTGTGATGACTAACAAGAAAGTCTTAACTAGTTGCAATAATTAGGATTACCACGAAACAGGTATTTACATTAATTTCATTAAGTAATCACATTGACAACTTATTTTACGAGACCTGAACCTGCACTTATACACCAAACATTGACTCCTGAAAATAGTTTTATGAGTCAAATCAAAATATAAAAAATTCCATAACAAAATTGTTCAAAAAAACTCTTTGACTAAACATTCTACAGACACGTTAACCGGAACTTGAAAACTGAAGAATGATGAGGCCGCAACCTTACTACAAAAGGCATCCCAAGAATGCTTATACAAATAAAGTGTCCCATAAGTGAACAGCCAAAATCCGGGATATAGTTCTACAGGGGTTAAAATTTCACAGAGAAAATCGATAACAAAATAGTTCCCAAAACCCCTTATTTTCCAACAACGGATCTTTATGAAACTATGTGCATCTGGTTGAAAATCATGTAAAAAAATATTTATGCATCTAATTTTAATTTGTAAATTACAGCTTTTTGAATTTGGTTTAATAACATGAAATAAATGAATTCGCCAAATTAAATAAAAATATATCGATGAATTGAAACTACAACAGTTTTATTTTTCTCCATAAGAATAACATAGGAATTTTAATGAATTTTTAAAATTTTATTCGTAACCTGTAATTATTGTATAACTAAGCATCAGCATAAGAATTTCAAAACAACATAACACTCCGTTTATAAGACCCAGTCTTGCTGGACTGCAAACTCATTCAAGTTCATCCCGCCTTACACGTTCATGTCTAATTTCATCAAAATCGAGCATGCATTTTTAGGTGCACACAATATTAACAATTTTAACCAATAGTGTTTTTGCCTCTGGGGACATCAAATAGAAAAAGTAACTAAAAATAGGCTTTACCTTTGTCACTGCAGCTCAAATTCTTTGAGGTCGTCACTATACGTGATTCAATTCCTTTGATATCACGGATGATTAATATCAAACATTAGAAATGACAAAATAAATTTTAACAAAAACTTTATCTTCTTTATTGTATTCAACAAAACAACACACTAAACTATTTACTGTTTTTTAACAAAACAATTGAAAAACATATGACTGTTTATATATTAATTATTAAACAGTCTTTTGGCAAACTTATATGAAATATATTGAGGGGTTTTTTTTATCAATGATTAATCATGGTACGTCATCTTGTGGTGTGTTTGAGCTGCAGTGACGAAGGTAAAGCCTATTTTTAGTTATTATACAGCTCAGGGGCTAAAACATGGATTTTAAGAAAAAGTAAACCGGTCCCCAGTCTGGGTCTTTTCTGAAATTTTGAATTCCTGAATATTTGACAAAAGTCTGTCAGCTTAAGATCTTTTATACATATTCTATACGTAAAAGCCAAAAGGTAACTTAGTATCTAAAAACAATACAAGTGGAGACTTAATTGTAAAAATGTTGAGTATTGTCAAGTTTTTCTGTAGTCTTTATGTCGTCTTTGGAAAACATATATGCTTTCTAATAAACTCAACGTAATAAAATAATATATACAGGGTGTGCTACACAAATATTGCTATTTTTGAACTAATATACCAAACACATCGAAGCTGCAACAAAACACAAAAATGAGTAAACAAACACCTCCGAGTCCCACTTGATCGTGACCAATCACTACGAAATTTTATTTGCACAACAATTTCAATTTGTCGTATTTCTTTAAAATGACACGCAAGTTATAGAGATACATTTGGACTTAAATCATAATTGAAATTAATTTGATGCAAAAATGTGATTAATGGACTTCAGTTTGATCAATACAAAGCTTAAGTTTGAAGTCCATAAATCGCTTACAATTTTCTTATCCCGTCAGCAAACCTGATTTGTTAATTTGGTTACACCGCCATTTTGTTTTGATCAATCAGAATCAAATGATACTCGAGGGCATTTTTTTTACATATGTATTTTTTATAACCATAGAGTTTCTAATTAGTAATGTTTCATACAACTGGTATATTAATTCAAAAATATTGCTCTTACTTAGTGAGACACTCGTCTATTAATTTTTGCTTTAGAATTTTCAATATGTTTAAATTAAAAGCCGATTTCAGGATAAGTTGCTGAATACTGTTTTCTGCACCAACTAGGTTGAAGCACAATTTGCCCTATGCATAATGACAATAAAGGACGATTTCTTGACATTGAAAAGTGTTATTCATAGAACAAGTAACTCATCACTATGGTTAAAAGTTATAGCAATGTCGTTTTTAACATTAAAAATAAAGAAAGGCAATAAACTCCAAATTCAGTAGGCTAGGCTCTGTAACACAAAAAATAGTTTTACAGTTTTATTGGTCTTAATTGTTGATATAAGACATAATATATAAATTAATCTAGTTTGGTTGCATGTCTTTTGAACCTAATGAAATTTACAGATAAGATGCTTAAAAATAATGCTATATTTAAAAATAAGTACTAAATATGATGGGACACCCAACTATTTGGTTCTGTTGTTGTAATGTTAGGTTTATAATGCCAACAAATTAAATACAATCTAGGAATAATTTGTTTTCCAAGTACAATACTGACATTTTTTGTCTAAATGTTTGTTCAATAAAAATTTAGTTGCAATTAATTTTACATTTACCTAATGTGCTTGGAAAAAAAGTAACGTCTTTGGAAAAGTAGCTAAAATTGTACCTGTAGCTACATTTCATTGTAGCTGTAGTTGTAGCTAGCTACTTTTTCGGAACTGTAGCTGTAGTTGTAGCTAGCTACTTTTTCGGAACTGTAGCTGAGCTACTTTTTCGGAACTGTAGCTAAGCTACTTTTTCGGAACTGTAGCTAAGCTACTTTTTTTGAAAATGTAGCAGAAGTTGTAGCTAGCTACATTTTAAAAGTAGCTTCCCCAACACTGCTCTATATACATGCCATAATATGATAAAACGTTATGCATTCAGAGAAGTGTGTAGTTTCTCAACTACATCAAATTGAATATATTCCAACATTATGTATCACAACAAAACCACAATTTTCTAAAACTTCTACAAAGATTGTGGGTAAAAAAATCACACATTTTCATTGGTAATTTTATTGCTACATCTACACAGTTTTACAGTTATAACACACAATTTATTTTAATAAAACAAAAATATTATTTACTTTGATGCACCACCAAAGCTGCCTCTTCGCAAATTCGAACAACAAGCCCCGCGCCACCAGGGCTGTCCACGTCTTCTACTCTCCCACCATGACCTTACCCAAAAAACCCAAATAGAAATTGTATAAACATAAAAAGAATAAGACTGTTTACTGATTTGTTGGAATGGTTCTTTCCCTAAACGGACTAAAGGTTACAATCAAGTCATCATTGATTGAAAATATTATTACTAAATAAAGATTACTGTTGTGCTGTATTAAAAGACCAATTAATCAATACACTTGATTTTTGTCGTGAAATTGTTACAAAATCTATAGGCATATTAAAAATAAGCTATCAATGTCAATGATGACTAGTATTTAATATATTCAGATAACAATAAAGAATGTTATAATATTATAGTCACCTTGAAATGTAAACATGTAAAATGTAGCTTTTAAAATCAATTCAAAAGGAGAATGATAATGATTACTATTGACATAAAATTGTGCGAAGGTGACTATAAAAACCAGACTATACTAAAATAGACCTGAGTAAAACAATCATCCGTCAACCGAAAATCAGAAGCCGGTTTGGTTGTCAAAGCACAACTACACAGTCATCCTCATCACAAAAAAAATTAAACTGCACTTGGAAACAATTTACAACAAAACATTTTAATGATGTTAAATTATAACTTAACAGTTACTTGTAAAATTTAAACAATTTTAAATCAAAATAAAGCTGACAATCGATGAGGATTTGTGTACGAGGTGGAACGTTGATAGCAGATTGTGATGTTGCCATGACAACCAGGGTCGCCGAGCAGAGCCGAGTATCCATCAAGCCATGAGTTCATATATGTAGGGAGAAGGAGAGGGGGAGGAGGGGGTAGACTGCTCAGGGGAGGGAATGTCCCAGACTGACGTCCAGTTGTTGTTCTGTGCAATGAAGTGGTCCTCTGTCAGGGGAAGACAGCCTTTCAAGAAACGCCTGGAACAGAATAGAAAGAATTCCTGTTTAATTTTGACAATGGTTACAATTTAATTGATTGGGTTCAACTAATTCATGAGATACAGCAGTCTAAAACAAATTTAAATTTGTTTTTCTTAGAAGAATTGGTTGCATTTTAAGATGGGGTCCTACATTAGAACAAAATATGAAGAGTTATGTTTTATGCATTTTATTATGTGTCTAGTGTCTATTTGACCTTGGACTCTAATTTTCTCAAATTAAAGCTAGGTAAACTCTAGGCCTAATCCGTTACAAACGATGTAAGCCTTTAATATAAGCTTTTAATATTTAACCTTATATCTACAATGACATTGGCTAGCGAGCTAGTCTAATGGTTATGGGTTCAAATGCCACCAATAACCAATGGATTATGTTTACGTGACAATGCCATGACATTCTAGGCCTAGCCTGAAGTAATGTGAAGCAGTTCCGAGCTAGAGATTATGGAGGATGTCAAGGTAGGACATAAAAGAACAACAAACTGACATTCAAACGTAGCAACTCACCAGACGGATTCATCGATGACAGCATGCACCTTGGGTACGGGGAAGCCGTTGAAGGTTGAGGCGACAGGTAGAGTGTAGGCGCCCATGTCCTCAAACACAAGCCAGTCCCCTATGTCCAGGGGCGGCAGCAACACACTGTCCAACACCTGGTCAAGTCCATCGCAGGTCGGGCCCCACACAGACGACAGCAGCGGCTTGCCTCCCTTGTTCTGCACACATAATATAATCAGAAACTCTCATTGATTGATAACATTTCAAGTTATTATTTTTATATGATTACATGTATATTTTTACTGGTTTTATGTTTTTACAACTTTCACCGTTTTTGTATATAAACTCCTATTTATACAGTCAAACGATTCTTATATCTCTCTGACATGGTTGTGTTGTATTCTGACTCCACATTTTGAGCTAAACTTGATCCGTTTTCCCCTCCTGTATCAGAAACACTGTATACTATGTTTAGACTTGGACAGTTGGGATCAAACACAACAGAACTGCGTACAAACTGTCTAACGAATTCCCACAGGCAAATGAGTGGAGACGAGAGTTCATTTACGTAGGCGAACCTGAACAACAGTCGCTCACTAAACTTTTGATTGGTGCAAAATTTAATTTTTCCCCCCTTTTGCTCAACTATAGATACAAATCAACTTAAATTAAACAACACACACCTCGAGTGGGATCGCCTTAACGACAGCGTGATCGTACAAGATGCAGTTGAAGGAGCCGTAGACACCGTCATTGATGTAGTACATGGTGTCCCGCTTTGAGTGTATGAGTGTGGCCAGAGTGTAGGCGGAGGCAACGTAGAACCTGCCGGGCTCTGCGATGATCTGCACGCCAAGTGAGATGGGGAAGTAGTCGTCCAAAGCTGCATTCACCACCTCGGAGATCTAAAGGCAGACAAACACGTTATGTAGACTCTAACAGACACCTCAGTAGCAAGAAGCTGACTGCTGTGGGAAATGATGTTTTTACACATAACATTAATTGAAAACATAAAAACTTAAAAAGAGACTGATGTGATGTTAATACTGATCAACTAGAATTTTCCTAAGAAATTAACAATATTAACAATATATTTGTTAATAAATCTAAAGGCTTACACATGAAAGAGTCTTTATTTTATACCCTAACAAAAAATGCTTGGAACACAATTATGAGGTACATAATTTTTTAGATAGATCTAAGGCTTTCAATAACAAAAATAGATTTTATGTTATGTAGTTTAAAGTGAGTTTTTTTAAGCTATGTGTATTACACCAATTGCCCATAACATACAATAAATGACAATTTTACAAAAAAAAAAAAAAAAAAAAAAAAAAAAATTAACCCTACTAAAGATATAAAGATACATGTCAAATATTTGGCTAGATTTAAAAACAAATTGATGTCAAATGGATAGTTCAATGAAAATGTATAACTGTAACAATGATAGAAAAAGTACATTATTAAGGTGTCAAGTATTTGTGTTAAGAAAAAAACTGTTTCCTAAATGTTTTGTGTTATGTATTATTTTGGGTGAATTAATTATGAATGATTTATGAAGTGTATTAACGTATTTGATATTGAAATATTTTCCAGCGAAAGTTCAATTGATAAATTGTTGTGTTTATGAGCTATTTTTATATGAGAGAATTAAAATTTGAACACCTAACAACATACACATGATACAAAAGCATGAACAAAACAAAAATTTGTAAAATAAGCTACACTGAAGAATGATTACCGGTGGAATTAAAAGAGCTGAAAAGTTTAATGTTAGTTACATGTTACTTTGGAATATTACAATAAAATTACAATGCTTATTATTACTATACTGATTGCCCAGGGCGCTTAAACAACCTATTTTAAAACTTGAAAATTCCTTCTAATAGGACAGGGTAGAATTCACATTGTGACGATGAAGTAACTAAATATTGATCAACAAAGATGTCCATACACTGATGAAATTAGTGAAACATTGGTTTTGAATGAAAGTATTGTTGCTTTGTTACTGACTAAGATCAGCTGGTTCCTTAAATAAGACCATTTATTGAAAGCCAATGATCAAAGTTTTTAATTCTCAGAAGAGCATCATGTGAAAAGTCAAGATCCAACGTTATAAAATCCAAATCCTCAGAATATGAGTGAGATGAACATTGACACTTTCGGACAAGAAGAAGTTGTTCAAATAAATGTCAGAAGATATATAAGGGTGAATTACATCTCATTGATTTCTGGAAAATATTCAGTTCAAAAGAATTTGATGATAAAATAATGATAATACGCAAGAACGCTAATGGAACGGAGCCTTGAGGTGAATTTTCTTCAGGCCCAGGAAAGCTTCATGTAGGAAGCTTTTATTTAATATTAAATATAGAAAAGTAATTTCAGTTTAAAGGGTTGAAAGTCGTCCAATAGAATCGATCAGTATTATTTAATATAGATAGCTCAAAACAAAATCAAATCAAATGACACATTTAAAGACAGACAGGAAAAAATTGGTTAATCCTTTGATAGGACATAATAGTTAAAGAAAATCTCACAATTAAAAATTAGAGATTTACCGAGGATATCAGGAGACGATGGAATGAGGTCATAAACGTAATATGGTCATCAGTGGATGAAGCATACAATAATGAAGATGTACTCTTCTTAATATTCAAGCATGACATTAAAAGCATAATGCTTTATTAAGTAATATAGTAAAAGAAAATAGAGCCACCAGTACAAGCAAAATAAAGAAATCACATCTTGTTTCTCAGTAACTTGATTTGAGCTACTTAGGACCGAATCAGAAAAAAATACTACAGTTATGGAACAAGTAAACAGATGGATTTCAGAGCTTAAAGAAGATATAGTTTGGGATAAATAAACTAAATAAAAAATGAAGGTTGACACACAGAAAATGGGCGTGATTCCAAAAGAAGGGAATTCAATATTAAGTTAAGGAAAAGTGGATTAATGCCAGAAAACATTAACTGGTCCAAGGAAGGCAATAAAATTATATAAAATATGATCCGTCAAAAGTAGATTTTGGTCGTAACTGTTACCAAACACAATTCAGAATTTACCATAGGAGATGGATAAGTTTTTAAAGTACAACACATGTGGTTGTTTGTATAGCACAGGTGGCAAGATGATTGTACAAGTAAAACAGAAAAACATTAATTAACTTATGAGTGTTCTACATGAAAATGATTAAACTAACAGATCTTTGTTCACTGGCTTGGCAATGGAGAAGAAAGACTGATTAAAGTGTAAACAGAACATTCAAGAGATGACAATAACAACTCATCAACTGGGCGAACCAGGTTCAAAAGCAGCAAAACCCTCGGCAATCAGTATTTACAACACTGAAATAACTAACGCTAAAGTTAAAAACTTAGAGCTAAAATTCACCTAAATACAAACTTGTGCAGTATGCAACTAATGTTTCAGGATCACTCATGTAACTCCGGGCCTAAGAGGCCCCGTTAGCCAAATTTGCTCCCTAGTACACGCTTTCGCTCCGTGCTTTTGCCGTCTCTCCGAGCGTAAACACACTTGTCGAAACCTCTTTTCCATTTGATGTTTCCACTTTCCTCCAAACTGGAAATAGAGCAGATTGAGTTGAGGCAATGTTCGCGCCGCGACCAAATCCACTGTCCTACCTACCTGTGGACTGGGCGCGCTCTTATCACTATGGTTAGGTTATTGCGGACGTAACTGGGATAGGCGTGAATGACAACGCAGACCAATCAAACAGTTTTATTAGGCTTTTTAATCATGGGCATGAGGTACAAACATACGGAAATGCTTCTACTTAGTTCTCAACTAAACAAGACTGGTTTCATTGTAGAGTTGTTTCTGAGATAAGTCAAACACAGAATAACAAATACAAATTTTTGGTCAAAATGACAATGTGTATCTGATATCAAGATTTAATTTAACACTTGAAGAATGACTTAAGGTCAAACATAAAGGGTGCCTTTAAATCAAGGTTTGTTGTTAATACGAGGGCTGTCCATAAATTAAGCTCTCGTCGTGACTAAGCAAGCTAGCTATCTCAAATTTGAGACCACTGCAGTGTTCACTTTATTCACTGCCATTCAAGATTGATCCCACAGTTATGGGACGAATAGTCAAGTCCTTGTTGCCAAAAATGATGTGAAGAAAAATATACGTGAATAATCTTAAAGGATGGAACTCACCTAGAACAGTAGTGGATGAAGTTAAGAACACAACAGTGGTCTTATATTTGATCTAGATTGCTTGGCTTTGGCTTGGTTGGAACTTAATTTTAAAATATAGATAAGTAGGCCTATCTTTAAAATAACAAACACAAAAATATTATTAAATTGTCTTTTATACATCACTTAAAGCTTTATAATACATTGCTAACAACAAATTAAATTGCAGCAGAAATCTTAAATAATATTATTTTTTAGTTAAAACCAACCAGAATAAATAGAGACATATCTAACTTGCACCCATTGCTATTAAGACATACTCATTTTAATGTATTCTGAAACATTGAGGTTAAAATATATGTAAAAATGTGCATATTAAAACCAACAATAATATCTCCTATAAATGCTTATTTTATTTGACCCCACATGTGGTTTAACTTTTTAGCTGAACAGTGAACATGTCATTATACAACAGCACTAAACCAGTTATGTCTGCAGATGAAGCAATGTAAATTTAATGTTAATGAGCAAGGAAATTTGACAACATCTTATTCATGTTATATGGATCTGCATCTTGAGTTGACCAAACACCAGAAGCAAAACATTTTTGATTGGTGATACAAGTTTTATATAAAAAGAAACAATACCAAGTGCTTGTTTTGCATGAGATTTCATTGATCAAGGTTTCACTGCAATCCACAATTAAAGAGTAAACCTATAAGCCAAGAGTGTACTTTGGTTTTCAATAGAAGATTTTCCAAATCTAGGTGAAAAATATGGAAAAAATTAAGACTAATAGAGGAAGATTCAGAAAACTGAGAGAATTGCCGACAACATTTTGGCGAGGCAAGGTACCAGCTTGAGTACAAGTGGACATGGCAGTAAGCAGTAAGTAAGGTGAGAAATATACAGACCCTCCTAACATTCCTAACCAAAGTATACAAACGTGAAAAGTTAGCCATGCCTGATCTTGTCTGAAGCAAAATATAAATTCCTAAATCCAATGGACACAATCTTAAGATGAATGCCTAAAAGTAAAAGTAATGTTTCAGTCTTAACTGTGAGTGAGAGTGATGATTTATCTAAAAAAAGAACAAGTAAACACAGCCAGTTTTGTAGATGACGTCAGCGCTTAACAAGAAGAAATATTTTTTAAATCGTTAAACTCCAGACCCTGCCAAGTCTAATGATTCTTTTGTGTGAAATATTCTCACTGACAACAGGAAATAACACAGCATCACAATAGAAGATAGAAACTCCATTGTTATATTTGACTGAAATCCTTTGAAAAGAGAACAACTATACTGAGATCAGAGTCATTATTAAGATTGACTGGGCAGAAAATAATAAACACAAACATAAGAATAGACGAGTTGAAATGCATTATTTAATATCTCATGAACATGAGGATAGTCTAGAAAATAATTTATTTCTACACAACGCTATAACTCAAACTTTCTGGAATCAGCACTGATGCCATTTCTTTGTTAAAGAATAAACTTCCTGTCAGTATGATGTTGCTGAACATTTTAGTAAATACACCATCAACCTAAAAATACATAGCAATAGTTTTGTAGAACAAAATGTGCCGAAATGAAAAATGTGAAATTTGAACACTTGTGTACTACAATGAAAAACAAGAGACAATGGTGAACTATGAAAGATCTAAGCTTGTGATTCGAGGGTAATAATTTTGTTCCTATAGCTTGGATGGCAAAAAAGAAGTTGTTCAAAGGATGATTGCAAAACCATTAAATTCTTGATGAGTTGAGGAAAAATTGATGGTATGTGAACACAGACGTCTGGATCTAATGATGATGAGATAGTTATAATAAAATATGTGCAAATAGGTCAAAGGTATCATGTATTTTACAAACCATACGGCAGTAATTTAAAAATATAAACTTTACAACTAAATTTGGTCCATGGGTAATAATACTAATAATAATGTAGGCTGTATGAGTTATTATAGTACATTTTCAGGACTTCAAGCAAAGAACTTCATAGACTATCAATGACGTCACCTTGAATCACCTAAATAATTCAAAAACCTAAGAAAAATCTTAGAGAAGCATAACAAAATCCAACAAACCGATTAAACAAAGAAGAGTAGAAATTATGGTGCACCGAAAGAAGATATTTGTAAATCTTAATAAATTAAAAACCTATATTGATATCACATGGAGTATTAGTATCACTGGACCATTTTACACCAGATAATACTTACTTAGTTAGAGAAAATATCAGTAGGCAGAAACCACTCAGATTATAAATTATGATGTCAAGCTCAAGAGCGAAAATAAATAAACTTAAATCTACAGGATACAAATAACAAATGCTTGAAAAAGACATTCCCGAGCTTTCTGACCAATAATTTTCTGTTGGAATGCTTAAATTAAGTTCCCTACAAGGTATGTACCAAATGTTCCGTCACAAATCTGACTCTTTGAAGTAGATGTTGGGTATGGGCTTCTATCAAGCCATAGCATATTCTTTGTCAGATCCTTGATTCAGGTTGTATGATATAGCTTGATAGAAGTCCAAACCCAACATCCACTTCGAGGAGTCAAAAGTTGATGGAAAATTTGTCATGTACATCAAACAGTTCTGGTGGACTATATCTATGAATAATACAGAGAAGTAAGGAACAGAGGATAGACTCCTTGGTACAATTAAGTGGCGTTTATTGAAAGGTCCCGCACCGGCCATCACCTTCATGTACTACAACGCTCACGGTGAGGGAAGACCCTGGTGCACTGTGCAATAGAAATTTCCACAAAATGCTTGCCATTTTGGCCCTTCCTTGCTCGTCACAATTATATTTCCGGCATAAAATACAAGAGTTGAAAGCCCACGGTTGTCTTGTAAGCCTGTTTCCTCTGTGCCTTACTTCTCTGTGGAACAATGTTATCACAGTACACTCTGTTAAGATAATCCGTATATTCCTACTCCAACACTCACACCGTAGTGCAAGACCCATACCGTTTTTGCCAACTCACCTGATCAATGCTGCTGCCTCGGTTGCCGGGGTAACCACCACCGATGTCCAACAAGCTCATGTTGAAGCCCAGCTGGCCGCCGAGGTCAAACAGGTCACGGGCGGCAGAGATGGCTCGACGGAACACGGGAGGATCTTGACAGCCGGAGCCGACGTGGAAACTCACCCCCACCACCGTAACTCCCAGCGCAGCGGCCAGCTTGAGCAGACGAGGAGCCTCGACCAGCGGATCACAGCCGAACTTCATCCCCAGCTGACATTGGGCTACTGTAGCGTCACACCGAATACGCAACACCATCCTGCAGACAAAACATCTTCAGTACACCAAGCCTAGTTACCTCAAATGCTCAATTAGATGTCCATTACATTTTGTATTCTCAAAAATAATATATATCTTCAACACAATTGGTCATTTTGAATTTTTTGTAAGGCAAATTCAAAAAGTACATTCTTTGAAATATTCAGGAAAAATTCAAAAGCTTATTTTTTCAACAATGTTTTATATTCTTCCCAAATTACCTGGCGTTAGGGTGCATTTGCTTGACCTTGTACAGTTCACACTCGTTATCGAAGGTCATAGTGTTGACGTCTTGTGAGGCTGCATAGCGGATGTGAGACGCCATTTTGGCAGGATTGGCAAAAATTATACGGCTGCCATCAACTCCTAGGTCCATCACCTACAGGAAAATTTCATCTTTTGTCACATACAGCATTTACAAGGTGAAATTGCTTTCAACTTTAGAATGAAGATATAAACAATGAAAACATACTGACATTACTTGGGTTGTCAGCTGTGTAAAACCAGCAGAATTTATTTGGCAATACAGTACTGTAGTTGAGTCATATTAATATAGTCAAAATACTTGTAAGATTCCAAAACAACGTCTAGAACATGTTCCTACAGCATCGTCTGACCAGTGTTTCCCAACCTTTGGTATGCAGAGGTCATTGTGGTGTACGTAATAAAGTTTTAAATAGAAGTATTCTATAATATGTCAGGATTGTTTAGGTTGACGCGTCAGTATTATTTCACTCCCGATCGGCAACGGCAACTTTGTACAGTCAACAATACGTTACAGAGGAGACAGGATTATAGAAACCTATGCGACCGACTTGAAATTTAGCACACACGAAATATTCAAGCAATAAGTAAACTCTCATGCATTGTGCTTTGTAGTTCACTCAGATATGCATCAATTGCAAAAATATAACCTTCTTAGGAAAGGTTAAAACTTATGTTTAGAAAATGGAATGGTTAGGTTAGCACAATAATAAACACATCCATTACAATTACCTCCTGAATTTACATACGCAATATATTTTTGTCTTGTGAAGTGGTTCAAAGAAAAGATGTTTGGAAACACTAGTCTAGGCTACAATATATTATGGTTTTTATTTCAAATTGATAATTTTTAACATGAAACAGTACCTTGGCGATTTCTGTCTTGGACGCACAGTCGAACCCGGTTCCTAGAGCCGCGAGGGTAGCCAGGACGAGCTGACTGTCATTGCACTTCACCGCTACAAACGGAAACAGTTATTAGTCTATTAGTTGTATGTAACTATAAAAACATTAATATTGAGAAATAGCTAAATTTATGAAAATATTTCTAAATTTTTGGACAAGCACGATTGTGAAAATAAATCTTAACTTCTTGAGAGATACTTCGCAATACCATGAGGTTTTTTAAATAATTTAACTCGCTACACTGCAAATAAAGATAAAAACATAAAATGTTTCTCTATTCACTCTATGAAGAATCTCTGTACTAGGTCAAAAGATCAGTTGTGACAAAAAAGTTGTAGAATGTAGAAATATTTTTTTGCAACATGTAAGCCCTTCGACATCAATTTTCTCAAAAAATGTAGCTTAGGTATATTTATCTTATTTTCACATAAATTCCTTGTGTGTTGTAAGTATTTCCAAAACATAAAGATTTTAGTCTATAATTGACTGAACCAAACTTAAGGATAATTAAATTTTAAAAAAAGACGGACATTATAAACTATGGGCAAAACAGATAGGTGAATTACATTGAATCTAATACTTAAATGTAAAGCACAGCAGAATAGCACATTTCGTACCTAGGGCCGAAAATGGGGTTTTGTAGGCTCGAGATAGTTTTTAAGTTCAAGACAAAGTCGAGAACTTAAATCGATTGAGAGCTGCAAAACCATTTCGGTCTGTGGTACGAACGCTATTTTTCACCACACTATACCCTATTACCACTATTCACCTCAATAATAATGCACACTGATAGTCAACACAACTACAACTTTAAGGTTATGTGAAGAAATAATTTGAGGAATCAGCAAAAATAAAAATAAATAGTTGCTAGGCAACGGTGACAATAACAATTCTATTGCAACGCTATGGAATTTGATTGTGTATTTAATATGCATTCATGTTTTAAGTAAGTAAGCGGGCAGCTGATTTTGCGGTCCTAGGGATGTAAAAACCTGCTCGGTCCCAAAATAACAAGACAGCTGGCATGGCCAGCAAAACGTAACTTTCAGCCACCAATTAACATATGTAAAACCGCTAAAAACATCATAGTGTGGTGAAAATATATTTTCACCACACTATGATGTTTTTGGCTGTATTACATACGTTAATTGGTGGCTGAAAGTTACGTTTTGCTGGCCATGCCAGCTGTCATCGTAATTTGGGTACCGAGCAGGTTTTTACAGGCCGGGGCCGCAAAATCAGCTGTCCGCTAACTTAAAACATGAACACATTTTAAATACACAATCAAAATCCATAGCATTGCAATAGAATTGTGTTATTGTCATCGTTGCCTAGCAACTATTTATTTTTATTTTTGCTGATTAATCAAATTATTTCTTCACATAACCTTAAAGTTGTAGTTGTGTTTACCATCAGTGTGCATTATTATAGTGGTGAATAGTGGTAATAGGGTATAGTTTGGTGAAAAATAGCGTTCGTACCACGGACCGAAATGGTTTTGCAGCTCTCGATCGATTTAAGTTCTAGACTTCGTCTCGAACTTAAAAACTTTCTCGAGCCGGCAAAACCTCATTTTTGGCCCTAGGTTCGAAATATACTATTACAGCTAATAAGTGTGGATCTGTTTTTTTTTTACAGTAAAGTATAAAAAGGATACATTAAAAGTCCGATCTTTAAGTATTCATGATTTTATTAATTAGCAAGTGTATCTTTGAATCACCCATTTTTTTTTCCGAAGAGGTTGGCAGTTTTCTTTTCTCGTCCACATATGCTATGGATTTGAAAAAGGAACGTATCCAGCAAAGCAAGGGATGAGCCAGTGCAGTACAAGGGCGAACTGTACTGATAAAAACTAGTGGCGTACCAGAATCTGAACTCACGACATTGCTGCCTCGGGCCCAAAATGAGTGGCACTACCAACTGAGACTCTGACTCACTAAATTTAACATCTCTCCTTACAAGTTTATCAGTATATTTTAAAATTACACTAAAATTAATTGTATTAGAAGAATGTTTTGTGACGACTGACCGTAAAAAGGTTCAACTCTGGGCATCTTCATCTTCCATTCTGAGTGTTTGTGGACAATATCCCCAATGTCGAGGACATAAAAAGCATTCTCCTGGACCTACAGACAAAAATAGGTTTACAACATTGCATGATTGAGGAAGAACTACTACAAAATTATAATGCCTAAGTATTAAAAAAATGTAGAAACAGATTTTGCCTGGTTGAATAATGTGAGAGAAAAATACTTCTCCGAGCACTTATTTCAAGAACTACATATTTTAATAAATGTTGTTTTTATATATGCATAGAATTTCAAAGCTACTGAAATTTTCAATTTACTTAAGAACCAGTAAATAATTTTATAGAAGTTTGCATTCGCCTGATTCATATTTTTAATGTCACCACATACATTTGACACTATAACCAAATTTTTCGTCTTTTGAAAATTAGCAATTGTCTTTGTACTTTTTTAATAAATTATTTTGATGTTATTTTATTTACAACCAAATACAAATTCACTTATCATAGCAAATGGTTCCGATTTCCTTTGGAATGTATCTATTTAATTATTATTTAGTCTATGTTTTCAAAGTTAAAAACATCACGCTGGAAGAAATCAATGGAAACGTGCAAACAGATTTAAATAAATTTTTTACGTTCAACTTTCTCTGCAAAATGAATCACTTGATAATTCAAAACAACAAACTAACTCCAAAAACAGAAAACGGAAATAGTGACTCTTCCTTCTTCTAAAGAGGCCTTGGTTGGAAATAGATTTGAAATGGTATGTATGTTGGTTCAACGATGAATAAAGGAGGGTAAAAGCGGAACTAGTGAGAGAGGCAGAGAGGGGGAGAGAGAAAGAGAGAGGATGAACCTGGAGTGCGAGGGTCGAAGAGAGGAACTTTCAATCAAAGTTAATGTTGGCAGCGAGCCAGCCAGCCCATGTGGTTCAATTCAAGTCTCACATGTTACCTTAATACCAACCAACATTTTGTATTTTTGGCAATTTCTGCTCTTTGCTATTTTCAACTACGGCACCCGAAATAGCGTTCTTTCATCTTTAAAACTCAATAAAACAGTTGAAGAAACCTAATTTACAAAGAGAGAACTGGAATTGGTTTTTAGCGACAGCAAATAACTTAAAATTACTACGCAGAAACACAACAGAAAATGTGTGAGAAATCAATAATATATTAAACTTATTTTGGAACATATCTAATCTTCCTTAAAGAAAGTTCAAAGATTTCTTGCAAAAATATTCTCGTTGCAATAAAATATCTAAACAATAAAATATTGGTTCTTAAGAAAGTTAAGGTCATAAATAACATTTTAATAAACAACAATTAGCAAATTGATTGGGTTTTAGGCTAGTAATTTAAAATCATACCTAATTGAATTCATCCTATTCTGAGCTAACAAATAATTATAAAGTAGTTCTAAGGGTTACAATACATTACCACCTTCAGTCATGAAGTTATACATAATTAAATAAAATAGAAAAAGGAAACCTAAAAACAAGGCTATACAGGGGAAAAATATGGATCTTCAAAGGATTCCTCTACCATATCCAGATCCTTAACCAACAATTTCTTTCTTACATCAAAGAATTTAAGGAAACAGATAGTAAGTATTACGGTAACTATTAAGAGTTTTGGCGATAGTTAATTTGATTTAAATACACATAATTCCGTTCACAAATGTTAAGAATTACTATAGGCTACGTTGTTCCATTTCAAAATAAACATGGCTTAACATTTAAAAACAAAAGAACGCCACGCCATATTGGTGACAGTGTGTTCTTTATTTTGTCTGATAAATAAATGTAAATTTGTTCAAGACTGTAAAAACAGCTTGTATCATGGACAAAGTCAACTGACATCAGTCTCACACGCAGAGACCTTGAAAACATTTGGTGTGAAACACTTGGAATGACAGAGCAGACATTGAGTAGTCATGTGTCAAATAGTAGGCCTATGATAAGGTTTTCATTGAAAATAATTTAGGTTAATAACTAATTCAGATAAACTTGTATTTTCAAAGCAGGCAACTGTTAGCAAGATTAAAGTGGTTTAGAAAAATCTAATAAACAAGATATAAAAAAGTCAAAAGAAACATAACAATGAAACAGTTTCATTATCTGTCTTTAGTAAAAATGTTCGTCAAAAAAATGGTGCTGACCAACTGACTAGTTTTGTCGTAAATATAACATTGACAAAGCTGCAACAATACACAAGGCAATGTTTTGCTTGCAACAAAGCGAGTCAGCACCATTTTGTTACGACATATTTTGACAACTAAGGAAGCCCATTTTGTCATAAAGTTGTTCAAAGCTTTTTAAATTGACGTTTTTATGTCTGTGAACTAAAATTTGGTGGTCTTATTTGTTTGGCTATAGGTGTGATTGCTCACAAACAAGTTATATACTATGCAATTTTAAAAACCTTCTCAAGGAGCATACAAATTTGGTGTTATGGAAACATTGGAATTGATACATGGCTACTTAAATAGTAAATGTTAAATGATACAAACTGCTAGAAAAAACATACCTTAAGGAAATATTTTCAAAAAGTATAAGGTTCAGCTAGCTTGCTCGAAGAAAAATCCAAGGGCTAACAATAAACGAAAATAACATTGATATAATTTGCAGGACTTCATTTAAAGATCAAGAGAAATATGTAAGCCTGAGAATTTTCTCAGATGAGTTAGTAGAACTAACTTTTTCAAAATAATACCCTAAGGCTTCCTTAAATTAAGATCATTCAATTTGCAAGTTTGATACAATGGAAAATCGGTATCAATAACAAGTCACTCTTGATAACAAGTGTCATTTTTAAATCCCCTTGAATTAATTTATATCTAATCACATTTTATTGCAAATCTCCATAATAAGTCAACCTTTAAGTCCTATTTAATAATCACCATGAGAGTCTAGTTATCCAGGTTCTACTGTACTCACCCCGGACTGCGCGATGGCGCGCAGCACGTCCATCGGCGCAGTGTCGGTGTCCAGGACGTGGATCATGTCCGTCACAGATACATTCCTCATGGCGAGACAGCAGAAGACGTGTCACAAATCCGAACAAGCAAAGAGGCAGCTCTTGTCCAGTCTTGGACAGAGTTGTGTTTAAACTAAAGTCTAATAATTAATTTGCGGTTGTCAGCACTGCCACGGGGGGTCGCCGTTGAGCGCCTCACGCCAGTCGACAAAGTTTAGAGGGCTGCGCACCAGCCGACCCGAACCCTGCAACAATAAACAAAATTATTATAAAAAGCTGTAAGTTTAGCAGAATCACCCAAGTAAAAATGTTTTGTAAATTTAGTTCTTAGTTTAGAAGCTCCCAAGTCTATTTGGTCAGGGTTGTGCAACTTGCAATTAAGTACTGTGGTAGTCAGTGCCAATAATGGTTAGGCACAAAAATGTAGTGATTGTTTAAATGATTCAGTCACAAGTATTTTACAAATAAAAGTCGATTGATTTTTAACTTATAGTCAAATTCTGTGAAGGCATCAACTGATATTGGTAACAACATGAAGAAAATCATAAATAGTTTTTAATATTATGTTGTCACTATAGCAACTGTTAAAAGCAAATAATACAACAAAAATAATTAGATAATTTTTTGGAAGAAAATTAGATCTGTACAGAAAATTCAAAAAGTAAATATGTCAACTAACAAAAAAACAGATACAGTTAAAAAAAGAAAACAGCAAAAATCAAAACACTTTGTCGCTAAACTGACAACAGTGAGAACTAAATATACCAAGAGAAGGACAAAGAAAACATTCTATACCGACAAAAATAAGTCTAACTCTGGAAACGAAACAAAGCAAAATGACAACAAAAACAGAGAACCCAATAAAGGATATCGAAGAAGACCGAAAAATCATCTTAAACGACCAAATGTTGACGAAAGAACAAAAGAACGAGATGATTGTAGTAATTATCCTTTGTACAATTCAGATAGCAGTTCAGATGAGGAGAGGCTTGCTGTGAAAAGACGACGGAAAGAAGTAAAAGAACATCTGCATGATACACGGAAAGGCGCTGAAAATCGTAATAGAAAAAATACCAAACCGAAGCGAGCAAACAACCACATCATCAATGAGGATGACGCGTTTAAAAACAAATTTCTTTGAATATTTATTGTAGTTCAAGGTTGTCTTTTGTTTTCTTAAAAATAAAACCACATTTGTGTCTAATATATTAGTGAACAAACATTCAAGCCTTGATGCAACCAAGATCAATATAACAATAAGTTCCATGGTGCAAATAATTTTAATTTGTAGTTTTCTGTATAGGCCTACTCCATAAATTTTGTCAAGGGATTTTAAGAATACAACCTAAATTAAATAACAGTAAAGTAGAAAGTCATTATACAGTGAAGTAACTTAGAAAGATTTATTTAGTCCCCTATAGGTAAAAATCATAGCTCAAAAACCTCAATATAACAAACTTCAACAAGTAAATCCTTAATAAAAGGATTTCACTCGAATTATTCAAACCTTACAGATTTGGTTTGGTTGCAACAAAGATTAACTAGCCTACATCAACACATTACAACATTAAACATTAAGTCTCTAAACAAAAGAAAAAGTTTTTTATGTACTTGTTTCCCAATCAGAATATTCAAAATAAAGAATGATGAAGAAAGAAGCGCTAATTTTTCTAATGAATATTTTAAGTAACAAATAAATGGCCAAGTGTAAATCGTTTTCTAACATGACCAAATTAGACAAACATTGCTAACTCAAGGAGGTAGCATGCTTGGTTAGTAAGAAGGCTTCAACGAATTAGCGCTTCAGCCCTAGGAAATTCAAGGTCACTTGCAAGAAGATGATAATAAATGGGCAACCTAAAACCTCTTACCTAACCATGACCATTAAAAGCATACTTTTGATAAACAAATTTATGTTTTGACAACCAAACAAACACATGAGAGACTTTTAGTAGGGAGATACTTAGATCATTTCTAATAAGCTATAGAAAACCCAGCTTTGATCAAATTTCATGAGACTCATATTTCATCTTCCGATTCTGAACATAATGAAACCATTGCACAATCGAGCAAATTTATTAAATAAAATTGTATTTTCTAGAGAGTTAGAACCAGATAGATGTCTGGAACAGGTTGAATCGACATTTACAAATATTACGAACATATCAAAATTATAATTATACAAACCTAACTGTTAATTATGTTTCTGATGCACAAACAATTCGCAACTAAATACCTTGAAGAACCTAGTTATCTTGGAACCTGTTATCAACGGATAAAATTATCTGACTAATTGATTATGGCAGGTAAGGTGGTGGAACATCAATTTCTGTGTTATTTACTTATCACAGCTATGTATATTATTAGCAAAAATACCATCATCATTGAAACAATTTCAATAAGGTTTGGTAAAGGCTTGCCAACATGCCAATGATGTTCATGCTTGTAGTTCATAAATTGTTAAGGTAGATGTGGACATTTTTACTAAGAGAAAAAAATTTAGTGTTTAAATTGTCCAAACTTATTTTTATTTTTGACAAAACTCTTGACTGTTTAAATTTGAGCCTCATAACCATCTGATTTAAAAAAAATTATCTTTCAACTAAACAAAAATTTGAGCGACATAGTGACCAGATTGATTAGAGAATAATGACAGTTTTTTGTAACATAAAAAAATAATAAAAATTTAATGAGAAAATGTTTTTAACTCTATAAGTTATTTTCTGATATATCAAATTTTCTGCTTCTCTTGAATTGGAAAATACGCTATTTCAGTGAGTCAACGTAAAAAAATGTTAAAATTGTTCATTTAAAGTGTTTGTACTATTATATCAGAAAAATATAAGCTCATTACATCCTAAATGACTTTCATTTCTATTTTAAACTTGACACAAACATCCTTATATATATATAATACGTGAAGGCGATTTCTACGAAACACTACTCCTCCGTTAATAATGGACGGATATTTACAAACAATGTGTGAAAATAAAGTATTTTTTGTGTAGACGCCCCCTTTTACCAATTCCTGTAATAAAAGTCCTCGGGCTTCGTCCCACAGGCAATCAAAATTCCAATGTATTTCTTATAACGAAAAGATTTTGTTTACTTAATCAGACGAAAAATTTGTATTGATTACAGCTGTTCATAGTAAACACATGATACACACAAGAGCCTTCGTTTTTAGAGTGAGTTTGATTTTAGTTTCGATAACTGGAGTGGAGTGATTCATTTCATTATCCTAAAGTTGACTCTTTTAAGTCATCTAAAATTATGACTGTTACTCGTTTTGAAATTGTAATACTTTGCAAATTGCTCGAATTTGAGCAACAAGAGCACTAGTTTTACTAAATAACATGATTTTTACTTAAATACTCAAAACACTAAGGGGGTAACGTAAGTTGTCTCTAAATCAACCCTGCAGAGAATATGCGGAAAATTGTTTGTTTAATGCTTACACATTCAAATTTTGAATACAATTTTTTAAACGGTCTAATATGATAAGCTATTGATATTTAGTTTAAAATAAATATGAATTGATTGTATGAATGGTTTGTTTGTTTACAGCATGTGTTGTACTGTATACAGTACTAGCATAATTTAATCAACAGATAAAACAATAAAATCATCAAATGCTGCAAGGATCCAAGGCCACTAGAAAAACAGGCTATGCTGCAACTACGTCACAGTGGTGGATAGTTGTACTTAAAATCTTACAAACAGCCAGCTTGCTTATTTACCTAAAACATATGGGAATGGCAATTACAATGAATTTAACAATGAATCTATCCACTAGTGTGACGTCATGGATCCTGCAGCATGGCCTAGTGGGGCCTTGAATGATCCCCGTCATTTTAGACTCAACAAACACAGATAATCAACCTGTGATAAACAAGTGTGGAATGATTACCAAAGACTATTTGACAAGACTGAATTACTAAGCAATCAATCAAGATAAATTGATTGATATCAACCCTACAGTGGGAAATTAATCTTCTTTAGTTAAACACTACTCCATAAATATAAATTATTTAGGATTATTTAAAATATGTAATAAATTACAATGTCTTTTCATTAATAGGCTTGCTATTTCTCTCACTACATCACTTATGGAATTAGTAAGTAATTAAAGTTATGATTTTAAGAGTATATATTCTAACAGTAATTTTTACTGTCCTCGCATTTAGTTGCAATACAACAACAATGAATCATCTCGAAGATGATAATGGAAGTGAATGGACTTCGTGACCTGTTATGACCACTTTTTCATTGTTTCCTTGTTTGTGTTTTGTCAATATGTCAATGGCGTTGGAAAAATCTGTTTTGTAATCTTTACAAACAAATAATGAATATTTACTAGTAAGGGAAAAGAAAATGAGTATTACTATTCAAACGTAATATGTGTACAAATTTGTGTATTCGCTACATTTATTTCAAATTGAAGGTTATTGCACAATAATGCAACTTTGAGATGAAAAATAAGTTTAATAGGTTGGTTTTATAGGTGAGATAGGTACCTATCACAAAAAGTAAGTTTAATTTGTTGCTACATTTTTACGAAACAAGAACATACAGTAAAGTCTAGCTAACAGTTTTCACTAATCTTACAATTAGTAGGCTAATCAATGAAAAAAAGTAATTATAAACGTGTATTGAATGTTCGGTTCACTAAGATCTGTGAAGGTATTTTACACATTAAGAATAAAGAATGTATATTATCAAAATAGTTTTGATATGTTTAATAACAAAATATGCAATTCTTTAATTTGTCTTCCTTGTTAGCATTCTAGCACCATTGATTTTGCTTACAGATTTCCAATTTTAATATAGTAATTATAAATAAATTAAGCTTCAATTAGAAAAATACAAAGAAATTAGAATTTTTCTGTAATCAAACCTAACATTGGAAACAACAAAACCAACAGAATCCATTGCCTCCTAAGTTACTAAATACTAACACAACTACTAACAATCTAACCTCTCACTGTACAACACATCACAAAAGTTTTGGGAAAACTCACCCTACCTTTCGACTCCACTTTCAAAAACACTCGGACACAAGAAGTAGAAACGGCTAGGGTCGGCTGAGCCCCGAAACACAAACAATAGCTCGATAATTCGAGCCGTCCTAGACACTCATTCGCAAAGCTTCTGAAGTCTGGCCCGCGTGCTCAGCTGGCTTATATACGGGGTATCAGTGACAGCCATGTTGTTATCAGTAGTTACACAAGTGCTGCTATCTATGACCCTCTCACACAGCCAGCCCTCCAATTATCATCTCCCAATTAATCGGTGCCCCCTGTATGCGCATCTGTAGCTTTAATTGGTTCGAAAAAGTTTAATCATTTGTTTTTTTAGTCCTGATAATTTTTGGGTAAGGCGTACTTCGAATTATAGTTTTTCATTTTAGTAGAGTAATATATGTTTGGAGGATTAACTTGTTAATTTTATATCAATGAGGTAACATTTTAAATTGATCTGTATAAGAATGCTTAAAATCTTAAATTTTAGGAATGTATGCATATTGAATTATTCCAGGGTTCAATTGATTTAATATAGAGAATTTCAATGGTAATGTTTAAGGTAAAACATATCCAGTGGTTTGATTTAAATCGTTTGAAATAATCTTTAAATTAACATGAAGTTATTGATTTTAGATACAAGATATACGGAAAGTAAATAAAAGAAACGTCTTATAACACTTAAAACATATATTTACGCTTATACTGTTACTCACAAGACAGTAAATATACAAAAAAGATGGTAAGTGGTGATCGATTCCGATTGGAGACTCCAATCATCATCAGACCCAATAGGCGAATGTCATTATCAGACCCAATATGTGAATATCATCATTCGCCCACTGGGTCTGATGATGATTGGAGTCTCCACTCGAAATTGATCACCACTTACCATCTTTTTTGTATATTTACTGTCTTGTGAGTAACAGTATAAGCGTAAATATGTGTTTTAAGTGTTATAAGACGTTTCTTTTATTTACTTCCTGTAAATTTAATAACATGTACAATGCTGATCAAGAAGTTATACAAGATATGTTGAGCCTATTTTACAACTGGAGTGAAATATTCAAATTAATTACCAACCGGTATCATATGACCCGATACTTTTCGTCTACTCCACTCTTACTGTTAGATAAGCATTGACTTTTCTATATCTTCAAGACACTTTATCACTAGTGTTTAGTACAAAGTGTTTGGGTGTAAAATAAATAATATGCCTTGAGTAGACTTATCTAAGAATTGCTGTTTTTAATCCAGCATTATTAATTTAAGATCTTTAATTTACCTCTAGTGCATTTTATCTTCTAGGGCCACAAAATTTCAATTTGGTAGGAAGCCATTACCTTTGATAACGTTATTTGATCACTTAAACTGGTATCATACCGAATGGTTGTGCATGTTATATAATAAGTGATCATACTGTTTCAAGTGTCTGTATTAACCTAAATTGTCTTCAACATTTACTGATCACAATTTGAGTAAGAGGACACATGTTAAAGATAGCTGTGTAACATGTGATTGATTGAGTAGCTATACTTCACCTGTACCTTGTCTTAATGGTAATTTTTCCATGTTAAATGGCTTTCATACGAACTATGAGCACGGCAAAGGCACGAGTGTATTACTTGACGTGTATTTACTTATACAATTAAAAAGTACAACTTAGTGAAACGAAACTTGACTTTAATCATGTAAAAACTAACTGACAACAAAAAGTAAACAATCTGGTTAATTGTAACATATGGTAATAAATGTTGTGAATTTGATACAGACCAAAAGCACGAACACTTGACATGAAAAATTAACTCTATCGCTCACATTCATATTGAGAGCAAATTCATAGATGGGATTGTTTACAAATTTAATTTAATAAAGATGTTATGCAATTCCTAATTATGTAGTCTGCATTTTAAAAGATCTTATTTATTTAAATGAGTTTTTCTTGATTTGTTCACGATAAATTCTAAAACATCAACAAAGTGTTGTAAGCAGTTTTTCTGTTTCTTCTTGTTTGTAAATAGTTATTTGGCCTCTTCCTGGATAGGCTTCCACGGTAGAGTTATTTGATTATTATGACGTGTAATGAGTTCAAGTTATTTGACGTGTTTCTTTTAGTGTGCTATACTACAATAATTTTTTTAACCTAATTTCTAAAGGTACAGTCCAACTCTGATCTTGTTACGAACGTCAACCTTATAGTCCAATGTATTGTTGTCATGAAGACGCAAAACAATTTAAAATATACCCCCGCCGCAGAAAAACCTGCCGACTAAGCGAATTTCCATTTGTCTGAATTGATTTTCAGTTAAATATATTTTAATAACATTAGGTCTAACGAGTGAGTACCTAGGTTTGTTGCTACAAGGAAACTAATAAAGTGTGTTTTTGAGTAAAATATTGATAGCTTAGTACAAAATAAATAAATTTGATCAAAATATATCCATAAACAAGCAAACTACAACATTTGACAATATTCTCCATAAGAATAACATGGGAATTTTAAATTTACAATTTTTTTAATTTTCTCCGTTACTAATAATCAAACAAAAATACTTTTATATACTAAATTATTTGTTTTTTTAAGCTCTTTAAAAAGGTCTAAAGAGAAATCTTGAGGGTCAAAAGTAAGAAAAACCAATTTTTACCCCATAAAACCCCCCGTAAAGCCCCGTTCCCATGGTCCGATCGTGCTGGTTCGCGAACTCATTCAAGTTAACACGCTTTACACCCTTAAACCAAATTTCATCAAAATCGGACAAAAATTACTCAAGTTATCGCGTTCACGGAAGTATATATATATATATATATATATACATATATAAAAATTTGAACGAATGGTGTTTTTGGCCTCTGGGGACATCAAAATGAAAAAGTAAATTGGTCCCGGGTCTAGGTCTTACCGTGCCACCTACGGTAATAGCTACTTCCCTATAGGGAAATTCGCTAATAAATATACAGTTAAGAACAGATTATAAAGTATTAAAAATCTCCAAGAAACATTTTATCAATGCCTCTCTGATCATAGAAAGCATTCTCTTAAAAGTCCGAAAGCACACACAAAGTTGTACTTTTACCCTTATCAGTTGATTGTTTGGTTATTGTCTGTAAGTTAAGATTTCCAACCTTTTGCCCCCGACCTTACGATACTATATACGTAACATAATGTGTAAAACAAGATAAAGATAAGTGATAAAAAACATTATTCCCATAAAATATATGAGGCAGGTCAATATAGATAGTGGGTAACATACTTTTTGCCCTAGGAAGTTAGGCTCTAGCATGGGTTCGATTTTCACGTAACTTCAGGCTAGACCTAGAGGTTCACTTAAATATCCATTGAAGTTTTGGTGGGAATTAAATCCGTGACCTCAGGGACCAAAGTACTACCTTTTACCACTAGACCAGCTCGCTCCCCTACTTTAGTAATATAGTAAGTTAAATGTATGGAGTATGTTATGTCGAGTCTCACTATAAAATTCCCCCAACCACATGTATAGATTAGCAGTCGTGCAGTAAGTGTTTAAAAATGGAAAAATATGTAGGTCACATTATCATATACTGTCAAGATCATTCATTTCACAAAAAAATGGGTCTAAAAAGTAGTGCAACCTGCATACGGTTTTTCCAATGTTTTTAAAGCCTATTTCTCTGTAAAATGTTCCTGCATGCACTATCTCAAGCTTGATTGACTCAGTGATTGAAGAAAGGGAAAATTTAGATTGTGAATTTTAAATTCCAACACCTGTTGAAGCTAACTAAAAGAAAAATTTTAAATTTATTTTTTAGACGAGAAATCTGATACACCACTGAAAGTTCATAAACAAATATTAGGCCTCTGCAGAGGTATTTTTGGACCATTACTGGACAGTCACCAACCTACAATATCAAAACGTTGAAAACAATGATTTACAACTCAAGTCTACCACAAAATATTTATTGAACTATTGAATTAGTTTTTGGATACATTGAAAGTCATAACATTTTTATCAAACCATTTACTTCTGAAATACATTATTCCATACCGGTACTTATCTTGCCCAAATTAAAAGTGACTCCCAATCTTTACCTTTATACCAGATTGTTGTTCGCAAAAAACTCTTCACTGTAAACCTTAACTTAAATATCTATTTACTATTCAATTAAAACTCAAAGTAGTCAATCATTTCAAATCATTAGGAAAAATGTAATAAGTTACTACCAGCATATAAATTAACTGACCTCAAAAAGAAATTGGTCTGTAAATTAATTAAGCTATTGATATTAGATAGTAAAAAGACCAGTATTCTGAATGACCCCTTTACAAAACAAATGTCAATGTCGTAAAATTGAAAGAATAAAACAATCAAGTTGTGAAGTATTGAAGATAACGTTACAGCCAATTCGTTAAGAACTGGGACACATGGCAGACAGCCTTCAAACAATTGGCAACTCAACAGCTGTCTTGGGCGGCCTAAGTGAGCCTCACAATAAGTCAATTTCACACATCACAACATTCTCTCAGTATAGTGTACAAGTATGATGCAAGTATGAAGCAAGTGTGGTTTACCCGGAGATCGTTATCAGGACAATATTGTTATAAGGAAATTCCAACAATTTTATGCAAGATGAATCAGCAAGCAGATGACCTCATATTGAGGCCACATCACTTGGCTGGCAACAAACTGCTTGGAATAATAAGCACTTCCTTGTTTTGCTAAAAATCCATAGGTACAGAATAAGATGTTTATTTTTTATTTAATTGAATGAAAAATAGGCCTATAATATAAGGTATTTAATAATTTAAAGTTGTTTTGTAATTAATTGTTTTGTAATAGGTAATTTTACATGTTGAAAATTAAAAACTGTCAAAGAAATTTTTTTTTCCCATACTACAAGATTCTGATAGTTTTGCAGAATTTTTCACTACCATAATTTTTAGTACCGATGCTGTACTTATAATTATTTACAAATACATAATATTAATAACAAAAATAACAGGGCACAAAGTCAATAGCTCGAGTTAGGTTGAGTTTTATAGGCTACTAGCTGGCCAGACAGACGTCGTCCTGTCCTAATTTGGTTTTATGTCAATGCCATTTTCAAGATGAGCTCGTTCGCATGACTCAATCATGTCCTGGTTGATGTTCGTTTGCGATGCTCACTCGCCTTTAGGTTGGAGCTCGTTCGCTGCGCTCCCTTGCCTTCAGGTTAGCTCGTTCGCTACACTAACTCGCCTCCAGGTTGAAGTTCGTTCGCTACGCTCACTCATTTTTTTTGGTTGCAAATTAGCTGTTGTCATGAATTAAGAAAAATATAGTGCTGCACCCTGTTGGTGAACCTATTACCTTTTTAATGCTATTGAACATCACAGAATCTAATTTTTTAGTTGAACCAGCTGTTAAGATTCTTTAATTCCATTTAAATATGAGTACTCATAAGGTTAACATGGGAAACTCCAGAGCCACTGGGGCGGAGCCCTTTTGACAGATCTGCACCAAACTTCACACAAACCATCCTTGAATAATGCTTAATAATGCCTGAAAGTTTCATTACAATCTGTCGAGCGGTTTCGGAGTCCATAAAGGACAAACAAACATACATTGGATTTTATATATATAAACAAAAAATACTTGAATCAATTTGATGGGGGAGAAACGAAGGTTAGAATGGAGGTGGGTTTATGTATGAAAGAAACATTCCCTTGGAATAAAAAGTTTTTCAAAAACTCATTTAAATTAGACACACAATTGTAATGTTAAACCTAATACAGGCCTACACAAGTTCCAATCGCCAAAACACCAGTTGCAAGTTGCAAGAAAACATTTTGTTACACAACATACTAGGCAACTTATTTAATGATTAGCAGGCAATTAATAACTTCCATGTGTTGTAACACCTCTTACATTAAATAACCTTCACCAGAATCCCAACTAGTATGTATAATAGTTTCATATGTCTACCATTTACAGATGCATTGTTCCAGATATTTATTTTCTCTAACTTATAAACCTAGAAATTCTTTCCTTGACACAAACAACTCAATGATTGCATTAATTGAAAACTAGGTTATCTATAATTACTGATTTCTAGTTGGATGTAAAAACATTTGAATTTGTATTCAGATTTCCTTATCTATCTAGTTATGAAGTTTTAAAGTCCCTGCTGTGATATGACACATAGCCTTTCATGCAGTAGATCTAATATTATTGCAAAAATAATGTTAATTTTTTACTGACCAACATTTTGCAAAATATCAAAATATATGCACTTTAATGCTGTATGACTTGACTGCACTATGCGTGAAATCTAAAAGGCAATTTTTTTCTGAAACTTCATGTCAAATAAATAAGTTCTGTATCTGAATTTTTTACGAACATTGGTTTACATAGCCTAAATCAAATTTCCAATTAACAAGTTAAATAGATTATTATGAAATCCCCAGTGCTATGATAGGCCTACCAACAACGCTTCACTACGATTTTTATTTTTATTTTTATGAGTTTGTCAAATTGCAATTTGTTGTCAAAGGGATGATTTTTCTGCCGCTAATATCTATTTCAAAATAAGTAGATTTTCAAGTAGGCTACTGCTTATGGTAAAATAGTACTGACAATTTTTTTATTAGCCTAAATCAATTTCAAACAATGTATTTTCAACCTAAAGATTAAACCTACCTAATTATTTTCACTTTCTCATTTGAATTTAGTTACTACAGTATAAGAACCCACATAGGACCTCACTCCAATTGGCACATTTATTATTTTAGTTTTCAACAATTTAAATAATTTATCTATATAATTGTGAATATAGAGTTTGATTCAATGATCAAAGAAACTAACATTGGTGAGTGAACAAAGCAGATTATCGATCCAACCAAAAATAGATAACATGACAAAGACGGCTATCAAAAGATGGTGAATAATGAAAAAACGCTGAGCGGCCGACACTTGCTACAAGGTCGGCTCACAACTATCAATATCTTCTCACATTTAAACCTCCACAGCAAAATGAAAATTAAACATTTACTATTGTCAACTTTTAATTGTATGTACTTCACAAGGATTTTTTTAAAGAATATGCAGTTTTGCGTGGCAATGGTAGCCTAAAAGGCTTTGGTACACACATAAATGCTGCATGACTACGAAGTAATAAGAGTAATTTAGTAGTTGGTGTAAAACACCTGAGATGAATACAACCAACAATGTACCTTTGATCTGTGAAGTTAAAACACGCTTCTATTAACCGATAGAATATTGATTTTCATTATTTCTTCAATTCTTTTGTTTAAGAACATTCCATTAATGATCGAAAAAGAACAGAAAAGAGGTAAAGTTCAATTTTCTATAATACAAATTACTTTACATTTTCATACAAAAGACATGATATGTTTTTACAGACAACAGTATTCAAAGAATAGTACATTTAAAACTATTTACTTTTAAAAAGTTACATAGTTATTTAGATTTAATTTTCTGTTTTGACTTTTAATTGTCTTTAAAGATATGTTTGAATAATCTGTTTTTTATTTTAAAAACTAATCAAACCCCCTACAGACTTTAGAATCTTGTAGGTCAGTGAAAACGCAAAAAACATTATGCGATTCAAGTCAATACAAACAATTCAAGGGGAAACATAAGAACATTTTTGCTACAAAGAGCAAGTGGGGGAAACAATTAACAACCATATTTTTTATTCAAAAGCCAAAACAATCTGAATTCAATATGAGGTTGCTTGAGGAAAACAGAAACATCTGATCTCTTTGCCTTGTAAAAACTGTTAATCTGACAAACATTGCAAGGAAGGCCAGTTTGTTGTTGTTGTTGTTTGCCAAAATAAGATGATTGGAGACAAGTAAAGGCGAGGGGCGACGTGACTCACGAGGCATCGACCTTCAATCATTGTCAATGGATGGACCAATCAACAAACACTCCAAGAGTGTGGGATCGTAAGATGAACTTGGGTCCATTGGAGATGAGAACATTCAACAAATCTTATCACTTCACCCCACATGTTTACTTTCACAATCTAATGCGCATTTAACAATTTTAATATTTAAACTGCGTTTATAAAAAAAGTTACGATAAATAGGCAGAATTTTTTTTGTTAATTTCAAGCATTGTTGAATTGTATCTACTTAGGTAAATTTGCACTAAGGAAAATTTTATGGATTTTACAGAATTTTACCAACTAAATAAATGGTATAGTAGGTATATTAAACAAATAGGTAGACAATAACTGTTATATAAGAAACTATTGTGGTAATTTTCCACAACAATTAATAACAAAAAGTTTTCACAGCGTTTTGGGATCTGGAACTTTATTTCGTACTCAGAAAAGTAAGTAAAACATGAAAATATTAATACCAAACACTAAATCGGCTAAAGCGAGAATATCTGGGTTATGTAACTACTAATCATGTATAGTTTTTAACAACTTTTTCATGTGATGACGAGATTAGATTCCAGATCCGAAAAACGTAAAAACCTTTTTGCTACTAAGAGATGGTAAATGTCCGCAAAAACTTCTCAAATAACCTAAACTCAACAGCACCAAAAAACAAAGAACAGACAGTTGAACAAGAGATATAAATGTAGGCCTAAACAGAAAATAACTTTATATTTCTACACAAGTTGAAATTTGGTTACAGAAATTTGGCTGGTATGAATATAAAATAACTGGAATTTAAATTTTAAAAAATGATAAATTTTACTACCTATATAAATTTTAATTCAATTCTAAATTTGATTTTTTTTTTATTTGCATGAGTACAAAATTTTGCTTTTCTCAAACTATAAAAGTGGAACAACACAAAAGCTGTCAGTGTTTGCGATCAACAACCTACAATATTGGAACTGGAAATAACAAGATTAAACAAGGCCCTACTACGCCAGATCACGTGACTAGCTAAATCTTTCTGAAGATAGAAGCAGTTTACGTGCAAACACCTTAAAGGCTTCTAAACGTTACTTTAACAACACGATTCACTCATTTGCTTATGTTACAGATTTGTAAGTACCTATCTATACCCTGTTCCTAAAATTCCTCCAGGACCGCAAACGAACATTCTAAGCTGTAGGAAATTCAAGCAATTCATAAAAAAAATGATTTATGAAATAATTTTATAATCATGAAAAATGCAAACAAGGCACATGCTTAAGTTGAATATGTTTAGACGGAAAAGGATAAGAAATAAACTTTAAATGATTTTCATCCATTTTTTTTATAGGCTAGTTAAAGTTTTCAATTAATTATAAAAATATTCAATAGTCATTCAGTAATTAGGCCTAAATAGATGCTTTGGAGTTGTGTCAGGGGAAAAACTGGAAGGGCAAATTTGGCATTTTAAACCTTGCACTATCCCTGGTAAGCTGATACAAGAAAAATCTTGAGCACACAAAATGTTGACGAATCTACTTGGACATTCTACTACAGCTATTCAACACACTGGCATGTGATTGTAAATCTGAAAACCCAGTGAATATATGCCCTACATTGGCTTCAATTAGTGTAAATTGTTTACAAGTGGACAGAACAGTTTAGGTTCTGACTCTCAGTGACTGATTAACTGTTCTAGAAGACCAATTTTATTCCTGCACTTTGGAATCTAACTTATTCGTGTTAACCGCCATGGCACTCTGGAAATATTTATTATAAAACTTAAGTTAGCATCGGTAAGAATAACATTTTATGCAGTGAAAAACTGTGAAACTTTAACAGTCCAGCTTGCAAACAGAGGATTAAATCCAAGTTGGCCTCAGTCATACTGACCAGAAAAATAGGTAACCCAACTGTTTCATAATCTAGAGCTCAGAATCAAAGCCGCATTATCGGGTCAGCTGGATAGTGTATCATTCTCTACTTCAACTTCCGCCTTCTGGCATCTGAGGAAAACTAATAGGCCGAGACACTATACTGCTTTACACTTTTTTACTTGGCTGATTTTACACTGTAGGCCTATAAAACATTTACGGTAGGCCTTACAAGTCACAACATCTACAACTTGCCTTAATGAACGACATAGCCTACTGAAAAGATAAAATCTGGGGTTTCAGTAATGGGGTACAGGCTGAAATATGGGTAATTTATCCACATTTGTACAAGTATCACTTAAACTTCCCTAATAGAAATGTAAAGATTGTTGATCTAGAAGCTCTTATATTAGGCTAATAATACATAATTAAAGGATTTAAGTTTTTTAAACAAAACTCAATTCTAAGTTTTTAAAATCACACAAAACGTTATTTGGAGCAAAGTTAAGGAGCGGATTACTGAATGAGTCAGCTTCTCACAGTGTGATTTTATGACGCACGAAGAATGAGATAAAAGGCAATGTTATCACATGAAGTCCACGTCCTGAACTTGGAACCAAATTATGTTTATCTGTTATACAGTAACACATTACACTTTACATGAGTAGTATTAACCACTTTTCAATTTTTAAAATAGTATTTTTTAGTGTTTTAACTGTACAAAAACAGTACCGTATGGAGATATAAACTAAAAACTCGGTTCATTACAAGTTATAAGCTAACTTAAACTTAACCTTTCTAATCCAACAACACTTAATACAGCCCTGAATTCGGAAAGAACAATCTAGGCTACCACCCTCACATGCCTAAATAAGGACTAAGTTCAAATAGTCTCCCATTACATATATCCCCATCCAAAATTCTGTACCTGGAAACATTATTAACTAAAGAATCACTTAGTGGTGTTTTGAAAATCAACGATAATTTTCTATTTTTTATCAAACATATTTTTAGCGAATTTCCCATATAGGGAATAAGCTATTACCGTAATACTCATGGTAAGACCTGGACCCGGGACCGATTTACTTTTTCGTTTTGAGGTCCCTAAAGGCCAAAAACACCATATATATTTATATATGTGTCCGTTAGCGCGATAACTAAAAAAAAATCATCCGATTTTGATGAAATTTGGTACAAACGTGTAAACCTACGTTTATTCAAACGAGTTCGCGAACCAGCATGATCGGACTATGGGAACAGGGGTTTAAGGGGGGTTTTAAAAAAAAACCTAAAAACTTAAAATTTAGGATTTTCTTTCCAAACCATTTTGTAGAGAGCTTAAAAAAAAACAAATAATTTAGTAGAATGAAGCGTTATTATGCGCCTAATGGTTAACGGAGAAAATTCCAAAGAACTGTAAATTTAAAATTCCCATGTTATTCTTATGGAGAATATGCAAACTGTTGTAGGTTGCTTGTTTATGAACATATTTTGATCAAATTTGGAAAATACATTTATTTCATACTAAACTATTAACATTTTACAAAAAAACACCTTTTTACCCTCCCTGTTGTTGCAAGTACTCGTTAAACTAATGTTATTTAAATAGGGAATAGATGTGATATTTTTAAGGAGACATTTTAGTGTAAATCCAATCAGGCAAATAGAAATTTGATAAGTATGCAGGTTTGCTGTGGCAGGGGTATTAATCTTCATCTCATATTTTACTGCCTTCACCTCAGTACAGTTAAGTAAAGTGACGTTAGGCCTACTGTCGATGACAGACCTCCGAAAAATGTATATTTGAACAGTGATATCACCTACTAATATTTAAATTTGCGTTAAAAATTATGGTATACAGTAGACTCCCTCTAATCCGGACACCTTTTAACCGGACATCGGTTTAACCGGACTACACTCGGCAGAAATTACATCTCTTTAATCGGACAATTTTTACCAGCACATCGATTTAACCGGACCAGATTGGCAGGAAGTGGGCGGTACTGAAACGACTGTTGTCGTGGGAAAGATTTGAGACCAGCAATCACGTGTATACAATGCTTTCCTAAATTTAAGTCAAATAAACTGTATACATTATGCATTTAAACGTTCTGTTTAAACAAGTTTTTGGGAACATTGGTTTAACCGGAAAACCCGTTATCAGGACTGGCCACGGTCCCGAGGAGTCCGGATAAGAGGGAGTCTACTGTATTTGGATTCAGGAAGTAAAAAAACTATAAAATGAAAAATTCACGCAAAGGCATCTATTTTTTATATTTACGTCATGTAGGCCTCACTTTCTAGCCTACAAATGAATGCACACAATCAGTGGTATCGGAAGAAACGTTTTGCAAATGAGAAAACATTCCCCATACATGTCTCACACATCGTCACATTGTTGAGAACAACATGGTGTACCTCATATTCGCTTATATTAACTTTTTGTACAATATAGAGACTCAAAATGCTCAGATATACCAGAGGACGATGGAAAAAAGATGACGTAACTGTGCTGCGATTCTGCCTATATCCATATCTGCTAAAGTGCACTTAACTCAGTAGGCTATAGGCTACACATTGCCGTTAGCTGTATGGCTATTAATTAACAGCTGTTTCTAAGGAATATATCGGCCTTAGGTACTAACAAGACTACAAGATCGGGCCACTCATCCTACACTCATCTCCATTCATACTTAGCTCAAAAAATACCTACTTTCGTATGGTCACCATTTCAATGAAAGGTATTAATACCACCGCCACAGCAAACCTTTTTCCAATTTCCAATTGCCTGATTTGATTTTCAATTAAATTTAGTTCAATAACATTAGGTTTAACAAGTACCTAGGTTTTCTGCTACAGGGAGGGGAGGGTATCAGAAGATTGGGCATCAGAACCTACAATTTTGTTTCATCCCGTTTTGATCCTGGTCTAACCCCTGTTTTTCAGGATAAAAATCTTCCATATGGAAACACTGCCTAACTTAAAGGTGCGTTTACATTAATTCAAGCTCGCATTCCAGTTCTGCTCGCGTTCGTGCTCGAACAAGTGTCAACCACAAATTTACTCGCATGCTAACTTAGTAGTGGAATGCGAGCACGAATGACATTTTGCCGTTCGAGTTACTTTCCAACATGTTGGGAAATGCTCGCACAAGTACAAGTTAACAAGATTAAATTTTAAAACAGACCCAGTCTAAGTAACAAATGGATGTTTTGGATTTAATAAAAATGAATGCAAAGTTCAAGTATTAAATCTCTATATGCTAACTTATGGTTGGCTAGGTTACTTGTAATCAGTGGTAAGTTAACTTAGGATAGCTAAGCTCTTTAGCCTTTTTAGGTCTTGTCTTTTAAACTCATACAAAAGTGTATAAGGCATAACTTAACTTAAAGGTCATAAGTCAGATTTGTTTGATGTACATAACTTATGATTGCAGGGTGTAAATATAAAAATGTTAACAGCAAACGGGATAGGGACCTAGGCCAATCCTTTTATAGTAAACTAGCCAACTAGCCTCAACTTAGGTGGGGATAAATAAGTTATAATTAATTTGTATAAGGCTTTGGCAAAGTTCATCACAAACATGTGTCAAACGCAATAAGATATTCTTCAAATAAATTGGAGTATTTAACCAACAAGTAGGCCTAGTATTAAGTAGTTGACACATTTTAGGTCTAAAAGCTGGTGGGTGATATCATTAACTTAGTCACCATCATCATTACGGTTCAACTGGGAAATAAAACATAATTTAGGAGCCTAAACTAATAGGATTAACTATCATCAATGAAAGATATCAAATGTAAATTATGAAATAACGAATAACTATTTAAAATAAGGTAAAGTGTCGACCCTTATGGGAGATAAGAGCTGATAGTAATTTTATCTGCAACATCACCACCGACCGATAAGGTTATGGTTATACCTAGCTCAACAAAGTAGGAAAATGTCGCTTACCTTACTGGACGAAAGCCACCCTTTCGGCTGGCTTTTAATTAATTGCGGAATGGTGGAGGGTATTTAGCCACTTTCAGAGAGAAAAATCGACAATTCCAAGGAAATTGACCACTATTTAAGACACTGTAATAGAGCAGACTACCACCATGCTAGGTTCAAATCTGAAAGGACCGAACGAAGGGGGCGCTGCTGTCGAGGTAAACTCGTTCTGTCTGTGTACTGTGTAGCCTTGCACAATTTGATGTCAACGCTGATATCCCTACGCAATATTACTTGGTTCAGTGCTCTTATAGCTTGTTATACGGTGCAAGTCAACTTAAAAACAATTATATAGTTATTCAAAAACAAACTGATTCCCTCTAAGTGGTTTTATAGCTCCTCGAAAAATTCGTAAGCTTTAGATAAAGGAACTACTTTTAACAATGGAATGTGTCAATATCACAATTCGCAAATTCTATTTCAATTCAAAGTTGATTTCCCAATTCAATTGGAATTGAATGATTTTTAACTACTAATTAAATTTTGCCCGCAAATTCGCTAGTGTTTTTTTACAGCAAGTGTCAAATATTGTTGAACAACAATTAATTTTTACGATAGTTTGAAAATAATTTTACTTATTGTATTAGTACGGTAATTTTATTGCGGAAACAGACAGAGTATTTTTACATTACGGTATATAAATGCATAGTTAGACTATATTTTTTTCAAATTTAGACATTATAGTTTATCAAATTATTTTTCTATGAGTCACTATATAAGCAAATTTTAATCATAAAACTTTGAAATATGGGTCATGAGTGAGAAACCAGAAAGTTCGTTGAAATATGTTTACATATTGTAAGAGAAAACAAATAATACACACCAAGTGTATGCACCATACAACTTTGTTTGAATAAGTTCAAAGCTTGATAACTTTGTTAGCAACACTTTTGTTTCTTTATGGTTAAAAGTTAAGTTTTTGAATTTGAATGGTACCTCTATTCATGAACTGCTTAGTCAATTTAAGCAGAATCCCATGTGTCAACAGACATTTTTGCCTGTTAACATGGTGAATCATGTCTCTTTATCATTGAGTGGCTCTCAAATTATTGTGTAAGTTGAGTTACAGGTACAAAGTGAACAATACTAACATACCACAATCTTTTCCTCATATATAGAAGTAATAGCTATTTTAATTTTAAATTACACTATTTTAAAAATCTGTTTTTATCAGTCATGCAGATGTGTGCCTATACTTTTTCCAATTATTCAACAATTCTTACTTTTCAATCCATTATTTATATTCTTAAATCTTTGGCATTCTTAAAACAAATTTTCCCATTTTGACTTTTCTACCATAAAAAACATATTGACCAATTGATTTGACTTAAAATACCTGAACACTAAACTTTTCAAAAAGCACACGTAACATTAGGTAAATCAAATATATAAATATAAATTCAAGCATATGGTTGGAAAGCTTATAAAATGGCGCAGTTTTTCATATTCGGCACCCTTCTTGTATACAGGGTGTAGAAAAATGCAATAGACCAATACTTTTTTTATCAAACATCTTAATTTTTATCTTTGAATCTATTTACAATGGAGTTTTTACTACTGAACCTCTGTCATTTTCTATTATTCTTATTCAAAATTTACACGAATGACATTATCTACTTAAATCCATTTACAGGTAATTGAGAAATTGCTGTATTATAAGTTTAAAAACATGGTTATTTTCAAAAAACTTAAAATACCTAATTCTTTGGGTAGCTAATTTTTAGACTTGGAACCTCTTATAAATATATGCATCATCACACTTCATTTACTTTGTATTTACAAAAAAAAAAGTGTGTCACACTGATAAAACCAATCATTCTGTAAAATAAATAATTATAAAACTATTGTAGTAATAGGGTTATCTTCTATATAAATAATACCACCGCCGTAGCAAACCTGCAGACTAAGCAAATTTCAACTTGTCTGATTATATTTCCATAAATAAGACATAGGTTATTTATTCCCTATTTAAATAACATTAGATTTAACGAGTGCTTAGGTTTGCTGCTACGGGGAAGGTAAAAAGTGTTTTTTGACCATACGTCAGTATAGGATGAAATAAATAAATTTGCATAATGTTATCAATATATAATAATAATAATAATAATATCACTTTATTGTCATAAAACATTTCACATTTCCAGCAAAGCTGGTGAAACAGATGACATTGTCATTTCTTAGCTAACAAAAATGAAAAACTAAATCTAAGAATTAAAATTAAAATTAATTAGTCACTTTTTAAAAAACAATCATTTAAATATTCTTCTATTGTATAGTATTTCTTTTTTATAAGGAATAATTTGAATTCTTTCTTAAACTTTATAATACTATTGATGTTTTTAAAATGAGCAGGTAAACCGTTGTAAAGCCTCAGACTCATATAGTACGGTGATCTTTCGTAAACACATAGCCGATGTCTTGGATACTGCAAATTATTTTTTGAACGTGTTGGGTAGTGATGAATAAATTGATTTTTTATAAATAATTGTGGATTACTCTTAAAGTATACCAGAATTTTATAAATGTAAAGTGAAGGCATTGTTAAAATTCCATATGTTTCAAAAAGCGGTTTACATGACTTTTTTTGTGTGTAAATGATAAGATTCTTAAAAACTTCTTTTGTACCTTAAAAATTGTTGAGGCATATGATGTTGAGCCCCATAACTCAATACCATATTGCATAATGGAAAAAAATATCGCATAATAAACTATCAGCTTTGTTTTAGAATCAATTATGTTTCTTAAAACATACATCTGGAAACAAGCTGTATGTAATCTTTTAGCTAGTATTTCAATGTGAAGTTTCCATGTCAAATTTTTATCAATATTTATGCCTAAAAATTTAGTTTGTTCAACAAAAGCTAAAATATCATTTTTGTACGGTAATTCAAAAATTATGTTTTGCTTATTTTGTAGTGTTTGGAATTGCATAATATGTGTTTTAGCATTATTAAGTTTTAAACCATTTGCCGCAAACCAGTTAGTTAAGTCTACAATTGATTGATCAAGTTCTAATCTAAGAGTATGTACATCTTTTGCTTTTACTATGGCTGTAGTGTCATCAGCATATAATATTAGGTTTGATGATACATTGTTAGGTACATCGTTAATGAATATTAAAAATAACAAGGGACCTAAAATTGATCCTTGGGGTACACCACAATTGATGGTTTGCCATTTTGAAATGCCGTCTTTCATATATCCATAAACAAGTTAAGTACAACAATTTTCATTTTCTCCATAAGAATAACATGGGAATTTTAAATTACACTATTTTTGAATTTTCTCCGTGACAGTTAGGCATACAATACAACAGCGCTTCAATATACTAAATTATTTTTAAAACGGTTTAGAAAGAAATTGCAAATTGTTTTGTTTTTAGGGTCAAAAATGGGAAAACCCATTTTCACCCCATAAAACCCCCCATAAACCCCTGTTCCCATGGTCCGATTATGCCAAGGTTCTAATCATTTTTCTGTATTTACTGGATTGGTGAAAGTGTCTTTGGCTATATTAAAATGGCCTCGCTTCTTTGAAAACAAAATAACGAACCATCAAAAAACCAATTTTTCCTACAGTCACCCGACAAAGTTGGCTTCCTTGTACTGTTTATAGTACAGAAAGCTGCTAATTGCTGCATATTTATACTTTGCCGTACGGTTTATACTTTGCCGTACGGTTTATACTTTGCCGCACATCAGGATTCCAACGAAACAACACAAAACAGCGTGGTTCCATTATGCACGTAATCCGTGTACGCTTGGAAATAGGTTGGCAACACTTAAAGATAATTATACTATGAGCAGCTGATTGACTATTATAACTACGATTTAACCTGTCATTTCGTGTTTATAGTTTCGGTATTTCTGAACTTTCTGGACTTCTTTTAAACGTTTTTAAAACCTTCCTACGATCTTAAAAAACAAGAAAATACCTTTTGAGCATTTTTTTTAGGCGCGGTAACCACTTCAAATTACAAAAACATACGGAACTATATTCTCAAAACGCGGAGCACATTTCTTGCCGAGGAAAAATAGCGGAGTGATATGGACCGCGGGTACTACTTTCTCTAGGGCACCATTTGTGTTGCCAGCTGAACCTAAAAACGTGTTGCATAGTGTTTGAAAGACTAATTATTTATATGCTTTATAGTGACTGTAGGAAAAATATAATGTGTAACACGAGTGAAAAAGGCCTTTGCTGCACTCGAGATCATTCCACACTCGCCTGCGGCTCGTGCGTAAACATTGCTCTCGTGTGCAGCAAAGTGCCACTTTCACCACTAGTTACACAAATAACTATTTTTCGATTTTTGTTAAATTTTCTCCCAATGTTTACTATTACATTTTATGAAATAACGATCAGCTGTTTGGAGTAGTTCTCACTTCTAGCTGTCACTGATATGTTTACATTACTAGGTGGCGTTTGCAGAGGCATCCACAAAATTGAGCGGAGTCATCAGGGGTTCATACTATATTGTTTTTGTCATACTGCAGTAAAAACAGTTGTTTTTAATGCATGCGTTGCGGGTCTAAAGTAGCATTTTTACTCTTTAGGGAGTAAAGATCGTTTTTAGCCTCTATGGAGTAAAAATCAGTTGTTGACAACTCAGTTGTGAATTTCTATTGTAAACGATTGCATGTATCGAAATATGTATCAATTTGTGCTTTGTAATCATTTTAACCTACAGTCTACAGTCTCTTCCCATAGCATTTTAGCATTGCAGATACATTAATCCATTCCCACACGCAACACTGCTCACCTTTACTACTTCCTTCATCACCCCCTACGTCGTGGACCTGTTTCCCTCTCTTCCCATAGCATTTTAGGATTGCAGATACATTAATGTAATTGCCAAAGGCAGTTCCCACACTTTGCACTGCAAGCCTTACTACTTCCTTCACCATTTCCTACGCCATAGACCTGTTTCCTTCCCTTCTCGTACATTTAAGTATTAGAATTGACTATATATTGGTATATTGACTATATAATGGTATTAGATACATTTATCTAACTGCCCAAACGGTTCCCCCACTCTCCACTGCCAGCCTTTAAAACTTCCTTCACCACTTCCTACGTCGTTGGGCCTGTTTCCTTCTCTTCTCTTGGCATTTTAGGATTGAAGATACATTAATCTAACTGCCACAGACGGTTCTCACATTATGCTCATACTTTACTACTTCCTACATCGTGGACCTGTTTTCATCACTTTCCATAGCATTTTAGTATTTTAGATACGTTAATATAATTGCCACAAACATTGCCCACACTTCACACCTCTAGCCTTTACTACTTCTTTCACCATTTTCTATGTCGTGGGCATGCTTCCATCCCTTCTCATAGCATTTCAGCATTGCAGATAAGTTAATCTAACTGCTACAAAGGGTTCCCAGTTCCCACACTCCACACTGCTCACCTTACTACTTCCTTCACCTCTTCTTACGTCGCGGGCCTGTTTCTCTCTATTCCCATAGAATTTTAAGATTGTAGATACCTTAATCTAATCATCATAAACAGTTCCCACACTCCGAAAAGCTCGCCTTGACTACTTCCTTCACCACTTCCTACGTCTCGGACCTGTTTCCCTCCCTACCCTTAGCATTATTGGATTGCAAATACCTTAATCTATTGGTTATAAACATATCCCACACTCTGAACAACATTTCTTTTACTACTTCCTTCGCAACTTCCTACGTCACCGACCTGATTCCCTCCCTTTCCATAGCATTTTAGGATTGCATATACCTTAATCTAATCGGCATAAACAGTTCCCTCACTCCGGACAGCTCACATTTACTGCTTCCTTCACCACCTCCTACGTCACGGACCTGTTTCCCTCCCTTTCCATAGCATTTTCGGATTGCAGATACCTTAATCTAATCGTCATAAACAGTTCCCAAACTCCGGACAACTCTCCTTCACTACTTCCTTCACCACTTCCTACGTCACGACCCGTTTCCCTCCCTTTCCATAACATTTTAGGATTACAGATACCTTAAACTAATCGTCATAAACAGTTGCCACACTCCAAAAAACTCGCCTTTACTACTTCCTTCGTCACTTTCTACGTCACAGACCTGTTTACCTCCCTTCCCATAACATTTTAGGTTTGTAGATACCTTTATCTAATCGTCATAAACAGTTTCCACACTCTCCGGACAGCTCGCCTTGACTACTTCCTCCGCCACTTCATACGTCGCGGACCTGTTATCCTCCCTTCCCATAGCATTTTAGGTTTGTAGATACCTTAATCTATTGGTCATAAACAGATCCAACACTCCAGACAACTCGCCTTTACTACTTCATTCACCACTTCCTTCGTCACGGACCTGTTTTCCTCCCTTCCCATAGCATTTTAGGTTTGTAGATACCTTAATCCAATCGTCATGAACAGTTTCCACACTCCGGACAGCTTGCCTTGACTACTTCCTTCACCACTTCCTACGTCGCAGACCCCTTTTCCTCCCTTCCTACAGCATTTTAGGTTTGCAAATACCTTAATGGTCATAAACAGATTCCATACCCCGAACAGCTCGCCTTTACTACTTCCTTCACCAATTCCTACGTCTCGGACCCCTTTTCCTCCATTTCCATAGAATTTTAGGAATGCCTTTAATATTACCTTTATCTAATCGTCATAAACAGTTTCCACACTCCGGACAGCTTGCCTTGACTACTTCCCTCACCACTTCATACGTCGCGGACCTGTTTTCCTCCCTTCCCATAGCATTTTAGGTTTGTAGATACCTTAAGCTATTGATCATAAACAGATCCAACACTCCAGACAACTCGCCTTTACTACTTCCTTCACCACTTTCTACGTCACGGACCTGTTTTCTCCCTTCTCATAGCATTTTAAGTTTGTAGATACCTTAATCTAATCGTCATAAACAGTTTCCACACTCCGGACAGCTCGCCTTGACTACTTCATTCATCACTTCCTACGTCGCGGACCTGTTTTCCACCCTTCCCATAGCATTTTAGGATTGCAAATACCTTTATCTAAGGGTCATAAACAGATTCCATATCCCGAACAGCTCGCCTTTACTACTTCCTTCACCACTTCCTACGTCGAGAACCTGTTTCCTTCCTTCTAATAGCATTTTAGGATTGCAGATACCTTAATATAATCGTCATAAACAGTCCACACTCCCTACAGCTCGCCTTGACTATTTCCTTCACCAATTCCTACGTCGCGGACCCCTTTTCCTCCCTTCCAATAGAATTTTAGGAATGCCTTTAATATTACCTTTATCTAATCGTTATAAACAGTCCCCACACTCTGGACAGCTCGCCTTGACTACTTCCTTTACCACTTCCTACGTCGCGGACCAGTTTTCCTCCCTTCCTATAAAATTTTAGGAATGCAGATACCTAAATCTAATCGTCATAAACAGTTTCCACACTCCAGACTGCTCTCCTTTACTACTTCCTTCACCACTTCCCACGTCACGGACCTCAAGCTAGTGTCGTCATTTGATTATATTTATGATCCATACCGTTTCTGTTCTAATATCTGTGGATTAATGCTATCAGCTATTTCTTTTCTACTGCATTCAAAAGTCAACAGCTGATCATATGTTTTTGTTTATGTGTCAAATACTGCTTCCATAAGGATTACATTGAAACTTTGAGACCCAGTGGGGCGGATTCCTGAGAGACTTTTTTAACGCCATATAGATGTTGGCACTCATCGATATGGTCTCTATCACCATGCAAAATTTGAAAACGATTGATTCATCCGTCTAGGAGGAGTTTGCGTATTACGAAATGCATAAGAGTCGACGTCTAAGAGCTTCGCTCGCTTCGCTCGCTCCGCTCAAAAATTTGTTTACAAATACCGCAACCATTTCCGATCAAGTTTTGTTAGCACATCCAAACCAAGTGAGATTAAAAACGTTGTGGAAGAACTGAAAAATTGTTTTATTAAAGTTGTTTTGAAATAAAATAACTCCATTAGATGTCGATAAACTAAGTAAAGAGAATAAATATGAACAAATATTCCATTATTTGATTTCATTAGGAATCAGGAATATTGTCTTGACACATACTACCGGTATTTTAGTGTTTTGTTCAGTAATTTCAATAAAATGTCTTGCTCTCAATGCTTAAATGATATGAGTATATTTATGTGTGAAACAAAACATAGCTGAAACTCATAAAATGGGTTTAAAACTGCATAGCATAAAACCCTGCTATACATAATAGCAATAAATTTTTATTCTGTTCTGTCTGCAACTGCAATGTTTTCATCTTTCAGTAGCTGTCGACCGTCGTCGTCCGTCTTGTTTCTCTCTTGCCTGTTTAGTTACTTGTAATAATATTAATTATAGTTGTTAAATATGTCAAAAGCAATAACTATTCCTTATAGATATCTAAATTTTAACGATAAAGTGAAGATATTGTACAAGAAATCTTTAAGGAACCTAGAAGACTGGATACATGACAGGTAGTGTACATAAATCTAAGTTATTTTTCTTAGGTTACTTCAAGGTGATTAGAGATGTATTTTAATCAATTAAGCTATTATTATTTCAGTTTGTGGTTTTTATACATGTCATTTTGAAGTATTGTTTATGATGGATATCTAAGATACTTCAACTTCTATTGAATTCCATAGACCAATCAGCCTACCTAAATCTTTTTAGATTAAGCCTATTGAATCTCAGACCTAGCCTACACCTACGTCCAGCCATAGGGTACACTTCCATATGAAATACAATGTAATAAATTGGTATATCTGTTGGCACAAACAACCGAATGAGTAATATTGATTAATCAATTGTTTAATTCCATACTATCGTTTGGTTAGTTAGGCTAGGTTAACGTTACCTAACAAACCAAACAATATATCAAATGATCGATACATCATCGATATTTTCATTCTGTTGTTTGTGCCAACAGATATGGAAGTGTACCCCAGCCATAAAATAACTTAATAGGCTATGTTAAACTTCCTTTTTAAAACAGAATAGCTGTATTTTATATATATCCTCATGGTGTATAAGAGTCTGTGTCTTAACTTAACCGGTAACAATATTTGTCGGCCTAAGAAAACATTTCTTATCCTGGCCATATTATTTTTGGAAGTTGACCTGTAGGGAAAGCATAATGAGGTTAATGTACATCCCAATGCTCCGGACTCCAGAAGAGTGTTGGATATCGATAGTCTATATATAGAAAATATAGATGTTTTGAAGCCGAAAGTTTATGTTTTTTCGGCTGCACTTTACTTGACGTCCTACACTCATTCGATTGGTTTTTTCGATTCAATATTTTCATTTGATTCTTTCATATTCGATATATCGTTTGGTTAGTTAGGTTAGGTTAACCTTACCTAAGTTAACTAGCCAAAAGATATATCGAATAAATCAATCGATTAATCGATATATCGATCGATATTTTCATTCGAATGAGTGTAGGACGTCAAGTAAAGTGCAGCCATTTTTTCCATTGATAGCTTCTTTCGATATATTTTTAGTATCGATATTTTACTCCAATATTTTTGCTAGCCTAAGTTAATAGCTTATAGGCTATATTAGTATATTTTACTCCAATATTAATTTTCTACCATAACTTGTCACGGCCTCACGGTGCATCGGAAGTAATTTTTTCTCTAATTAGTTTTAAGCCTGAGGTTTAATATGAGGTTAAAACTTAGTCTAAACCACGATTGTCTGTGTTAATATAGATTTGGGGTAAGCGGCCCTTTTGGGATAAGTCCAATAAGTACCTACAAAGAAAACATTGAGAGGCAAACTTTTTTGGTTTAAGTTATACCCTATTTAAACTTATATTCTGCTGTAACTAACAAAATATAGACCTAAATGATATTTTTAATTATTTAGCATTTGATCAATGTTTTACTCAATATCAATGTTTTTCTCCGTTATTTATCGATATTTTGACTTCAATATTTTTTTGACATCGATGTTTAAAGGCCGATATGACTATCGATACTAAGATCGATGTTACTGGTTCGATGTCCCAACACTAGTCCAGAGATTCATTTTAGAATCAAACTAGCAACCTTTTGATTGATTGCTAGCTTTCCTATCACTAGGCTATCTGGTCTATTTTGTTTGGAACCTGGAACTATTCATAAATTATAACCCTACTTAAGTTTACCTTAAATCCTATATAGCCTATTTACACCTATTAATCAAAACAGATAAATAAGTTATCGATATTCAATCCTATAATAAATCTCAGGTTCAATGCGCTACTGTAAGTTTAACTTAGCCTATTACATTTCCGTAGAGAACCTGCGGTATGCAGTTTAAATATCGATATTATCAATTTTGATTTGGTTTGGTATTAATATTTCATCGATTTTAATTTTATCATATGAAATATTAGGCCTACCTAAATAAAAAATTTAAAAAATAGGCCTATTAACAAAGTTAGGGTAAGTTACTTTAGTACTAGCCTATATGGAGGCCACGCTTATACAGCGGGCTCTGCGGTTATGTTAGGTTGAGTTATCATAAATAGAAAGTAAGACTCATCATTATGAAACGAGGAAAGTCCTACAATCTTTATGATAGCCCAACCTAACATAACCACCGTGCTGTAAAATATGTGGCCTCCATATTATACCAAAGTTGGTCAGTAGGCCTACCAGATAGATCTTGTAGAATGTATGTACTTAATGATTGGGCAGCAAGCCAATGAATTGGTAGAGCTTGGGGCTACAGTCTTTGAGTTCCCGGGTTCAAATCCCACCAGTTATCAATGGCTTTAGCTATGTGATTATCCCGCAACTCTCCAGGTCTAGCCTCAAATATAGTGTAAAATAGTTTGGGGATGGAGCCTAGCATCCAGACGATGGGTGTAGATTTAAATAGGCTCTAAGGACTAGGCCTAATTCAAGTTACTGTATCCAGTAATTTGCAGACTGGTGAATAGACATTTAGGATTGTGTTATTTCTTAATTTTAATGATCCATTTATGGAGATGGGGGATGAGATACATCTTCATCTTGATTTTGAATTGTTTTCTATTCAGGTAAAATGTTACCTTTATTATTATTAAGGCTTGAGGTCAGTAGTCCAAAATTGTGTCTAACTTCAATTAGCCTATTCAAAGCTGACATGTTTCGTTGCAAAGCAATATTGCTATAACCCTGTAGCGTAGAGTCTACCTACAACCGCCGCTGTGTCATGGTAGCGCTATCTTAATGTTTCATGTTTAAATGTCCCGTGTTGTGTATAAATGTGTGTGTATTATGTGTTTAAATTTTGATATTTTTGACATGTTGCAAGCTCCGATAATGTTGCATTGCAATAAAACATGTCACCTATTAATAATATAAGTTAGACACAATTTTGGACTAATGACGGAAGTAGGGCCTAAGCCTAAAAAGACATACCATAGTCCAGGGGCTACCAAAATGAATACTACATTATTACGTTATTGCATTTTAAACCTAAAGAATATAAAATATATTTTATAGACAGGCAAAAACTAACAAACTTGTACATGATACATGTTTTTACTGAAAGACAATTTTAATTCCAGGGCCGACTTCAGAGTTGAAGCTGTTAAAACCAGAGCAAAATTTGATGAAATTATAAATTGCAAAGATTCTGTAAGAGCCAATTTACTGTTGGAAGAGGCTGACAAAGAACTTTTCCAGAACAGTCACTATCAGCCAAAAAAATGTAAGTATACAATTATTATGTTGAGTGATTTTGTAACAATATTGTTTTCTTCCCCAGCTTATTGGGTAGGCCTAATCTTGCGTTACCAATCAACACCCAAGAAAGAGTTATAGGTATGTTCTAACTAAACGTCTCATTGTTCAGCAGGACATTTTTATCTTTCATAACCATCACCTCGGAGAGGGCCTTGAACTACGCTATGTGGCTTGTTACTGTTACCATGTTACTGTCCAAAACGATCCTTCCCACTTTCCTAAAGGTTCATTTTGGACAGTAACAAGGTAATACAAACCACTATAGGTTAATTCAGACGATCTCTAGAGGCCATTCCATCGTGGATATGCTTTATTGATTTCTGATAAAGCGTAAAAGTATACATATAGTTTTTCTTTATTTTTTTAAGTCATTCACTTTCAGTCCTAGTTGTTTTGTAGTTTTTCACTTCAAAGCTAGTTATGATAAAATTTAAAAAATGCCAAAGATGATCCAATTACAATGAAGTAGTCAATGATCCAATATTACAAGAGTAAGGGTTAACTTCTGAAAGTGAGAGTCAATTTAAGGGCTGTTGATTGGTACCAGTATGAGGCATTTTCCTTACTACAGTCAACTGAAGCCAATTACCCACAAACCCATCTTAACCGCCTAGCAAGCTTATTTTGTATAGAGAAATCCTCCAACAAGTCCTGGGTAAATGTGTTCAAAAAAATTACTGTTTACGATTTTCTTAAAATATTGATTAATTTGTTGTATGTTGAAAGCCTCCAATTTGATTTTGACCATTGTTTTTAGTCCCGGACTCTGTTGGCGGATGTGCCTACAACAGGTACGTGCCCACCCCGGATTGGGTCCTGGACTACTGGCATCCACTAGAGAAGGCTCAGTATCCCGAATACTTCGCTCGCAGAGAACAGCGCAAGAAGGAGTACATAGAATGGTGGGAGAAGACTTACGGCAAACCTTCACTGGACGATCACCACTAAATACTCATAGTTCTTAGTAGTAAATTTTTTTAAACATTCTCAGCTACATGGGGCAGTTTTTGTAAAATCAAAATTATATCTTGACAATGTACATTTTGAAACATTAATTTATTGAGGAAGGTTATTGGTTGATTGTAATTTCAATGTAAGAAAAGATTTTATCCATGTAGCTGCAAATGTTTGTAATAAAAAATAATTATAATTATCCAATAAAGGTTTTGTTTCTGTTAATTAATTATTTCTATTACCGGTGTTTTAAATACAACTCAATTATTTCAACACTGCTGTTTTGATTTTGAAACATTGAAAAACACTAAATGCTAAGCTCTAGTCCCTGTACTTTAGTAAAAAGTGTGAAGTGAGACTAATAGGTAAATAATACAGTAATTTGATTTCTCAGAGCGTTACCAAAAATGCAATATGACATTATATCTTTTCAGTAAAAATTTTGTAATCCAGTATAAATAGTTAGTATGTTGATACTGTAGTTGTGATCCATAGAATTGGCCTTTCAAGCAAAACGAAAGAGTATATCAAGTTACTAGTTGGCATCCTGAAAATAAGTGTTTACCGGATGAGTTTGGGCGTTCCCTTGCGAGACGAATTCTAGTACGGGATCACCATAAGAGTCCGGTACACACATTTTGGACGAGTTACGTACCATAGTTACGCCATGCTACTAAATCTGAACAAATCCTTATATATTACCACCAACTAAAGGACTAAAAATCACTTGTCATAACCTCTAGGAGAGGTTATTTTTTTGTTTATAACCACTCATTGCCACCCAAATATAGTATAATCAGCTGATTGGTGTCCGGTAAAACTCATTACAGTACAGTAGTATGTAATCAACAAACCCTATTTGATTAAGCTGGTGGCAAACAGCTGTTTTCTGGACTAAATCCTTGCGTGGGAGTTTGTCAAAATAGTGTAGTGTGGCGTAAACAAATTGATCAATTATTGGCTATTTGGCAGGCACTAGAAGGGGATGAGTAATAAAGCTTTCTAGGAACAATAAGCAGCATGTTTAATTGTCCAAAACTTGTATCTGAGGCAAAATGAATCCAGTGCAATAGGGTACCCAATTACCTTTTCGAGATTAAGCTTCTTTAGTACAGTTATTAGGTGAATAGAACTACTAATTTACTACAAATTTGTTGATTTTAGACCTTAACTACAGTTTTCAAACAAAGTAGCCTATTGAAAATACATTTTTATTATCTGTTTGGTTAAAGATTGAACTGAAGCTGTTAAATTGCAATTCACAATCAAACTGTCATAAGGAAAGTCGGTCAGCGTAACTGGGTCTTTGAAAATGGACTCTAGAAATAAATTAAACTTGAGGAGGGCGAAGCCCTAAATTAAATTACCTGTTTACTACCCTTCGCAGGTGCTCTAGCTAGCAAGATCATAAGCTTTAAATTGACGTCTAAATTTTAAAAATCTGTTAAGTAGGACGGCTGGAAAAGGGATGTTACAGGGAAAACCATTAATATAAAGTATATTGATAAGAAAAAAAAAATCAATAACGTAATATAGTTTTATTACAATACAATAAGGTTTTTACAAAGATTAATCTATCTGTACATTGATATAACAGGATTAATGCAATACCGGTTGGCCTAATACATAAAATCTCACATTCTGTAATTCTAAGGAAAATAACAAGTAAATTACCTAAAAAAAACACAGATTTTCCATATTCCTATTTAAAATTTTTTTTTTTTTAATAGATCACGTTTTTAGTTTTGGTTAGTTTAAGAAATAAGATGTTATAAACTTTTTCTAAAAGTAGTCGGATCTTTTTAAGTAATAGTACTTACTTGGACATTACTGATTTATTGGCCATTGATTCCGAGTAAATAACAAAACAACAAGCATCATGTATTACTATAAAATAACATATTTCTAACAAACAAGGCATTGTCCAGCAATTTCTAATTAAAATTTTAATCTTATGGGAAAGAGGAATGTTTTTGCCAACATTTGTTAGCAATGATTCAAATTAATATGTGTTTAATAACAATTAAACATAAATTGCTAGATGATATAAAATACTGTATAATATAACAATTTTAAAAACACGATTATCTCATAGAAAATGTGTTCAACAAAAATTACAAGACAGAAAGTTACAGACTTTCATTACCAATAGGGCATTATAAACCTCGGGTTATAGACACATGCAATGTTCTTCAACAGAAATAAAAGGAAACAAACATAATTCAAAGAAAATATAAAATATACAGCTATAATTATAAATAGTAAAAAACTGGTTCCATATATTAATCTGTAATCACCAGTGGTGTAGTCTTAATTTTCCAGTGGAGGAACGTTTACTCGTCTCTGTCCCATTGACCAATTCACTGGTGATTACTATATAAAATCTGTTCAACCCTAATCGCTTCCCGAATTTCCATGCAAAAATGATCTTATGTATATACAATTAAAATATATAATTTAAAATTCAATACTCAGATCTGTTTAATACATTTAGCACAATAAACAATAAGTATAACTTATTTTTAATACGTATAAAATATTAAAACATTTAAATAAGTTCTTGAAGAACATAATAGTTTTTAACTCTCGCGGTTTGTAAACCTACTTCCTCAGACATTTATTATAGTTTATGATGATTTATAACACCAGTCCCTCGTAGTTAACTCCTTCTGACTCCGGGCTCTCGATGCGGTTACGAAGATGCTCGATAGTGTTGGAGAAATGCTTACTGATTTGTTCTGTCTCCTCGTTAGACTCGAGGTTAGGCAGTTCCTCCCTGATCTTGCTAACGACTTGATTCAGCATTGCCACAGTTATCTGGAAATTAAACTATTTGAACAAGCTGTTGCGTAAAGAATATCTAAAATGTATTTTAGATTGTAAAAATAGGACTCGAGATACATCATTGAAGTGGATCTGCATGTTATTAACTAGTAGAGGTTAAAAAAAACCTGGGCCATTTACTCAATTTACAACAAATTTTCAGGCACAATACACCAAACAAACAAGCGTCTGATTTTACGCTCCCCCCCCCCCAACAACTATTAAGTAAGTGTGCATGCATCTAGAAGTGGAAAACTGGATTTAACATTCAATTTTTTAATTCTTTGCAGTAATTTTGTTATAATGTTTGTTTAAATCATATGAGAGCAAAGGTGTGATTTTAAAAACTTCATAAGCAACATACCTGATCGTTGCCCTTCTCGTAGAAGTACAAGTAGTGGTTCAATAACTCTACAAACAGTTGAGTCTGGACTGACATGTCCATACATTGGCTGGCGATTCGCACTCCCTTCTTTAGACATTCTACAACCCTCTTGCCTTCGTGCAGCTGAAAAAATCATACAATTAGTAATAGGTTGTACTTTACAAATAAGTAAAGTGGACAAGAGTAGCAATGAGTTGTTTTGGTTGAGTTATACTTGCATAGATTGTAAGTGGAAGTTTTGTTCTGTTACTTTTGTGTCTGATATAAAATAAACGCTGCTAAGCTTTCACAATAAACTTGAAACAGAGATATTTAAACACTGACCTCTTCACCGGAGTTGGTTTTCCCTGACCAGAACAGATGGCAGCAGGTGGCAACGCCGCGACACTGGTCTGGCTTCTTGAGCAGTTTGCTGGCAGCGAGCGCACACTGAGTGCGGACTGGTTCTGCGTTCTCCTCACCGAAGCACGTCATGCGCTCAAACGACGCAACAATCAGTGTGATGGCCGCCAGCTGGCTCTTGCTGTCTGAGATCTCATCCTCGTACAGGGAGAACGCCTGTGGATGCAAAGTAGCATAATGTTTAGTTTATGGAGGACTGTCTAAAAATTAGATAAATGCATTATATAATTCTGCAGATTCCAGGACATTTAGAACCAAAATGAAATATAGGGGACTTTTCCATAAGGTTGGAGATATCAGGGAGGTGTAACTAGTTTTTATAAGTTATCTATGGACATTTTGTGAATTACCTGTGAGAGGAACTCGTAAGCCAAACTCTCGTGGTTCTCAAACTTGATCTGTCCAATGGCTAGAGCTCCGTGGAGGAACAGTCTCAGGGGAAGTTCTGCCAACTCCGCCTTGCACAGCGCACTGATCGTCTGGTGGCAGAACTGGAATATCTTGGTGCACTTCTTCTGCCAGTTCTCATCCTACGACATCAACTTTGGTTACAGCAGAACAACAAAGGCCTCTGGCAGAATTTCTCTAAGATTCCTATTACAGTAGACTCCCTCTAGTTCGGCCACCTCGGGACCGGACCACTGGCCGGACTACAAAACGGCCGGACTAACCGGCTGTAGTGCATTTCAAATAATCAAAGTACAAATAATAATATTGCGCAATCGTGATATGTTAAGTCATTAACCTTGTTTCAGTAATAAAAACTGTAACGTTTAAAATCCCGCTTACTCAAGCAAAACAAAAATTACACAACACTGTACGTACAGCAATAAATCACGTAAAGAACAGTACATTAGAGAGTCTAGTACTGCAAGCTACTGCTACTGTAGTCAGCATAGGCTACGAGTACATATTGTTTCAGAACTTAAGAATGTCGACAAAAACATTAGATCATTCATAAAACAGCATAAAATCATAGTATTTAGTCTTAAAGATGATAAAGACAGTCGTAAAATATGATAAAGATAACAATGGATGACGAAAAACACCGCTTATTCTTTCTTCTTTGTTCTCCTATTCTTTCTTTGGTTTCTCTTTATCCACACATTCAACAAGTTGCCATGGTTACTAATCACCCAATCACAAACTATTGTGAGATAGCAAGCACACAGCAGACATCAGTTGGGTAAAGAGCAAGAGCAGATGATTGTCAGTGCAAGTGGGACCTTGAAGCTAAACTAGAGGGAGTCTACTGTACATTGAAATTTAACATTGATCCACCAAACGAGAACTACAGCAGTTGGTTTTATCTACTCATTTTCACTTTATCATGATCAAATACAATTTAAAACAGCCGCCAGTTAAAAAACATGATCCTGCACACTACTGCCCGTACCCGTTTTATCCTCTGGTGAAAACATCTAACACTATTTATCTTACTTAACTAAGGGTTTAGAATTTAGATAGAATAATTTAAAGTGGCGAGCAGGATGTACATTGGCAAAAGAACCCTTTCTCACCCATCGTAGCTTTTGTTTTTTTACAGTTCAATTTTAAGGAGCTAATTTTTAAATTAACCGTACATATTCAGAGTAGTAGAAGAGTGGTTAGAAAAGATTTATGTCTTTCTTGCATTATTCTCCTTACATGCCATCCCCCTTATAACCAATCACACGATCTATACCAATGAGTGCTCATATCAAGTTACTACAAAGTAATTCTGACAAAAAAACAAACGTTACCTCATTGCTCATGGCGCTGTACTTGAACGCCAGTTGGTAAGCCTGGAACACCAGAGGTGGCAACGTATGTCGGATGCGCCGACCTCCACTTCCTAGGTGCTTCCTGGCTGTACTGAGGATGAGGTACTGTTGGTCTGGCACTTCGGACTTTAGGTGGTGGATAAACCTGTCAATCATGACATTTAGATTAAGTTTTATCAACTGCATTGATAATCAGGATCAACTATTTGACTGTTTATGACTTAAATTGAATTTTATCCTATCCTTGATGTCCTAGGACGCAAGGCTCTAGCTCGGAACCGTTTTACAAAATACTCCAAGGCCAAGAGGGTCACGGCAGAGTCACATAGTCATCAGTGATTGGCAGGAAATCAACCCAGGACCAAAACCCCCACCCTCTACCACTTGAACTGAATGAAATAACTACTCAAGGTTAACTAGGTTTTTATTCGTTTTTTCAAACGTTTATAATGCCAAATTTAACGGAGTAACATAAGTTAAAAATACAGTAGACACCTTCTTGTTTTGATCCTTTGTAAGACTGGAGCACACCGCTTTGTTCGTAATTTTGTAAGTCACAACCTCTTCATCAAGCTCCGTCTCGGGGCCAGTCGGTGTAAGCAAATGTTATTCCTACATTCCTTTATCGTTTTGTATAGTACTGTAATTCACTAATTTTGCACACACAATTTGTGACTTTAGAACACTAGCTATCCAATTTTAATTTTCAAAGTTTGAATTTTTACTAGCTCAGAAAAGGGTTCGGTTAGCAAGTTGTCCAAGAGGGAGTCATGGATAAAAAAAGTGAAATATATAACCAGACATGCAAATCAATAAATATTAACTCATCCCATCAGGTTCCACCTTAACAGTTTGACATTTTAGGAGGTCGTTCTTCATCAAAATCTGAACAAAGAAAAAAACCTCTAAACTGAGCTGAGACAGGATACTTTTTAAAAAAAACTAACTGATGGTTATTAGTTCAGTGTTAGTGATGCCATCCTACCTGCCCAGGAGTCCTTGCTCATCAGCAAAGTCCTCCGGATCTTCTTCCTCAATAGGCGGTTGGTCAGCCTGATCCTCCACAAGAGTGCTGATCATGGTAAGCACGGTGTCAACCTACAATATAAATCTTGTTATTTTTCATTACTTGTGCTACCTCACAAAGAATATACAGTTTTTGTACAAGAAACAGTATAGAGATTACTAACTAGTAATTGTCTTTGCTATCCAAGCAAATTGTATTCATAGAAGAATCAAAAAATTAGCTTGCAAAGATAGATACAGTGGATGCTCATTTACCGGCTCGTTTGGGACTTTGGAGGTGCAAGATTATTAAATGTCTTTAAAAACCCCTGTTATTGCGAAACTAGCAATCATACAGCTAATTTTAGAGCATAAAAGGAAATCGTTGCCCTGCAAGCCATTATTGTGTATCTTAAGACACTGCCAATCGTTTATAAAACTGTTTGGCCTTTAGACCTATGCCAGAATATTGAGGCTACCTGCTCTGGTGTGTTGATATAGGTGTCACTGTTAAGTGCGTTGTTGATGAGGTAAACGGACAATGTCTTGCGGCCGTGGTAGTCGAAACATTGCAACAACGGAGTGTAGTGCTCCAATTGCAACACTGTCAACACGTTGTTGTACTGGTCGACTGGTAGACGGAGCAAGTGCATCATCTCCTTTCCAACACCACTGGAGTACACCACACTGTAACAGAGAGTAATGTAGTGGAGTGTAATACTCCGGTTTAATATATGCAATTTATTTTGTCTAGTGTTATATCATAGATTCACATAATAACTAAAGTTGATGTAGTGGCCTTATTTAAAATAATAAATTTTTTTTTTGTTTTTTTCTGTTTGAATATTTAACACAAATCAGTAAAAATTATACTTTACTTAATCAATACATAAAATGAATATGAGCACTGTAGGAGGATACTCACGTGGTCAGTCCCAGTCGCTGCAGAACAGTCACAGTAGACTGCAGCACTTTGTCCACATAGTCTAGTCTATCAGGGTAACACTTGAGTGCAAGATTGACCAGGGAGACCTGCAGAGAGGCTATGTCTTCTGGTGGCATGTCCACACGAGACTACAACAATAACAGAACTGTGTTTTACAGGGAGACCTGCAGAGAGGCTATGTCTTCTGGTGGCATGTCCACACAAGACTACAACAATAAAAGAACTGTGTTATATAGGGAGACCTGCAGAGAGGCTATGTCTTCTGGTGGCATGTCCACACGAGACTACAACAATAAAAGAACTGTGTTATACAGGGAGACCTGCAGAGAGGCTATGTCTTCTGGTGGCATGTCCACACGAGATTACAACAATAACAGAACTGTGTTATACAGGGAGACCTGCAGAGAGGCTATGTCTTCTGGTGGCATGTCCACACGAGACTACAACAATAACAGAACTGTGTTATACAGGTAGACCTGGGATTCGCGCAGGAAGGCTATTTTATTATATCTAAGCAAGACTACACTAGTGCCGTTTGAAAGATATCAAAAACTCTTCATTACAAGCTTAAGTATTCAACCATCTAATTGCCTACTGAAAAGGTTTAGTTTTGAAATTACAATAACTAAGAGCAAGATGTAATTCTAGGCAATTCACACTTTGGTACATACATCATGTTTTTGACCTCTATTGTTTGTGAGACATTTTTCTCCAAAACCAACTACACACAGCTCAAGACATCAATGTGACACTACGTCTCTTTGTTGCAAGAGTGCCAGGTTGCTCGTGAAATAGGTTGGTAGGTAATTTAAAAGACGTCATACATAAATAGTTAGACAAACAAAACTCACATGTATGACACAACACAATGTATAAGGTATCAGTATGACCCACCTAGATCTTATCAAATCGTCCCTTACCTCAATGATGGATGCGACTTGATCCGAGAAGATATCAAAGAGTTTTGATATCTCCTGCTCCATGTCAGGAGTGAGCACCTCGGAACGTTGAGAGAACGTGGCGAGCCGATCGATCAGCGAGATGACAACGTTCTTGACATTCACTCCGGCCTGTAGCTCAGCACACGACTTGAGGAATGCGTTCAGTGTGGCCAGGTGGAACTCATCAGGAAATACCTGTGTGACAACAAAATGAAGTCATAAATTCATGACAAAAGTAAGATTCAGAACTAAAACAGCAAGGTTCTTAATAGGCTCAGATTGCCTAGTTGATAAATTGGGTAACATAGCTAAAGAAACCTCCTCCTACATGTTGGGTTCTAAGAAACAATAACTCATAAATTTTGTTACCAAGGTTAATTTCATTTTTAATCATGAGTATGACCAAAACAATTTGCATAAAACATTAAATAATATACTTCTTATTGATACAAATTTAGTAGTGTTATCAAACAACTTAACTTCTTACAAAGTACTTTTATAGGTTCTACGCAATTCAGTCAGACAGTGATTACTAAGATTTGTATTACAAGCTGAATATGAATGCAAGGATGAGTGTAGAATGGAGTGAGGTACATGTAGCTTTGTTACTGACTAAGACCAGCTGTTTGATCAAGGATAGCTGGGTCCATCACAGTGTGTTAAAATAATGAATTTCTTGACTTACCTGTATTATACACTCCATGAGGTATTCTTGAGCGATGGCATCTCTACAGCTGACCACTTGTTCCAAGATACCAGGTAACACCAGCTGAAACATTAGTGCCAGTAAATACAACGTTCCTACATAATATAAATACAATATCTAATACAAAATATCATTAGAAATTTTAAAAGTAGTACAAAAATAAATTGTTTGACTGCACCAAAACTAAAAATCAACTGTTTTAAGCTCAAAAAATTGAAGAATCAGTAATTAATAAAAACATAACAACCTTCAATTTCTCTAAGCTCCATAACGCTATACCATGCTGCTGTGTCTTGTGGCTTGGTAAGTGTTTTAAGAATGAGAGCTTTCATACTATGCGGCGGGCTGGATTCACGGTGACGCAGCTACAAGCTGCAGAAATGTGCACCGAATATATAGCAGAAATAGGAGCTTTTATACCCCACGCAAACTAGCGACTTGTGGTGCACCGCAGAGTAAAAGAGCCTCAACAACACGGCAGATTCCTTATTACTCTGCCAGTTCTTTGTATCCAAGATGGCATTTATTTTATTTTGTGAGGTCCGGGTAAATATACCTCAACTGTCTGACCAATGACAATTACACATTTTCATGACACTGAACGTAAAATTAATTACCTTGCGGTACTTGTCCAGGTTGATGGACTCAAGTTGCGAGAGTCTCACTAGGTTCGTACCCACAAGTATCCTCAGTTCCTCTCTCTCTCGCTCCCGTCTCTCTTTGTCCCGTGAATGACCTTGATGCTGCATCCGAACCCACAGTTTGTTCATCTCCGCAAAGTTCATCAGCACAAAGTCGATGGAGTCCCTAACCTGTAGCAAGAACTTGCCAAGAAGTACATATATTTATCAAAATAGGAAATGTGATTTTAAATAAAGTGTAGTCCGGCAAACTCAGCACATAGTTACATGGCGGTCAAAATTTATCATCTACATAACTCATTTTAAAGATAAAATTAACTGATAAGAAGAGTGATACTGATTATGTGTCAGTTTTAATTTTTCTCCTTCTACCCAATAACCAAGCATTTCTCAAACTCGGCTTCCAGTCCGTATCACACCAAGATTGTGTGTCTTACACTTTCAAAAAATTTTAGTCAAAATGGAAAAATTATTTTGAAGTATGACGTGTACCGTACTCTAAAGAACCAACTACTAAAAATTTTATTATTGACAAGGTTAAAGGTTTTCTACCATAACAAAAGAATGCAGGCTTGAGCACTAGTACTGCTGTAGACAAAATATTATGATCTAGTTAGTTAGATTCAACTTACTTTGCAACAAATCACTTAAGCGTTTGCATGGAATCCGATAAATTAAACTAATGATGTTTCACTTTCAAATAGGCCTAGTACTAATTGTATTGACGTTAAATTAAACCAAAATTACCTCGTCATGTCCACCAATACAATAACAACACTGTCCCATCATTTTACGAGCTTAAGGGAATTAACACACGGTTTTGCACTCACCAAACGTATAAATAAAAATAAATATTTATATCATACAGTAGTAATCATACAGTAGTCTGTTCAACTACTAATAATGTCTCAGACTTGTGTATGAACTAAGTTATGTTTTGCTGATGTGCATTTCAGAAAAATGATCTTAAGTCTGATGTCATCGATGGCTCATTTGACATAACAGCTAACACAATGTTGCAGACATAAGAAATAAAGTATTGACAAGATAATTTTGTTTCTAACCAGATCAATAAATAAATGTTAGAAAAATTTAATGGCTTCAGAAACATTGGAAATATTTTGAATTTCGTTTTAAACAGTCAAATAGTTACTTATTAGTAAATTCTGAAATATTCCGAGAAATTTGTGAAACCTCACTAATATCTACGGGCTTAAATTCAACTACAGTAGACTCCCAATTATCCACGAGTAGATTAAACACAATTACCAAACAATAAGAATAAAAAATATACCAAGCAAGTTATTATACAGTGACGGCCAGTGATATTTAGCGTGAGGAGGTCCATCATGGCACAGGGAGGCTATAGAATTGCTATTGTTTACTTCACCAATTACAACCAATGGATTGTTATTGTTATATTTTTGTTTGTTTTAATAGTATGGAGTCTACTGTATAAGATTGGCTGGAGATGGTCCACTCAGATAGTGTTTACTTCAGTATTCTAAAGTCAATGTCAGTAATCTACGTTGACAGGTAGTTAAAAGTAAAATAACTCATAAAACAAAGACAATATTCTTCGGAGGTTACCTGATATATTGGGGATATTCCGCTTTAGAAAACTAGATGGAATATTCTACATCATAGGTACTTGTCCAACATTCTGGGAAAATTCCATGTTATGTTCTCAGAATATTTCCAGAAAATTTCAAAATAATTCAAGAACATTTCTCTTGTGTTATTTTGTGACTATTCTCAGAATGTTGCTGGTCAAAGAATAAGGTCTCTTATTATTTCAAGGGGTTACTGAGGATGTTTATAATGATTTCTGAATGTTCTGTTCCAAGCTAAAAATGTTTGAGTATAGTTAATAGGAAGAAAACAATTATGTATCAAATCTGACTCACGGTTCCCTCGGCGTCGTCCCCCGTTGTGTCAGGGTTGTCAGGCAGAACGTTGCGCGTGCACTGCAACAAGTAGTTACGCAGAAACAGTCCTCGCAACGGATGCTGCACGCCTCGACACATCTCCACCAAGTCTTTCAGCAGATCTCGCTTTAGACTGGTGTTGGTCTTGATATAAACCAGGCCAACAGTAATCAACAGGTAGCTGAAACCAGAAAAATACACATGTAATGAAATGAAATTATCTATGTACATACTCAAATACAATCAGTGTTTTCTCTAAAACATCCCTTTTCTGTCCTTCCTACTTAACTAGATTTTACGATTTATGAGTCATTTTAATGCTTACGGTCTAGTGCACCTGCGAATGGTAATTAAACAGGTCATTTCTTTTAGGGATTCACTCCCCATCACTTTCATTTCATTTCTAAAGTCCTTTATCAAAGATCCAGTTATGCAGCCCAACCTTCTATATAAAGATTTAATATGTGAGTTGTAGTTTAATAACAGCTGATACTTCAGTTGAATGTTTAACCACAGTCAGATGTTAGCAAGAGACGAAACAGTTTTTGAAAATGGGTTTGAAATGACCTACACTACTTTTAGTAATTATTGTAACCTACATAGGTAAAACACTTTTTTATAGTATAGATCTACAACCAACAAATTTAATTTATTGTAAATTATTAGTTTTATTCACCTAATAATTGTCTTAAACAAACATACAGTAGACTCCCTCTTATCCGGACTCCTCGGGACCGAGACCAGTCCGGATAACAGGTTTTCCGGTTAAAGCAATGTCCCCAAAAACTCGTTAAAACGGACTGTTTGCTGTGTTATTCAACTTATATTTAGGAGAGCATTGTATTTAGACACGTGATCACTGGTCTCAAATCTTTTTTTTTTCTTATTCTGAGCTCTTAAGGCTCAAGGTTTGGATAATTGTTCCACGCAGCCTGTTCGATTTCTAATGTTAACTATAACTCATTGAATCCTTCTGTGGTTGTCTCTCAAATCTTTCCCAAGAGAACGGTCGTTTCAGTACTGCCTGCTTCCTGCCGATCTAGTCCGGTTAAACCAATGTGCTGATCAAAATTGTCCGGTTAAATCTGATGTCCGGTTAAAAGGTGTCCAGGTAAGAGGGAGTCTGCTGTACTTAATCTTTGAAGTGGAAAAGGGTATTGGATTATGTGTCTCGCTAACAAGGTTTGAACTATATAAAAGTAAGCAATTTGTGTAAGGACCCTTCATTAAATATTGGTTAACTACTTGCACTGCCCTTATGGTGTCGAGACTACAACTTTTAAATGGACCAATATGGTAAACTATAATATAAAATATATGGATAATATAAAAATACTTATTATTACTTTATCAGTTTTTCCTCAACGTTAAAGTTTGAAAGCAAAGTAAACTCACAGCCTAGGGACGATGTTGCCAGCGTACTGAACTAGTTCGTACAGATCTGCGACTTTCCGTCCTTTCTGGAACTCGTCCAGGAGGTACAGTTCCAGATGCCTCAGTTCATCAGTGATTGCCATGTCTAAACATTGATTAAGGTGAAAAATAGGTAAAATAAGTTCACTATATGTAGCTTAAACGGGTTTCCAGAGCCCATTATGTCAGTACTTCCTTCTGTAAAAAAAGGACAGCAATATTGATGTCTGAGTAGCTAGTTTCTGCTATTTTGTGCGAGGTTTTGTCAGCAGCAATTATACTTTGTACTATTTTGAAAATAAAAGCTCTTAACATAAATAACAGATAAATTAATTATCTAATAAATATACTGAAACTTGTATATATACCGGTACTCCAGTTTCAAACAAACAAGTTCACTTTTATGAATGAATGAATGAATGAATGAATGAATAAAGTGCTTTATTTTAACATAAACATTCCTCTCATGACATAAGCATACACTTAATTAAACAATGGTCTACGACCGTCTGTTTGGTTGGCACACCTGGAAAACACATTTATGAAAATTAACTTGAAACAAAATACACTTACTAACATACACAAATATACATACAATTTTACATCCATTTTCAACAAAACTAAAAAAAATACCTTTTCCATAATATTGTTTACATAACTTTTATTATTTTATTTTTTAAATTATTAGAATTTAAAAGGTTTACGCATAATGAAAACTATAACAATTACTATGAATATTTAAGAAGACAGACTGACAAGTTGTTTGACATAATTATTGTTTTGATTTAATTTATAAATTAGAAAGATAATAAAACAATTTTGAATTTGAAAAAAAAAAAAAATCATTTAATTTATTCGTAATTAAATTCTCTAATTAACTCCCACCTCCTTCTCCACGCCTCCCTCATAAAGTTTGCTAATTTACGCCAATCCCTACCATTTATGTATTCTATGTGTTCTTCCCAATGCATGCTTCGTTTTCCAAACCAATACTCCCTGATATCACCTAAAATTGGGCAAATAGAAACAAAATGAAAAACTGTTTCAAATTCACGCAAATTGCACAAACTACAGAAATGATTTTTATTCGTTATCCATGGTTTGTGATTCAAATCAACCAGCTCTGCTCGGGCCTTAATGACCCATGAGATAAGACTTATATTGATGCTATCAGTGAGAAAACTCCTGGGCCCTAGGTCAAGGTCAACGGCAAGCAGTTGTTGGTGATATTGCGATGTACGCGCTCTGCCAACCATATCAATTCTCCAGCTATCTCTTTCCGCCTCAATTATCTTCACTAATCCCTCAAAAACATCTGCTGACTCGAAATTAATATCCAAACCGTGTTTTCGCCCTAGACATTTCCACTCTTTGGTCCAAAAAATACCTTTTCCAATTACAGATTTAGCAATAATTTTTGGTAGGCGTGATTCTGGCATATTAAAAACCTTAAAAATGTATGTTGCGTTAATTTGTAGATTAAAGAAATACAACTTTTCAAAACATGTTTCTAAGTAAACAATATAGTTGGGAGTGTTATGTGGCAATCTAAACATCCTTTTAATAAACGTTTTCTGAGCATTTTCTAACTGAGAAATTTCTGAAAACCCCCATACTTGTGCGCCGTAACACAAAATAGCTCTGAGAATAGATTCGAAGCATAATATTTTAATCTGCAGCGGGACTTTGTTGTTGTCTACTAGCCTTTGCCATACTGAATTAATTGCATAATTAGTTAGCCTCCTCTTCTCTATGAAATGTTTTTCCCATGACAATGTCGTTGTAAATAACATTCCCAAATATCTATAACTATCTACCACTTCAACCTGTTTGCCCTTATACCACCATCTATCATGTCCTGATAATCTACCGCCTTTCCTGAAAACCATTATTTTGGATTTGGATATATTTACTGTAAGGTTCCAAATTGAACTGTAACACTCCAAGTTTTTAATCATCATTTGTAATGCTGTTGCTGTGGGGGCCAACAATACGATGTCGTCTGCATACATCAAAACATTTACTCTCTTTCCACCGAAATTACAGCCACCTTCCAGCACCTCTGGCAAATCATTTACGAATAAGCTGAACAGGAGAGGACTTCCTATACATCCTTGTCTTAAACCTGTCTTTGTCTCAAACTCATCTGAAATGCCGCCCTTACACCAAACCGCTGCAGATGTGTTACAATAATAACTCCTCAAAACATCTAAAACGTGCGTTGATACGCCGATTGATGAAAGTTTTAACATAAGCGATCGTCTATCAATAGTGTCAAACGCACTTGAAAAATCCACAAAAAATGCATACAATTTGCCACCTTTCTCCGCTAAACGTAGTTTGATCATCGATGCCAAATTAAAAATATTATCTATAGTGGAATAGTTTTGTCTGAAACCCGCCTGGAACTCCGATAAGATGTGGTTTTCATTGACCCAATTTGTAAGTCTATTATTTAGCATTCCTATAAATATTTTACCAATACAATTTATAAAAGACAATCCTCTATAATTTTGAACTGAATTAATATCACCCTTTTTAAACAATGGAAAAACTATCGATTTCTTAAAGCTTTCAGGTATGACCTTATTCCGAAAAATGTCATTATAAATACTAAGTAGTTTAGTCAAAAATAGGTCTGGGGCATTCTTATAAAACTCATATGGGACTCTATCTAGGCCCGGTGCTTTATTATTTTTCAAGCTGGACAAAACAACTTTTAATTCTAGGAAATCAAAGTCTTTATCAAGATAATCATCGGCAATAAAAGGTTCTGCAAACGAGATAGTACTCTCCACCAGAGGATTTAGTAAAGTTTTAAAGTGTGTAACCCATTCTTCAGGTTTTATATTTCCTACTCGGTTTATGTTGTTTTTACACTTAAACGAGTTTATTGCTCGCCAACACGTTTTGGAATCTTTAGACACAGTAAGAGTTGAGATTAAAGAATAGTTGTATTCGTTCTTCTTTCCTGTACATAGCTGTTTATATTTCCTCTGCTCCTCAACATACTTAGCCTTTATTTCAGTTGAATTGGTTTGTCTAAAAAGCTGTAACAGTTTAAACACTCTCTTTCTGGCGTTTAAACAGTGATAGTCAAACCAAGGTTGTTTACCAACAAAAGGTGTATTACTCTTTGAACCTAGCTTATAATGTGCAGAATTAGTTATAACATTTAATACATCATTAACAGTTTGCGGCGAAAAAGATTTCATACTTTCCTCAACTTTGCTAGTATAGTTCAGACAATCAAAATTCGTCCATTTCAGCTTTGGCAACAATGGTATAATTTTCTCCTCCCCTGCACCCCCTCCCACAGGCCCAGGAGTCTCAACATTTAAACTTACTTCTATTGGCATATGATCTGATCCGGGAAAACCAACAACTTTGAAGTCGTGAATCGAATGTAAACAATTAAAAGTTACCGCTGCTATATCTATGACTGAGTTACCCCTATGTCCAACAAAAGTAAATTCACCCTCTTTGTCCCCTATGGACCTTCCGTTTAAAACTACTAATCCTAAATTGTCACACAAATCTAATATTTTACGCCCATTTGAATTTAAAATGTTGTCTTTTGAATGTCTAATGTCCTCAATCCTATTATTCGAAATGCTAATTATATTTTCAGAAAAACTCTGTTCTATTCCAATACGCCCATTTAAATCCCCTATAAGGACTATATTCTGGAAACAGCTATTATCAAAGAAACTTTGAAGCCTATTATAATCTATTTGCCAACAATTGAAATTTAGGTAAACAGGCACTATAAACAATTGCTCGCAGCCAACAACAATATTGTCGAGCCTAACCACATTAAAATATTCAAAGTTTACAAACGTTACATCGCTTATAAAATGAGAGTTACGATTTAATGCGTAAACTAGACCACCTGAATATCTACCAACATTAGCAGTTCTAACTGCGAAAGTAAAAGTTAAATCAAAGTTACTTAACCTATTTACAATAATATCTTGATCATTTTCCGCGACAAATGTCTCTAAAAATATAATTAAATCAAACTCCTTTATGAACTCTAAAAATAATAAATCATTTACCTTATTTTTTAATCCACAAACGTTATAAGATAAAACCTTGAATTGAGTAAGCCCGGTCGTCGTTGGGTTGTGGTTTGGAGTTAGTCCCTCTGTAGATGGATTGGCGTCACCTCCTCACTCATTGTCGTGGTTGGAAACGCGAGGCGACTGCGTAGGTGTTGAAACTGACACGTTCTTCGACGTACCCGTAGCACTCGCCGACCCCTGCGTTGTTGAAGCTGTTGTCCTCTCTGTTGACATGTCCATCACTACTGTAGATCTGGGTACTTTAAGATCACGTAAGAAGTCTGAAAAATCACGTTTGAAGAGTGTCTGCAACAATTGAGCACCATCCTGGTTGCCTGCCTTTAGTTCACCTCCCTCCCATGTGAACCGATGTCCTTTGAAAGTCATATGGTCGAAATATAATGATATCTTATTCTTTTGTTTCCCCGCCACACTTTCAATTTCGTCTCTAAGCTTTGACAGACATGCTCGTTTTTCACGCACTTCTTTAGGATAGTCTCTATGCACTGAATAACCGGTGCCTTTTAACTCTCTTACACGTGACATAATATAGTAGATGTCGGCGTCATTTGGTAGGTGTGCAATGATTGCATTGTTACTTCCCCCTAGAGGGTGGGCTCTATTTACAAATATAGTATCCGCACTCCCGAAAACATCGTTGCAAAACTTTCGCACGATTTCATTGAAGTTACGAGTTTCCTTGGACCACTTCAACCCCCTAAATATGAGGTTGTTACGCCTAGATCTTCCTTCAAGATCGACTAACCTAGACATAACCACACTCTCTCTCTGTTGTAAGTCCTCTATTTGTTTCCTTAGTACAATATTCTCCTTTTGTAACTCCGACACTTGCCCCGTGAGTTGAGAGAACTCCTTTTTGGTTGCCATATTTTCTAATTTACTATCAAGCAACTGGCCCAAGTCCTTCAGAAGTTGGGATCGTGTAATATCGCCTACCTTTTCTTCGCTGCCCATGTTGGCCGTTACCGTCTCGACGTCGTCTGCACACTCCGGCGACGAATAAGATCTCTGTCGTTTGAATGACCTATTTACTGGTGTAAAATATTTATCGATTTTTGATTCTGTCATATGACCACTTAACACGCACTACAATTGTAATAATTAGATGGTAAATCCACTAGTCACTCACTGTCCACTATCGAGTCCACACTGGTTTAGCCGAGACCACGTTGCCGCACCACTTATCGCTTATAACTGCTGTTTACTGCCGGTTTGCGGTAAATTTAGCTTATCACTCCGTGTAAATCAGTCAACATAACCGGATTTCACTCAGATTTACTGATAAAATGTCGTTAAATTGTGAAAATTGAAGAATATTTAGGAGCTTGCAATCGCGCACGTCTGCTTTGAATCGCACCAGTAGTGCCAACCTTTTAATTTATTGGCTCAGTAAACAACAAACCAACAAGCACAGAGACCATAAACAATACATCATACTGGAAGAGCACTTGATAATTTTAATTTTAAAATAGCTGCCAATATATAACAGAAATGGCATAGGCCTAGTTGCTAGTACTCTGGTAACAACCCTGGGAACAAAAATGTACTAACTGCCACCCCTCAAATTAACAGTTAACAGTTAACACACTCAGTAACGTGTCCGAGTCTGCTACCAGCCCCGCGTTGTGCCGGACTAAATCAGTATTATTGTGTGCGTTATCTTAATGTTTGTGCAAGTTATTCGTATCATTTTAATGATTTTTAGGTTTGTGTTGTCTTTGCTTTAATAGTGTTTTTGATGAGTTGCAAATATTAATCATTGGACTATGTTTGGATCATTGGACTAAGCTTTGACGGAGGTATGTAAAACCTATTGTCTTAACAATATAGTCCAGTGGCCAAAAACATGAATTTTGACTAAAAAGGTTATCCATCCTAGCCTCTGTGACGCGTGAACGAGACTGTACAATTGTTCTTATTCAAGGCTACTCAAAGATGAGAAAGGGATGACTACCATCTATAGTTTAGACATTTGCTACCAAAGGATACAAAGCTCGTAGTAGCTCTTGGGAGACAGCAGAGAGGTGCGTAGTTCGCCCAGCATGGTGGAGGCGTGTTTGAGCCCGTCCATCAGTTTGCTCTTGTCCAGACATCTCTTCATCTGGAATGCCTGGACCTTCACTACGGCCAGGGCCTCCTCCAGTAACTTGTCTTGCTCCTCGACGGGTGACAGTTGCGGCGTCATCGCTCCCACTGTAAACAAACATGAAAATACAACAGTGGCATAACGTTGTTTTCATTTTGAACCAGCTTTACTCTCGCTTCTCAATGTGGTGTGAACCGGGGTGGAAAAAGTACTCTAAAGCTACCACAACAAACAGTGAACACAAAAGCCCTTTTTACTCAACCAGAAGGAATTTTTATTTCATGTACTCAACACTAGCTAAAGAGCCTACAGAATTCCAATTCCCGATATTACACTATAGTCATATTATATTGGACTAGTAAAACTACTAATGAATGTAATCGTAGCTATTTATCAAAGCTTTTTTTAATACAAAATTGTTAAAGGGTTAACAAAACCCATGATACTTAACATGGGTACAATTATTTACCTCTTAATATGCCATTGAATTTATGTGTGTGTTGCATCTTTCAAGACTTAAAACAAGATTAAATAACACAAAAATATTTTGTTTAACAGGATCACCTCTCAAAATAGGTTATCTTAACGTTATCAGATAATCAGAGTTATTAACATTTTCAATTGCTGATACCTGTATCGCTATCTAGGATTTAGGATTTGATAGAGGAGTAAAATTAAGTTGACTAAATATAATTGGATTATATTATCCCTGTGAAAATTTAACTGTGTCCAAACATGGCTAACCAATGAGATTTTATGGTTATTTATTAAGGGTAACAGTTAGTTAAGTATAAAATTAAAATCGGTATTGAAGAAAATAAACACAACTTAAGGTGGCAAAAATAAAAATTAAAAATACTTCGTCTCTGAAACACTTAGCTACACCATATTATAAACTTCAAACGATAATTGTTTTTTATTACATTACCATCAGTGGAGTCATCATTTCGTACGTTTAAATAGTAAATGAACTGTGACATGACTATGCTGAGATCTCAACTGAAGGGGTACTGATAAGATACCAGAGGTTTGGAGGTCACCTAACATTCAAATGCTGAATCTCCATTGAAGATAATATCGAGGATGTAATTTACAATAATTTAACTCTAATCAAATGTATACAATTTAGTTTCTATAAATTGAAAATGTATTAAAATCAAATCAAATCAAATAATATGTTATGTTATATGCCAACAATGACTCTTTAGGCCTGTTTACAGATTGATTTGTTTATTGCCGTTTACACAAACAACAATGTTTAAGTCTTTCAGCTAATATTAGGCCTACAAACTATCACGTCATTATAGAAACTGTAATCATTGTTTAAATTTAATGGAAAAATTAATATTATTAAACTCGATGTTATAAATTATACAAATATATGACTATTATTTTAAGAGTACAAAACCAAAAAATTGTTACTTATTAAGTACATTATAGGCTACAGAGTTATCATTTATTCACCCAGCCAACCGAAGGCCTGACCGGATGATTTGGCCAGATAAAAATAAGTGCTCTAAAACTTATTACGTAAACAGATTTAAAGCTTTATCATTTGAAACCGAGAGTAATAGAGTTAAGTTTAGAAAAACATCCTCAGCTATTATTTCTAGCCGATCACATCCTGTTAAAACTATGATTAAAAGTGACCGGTTCACAGATGTAAATGTTCTGATGGAAAAATCTTATGTGAAACTTGGCAGAGACAGTGAGTCAGAAGATTATATTTTTGGTTACTTAATGCTAAGGTTGCCAGACCAATCCTGAGGATAAATAGATGGATGCGATATATTTGCAATAGATTTTTAAGGTAGCCTATAGGTCAAAGTTCAAAAGTAATGATATTATGCCTAAGAGTTGTAACACCTTAGAAATGACAATGACTCGGATAAAATTATTCATAACAACAAATGAGGAAAGCCGTTTCAGTTTTAGCTTATTTTTTTCTATTTATCAATTCAAACAATTTTATAAACATAGTAGTCTACAATAGTAATCTACAATAGTAGTTTTTTAGCGAATTTCCCTATAGGGAAGTAGTTATTACCGTAGGTGGCACGGTAAGACCTAGGCCCGGGACCGATTTGCTTTTTAATTCTGATGTCCCCAGAGGCCAAAAACACTATTCATTCAAATTTATATATACAGGGTGTTTTTTTTTTAAACTTGCATCTTTATTTATGTGAAAACCGCAATAGATAGAAATACCAATTCAGTTTGCGGGAATCATCTATTGACGTAGGGGGCACAACTTTTTTGAATTCAATGTTACATTCACATTCCCCCCCTTCCCCCAACTTATTTTTTTTAAATAGCAAGGTACCCCTTGTGACATATCAAATGAAAGAGCATAAAAAAAGAAAATGTTTGATGAAAAAAAATTGAAAATCGGTTCATAAACTTGTGAGATATTCCCCCCCTCCCCACCCGGTACTTTTTTTTTTTTTATAGCAAGGTACCCCTTGTGACATATCAAATGAAAGAGCATGAAAAAATAAAATGTTTGGTGAAAAAAAATTGAAAATCGGCTCATGAATTTGTGAGATAATCCCCCCCCTTTTCCCCTACCCATAACTTTTTTTAAAATAGCAAGGTACCCCCCCTTGTGACCAATCAAATGAAAAATAAATTTCACCAAAAATTTTCTTTTTTCATGCTCTTTCATTTGATATGTCACAAGGGGTACCTTGCGATTAAAAAAAAAAAAGTTCCGGGGAGGGATATATCTCGCAAATTTATGAACCGATTTTCAATTTTCTTTCATCAAACATTTTCTTTTTTCATGCTCTTTTATTTGATATGTCACAAGGGGTACCTTTCTATTTAAAAAAATTAAGTTGGTGGAAGGGGGGGAAAGTGGGGGAATGTGAATGTAACGTTGAATTAAAAAAAAATTGGGCCCCCTACGTCAATAGATGATTCCCGCAAACTGCATATTTCTATCTATCGCGGTTTTTACATAAATAAAGATGCAAGTTTAAAAAAAAACACCCTGTATATATAAGTCAGTCAAGTTCAGTAATTTTTGTCCGATTTTGATCAAATTTGGATTAAAGGTGTAAGGTGGGATAAATTTGAATGAGTTTGCGAACCAGCATGATCAGACCATGGGAACGGGGTTTTACGGGGATTTTATGAGGTAAAAAATGGGTTTTCTAATTTTTGACCCTCTAGGCCTACACACAAAATTACCCAATTTCTCTCTAGACCTTTTTTAAGAGCTTAAAAAACAAATAATTTTTAAGTTGTTCTGTATGGGGTATGTATTGGGTTTAGGCCTATGTTATATGTTAGGTTGGGTTATCATAAATGTTAATAGGACTTTCCTCGTTTCGTTATGAATCGAACGATACCAGATGAGTTTTACTTTCGCCCACCGAATACCTCAGATACAGGCAGTAACAGGTGACGACCTGACCTTGGCCTACTTGGAGGGGATTTGGCGTGCGAAAGTATGACTCATCTGGTATCGTTCGATTCATAACGGAACGAGGAAAGTCCTACTAACATATTTATGATAACCCAAACTAATACAACCGCCGCAGCGCGCTGTATAAGGGTGGCCTCCGGGCTGCACTTTACTTTAGGTCCTACACTCATTCGAATGAAAATATCGATCGACATATCGATTATTTCATTCGATATATCGTTTGGTTAGTTAGGTAAGGTTAACCTAACCTAACTAACCAAACGATATATCGAATGAAACAATCGATTAATAGATATTTTCATTCGAATGAGTATAGGACCTAAAGTAAAGTGCAGCCGGCCTCCGGATAGTATCAAAGTACCAATAAAATGAACAAACAACTTTATTAAGTTAATGTTGTTGTTGTTTTAATTTATGTCATATGGTAAAATTTAATTTGATGCCATTTTAATATCGATCCAAATCAAAATCTAGATTTAAACAAATAATATATACCTAGCAAGTTCTCTGCGGAACTGTACCTAGTAATAGAACTGATTTAACAGGCTGCAGTTAAAAGGCGAGTTAGGCCTAATGTAGGCCTAACTTGTAATGTTTTTTATACATTCACTTTCATTTCTAGTTGACTCTGTTTCCAGAACAGTAAACTTAACTTACCTCGGATGTTTTTCAAGATAACCTTAATAGAATGAATACCGGTAAGTCACTTGCTAAATTTCATAACAGGCTAGCGCTAAGTGCTCTGGTCACCTTGTTGTTATAGGTAACTTAAGTGTTAAACTTAAACAGAATTATTTTAATTCCAATAGCTTAAGTTATATGTGATAGACTCCTAGTCCAGTTCCTTTCACCCCTTCAATGGGATGTGTTGGTCTCAGTTTTCTTAGGCAAAAATATGGCAGAACCCTATTTGATGTACAGGACTAGCCTACAACATAGCCTAAGTTAACTTAGTGGTAAAATCATACTTTAAAAGATATCCTAACCAACTATATAAATAGGCCTAACAAAACAACCAGTAAAGAAACAAAATTAATCAGGTCCCAACCTAATATCCAAATACGATATACTAGGATCAAGTGCCCTTCCCAAGGAGTTGTTTGATTTTTTCAACAAGAAAACAATCTACTATGAATTTAATTTAAGAATAAGTAAGTAAAAAAAGGCCCACCTTCTTAAGCTTTTAAAATAAGCTAGGATGGTAAAATTATGCACTACTGTTACAATGATTATGAGCAAAATCTATTTGGTAACCACAAAAATACCATAAACTAAACCGGACAAATAGACATTTCTCGATTTCTCGCTGACTGTTGAGTGTAGATTATTTTTCTGGTGGTTGGTATGACAGCGACAGCTTTGACAGTTCGAGTTTCTATGCTTCTATTCTAGATCCATAGAGGTTCTCGGAGCTTTATAAATAAAGCTTTGATTATATATCTCCAACGTGTTTTGGAGATACATTGGGTTTTATGTTCTTCTGTTGCAGAAAATAGCAGTGAGAATTGTATGTAATGCACAACACCGAGCCCATTGCAAATCATTGTTCAAACTGTGTGGTGCAATGACTAATTGTTAATATTTACATTTTTCAGTGCCTAGTAGCAATCAAAGATAATGAGAGTGTATTTCTGACAAACAGCGACATTCATATGTATAATACAAGGAATAGAAATTCACATGAACAGATCTAGGTTAAGTTTGGTCTTGAATTGTTATCCTGTTTCGTTTCAGGTATGACATTTTTCAATCGCCTACCAACATCCGTAAAAAACCTGTGTAGAACCATAGACTAACCAACACAAGGGAGTATGTTTTATCTATGGTAGAACTAAGTTTGTAAAAACCATAAAATCATGGCTTTTGTCAAACCTTCTATATAGCTTGGATGAGTTTTATGAAGCAGATCTCTCTAGCATGATTAAAGAAACAAGTAATGTATAGCTTGGTGGTAAGATGCATGGTTTGCTGCTTTGCAGATGCTGTTTGCTTTGAACTCTTGATTTTATTTTGTTTGCTTGCATGTTTCTTTTTTATTATTTGATGTTTGATTTGTGCATGTTGAATTGTAATGCTTGATATCACTTATAGCCTATTGTACAGTTTGTATTTAATGGCCAAATAAAATGATTTATGATTTATTTAACAATTTTATTCTAAGAGCTGGTTTTTATCAAATGTTTGTGACTTTTCACAATGATAAGAGGCACAGCCACTTGTATTAAAAATACCCCCGCCCGACTAAGCGAATTTCCATTTCTCTGAATTAATTTTCAATTAAATATATTTAAATAACATTACCCGGTTTAACGAGTACCTATAGGTTTGCTGCTACAAGGAAACTAATAAAAGTTTGTTTTTGTAGTAAAATACTGATAGCTTAGTATAAAATAAATAAATTTGCCAAGTTTGATCAAAATATATCCATAAACAAGCAAACTACATTTTACAATATTCTCCATAAGAATAACATGGGAATTTTAAATTTACAATTTTTTTAATTTTCTCTGTTACCAATAACAGAACAAAAATACTTTTATATACTAAATTATATGTTTTTTAAGCTCTTTAAAAAGGTCTAAAGAGAAATTGGGAAATTTTGTGTTTTGAGGGTCAAAAGTGAGAAAAGACCATTTTTACCCCATAAATCCCCCGTAAAGCCCCGTTCCCATGAATCCCATGGTCTGATCATGCTGGTTCGCGAACTCATTCAAGTTTATCGCGCTTTACACCTTTAAACCGAATTTCATCAAAATGACAAAAATTACTTGCGTTGTCGCGTTATCGGGTATATAAATTTGAACGAGTGGTGTTTTTGGCCTCTGGGGACATCAAAATGAAAAAGTAAATCGGTCCCGGGGGCCGGGTCTAGATCTTACCTTGGCACCTACGGTAATAGCTACTTCCCTATAGGGAAATTTGCTAATATCAAAACCCCACCAACCACTATTTCGGGACGGGTGATGAAATTCAAAATCATGTTAAAAAGTGTGTGATATCACCTCCACTTCCCCACCCATGTGCATGGGCCCGTGTGTATTGAAGGTTATTTGAAAATTTACACCCATGAAAAAATAAAAGTGATGGAATGTAAAATTCCAGTTAAATTAACGTCTAACATTTCTTGCCATAACTTTTTGAAGATTCCTCGTATCAAAGTTGGATTTTCAGCAGCAATTTCCTTTATTTATGAGCTCTAAGATTATGTACTACTTGATAGGGATTGGCATTTAAAAGTGTTTAGCCCCTCTTGTGGGTGGGGTGAATTTGAAAATACCACCAAAAAGTACTTTACATTACCCTAACTTGTATCGCAGCTTGTTTGAATGTATGCAGCCGTCCAAAAATTTACCAGGGGGAGGGAGTATTATGGGACACCCGGTATATATGAATTTGAACGGTTGGCCTCCGGGGACCCCAAAACAATAAAGTAAATTGGTCCCGGGTCCAGGTCTTACCAGGAGACCTACGGTAAATGGAACAGCTTATTCCCTACATGGGAAATTTGATGTTAACATAAACCCTAAAATTAAACATCCCTTACCAGTAGCAATTCCAAGGGGGGAGGACTACAGGGGCCAAGCCTTTCCCCCAATTGAAACCTGGAAAATAGATTTTAACATACTTTTTGTCATATAAACGGAAAAGAGGTTTTCAGGTACATTTCTAAACGTTTAAATGGCTTTAGAAAGTCCTCTAACAGCTTTAAAAATACCAAGTTTAGCAGGGGAGTTCCTTTCTTGGGAAACCCCAAACCACTAGGTAGCCCCCCCCCCTTGACAAGGTCCTAGTACCACTACTGTTCCCTCAATATAACCTTTATTTCTACAATAGAAGACTAATGAAAATCTGTGATGTTCATGTCCTTGCAAAAGCCCCCTTTACATTTTAATATACAGACTCCTCATAAGGAATTTTATATTTAGAGCTACAGTAAAATGCAAAGAAACTGAGCAAATACTACTATAAATCTCAATTTTTTTTATTAGACGATCAGTGGAGTAATTAACTTAAAAGGTCAATTGGGAAAACACAAAGCCCCAAAAACCTGACATCAAACAGTTTATCCAAGCCAAATCGGTGGTGGATTAAAATTACAAACCAACTTTTTTAACAAAGGTAAGTTTCTTTGTATTGTAATTTTAAACTGGCCGGCTCTGTGGTAAACAAACATGATGTATTCAATTTGTTTTACTAAGTAATACGTGATAGTAGAATATATCCTTGAGGGCCATTTTAATACAGCCTACAAAAATTATGCTGAAATGCCACATGGAACAACTTTTTTTGAAAAATACAGCCTTTGTATGAGATCTGATAAAAATATTTTATAGTTATATCATATCTAATTAATTAGTAGTATGGCAGTTTGTAATTCTATAGTTATTTTTCCCCATGCCAATGCCATAGCCAACAGATTTACTTGAGTAAGCAAATTAAAGTGCTTAGTAGTAGGTTATGTGTATTAAATGAGAAAAAGACACCAAAAAATAAATTTTTAAAAATTTAATTTTTAAATTTTTGACAATTTTTGCTATACATTATAATTTATATGGACTACCTTCCAGGAATAGTCATTAAAATATTTCAAATGTTTATTAATTGTCAAATTTGCCAAACGTAAAATAACAACATGGAATTAAATCATCATTCAAATAAAATATGACACTTTTGAGCAAAATATTCGTGCAAAATACAAAAATAAAAGTATTTTTTATGACATACACTATCACTAATTTTAATAAAATATTTGTAACATCTACAATTAGATTAAATACTAATTTTGTATGGACACAAATCAAATCTGATTATCAATAATATTATTACAACTAACTGAAAGTGTTAAATAATTGCAAAAAACAATATTAAAGAGTGTAAATTGGTTAAACAATGCTTGCAAAGTATTATATAGGCCTAGTGATAAACATTCAAAATGTCCCTGCCTTCAAACCATAAGGTATACTTGGTGTTAACAGGGTTTAGAATTAATTAAATACAATCCATAGTTATACTTAAGGTTCACTCGTAATACGAATAACAAACCTGCACACAACACACAACAATTGTTTTGAGATCCTTCAATTGATCAAAATATACAGACGAATACAACACATTTCCCTAAGAAGAATCATTTGAACTCACCTACATTTACAACCAAAATATTACTTATAAAGTGTAATACTAACAAAAGTTATTGCTGTAGTGTACAACGGGACACTGAAGAAACAAAACTTGTTAAAAGATTTGGTGAAAACCAATTTGCATAATTGAACGTCCGTCCAGCGGACTAAGTTCATTAGATTTCACAAATTGGTTTCAAATACTGCTTTATAAGTGGGTAAATCAAATGAAACCAACTTTTTACGTGTAGTGTTACAATATCTAACATTTATACAAAAATTCAAAATACTAAAATATATAATATTTAGTAGATTTTATTTTTTCAACTCGATACAACTGACACAAGTATGTAGTCATGTAGTCTAACACTGGATGGGTAAAAGAGAAGATGCTGTTGTATCTCGCTATTATTGATGCAAACTAATCTGCTATTAAATGTCTATTAAACGAGGTACGGTTTAACATCACTACCTCACACGATTATCACAATATTTTGACTTTACTGGTGTAAAATAACCAATAATGGTTTAACAATTCACTGAATAAATAACAATTTCATCTGGATATGTACAGAAAATAAACAACAAAGTCCATAGAAGCGGTTCAAACATGCACGATACACTATATACACAGCAACTGCTTAAAATGAACACTTCCTCAGGGATTAATAAGTACATCTATTACTTGCCCATTACATTTTTTTGGGGTTTTGTAATATTACTAATTTTTTTTCGTTTTTCTTTTTTATCCGATTTCTGAGCGAACAAAATAGAAGAGGAGCTTGATAACTATATTTTATTTATCTTCAGTAACTTGACTTTATACTAACGCTAAGTCTGCACACACTTGAGGTAAGTTACAGTAGATTCAATCACATCGGTTTGCATTTGTTAGGTTCAAAAAACCTATACTGAAGTGACACTTTGACCATACCAACATATAAAAACCTTTTTTTACCTATATTTGGTACAAAACCATAACTGCTGCTTTCCTTATTTTTTTCCTTTACAGTACCATGGTTAATTAATTTTGCACGCATAATGTATGGTTTTAAACCAATCCATTAACTCGGTATTAATTGATCATTCAGACTTTTTAGTTCGAATAAGAGGTTTTTCAGTGAGAGAAAATCTACTGTAACTGCAATCAAACACAAAGTGCTTACAAATTTCGGACTGCGCTTGGATCAGCAATGCTAAAAAACAAAGGTTAAATTGTAAAAAAAAACAAATATTTAAAAATGAGGTGGATTTAAAATCTTTGTGAACCCGATCAAGTCAGTAAAGAAGAAAGGCACTCTAGGGATATAAGGGCTAAATCACTTAATGTTGGACTACAAACTATTGCACATGGTGATAGCTAACTTAACCTTATAACAGATCTACCACTCTACCCTGTACTGGTGAAAAAAAAGAGTTAACTTTACACAAAACTGATTAGAAATTAACGAACGGAATGCTGTGATGGCACAAGGGAAAATTTAAGGATTTTTGTTTACTGCAGGTAAGCAAAATAAACAAATCTCCCAAACAAAAAACCTTATAACAGAATGCTGTGTTTAACTCAGCAGTCACAGCGATTTGAACAAAAAATTAATGCAAATGGTCTTTTACCAAGCATATACAAATAAATGTTATTCTCACGTTCAAATAAAACTGAATAAACTAAGTTAATTCAAGTTTCAACATACGTACTTATTTTTTGAAAATAAAACGTAGCCTTAATCCTCCACAATCCTTCTGATTAAGTAATACGGTAATACCAATCATTATATCTTTTAAATCTTTTGTAAATTTTACTGCCAACACGTAAAGACCATTCCTTTAAGAAGACAGTAACAACATTTTAAACAGCTACCAACCCTTCATTTGTCAAACATGTAACATTTTTACAACATAAAATGTTTTTGTATTTCCTTTTAAAACAGATACGTGTAATTAATTGATTATTAATTATAATTATTTGATTTGTAATTTACTTGACCAGATAATAGTACTAAAATCTATATTATTAATTTGGACCCAGTTAATGTAATAGATCGTAGGGTAGAGGGGATCATGTTGTAACCTAAAAATAATTAAAACGGGTAATCTATACAGTATTTTTGCTGTCACTTAGCTATGGATAATATTTTAGAGGGCAGACAGAGCTAAAAGGTAATATGAAACATCCCTGTAACAGCAGACCTACAAGGAAAATTTTCCCCTTCCTACCTGTTTTATTTTTTACAATTTAAATGTGTTATATGCCTCTTTTTTTGTAATTTTTCCGTGAACCCCTTGCCAATGGGGTTAGAAGAGTCTAAGGCTGTTTTGCAGAAGGAAAACAAAAATAATGACCAGCATTTCATGATGTAAAGGTCACAAAACGCCATCAGAATAGTTCCAAAAATACACATAGTGCTTGCTTGCCTGATTCTCTATAGAAATAACATCAAAAGTAAGATTCTTTATTTATATTTTTAAATATCTCATTTGTAGCAATTTGGAGTATGTAGTAACCAATTCCTAGTTTTCAATGTAAGAACCGATTTGATATAAATATGCTCTTAACCTTCATATTGAACAACGCTCAATATAGAGGTTTGTAACATTGAAATGGATGGTAAAATGTAAACAAGTTCCGCAACCTTTATATACTTATACAAATAACCGAAAATAGTTAACAATTTTGAACTGAGCTTCAATCGATAAAGTATCTTTTTGGGTTTTTTAATCTATCACTAATCAAACGTAGCAATGTCTGCCCTCATGTGAACAAAAGCCAGAATTTGAAAATACTCAATAAACTGTGATTGGCACTGAATAGCCCGTGAACCTAAAGAGCTCAGAAATGGCAAAACGTTCCCGCCAGGACTAGATACATGGCGGTGAGCCATCGTCATACTTGACTACCTTCCTGGGCGAGGTATAAGGTCACCGAGGCTATGTGCTGGTTGGACATCACCTGCGACAAGACAAAATAAACCTCAGAAAAGAATATATCAAACAATCAAGTTTTGCGATTTTTTTTTTTTTAACTTTTTTTACTCTTTCAGACAAACCCCTAATCTGACAACATATAATCTCTCTATCCTGTGAAAAAAACATATTGACTAACATTACTTTGGATTACTATTTCTTCACTAAAGGAGCATCAAAAAAATGTATTTCTGTGTTGGACTTAAGTTGAAGGTGTTAGCAAATCATCAAATACACTTGCTTTAGTGGTATTTACCTTAAAAATATGATGTCCTAAAAGCTATAGCAGAAGATGGAGTTGAATGTGTTTTGAGTTGTTAGTAAGAAAATTGAAAAATACACTTTTTTGTGGTATTTACCTCAAATATGATGTCTTGAAAGCCGTAGCAGAAGGTGGAACCGAAAGGGTTGGTGGTGTTGGTAGAGGAAGCCCTGTTGAGGACCACCGGGCGCTCGGACGGCTTCACACTCTCACACACACTATCCCACTTTGTGTACGCCGAGATCTACCACAAAACAAAAGCTGGTTATAGATTAAATTGCCGATAATGTTTTGGATTCAGTTTTTACATAATGGTTTTACCGAAAGTGTTATATATTGAATAAAATACTTTTTTAGAGTCAAGCCTATATTGCAATGGTATTTGCAAAGATAAAAAAAAATTCACTCTTTTGCCGTTATTGCGGGGGACAATGATGATATTCCAACAACAACCAACTAACAAGACTGTGGAACATGTTCTGGATTTTGTCACGGTTACAGAAGACGATGATAATGTTCCCATGACTGCGGGAGCCGATGATCTCTACAAAACATTCCTGTAACCATATGGACATCATTATCGTCACTCAAAATCGTGGCAAATTATTAATTTTAGAAAATAGACTGTTTATTTATGTTCTAAAATATTGTTTTTGTACAAAACGCTGTAGCACAAGGGTAAATCTTGCCTTCTTTAATAACGATTCTTATTACTATAGTTTTGAGTTTTGGAAATTATTCTTCCTGTAAGCAATTTGGATAGTTGACGATTCAGATGGTTGGAGTTCTTCTGCATATCAAGCAAAGGCAACTGTAAAGTTTATTTTTTACAAAACCCTTTTAGCTATAGTTCAATCCCAAAAGCACAGGTGGCCTATTAATATAAAGTATACTGGAAAAGGCAGAGTGGCAAAGCTTCCCACTACATCACTGATTATGGCGTCCGTTGTCTACTTCAGTACCTGAATGGTCTTCTTGTCCTCAGCAGCTTGCGGTGGGAAGCCCAAGTGAAACTCACATCGCTGGTAGATGTTGAAGTTGTAATGGCCCGGATAGTTAGTGTGCAAAACAAACTTCTTTACCTTCTGAGTCCGGGCATCGAATAGAATATCCTAAAAACAAACATTATTATGGATTAATGTAGGCATGGTGCAATGTACAGCATGTCGCACGAAGAGGTTAACGTTTGATTATATCACTCGCCAATTTGTGCACAACAATTTTGAAACTTTACACAACCTATAAAGATGGTTTTAAAAATATTCTGGAACAATTTCAGCTCCCTAACAAGTAGAAACAAAATGGTAGAAATTGAAAAAAAAAATGCTTTAAAAATCATTAGAAACTGTGTAAGAGCCTACGGTTAATTTGTTAAGCTTGTTAATTTTCAGTGTGTTGCTGTGGATTGATCACAGTTTGAATAATTTTGGACTCTACTTTTAGGATTTAACCAGGCTATGTTCTAGTTTCCTGATAAAAAGCCTAATTTCCAAAGAATGTAACAATAAAAATATTTCACAATGACAAAAACACAATTTTTAATGATTTTTAATGAAATCTTATCTTAGTAAATTAATTGTTAGAGAGTCTATCAGCCAATAAGTTTTGGGTTTGTTTCGGTGTAACGTAGACTTCTCATCCCATTGAACACTTTGATGCTCGTTTTTTGTGTCTAGTTCATGTCCGGTGACACCGATCGCTAGTGACGCTAGTTGGTTTTACTGTATAACTAGGGGACGAGTTATTGTTTATGATTAGATCGTTTTAGGATTTTCATAGACACAATATCATACTGTATAGTAAGTTGGTCCATTACACTATAATATTTTCATCAAAGACAATTGGTAATAGATAAATGTCATAGAACTATGATAGTGTATTCCCAGCCTTATGGTCCTTTGTTATGGTCAATGACAATAGTTAGAATAGTCACTCAAAGAGAGCGCCAATTTCAAAATTCTCTTCTACCCTAATATTTGGTAATTTGGTGGGGCAGGTGTTAGAAAAAGATTATATAATGCTATATAAATAAAATTAGAATTTTGTCTGTACATTGCTCAGAATTACATATTTTAGGTTATTTTTACGTTTTATACATTAAAGAAGCAGAAACTAGTCTTATCTCTATTTCTGTCTGTCTGCAACACTCAAGATGGCATTCTACGCTATCTTCTCCAGGAAAACGAGAGTATCTATCAAGATTCAAATCATTTTCATGTATTCACATGATTGGCGAGAGTGTCTTTAGCCATTAAAATATGGCCTCACTACTTTGTAAATAAAATGACGGGCGTTCAAAAACCCAATTTTGTGCGTTTTTCCCCAGTTTCCAAAGTTTTTTCCTAATGTTTATCACATACGTCATCTATGAAATAACAAAAAGCTGTTAGTTTGGATCAAGATTACTTTTTTTTAGCCGTCACTGATATGTTTACATTATGTTGTTTACCATTACTTGAATCATAATCAATTAATTAACAACAGTTTGGGGTGAGTACATTAATGTAATTCACGGTTTGAGTTGCCTCATTCGACACCTAGAAGCATCGGTCCACCCACCGTCCACCGTCTACCAAATAAATTAGCAAAGAAAATAATCAGCGAAAATATTTATTGGAGCAGAGATTGGAAGGGTCTTGGAAGTAAACATGGAATTGAATTATCCTTTGATGTGAATTCCATTGAGGATACCCAGCGACACCTGTTATCAGTAGTAGAAGCAGTAAGGGGGGAGAGCAGGCGGAGGTTAGTCCAGGCGGCATTGGCCTCACGATAGCACACAACTTATGCTTCACTGAATCTTGACCTTGGAGATAATGGATATCTATCAGATAACGTTCCTGATATTGTTAGACGATGGGTATTCAAAGTAAGGACAGAGACTATTTCCTTAAATTTTAAACCTTGGATGACAGATGCTAATTTTATATGTTCTTTGTGTAATCTAAATGGGAATGAGGACACTTATCATTTTGTTGCTCGTTGTCCAATTTTAACCCAAATTAGAAATAAATGGCTATTGAAACCTGTTTTAACTCGCTCAGAGTTTATAGATTTTTTTAATGGTAAGGATTGGCGTTCGCTGGCAAATTTTCTTAAAGAGGCTTGGAAGTATAGGTGGGTTTTGGTTTTAGAATTCAATGTCTAGCAGCAAAACAATATACATATTATAGCTTATTACAAATATTTCACATTTTTAGTTGTATAAAATAAAATGTTGTCAACCCAGCAGACGGTCTTATGACCATTGCTGTAATGTGCTGTTTTTAGTAATTTTGTTGTTGTTATGCAGAAGATTATGTTTAGTTATAAGTTCATATGTATTTATGCAGTTTATTTTTGTGTTAATAAAGCACTTTTTCATTCATTCATTATGTTGTTTACAAATGCCGCAACCATTTCGGATCACGATTTGAAAGAAAATTCAAACCAAGTGAGATTAAACAAGTTTTTACTTAGATAACGGATTTAATTAATCGCAAGTGCAATATTGTGTAACGGTAAATCAAATTAAATAACTAGGCGTCATCCACGTCAGGAACCAGAGATTCTTTGTGCATCAAATTGTTCTTGGGTTTTGATAACCGGGAAAAAGACCATGAATCAGTGTTGTTTACGGATGGGAAACTTACTTTTTTTAAATCATTGTCGCCAATAGCTTGCAAAAATTAGGTTTCCACTCATTGACGGCGCTTACTAATAATTTTATATGTACTTTGCTATGGTTAAACCGTAGAAGATTCCTAACTTAATTAATTTTTGTATTTTTGTGTGTATGTCTGGTGTTGACGCATTAATGTTTTTATTCCTCAGTGTTTCACGAAAAAGACAAGAGCACCTTTGTTAATGAAAATGTCAACCAGAATAAAGTGTTAAATTGTGAGGTTGAGGTAGTATTTTAACCAGTGACTTCAACTGACTACACTATCCGTGCGTAGAACGGGAACACAGCTAGTCTAGAAAAAGAATTTTTAACACAGAGTATTAAAGGTCAACAAATTAATCTTTTATAACATTTTGTATAGCTTTTGCCTTTGTGTTTTATCTTATTTAAACTATTATTGATTTATGTTGCCATGGATATTAAAAATAATAAATTAATTTAAACTTTGCAAACCGTTATTTCAACTGCAGACTTTGTTAAAAGAATTGACTATATATATGTACCTGGTATAAACCAACGTGACATTTTTTTAACGTGATCAACCTGTAAGACACGTAATTGGAAGATATGGAATTTGAAGACATGGAGTTGGAAGATATGGAATTTGAAGAAATGGAGTTGGAAGATATGGAATTTGAAGACATGGAGTTGGAAGATATGGAATTTGAAGACATGGAGATGGAAGATATGGAATTTGAAGACATGGAGTTGGAAGGTATGGAATTTGAAGACATGGAGCTGGAAGATGTGTAATAGAAGACATGGTGTTGGAAGGTATGGAATTTGAAGACATGGATTTGGAAGATATGGAATTTGAATACATGGATTTGGAAGATATGGAATTTGAAGACATGCAGTTGGAAGATATGGAATTTGAAGACATGGAGTTGGAAGATGTGGAATAGAAGACATGGTGTTGGAAGGTGTGGAATAGAAGACATGGAGTTGGAAGATATAGAATTTGAAGACATGGAGTTGGAAGATATGGAATTTGAAGACATGAAGTTGGAAGGTGTGGACTAGAAGACATGGAGTTGGAAGATGTGGAATAGAAGACATGGAGTTGGAAGATGTAGAATAGAAGACATGCAGTTGGAAGATGTAGAATAGAAGACATGGAGTTGGAAGATATGGAATTTGAAGACATGGATTTGGAAGATATGGAATTTGAATACATGGATTTGGAAGATATGGAATTTGAAGACATGCAGTTGGAAGATATGGAATTTGAAGACATGGAGTTGGAAGATGTGGAATAGAAGACATGGTGTTGGAAGGTGTGGAATAGAAGACATGGAGTTGGAAGATATAGAATTTGAAGACATGAAGTTGGAAGGTGTGGACTAGAAGACATGGAGTTGGAAGGTGTGGAATAGAAGACATGGAGTTGGAAGATATAGAATTTGAAGACATGGAGTTGGAAGATATGGAATTTGAAGACATGAAGTTGGAAGGTGTGGAATAGAAGACATGGAGTTGGAAGGTGTGGACTAGAAGACATGGTGTTGGAAGGTGTGGAATAGAAGACATGGAGTTGGAAGATATAGAATTTGAAGACATGGAGTTGGAAGATATGGAATTTGAAGACATGAAGTTGGAAGGTGTGGACTAGAAGACATGGAGTTGGAAGATGTGGAATAGAAGACATGGAGTTGGAAGATATGGAATAGAAGACTTAAAAAAATTACAAATTAAAAAAAAAATTTAATCACCATATTATTTTATGGAGTAAATAAATGCGTTACTCATAATGATATTATGTTACGTCTCTGTACGTTGTTTAGCTCATTTTTAAATTCCTAGAAATATTTTAGAATTAGGAAGGCCAGTTTATAAATGTTTCTGGAAAACTATTCCTAACTCAAAATATTCCTGTTTGGGAGTTGTTTTCCTTCAAACACTGGAAAAGGTTCATAGGGTTGCCACCATAGTGGGATGAAAAAATCTATGCAATATTCATGGTTTTCATGGGCAGTTAAAAAAAAAAATCATGGTCGGTGCGCTCATTTTTGCTGACTTAAGAAATTGTTAAAGAGGCAGTTTCTTTGCGTGTTACTATTGAATAACCTTTCCATACATGAAATTCAACTATTTTAGAGTAATTCATAAATATACATTCAAAACAAAGATGAAAACAAAATGGGTCCAGCTATTCTATATGACACATTGGAGAAGAATAGTAAAATATATAAGTAGAGGTCTAATTCAGTCTTTCCACCGGAATAAAACAAAGATCCCGCACACCTGGCCAAAAAGTCCTTTTTTATCCCTCCACATGAATGTCACAAAATATCCTTTATTTTTACTGGTTTATCTTATTACTCAACGTACTAAGATATGATTGGTTTATCCACAAAGCTATTAAAATCAGGCGTCAAGAGTCGGAAATTTTGTTTTATTGCACACCCCGTTTCAATTCCGAGCATGGTCTAAAACTTCTGTTTTTGTGATTGCCATGTCCCTTTATACATACGTGGAAGTTGGCCTACTAATGATTTTTCAAACCATATTATGTCTTCAGAAAGACTCAGCTCACATCAGCATCTAACCTCGAATGACTTGGAATGAACTAACTAAGCAATTGTTTCTGATCGTGGAACATGTTAAATAATCATTTCCAGACAGTATTCTCTTGGTGTTGGTTTCTCTGAACCGTTTTTAAATATGAACAAAAATTATTTGGCCAATTTAATTGTACTAATTGAATAATTAATCCTGATCTTTAAAATTCATGGTGCAATGGAGAAATTCATGCATAATCCATGCCTATTTTCATGGTCACAAGAATTCATGCATAATTCAAGCTTTTCAAGGTTTTCATGGCTGGTGGCAACCCTGTTAAAGCATCATTTTTCAGGGTTAGGGTTAGGGAGCTGAAATTTTCTCAGAATATTTTTAAAACCTACTTTATAAATTTTGTAAAGTTTCAAAATATTCGGTCTATAAATGGGCAAGAAAAATAAAATCAAATGTTAAAACCTCTTTGTGGGACACCCTGTATGTATGGTATGTAATAAGAGTTTTGGTGAGGTTAAGGTTGTAGCGAGGGAGTAATTTTAAGGAATTTTTAGGGCTTTAGGCTTATCTGAGTGAAAAGAGTCTACTCTAGCACGAGAATGGCAAAAGACTTTACACTTCACACAAATGTTGGAATATTTAACTGTCACTGACAGCTACAACCAAGGTGGGTTTGGGTGACAGATATCTTCAAGTCTAATGGTGCGCAGGAAGGTATTGTTTATAGTAATGCTAATCTATAGCAGTAAAATGTGTAAATATTTGGTGCCTAGACAGGACTAAAAGAACTGTTTGGCAGTAAAAAGTTATATAAACCACTTTTATCATACTTAAAAAAATAACAATCTGAATAAAAGATAAAATCATTTAGTTCTGAAACTAAACAAAAAATACTTACATTACGATTAAAAAAGACCTCGGGTTTAAATTATTCTCTTTACAAAAAAATATCAATATTGCAATTGGTGGAGAAAAACACAATAAAAATAATACCATTATATAACATTAGTTACGAACCATTCCCAGAGAGAAGTAATTGAAGAAGAAGTCTGATCTACGAGCCGTTACTCTACGATGAGCGTTGGGGCTGTGTATCTTCATTTTGTCTTCGGCTTTGAAGAAGACCCGCTGCGGAGTGCCTAGTAGCGTAGCAACGTCCTGACAAGTGTCAGAGAAATGAACTTCTCTGACAAGAGTCTGTTTGCGCCTGTTCAGACCTGCCAAACAGTTTTAAAATAACTTTTGTTTTATAAAGCGCAAAAAAATTTGGTTCGGTTAGGATTAGGTTATATAGGCAATTCAATTGACAAAAAATTGGGAAATCGTGTAAATTATGATTAAATTCTTAACCTCTTTTAGTTGTATGACGAGTTATCCAGATAAATTTTCATGTCAGATTGTGGTGTCTACAAAGCAAACTATACCACACTCAAATGTTTTCAATAACTTTTCTAAATTGATTTATTTATCTATAAATATGTTATTCTTTAAAGTTTTAGGGCTTTCTATAATTTTTTGTTGAGTAATCAATCATGTTGAAGGCCATTAAGAGTTTAAAATATCAGGTGACTTGTCGCTTTTCCCGCACATTTCAATTTCTTAGTCTAGCAGGGTAAAATGCTTTCCATATTAAGTTTATATAAACTATACTGTGTTCATTTTGGAAACTTAAAACATAGAACCTTATAATGTTACTAATGCCAATAACTCACCCTCTGTATACAGGTGCAGTCGCAGTCCGCGTGTGCGTTTGTTGTCTCGCAGTACGTCAACGTAGCTGAGATACAGCTGCGCGTAGTAACAGGAGAGGGGGAGGGGAGGAGGCGAACAGTCAGCCAAGCTTTGTCCCGAGTATACACTGGTGGCGGAGACACAAGGCGAAGAGCCACTGGCGAACTGCAACGACCCCAGCCCTGCTGTGTGGCTCGGCTGTTAACAAGACCAAAATTACAAAAGTAAATTAAAAGCCTTTTCACCCAAGAGCTGCACATCTACATAGGTTGATAAAGTTAGGTTGTGCTTAAACATACTAATATTTTAATATGTCTCATCATAAAACTGCTTGATTAAATCCCAACTTTAGATGAATTATCAGAAAATTTTCAAACTATTTAATCTTTCACAAGGCAAGTTTTTGCAGTAAATATTTAGACAAAATGTACATACCTGAAACTTGGTCTCCACGTGGAAGGAGAAAGAAAGACCTCGAAAGTTGAGCACAAAGAGTTGTTTCTCTGCGTCGTACACGCCCGGGTGTGTCGCACCAAATGAGTGCTCAATCTGCTCAATGCTCGGACACACTTCAGGTGAGTTGAACACCAGTCCACTGTGAACAGAGAGTTAACTTAGAAAACTTACTTCAAGGATTTTCGATTTCTGTTTTGTTTGGGCTGTTGGAGACATGTATGTTAAAAGTATATTATTCATTCAGGATTCTCTGTTCTTTACATTCAACATTCTTAAACTAGGGCTATTTGAAGACCAGATTTTTAATTTAACCAAACTGTTGTGACCATCCAAACAAACAACAGTCATGGTTTTTATTTTTTTTATTTACAGCAAAAACCATTGTACAATAAATACATAAATACAAAAATACAAAGCTATACAATTGGTAAAAGTACAAGCCCACCAATAAGCGCTTGAAACATAATAAATTGATGTTATGAAGGGTTTTGGTCCATGAGCTACTGGATAGAAAACGTCTCAAGTAAGTTTTAACAACTGAATAACATACACTTACCAGTATTTAAGCTTCACCAGCTTCATGTTATAAATCTCGATAATCTGAAAAAATATATTATACGGTATTTGTCTTTGCATATGTCAAGATATCTAGAAAGTAAATATTTGAAACATGGTCAAATTACAAGTACAATACACACTCTAAAACCATATCTTGAAAATATTATTAGGTACCGGTATTAATTTAATTCAAACTTAATTATTGCTTACATTTTCCAGCCATTAAAGCTAAAAAAAACACCTATAGAATCTAATTTAGATAAGTTCTCTGGGTCAAATGTGGATGATATTACTTATTAGGAAAATATAATTATGTATGGTTAACAGTTTTAATATTAAAAGTTTTGTCAAAAATGTTTACTCTAAGATATTCAAATTATTTTTGAAACGTCTATGAACTTAAGTGCTATGTTTTCTCACAATAATTCGCTGAATATAAACTGGCATCTAAATAATATTGCTTTCAACATTCATTTGGGTTACTTTCATGACTAAATGTGATTATATAGAAAACTGTGTTAAATCATTTAATATTTCTCACATATGAGGATTGTATTGATGCGGATTTGTTTACCTTAAGTCTTTGAACCACAGAGTCAAAGACGAGTCGAATCCCATCCTGTGGAAGATTCAGCACCAGGTCAGTCCCCAGTGGGTTCTGCGTACACAGAAAACTTGCGTTGAGATTTGCAAAGTCATGTTTGTTTTTGTCAACAAGCCTGATTGATCAATCACTGTTTTCAACAAGTTTAATAATGTCTTGAACTGAACGATAATATTTCTCGAGTATTAATATTACGAGGTTTCCAATCTAAAAGTCTAATCAAAAACTAAAGTCATCATCATTAAAGGAGGAATCTGACTGGATTATATTGAAGGGTCAACGAACTAGGAAATATTAAAAGAGCACAAATAACGAAACAAAACAATCTTTAACAGTTTATAAGCTCAATATAAATACTTTATGGATGCTGCTAATTTAGTTCCTCAAAATTTTTAGCATGTTTGTAAACATAAGCCTTACAAACAATTCTTAGTCACATGTTGTGAAACACGCAACACGACCTTTGTTGACTAAAGTTGCAGGTTCAATAAACATTTTTTTCAACAAACTCAGCAAAGATAAAAATGTGTAGATATGGAGGTTGTTGATAGAGTAACAGAACTTGATAGCTTATCATATTGTTGCTCTAGTTAAACACTGTCCACAACAAACTTGTAGAAATCAAATGCGACGCAAGCCTAATTAAGAAGATGTTTTGAACCTTTTTTTTAAGAAGATGTTTGGTTTAAAACCTTTGACTCTTAAAGGAGTAAAATTTTCTGAAATGAATAAAATTTACAACTAGACTTCTAAAAGCATGAACGTGCTGTAATTAATGCTCGTCTTCGTAGTTTTACTGTTTATTTAGTTTGTTGAGACTACAAATTAAAAAGAAAAGTGTCTTTATATAGATTATTAATAACCATACCTTTAAAGCATTTTAAATCAATACTTTTTAGACACGTTGTAGTCTATTAGGTACGGCGTCGGGTAGAAAGATGTTAGTAAATTAGCAAGTAGGCCTGTTGATAAATATTTACCTTTTTACTTGAAACTATAAACATCGGTTTTTAAGTTTTGAGACAAAAGTTAAAAAGGTCAAATGATAGTACATTCTACATCATAGTATTATCATAAAAAGGTTAGCAATAGCCATAATGTTTGAAGACAGACTTACTGAATCGCTGTAAATAGCTTGAACACCTTTGATGATTCCGACTTGTGATTGTATGATAGCCACTGCTTGGCTGAAGTGCATTCCTGCAAATTTTTTGATGTGAAAAAAAAAATTTAACTTAAGCATTTTGCTCTAAACCTAGTCATAGAACAAACATAATTCAATACCTATACTAAATTATTGTTTTTTTTTTCAAGCACTAAATGGATATAATAATATTTGGACATTTTTAAGTTTTGGTAAAAATTTAATCTACCGGTAATCAAAAAATAAAAAATAAAGCCCCATAACACTCCGTTTCCATGACCTTACTGGTTGTTATGTTAACTCATTCAAGCTTAGTCCTTCACATTCATGATGGATTACAGCAAAGTCTGATCAAAATTACCCTAGGTATTGTGTTTGCGGACACACATTTTTGTATACTAAGAAATACTTATACAGGCCTCAAATATTTGTCAACGCTTAATGTTTTTTATGGCCTCTGGGAACATGAAAATTAAAAAGTAGGTAAATAAATTCCAGGTCTTGGTATTGCCATGCCACCTACGGCAAGACCCTTAAGTAAAATTTGGTAATAAATGTATCAAACAACGCTCAGAATAGTTGTTATAAGTTTAAGTTTGTAGCACATGGGGAAATACTAGTTGGTTATACTTTTAAGTCAATCATATTTTTGCGATGATTTTTAGGGTAGGGTAGCTAAGTAAACCTAACAATAGTGCTTCACAGGTTGGCAGCTGCTTTGGCATAACCATTTAAAATTCAAAGTTTTCTGTATATTCTGGCCACTTTTAGGCTAGGAGGATTAAACATTAAGGAGAGGGCACGCGAATAGGAATACACGTGTTGCGGTGAAGCCAGCTTTAGCAGAACACTAGAGGGGCACGCGGAGCCGTAGAGTGGCAAAAAGCCTCGGCTATAACATGGGAGAGATAGGGAAAAACGCGACGCGCGCTGTTTCAAATTAAAATTGCCGCTAAACTAAAACACCTGTGTTATTCACCGATGGCATTCTTAAAGTAAATTAAATTTCCTATCGAACGGTGTCAATCATTCCTATAAAAACTATTATTTATTATTGAAGTTCAAAGTTTGACCTGGACTTTGAACATATGATTACTATAATTACGTTTTTGAAAAAAATATGATGTATCTATACAAATTAACAATTTATTCGTGTTCCTTAAGAGTTTCTGGAAATAAAAAATATATATTTACCTATATTTAAAAGTGGTATTTAGAAAAATAATTACAATAAAGTTTTTTTTTAATCTTTCCAGTTTATAAAACAATCTTACTAATAATAGGTTAAAATGAAAATTTTAATTCGGGTGATGAAATACATTTTAAATTTGCATATTTCATAGTTTTCTCGATTTGTTAATATAATGTTTTACTAGTTGTAAGTCATTTATGTGCTAGGCAGGTGATTTTAAATAGCCAAAGTTAAGAAAAAAATGCAAAGCCGCTCTAACTTTTTTTACACCAACAGCCGTTACAATTAAATTGCAATCATAAAAAGTAAAACAATTTCTTGGCAATCAAATTCTTGATTTTTTTAATATCATATTGAACTATATTTGATCTGTTTACCTAAAGAAACTTCGAGTAAAAAGTGTAAATGTTCAACAATCATCGCGTCTTCTGACCGCCAAAGTGCGTTTATCATTCTTTTAAAGGATAAAAACTTATTTTATTTCTCTTTAAGAAAATGTTCAAATACACATACAGTACTACTCATGATTTGAGTTTTAATTTATGAACAGTAAAATCCATTGGTGATATGGCGGGATTTGAACCCGGGACCCCAGGAACCGGAGTCCCGCGCTCTGGTTAGAGTATTATAAATAAAACACAATACAAGTATGACAAAAAATAAAAACAAGGACAACAAATTCTAAAAAAATAAGTCATCCTTGTGTAAATTACTCACCTTTGAACGTACTATTGGTTCATAAATATGACTTTCCTCTTAATAGGTTCCTAATATTACGGTTAGAATTTAACTTTTTAATTTTCGTAGGATGATGAAGTCTAATTTTTAAATAGTTAATTGATATTTCTGTTACCAAATCTTCCAGTAACGCATACAACGCAGTATGAGAGGGGGGCGGGAGAGTAGCGCTGCCTCCCCCCTCCACAGTACGCTGGCTTCAACGAAACTACAGCGTGTCCTCTCCTTAATGTTTAATCCTCCTAGCTTTTAGGCTACACTTTGTCTTAAAACTAAAATCTATTGTAACAAACAACAACCAACAAAATTCTGAAAACCAGTAGTAAAAATAATTATACATGTTTTAGGTAATCGTTAAGTGGTATAAAGGCTCCAGAAGCCATAACTAAGTGTTTTCTTAAATGTTGATATGCTATCAATTTCTTTTATCGTTGAAAGAAAGCTTATTATACATTTTAGGTCCCATGTTGTGGAGAAATGAAACAATGATATTTTGGTATTATCCAGAGGCCACCCTTTTACAGCGCACTGCGGCGGCTATGTTAGGTTGGGGTATCATAAATATGTTTATAGGACTTTCCTCGTTTCTTTTTAATCAAACAATACCAGATGAGTCATATTTTAGCTTGCCAAATCCCCTCCAAGTAGGCCAAGGTGAGGTCGTTGAATGGAGCGTGCGCATCACCTGTCCTGTCACCGCCTGTATCTGGTGTGGCAGCTAGCGGCGGGAACGCATTCAACTCAATCCTTGCTACCTTCTGCCGAGGCAGAACTCAAAGGCCGTTAATTGTAATCATGTCAAATATGGACAGTAAGTCAATTAAAGTATGTTCTTTCCATTAATGATTAACCAACCCAACATAACCGCTGCAGCACACTGTATAAAGGTGGCCTCTGGATAATACCAAAGTACCGAAACAATTTCAGTCTGTGTTGCAAATGCTGTTTGATATTTAATATTTGATAGTAATCTATTTTATTTTATTCGGTGCACATTCTCTAATTTATTGTGGCTATTTAATTTGCCTATGTAATTGTGTAATTTTAGGGTTTCATACATTGTGTACGAACGTGTGTTAATCAATGACTGAAAGCATTAGGCTAACTGATATGATACGATTCTCAAAAGTAACAGTAATCAGCATAGAGTGATACCATTGGAAATACTATAATTTAGAAATGTTTTCTGTTCAATGTTGTTGGTTCAATACCTTCACAAATATGATGGTGTCAATAGATCCATATAAAAAAAATAGATATGAAGGTTTTGGTTTTCCATTTTTTGTTGGGTGATTTCAGTGAGGTTTGAGACACCAACTAAGCCTATTGAGGTGAGGTTTAAGAGCCTATTGTGTGCCCACTTACAGTTTTTACATGCTGAATCCTAAAACATAATTTGTTTAAATTGTTGAAAAGAGACGTAATAAGTGTCCAAAAAACAAAATAAAAGATTACGAATTTAAGGTCCATTGAGCGGTTTGGATGATGGGCCTATCATGGCATTTCGATTGGAAAGATTAAAAAACGTCAAAGGCATCTAGAAAAATTATTTACTTATGGTTGATCATTGCAGTAAGTTTAGTGAGTTTAGCAGAAGCCTTTTCTAATTCTAAATCAAGTGATAAACGTCAATCTAGATCAACTAATAAAGTACATAAAAAGTTGATAAACATAAATGACCCAAGTTCTGAGCACTACTTGAATGGGAGAGTGTTTAAAAATTCAAATTATGACTGGCAAACCGTGAATTACAAGAAGAGTCAATCTCAGTCGGCAAGTAGACCTAGGTCTGAGGGCAGGCCTAGGCTAGGGCCTCAAAGGGTAAGCAACTCTAGTCATTTGTCAGATAATAAAAGTCCCTTGGTTACTTCAAATAAGGGACAGCAATCTACCCAAACAAAAACGTATAGTGAAGCTCTAAAATCCTTAAAGCCTAGAACTGTTATACATGGGACTAGTAAAGGTAGTAACAGCAACCTGAAAGCTGCCAAAAGGTTATTTTGGCTTTTTGTCTCTGGACTAGACACCTCAGTCAACTGTGAAGATATTAACTCTTTCCTGAAGATAGTCAAAGATGAACAATATGTATGTGAGAAAATTCAATCTCGCTACTCGAGCTACAATTCCTTTAAAGTGGGGGTTCCGATTGACATGTCCGAGGTCTTCCTTACACCAGATCTCTGGCCTGAAGGTTGTATTCTGGGAAAGTACCGAGCTCCTAGACTAAATAAGTACTCCACAAGTAAGCCTAATGACAATAGGTCTTTTTTAGTACAAACATCCAAACAGAACGGGCCGGTATAGAAGATATTTCTTTAAAATCAACTAATGCCCGAACCTCAGAAAATGAACCAAGTAATAATATTTTGATTGACATTTGTATCTTAAATATTAGGTCTTTGAAAAATAAATTAGGCCTACTAGAGTTAGTACTGCTGGAAAAACCGGCGGATATTGTCTGCATAAATGAACATTGGCTCAGTAAGGAAGAGATTAATTTTTATGTTCCTGAGGGTTTTGTACTGGCAGATTATTATGCTAGGCTCTCCTCCTTCGGGGGTTCAGCTATCTATGTAAAAAAAGACTTCTCATATGATTGTGTCAACATATCCAGGTATTGCCAAGATAGTGTCTGTGAGGGGGCTGCTATTAGACTTACCAATCTTAATATGGTGATCCTATGTGTCTACCGTACACCGGATGTGAACTTCAATATCTTTATTGAAAATATGGAACAACTTTTGCTCCATGTCACTAACAAATATGTCAGTTCTGGCGAGTGCCTAATTCTAGCTGGTGACTTAAATGTAGACTTGCTTGAAAGTGATAGCTCTGAGTCTTTTGAACTTTTAAATTTACTAAGATCTTTTGATCTCTATCACACAAACAACAGGCCAACCCGTTTCAAGGCTTGCCTTGATAACATTTACACTAACCTTACACCTGAGCACTTTGAAGTTTCGCTACTGGGCCAGGATCGCATCTCGGATCATGCAGGTGTATGGACAAAGTTCAACTACTGTAATGGTAACAAAAGTAAAACTAACTATCATGTGAAGATACCAAAAAAAACTGTTCGCCTTCTCAGGGGTGATAGGCTTGGGAACTTCATAAACTATCTATCTCAATATGACTGGTCTAGCCTCTATAGACTAAGTGATGTAAATATTGCATTTTTGTTCTTTGTAAATATCTTGTCTACCTGTTTTAATGATATGTGTCCCTCAATAAACATTCTGCCCAGGAAAGTTGCTAGTAGACCTCAACAAAGTTCAGCGTCTAATAAATGGTTTACACCGCAATTACACCTAATGCGGAGGGTTTTACTTGCAATGTATGACAGATGGAAAAATACTAATAATATAGAAGATAAGTGTAGATATATTGAATTCAGAAAGATTTATAACAAGCAGATTGGCAATGAGAAAAAAGCTGCTAATGATAATCTTATAAAGACTGCTAAAAACAAATGTAAAATGGCCTGGAAGGTTATCAGAAGTGAATCTGGGTTTGTCACAACAAAAAAAGAAATACCAATTCCCCCAGATAGTTTAAATAACTATTTTGTAAATGTTTCCACTACGGTTAAAGCTGCTCAATTGAACTCTGATTTAGACGGAAGTGACGTTAACCACTGCAATCTACTGGAAAACTTTAATAAGCCTTTACCCGATTCCTGCTTCAGATGGAAACCTGTGGATAACAAGACGGTCTCCAAAGTTCTTTCAGGTCTAAGCAATTCAAAAAGTGAAGATATTTTCGGCCTATCCAATTATGTAATCAAATCTACTGGTGACTCTATTATCAACCCCTTGACCTTCTTAATTAACTTAGTTCTCTCTCAAGGCATTTTCCCAGACTGTCTGAAGATGACCAATGTGACCCCAGTTTTCAAGAAAGGTGACAGAATGAAACCGGAATGCTACCGTCCTATTGCTATTGTACCAATATTAGGTAAGATTATAGAATCATGTCTGTTTTTACAACTTTATAATTTTTTTAATGTAAATAACTTGCTTTACAAACATCAATATGGGTTTCGTCCCCATCACAACACAGTTCTTGCATTGGAAGCCGTTGTTAACGAAATTGTAAATAGCTTTGAAAATAAACATGTGGTAGCCTCCAACCTAATTGACCTAACAAAGGCCTTTGACTGTATTACGTTTCAAATATTATATGATAAGTTAGCTTTTTATGGTGTAAGAAATAGTGAGTTGAATCTTATAAAATCTTATTTATCTAATCGTAAGCAGAGGGTTGTTGTTGAAGACAAATGTTCTACTTTTCTTGATGTATCAGCAGGTGTTCCGCAAGGTTCCGTTCTCGGACCTTTTTTGTATCTTATATATGTAAATGACTTGTATTGTAATGTTCCAACCTTTTCAGTATTTTATGCGGACGACACAACATTAATGTGTTCTGATTTGGAATTTGATAATGTAAAACAGAACTTGTCTCAAGCTCTTACTTGTGCCAAATCTTGGTTCAAAGCCAACAACTTAATTATAAATGAAGAAAAGACTGAATTGATCTATTTCTCTCTCAAGCAAGTTCCTGATTATGTAAGTAGTGATGTTAAACTTCTGGGGTTCACTTTAGATTCCAAGTTAAGCTGGAAACCACATATTCTTAATTTGTGTAAAAAACTGTCTCGTGTGGTTGGCTTGTTACGTAAACTTAAATTGTCTGTAAACCTGGATACTTTGATTACCACTTATTATGGTCTATTTCATTCACTCATTAGTTATGGCATCCGTCTCTGGGGAAATTCCCCCCATGTAACCAAAGTTTTTCGATGGCAGAGAAAAGCCATCAGAGTACTTGCTAACCTTGCCTCTAGAGGTTGTTGTAGAGCTAGTTTTGTAGAGCTAAACATTATGACTGTGCCTTCTTTGTATATTTTTAGTAACCTCCTCCATGTAAAACAAAAAATCAACTCATTTTCTACACAAGCTTCTTGTCATGTACACTTAACCAGAAATAGAAATGATCTGTCCACCCCCCATGTTAGGCTAAGTAAAACCTTGAATTGTCATTTGTATCAACAGTTGCAGTTATACAATAAGTTACCACTAGAATTAAGAAATCTCAATTATGTCAAATTTAAGTCAGCCATCTCTGTACTCCTTAAAGCAAATGCCTTTTTCTCTACCAAAGATTTTTTAGATTGTAAAACTTTTGTTTAATGTTTACAAAACGATGACTGTATTATAGTTTAAATTGTATTGACCTTTCCTATTGCAATGTATATTGTTTAACGGAATAAAGAATTGTCTATTGTCTATTGTCTATTGTAATGAAGTTCTCATTTAGGCATGTAGGGAAGGTAGGTCAGGTTTTATGCAGATTTATGACTACCTATATTAAGGGTTTTAAAATCAGGTTTAAGTTAGCAAATTAGGAAGTCAAAGTTTAGGTTAAGAAAGAAGAACTGACTTAAGCTTTTAGATTTATGTTACATCCACTGTTCACAGATAAAATTATCTGACTATTGATTCAACTAGGCCTACTACGTTCACAAAATTTAGTTGGTTTCAGGAGAGGAAATCTTCCCCTCCACTTAACCCTTACCTTTAAAATTACTGTATAGCTCAACAGCTGATTAAGTAACACACATTAAGTATACTACAAAAAAAGTGGTGGGATATCCTATATATAATAAGAGTAAAGTTTGAATACTTGTTACTTCGATCTGGGAATCGGCTGTAACAAAAACGTTTATATTTACGGAATAACTAAGTTCTGGGTCAAAAATAAGTTCTAGACCAGTGGTATAGCCAGGAAAAATCTATTTTCGCCATAATATGAGTACAAACTTTTGAAAATTTAACATGGGCCTTATGAGAAAACATTCCGCCATTATTGTCATTTGTTTACATTTTAAGACATAACTCGAAATTCTGTACCCACGGGCACCTCAGCTTGCGCATGCGCAGAAAGCTCTTGAAGAACTTTCCGAGGTAACTGTTTGTTGTACTTCTGATGTGTATTAGCTTCTGACATACAATTTTGTCAACTTGAGACAGAGAGAAAGAGGACGACTCGACTTTGCTCCAGTTCATTAAATCGTTTGATGTATAAGATTTTGTATTAGGCCTTACATTATAAAACTTTCCTGAGTAATACATTTCTAATCCACTAATAAACTATTCTTACCACATTATCCTCCGCTTTATTACTGTTTATTTAATACTTTTGCCAATATTAACGAGCGATATCTTTTATTTTTTATTATTTTTAATACTCTTAATAATAATTATCATCACTAAATTACTCTTTTGGTTGGTTGTCGAGTCGTGTCGTCAATAATGTCGCCTGATTCTGACTGAAGTCAGATGTTACACTGAATCGGTCACAGGGATAATAATTAATTGTAACCTACAATTAGCTTACCTAACTAAGTTTGAGTGTTGCTATAAGCAGTGTGGGATGATTGCACTGGACAGTTTAGCTATCTACTTGAGAAAAAATAGTTTAAAATAAATCAAACCCTAGGATCTGTTCTTAAGTTTTGGCCGTTTTGAGATGGATGCTTTCAGGACTCAGTTTAGCCTAGCCTGAACAACTGGGTTAGTAGCTTGACTTAGTGGTTCATCCATGTTTAGTTTATTAACACTAATCAATGCCTATTCTAGATTATACGTGCCGTATTCTTTCGTTTTAAAACTAACGAGAGGTCGTCCAGTGGTCGAAACTCGACCAAAAATACGTAATGTACTCACTTATCTATTTTCACCCCACACTGTAAATAAAACATGTGATTTGAGTTTCTTCCATTTGTTTTGGTTTTCTGTTTATATTTCGTTGTTATTTTCGTTACCAGCATGGCAACGCATAAGATCCATGTTAATATTTTCAAATTTTTAAACTCATTTTTTGTGCTTATCTTTGAGCCTATTTAAATTTATAAAGGGATTCTGCACACCTACAGGAAAATAGTTTTCTAACGGTATGCGTAGATTTTCCCTACGATGAACACGAGCTGAGAAAAAAGGTTTTAAAGAAACATGCTTGCCTATTAATATATAGATAGATATACATAGGCATAAGCTTTAATTTTTGTATTAAATACTGGGTAGGTGACATCATTAAGGTACGGTAACTCGGTTAGGTTGTTATTTATAAATGAATAATTTCATGAATTACTAATACTACCTTAATTAGTTATAGGAACATTGAGTAAGCATTATATAAAAAAATAATTGTAAATTGGTTTGTTTGGACCGTTGGAAGCAAAATAAAATAAAATACCCTACCTCATCTAGGTGTGTTCAGTTCATAATGACACTCTCTCAAAAAAGTAGGCTACTAATCCTAACCTAAATAAAATATAAGTGTTTATTTTTATATCACTTATATTTATATCTCTGTGGTTAGGTTTTAGTTATGTCTGCCTTAAGATGGACTATAAGTTTAGGACGAGATATCAAATAAACTCCCAATTAACTTATAGGGCAGCCTAGTCTATAATTTTTCAGTGTCAATAAATAAAATAATGCAATTATATCGAGGACAACCAAACTTGGATATACAACCATGTTTATACCTAAGTTTCCTTTTTAGTAGGCCTACTCACCAACAAGGATCAACCGTAATTTTTTTCAGTCAGAAAGTGTCCTGAGTTTCCGGAAAATTGTAACTTATTACATTTTAAAATTTAAGGGTAAATTAAAGGTTTCGGTTCTGGTTTCAGAGCGAGTCCAAGTTCTTGCAGTGACGAAGATTTTGTTACTGCTGATAGCCTTTTTCGAATTCAGCGTGAAAAATACTGGGTAATTTCTATAGTTTGGGCCGTTTAGGGGAACCAAACAAATTTTTAAAAACTCTTCTATCTCATCATTTCAGTAAACTATGATATTATTATTTTAATAGAAGTTAAATAGATGTCGAGAAAAAATATACCACAAATTATTATTTTTGGGATAGAATTACATTGACCAAAGAATACTCTCAGAGTATAGCGTAGTGATAAAGTTTCCCGAGCAAAGCTCGGTCCCCAGGTACTCTTCCCTTAAACAGCCTAAATATTGAAAACACATAAACTTAAGACATTCAAATCCCCACGTTGGCCACGTTAAAGTTGTCACCAGTTTTTTTATCAAAATATTCATAGCTGATGTGAGCCACTGGCTGATTGTGCTTAACGTATGTAAATTACTGATTAGGCTATCTGTCAAATGAATTTTTTTTTTATTGAAAAATATTTTAACTTAAGCCTAGGCCCTATATCAAATGAAAATTTTATACTTATGATTATAGCCTATGTTCTTTCTGGAACTGTACTCAAAATGATTACTTTTGGCCCTTAAGGAGTGACATCAGGGTTCGAAAGTTCTCAGGGTCAATTTTTATACTTGGTCTTAAGTTATGTGGCATAGGTCTAAACTCTGCCTATAGGATTTTATTCAACCTTATTGTCGACTTTCATTTCTAGAACATACATCAATTGTTTACAACTGCTTTAGGTGTAATGAAGAAATGCCAAACGACATTGACCCAATAGAAAAATGCCTAGGCCTCTTTTGCATTTTATCATTTTTGTTCATTGTAAAAAGTTAGCCAATATTCATATCACGGGTGAAATAACAAAATAAAGATAGAAAAGGTGTTAATAATATTAGAAATGAGAAATGAGATACAAGTCGCTCATAAATTAGAACGCAAAATAGTTGCCCCTCTGTATTAATGACTCACCTAATATAAATTCCCATTGTTCGCATCCAATCGATCTTTCTGGTACAATTTCCAGTTCAAGCATGATCTATAATAAGCAAACAAAATAAGATATTGGAGTTTACGAATGTGAAAACTAGAATCTTTTCGTTTGATTCACCACTAACGTATCGTAACGTAACTGAGTTCCCTTTGTCCTGACACTCAAAACAATCCACTAAACGCCATTTTGACGTTTCAGCTCTCAGCTGTCGCTATCATATGTTTTCCATCAATGACGTCACAGAAACAGCTGTTCATGTGACAAAGATCGTGGATTGGTGGAATCATCGGAACATGTATTATCGTCCATCGTCGCATCGTGTATTTTGATGGAGATAATTTGAAGGTGAAGTGAAATAATTAATAACCCCGCCGCGCCGCAGCAAACCTGCAGACTAAGCGCATTTAATATTAACCTGATTAGATTGGTTTTTAATTAAATATATTTAATTTAACATTATGCAGTACCTAGGTTTGCTGCTACAGGGAGGGTAATAAGGTGCGTTTAAAAAAAATATTAATAGGTGAGTATAAAATAAATAAATTTGCCAAGTTTGATCAAAATATATCCAAGAACAATCAAACTGCAATAGTTTACTTATTATCAATAGGAATAACATGGGGATTTTTAATTAATATATTTTTAATTTTCTCTGTAACCAATACAATAACCAGTAAAGAGAACACCTCAACAAACCGTACAAAATTAATTGTTTTTTTAAGCTCTTTAAAGTGGTTTTGAGAGAAATTGGAAAATTTTATGTCTTTAGAAAACCCGATTTTTACCCCATAAAGCCTCCATAAGACCCTGTTTTCCTGGTCCGATCATGCTGGTTCATGAACTCATTCAAGTTTAACCCGCCCTACACCTTCAAGCCAAATTTCGTCAAAAACGGACAAAAATTACTCAAGTTATCAAAAATAGGGGACATTAAAATGACAAAGTATATCGGTCCACAACCAAATGTGGAATATTAGCACAGCCTGCTCCTTTCACACTATAAGTTTTTGCTATACGGATAAATTTTACTTTCTCCCTATATACCCTAGAATTATATGGAGAAAGTATTGTTTTTGTCAAAAACTTTGAGTTTGAGTGGTGGTGGGGAATACATCCGTTATGGGTCCTCCTGGACCCTAAAAAGTGGTTTTTGAAGTGATGTTAAGTGTGAGTGTCTGTCTGTATGTGTGGATGTGTACAGAGCTACAGACCATGCCGCCTGTGGTTCGATTTTGATGAAATTTTGTATTTAACTTAGGTAACTAACCCATGGTATGTCCACACTTTTTTTTATTTTTTCTTTAAATTTTGATTTGTAATTGTCATTTTCTCATAAAACCCATAAATTAACAGAAGAATAGATTTTTTTCAAAAATGGTACCTATTTACTTTAGACTGGTATAAAGTTATTGTAACTTCACTTCTGTAATTTTCCCATAAAAAAAGTCGGATAAAAAAAAAACGGTTTTGGTTCAAATTAGTATGTTATGGTTCTTATAATTCTGAACAAAATAGTGCAACCCTTCAATGCTGTTAAAATTAGGGTTCAAAAGTTATCGGAAATTTTGTGATTACCCCCACCTACTCCCACCGATTACCCATGATAAAGGTTGTTGACAAGCTAAATGGGAGAAAGTATGTGTCAGATTGCTGATACCGTTTATATAGTAGTATAAAGAAGAGCAAGAGAACTTTCACTTATTTGGGTACAAAAATAGAACCCAGTGGAGCAGGTCAAGTCCAGTAACTCTCTGGTGGGTTGCAGCCTAGTTGGTTACCTGTCAAGAAGTGGAACACACACACACATTTTATTGTCGGATCGGAAATCAAAGACACTATTTCCCAAGACGTTGCCTGAAGGTCATATTGAGTGAGAATTAATTCTATAATTGACAAGCAGTTCTAAGAATATGGCAGAGCCCAACAATTTATTTTCTGTAAAATTGTCAGCAAGACATGTAAGTCTTAAGCAGACATATTTTTAAATTCCTTGATAGTGCCTATTCGCGACAGATCTCAGGAGGAGAAAAATTGCTCCAAAAATAAACAAATGAAATTAAAAAAAAAAAAAAAAAAAAAAATAGACATACCATAGTAAAAACCTGAAGTGGGACACGCGAATCCAAGAACGTCGATTATTAAATGTCGTTATGCATGCTCCAGCCATATTCCCACTGACAATGAGATAAACGTTTTGGTTCACTGATACCACGCCAGACTGTGTACCAGGCACGCAGATTGCAGATAATTGCGCCCCTGGGCCTGGACCCATTAATAAAAGCGGTCCTGCTGTCTACGTGCCCGTGACGATATGTGCTCATTTGACATTGCAGTAATCATAGTGACCACCTATCTGCACTACTACCCTGTATTATTTTACCCTACATGGTTCCAGCAATGGCAAAGAACCATGCCTCCCTTTTTTTGTCCTAGGATGTTGGGCACAAGCCTGGGATTGTTTTTCACATTACTTCAGGCTAGACCTCGGGGTTGCGGCATTATAACTTTGATAGACTGGTACAGTGGCATCGTCCTGTAATCCAGCTACTAGGTCACGAATTGTGGATATTTATAGACATGCATTGTGGATGCGATACTCCTTGGTGTGGATTAATGTCCGAACTAGTGAGTACTATGACAATCCGCAGTACTATACTGATAATTAGACCAATTCGTTAATACAAAGGCAAAAATGTGGTTGGGATTCTACTATAAACTGTGGGTCCCTTAGTCGCCATTAGCTGTATGGGCTATGTGTCTAAGGAATATGTCGGGTCGGCCTTAATCACTAACAAGACTACAAGATCACGCCACTCATCCTACACTTATACTTGGGTTAAAATACGCACATAGTGGTGTCCCCATCTTAAATAATTGATATGATTGATATAATTGAAATAAGGTTGGGGATCAAAAAATGAGTTAAACCACAAATATCTTAAGGAAGCATTATATTTATTTGATAAATGCTGATTTGTAGAGTTTTTTTTTTGTACCAGTGCTACATAAATTGACCTTTGCACTTAATTGGAGGAGGATATTTACCAGTTAGAGTCAAAATATCTTAGGGAGCCAAACATCCAGTGGCTAATAGAAGATGAATAAGATCTTTGCTTAAAGTTCATCCGGTTGTTGTAAATTACTCTTATGTGCGTCTGAAAAAGAAGCATAACATTCAAGCAACATTTACTTTTCAATTTTTATACTTTTTAACGATTTACTATGTGGTAAAATAAAATAAGTTTGTACTCTTTTAAATTGATAATTTATGTGTAGCCTAACTACTGTATTTTATACAGCAGATCTAAATAACAAGCTGGCATTATTAATTCTCACCCGCGTTCTATTCCCGTTGCAAAGCTTCCGGGTATATCAGCTTGTAAGGTGTTAACACGTCCAATGCAGGTAACGAGTAATCTTGTCACCGCTCGTGCTGACAGGCTCCTTAACTTATATTTGGGTTAAAATATGCACCTAGGTGGTGTCCCCATCTCAATGATTGATTGATAATTGATAAAAGCACCACTACAAAATGATCCTCGATCCAGCGTCGTTCCCGTCATGCACGGTTTTGTTATCTGTGTGTTAGTGTGTTATATGATGTAAGTGGTGTGCAATAGTGAATGAATATGGCTAACTCTTCACAAAACTTTCACACTGAAGATGAACTAGGAGATACGGAAAAATAACCGTTCACAACTCAAGCTAGGGATTACTTTTAGTGTCACGTGCGTCAGTTCTACATGGCAACTGGACGGCGCGACATATGACAAGTATTGCCGTCACGAATGATGACATCATATCACACCAAAAATTGAAAATTTTGACGAAATAACATCTGATCATCATTCAAGACGACATTTGATAAGTTAATTTAAGATATCATATTTTAGCCATACGAGTGATATAGCAAATTTTGGTGCCGCATTGAACGTGTTAACTGACTACCTACAAGATTTTGGTTTGTAGACCGGGCAAACTGTTGGATTATAATAAAATAATAATAAGAGCTAAAATTTTTAATACCATTAGTTAATTAATTGCAAACTACGAGCACTTAGATAGTAGCCTACAGTATATAATACCGTGGGCCAAGCCCCCCCCCCCTTTGTACTGGAAATTGTAATTTAATAGTATATTGTGGATGGCTTGTTAAAACACATGTGACAAGTATTTTGTTTATGTTTTCCTTGTTATTTTGTTCAACCAACATTGTTACTTGGCAACCCATAAGGCCGATGAAAAATTATTGTTAATTTTTCAAATGAGTTGTTTAGCGAAATACAAATTTTCCTGAGGTAGTGGCTGTTTTCAATCACATTTTTAGGACAGAAATTATTTAGGGCCTACAACATTTGAAGGAAATCGTCAAAGCCGTTTTTGAGATATTTTTTCAAGCAAGCATACGTACAAGCAAACATTGCTCATACATTAGTATTGGATACAGAAATAAAATGTAATAACATAATGGTTCCTTTACTGCTTTAGCTTTATAGGTGCTTTAGGGTAGGTACAATGTTAAAGTAATTTTACAGATTAAATTATTTTAAATTTGTAAAAAAATGTTTATTAGGATCACAAGCTTTTGTGTTTGGGCCATCCTTTGTAGATGGAGAATAAAGAATTAAAGCTTAACACAAACAGAGAATTGAGGCAATTTTATTAATTTTCTTTGGACCAGAATATTGTGGCTGGGGCCCAAAAGCAGGTGAGTATGTACCAAGGGAAGAGATCAGCATCTTAGTCGAAACAATACGGTTTCAAAATCACGTGGGTAGAAGACTAGCAGAATGGCCAAAGCTGAGATCTAAGACCAGATTAGCAAAGACTAGGAAGAAGGGAAGAGGAGACCGCAGATCAGGAAGCCTGGAGACAGTGTTGGCCAGTTACCACCTTAGAGTAGCAGTAGATTAAGTTTTTTAAACAGGCTTACCTGGTCATGCCTCTTGCTCGTGCAACATTCTTCTTCAAACAAGTTTGGGTATATCCTTTCATCATTGCACCATTGATAATGACCAGTCATGTCTAAAATCTTCAAGTATTTGAACACACCTAGTTTCCTATTACATGAAACAAGATCTGCTAGTGTATCTTGTTTGATATTTGCTTGCTGAAGAGAAAAATACCTTAGATTCGATTGCTGAGCAAAGGATCTTATGCAAATGTCACTTATACTTCCGGCATTCGCAACAAACAGAGCTTCCAAATTATGACATTTATTAAGTTTGTTAAGAATACAGTCATTCAACAGCACACCTATGCCCAATTGTTTTAAAACCTGCTTCTTTTTTTCTAAAAAATACATCAACGCATCAGACTCCAGAGATGTACAGTATAAAATCCATAAACTGTCCAAGTGTTCACAGTTTTCACAGAGATCATACAAATTATCACTTTGAAACATTGTGTCATGACAAACTAGCCTTTTTAAATTAACAAATTTTGAGACTTCATCACATGGAAATCTGTAAAGCCCATCTGTAAACTCATTGACACCGAAACTTACTTCAGTGATACTGTTGCGATAGTTTGCTGTTAAAAACCTCACAGCTTCATATGATGTGACACCTATGCAATTGAAGAATTCTATTTTCTTAATATTTTTGCAGTTTGTATTAATAATTTCAAAAATCTCCAAGAGCAGGGAAATTGATTTGTCAAGTATCATACTTCCTTCAATGAATTTAAAGTTTTGAACTTTGGATATTTTTTCAACATCTTTTTCTCCGATCAATATTTCCTTGCCTTCCCACCTGGTATTAGTTTCATGTAGATAACTGCGACCTAAGAAGGAATCACAATCAATGACTGCTTCTATCGTCACCCAGAAAATGTAGTTTTCTTCCACAACTGATTGCCACCTGGTGCATACAAGCATAATGCTTCTGATAACAAATTTGGCATTCAACTTTGAAAATATATAACAAAGAATTTCATCTGGTAGGTCCCATATTTTAACAGATGGAGATGCCATTGTACCTGTAAGATAAAAAGTGATTGTTAGAATAAAAAAAAATATAAACAAACACCAAAGCAGCTTGATGGAGCAGCGAATATACTGTGCAAACCTGTTAGGTACACAATGAGACTCAAAAAATAATTGGTAGGTCAATACAAAATTTTTTTTTATTAAATTTAACTTTTATTTTTAAAAAGATATCTGTTTTACACATCCGTGAAAAAAACGTAACAAACCCTTATATAGCCAATTGTGTGCTCCTTAACAAAAAAAGAAACATAACAATCAAAATAAAAACAACATTAATGTAAACTTTGTAACTAACATAACCTAACCTTTGTTACAGAAAGTAGTGATGTGCGATACGTATCGTATCGGAATATCGCGATGCGCGAGGGACGATACGATATTTGAAAAACTATACGTATCGTATCGCCTAAAACGATAGGTATTTGTATTTATATCGGCACATAGAGCGATACGATTCATGTCAAAACGATATTTTTAAGCTTTTTTTGCGCAGGCCGAGCAAACTGCAAAATCTGTACTCTGTGGATGTGTAGTTTGAAATAGGAGTTTTTGACGTCTGTATTTTTGGTTTTTACTTGATAATGTACCAGTCCTATCCCAGACCAGTCCATTTCCACTAGCGTGCTATCTAGCACTAGCAGTGCAGAGTGTGGGAACTGTCTGTGGCAATTACATTAATGTATCTGCAATCCTAAAATGCTATGGGAAGGATAGGGAAACAGGTCCAAGACGTAGGGAGTTGTGAAGGAAGTAGTAAAGGCGAGCAGTGTGGAGTGTGGAAATGGATTAATGTATCTGCAATACTAAGACTGTTTTCAGAGTAAACTAATGATTTTCCCCGAGCAAAGCTTGGTCCCCAGGTAGGCCTACTTATATAAATTTGCCGTTTCTAGGTTAGGTAGGGGAGGGGGGAAACGATACGATGCGTATCGTTTTTCGATATTTTTGACGATACGATTCGCGTATCGCGATACAAACGCCCGATTAAATATGGCGATACGATATTTTTTTCTGATACGCATCGTATCGCTGTATCGCGATACCCGTCCGTATCGCCCATCACTAACAGAAAGTGTCAAAAATGCCCAAAGACAACCACAGAAGGATTCAGTGAGTAATAGCATGGTAATAGTTATCATTAGACATCGAACAGGAACAGGCTGCGTGGAGCAATTATCCAAGCCTTGAGCCTTACGAGCTCAGAATAAGAAAAAAAAAAATACTATTTTTTCATACTAGTGGCCAACCCCGCTCAAAAGAGACCTAAGATTTGAGTTGAGTGATGTTTGTTTACCTTTCGATTACAGCCAGTTAAATATCTTTATTCGTTTGAAAGGGTGCATGATAATAACAGTATTTGTGCTAGGAGATTTTATTTATTCTAATTACATGGAATATTACTTTTTACCATTCAACTTACAGTTTCAAAAACTCGACGAATTACGAACACTCTATTAATTGTTAAGCTTCTACTAACCTAAAAGTAGAAAGTAAAGTACGGACGGTGGTTTCGTGTGTCTTGTGGATTTCACGTTCTTTCTTGACAGAAGCAGACAGGTGCACGACGGTCCGTCAAAGAACCACAGCCTTTATGATCTCGGAGTTTAATTGCTTTATAAGACATCGTACTATGTAAATTAACGATTAGGGGGTGAATTGAGTAACTGCCAAAAAAGTTATCTTTTTGCTCTTATTACATCATGACTTCGAACACCGATGCCTCAATCCCACGATTACTAGAAAAATACCGGTATGGATCATAAACATAAACAAATGACGTTTTTGGTCCGAAAATAAACAGTATTTAACATTGCTTAAATGGAACTGCCAAAACATAAAATGTTCAATGCTATTAGTATAGGATTCGGGCCAACAACGTCATTTGTTTATGTTTGTGATCCATTCCAGTATTTTTCTAGTATTCGTGCTCAATCCTATTTGCGTGAAGGTCGTATTAGATTCCGTGTTTTTGTGAAGGAGCCTGATTGGATTTACACTAAAATGTCTCCTTAAAAATATCACGTGTATTCCCTATAAAGGTAAAATGTTAAATATATTAAAATTAAATTAAATTATTAAATGTTGTAAAATATTAATAGTTAAGTATGAAATGAATGCATTTTCCAAATTTGTTCAAAATATGCTCATAAACAAGCAAACTACAATTAACAGTTTAAAATTTTCTTCATAAGAATAACATGGGAATTTTTAATTAAAATTTTTTTTTAAATTTTCTCTGTAGCCATTCGGGCTTAACGCTTCAATATACTAAATCATTTGTTTTTTTTTTTTAAGCTCGGCAAAATGGTTTGAAAATAAGTTGCTGTTTTGTTTGTTTTTAGGGTCAAAAATGGGAAAACCCTATTTTCACTTCATAAAACCCCGTTCCCATTGTCCGATTATGCTGGTTCGCGAACTCGTTCGAATAAATGTAGGTATGCACGTTTGTACCAAATTTCTTCAAAATCGGATCATTTTTGCCTGAGTTATTATGCTAACGGACATATATATATATTTAAAATACCCCCGCTGCAGCAAACCTGCAGACTAAGCGAATTTCCATTTGCCTGATTAGATTTACACTATAATGCCTCCTGAAAAATATCACATTTATTCCCAATTTAAATAGAATTAGTTTAACGAGTACTTAGGTTTGCTGCAACAGGGAGGGTAAAAAGGTATTTTTTGTTGTAAAATGTTCATAGTTAAGTAAAGAAATGAATGTATTTTACATATTCTATCAAAAATTGTCATTTCTCTAGTGAAAATTTCAACTTATGTGTTGTTTATATGTGTCTCTATGGACTTATTTAAAAACCTGCTTTTCTGTCAATTTCCCAATAAGCTTTGTATAGAAGAGCAGATTGTTAATAAGTTCTTGTTTGATAAGAAATTTGATTACCTGATGATCACTAACAAAACTATGTAAATACATATTTATACATTGAGAACCTATTAAAAAGCTTCCAAATTGTGAGTGGAGTCAAGTACAGTTGTGACAAGTATCGTTTTAATATTTTGCTAACTTTGAACTGAATAACCTAAGCTTTTTTTACTATCAATGAAACTTAAATATTCCTTTGGAACGTTTCCCTTAACACATATTAAATAGACGGTTGTCTCTATGGGGAATAGTAAGTAGACGACACATTTTTTAAAAATAAACACAAATATGCTTTAATATACAACAACAAACAGATATATAAATCACATTAAATAATATTTACACAGACAAGTCTAATGGATGAAAATATTTATATCAAACTCAAACTACTCTCAGTTCCTCTGTGGTTTCCAGGTGCAGGAACACCAAAGTGGGTGCTTTGGATTTCAGATAACAAAGCTAGTATTAAATTAATCACACTGCATTATCACGAATCATCAGTTCAATTTCATACTCTTAATGGAGCAACACACTCTGAATATCACAATAAAGATTAATCACCATTGATCAGTACAGCTGTATATTCAAGTTCTACCACAAAGACTGATACACACTTTTCTATTGACTTAACAATTACCAAGGCTTCTTTCCTTTAGCATCCTGAAATAGTTGAAAAAACTCAGCCCCAGGCCTGTCCCAAACAGTAATGAAGTATCAGTTTCCCGTCCGTTTCGTAACAGTCATACAAGTTCCTCACTAGTTGGTCAGGCGAAGGTGCAAATGCTTGATTTACATAGAGAAACTGAAAAAAATGAATTTTTGTAAATCTTAATTCATCCAACATCTTTAACACACACAAAGATTTTATATTGAGTATATACAATTAATTTTTGTTAACGAGGTCTATTGTAACATATGTTATTTAATGACCAATAAAGATTTATAAGATTTATAAGAAAATAAAACCAGTACTTTTTCTACAACTTTTATCCATTCTACTCAACAGCCACAACTAAAAAAATACATTCTTTCCTCCTCTCAAAACCACAAATTGACCTCAATAATAACACATCAGATTTAAAAACAAAAACATCAAAGGTAAAGAAAAACAAAACTACTTAAAATTAACTAGTTGCTGTGCAACGCTACACAGTGAGGATTCAGAAGAGAATAAAGGTCGATTTACACGTAGTATCAGTTACGGCACAGTTCTGTCATAGACCAGTCACAGTCGCATCTGTAATCTCTCAGTCATTTGGTTTCAGTCAGTCTTCTGTCACTTTATTTACAGTCAATTCAAAAAAATTAAAACACAATATTCAATCAAATTTTTACCGTCCATCTTGTTGATTATTTAAAACAGTAACTAACGTAAAATATAATTACGATCATTTAAAATATAAAAAAACCCCTATTTTCTAACCTCAAACACGTCAGTCAGGTGTCCGAACAATTACATGTCGTACCCCAAATTCACATCACAACATAATTGTAAAACCTGCATGTATTTGTTCTTGTCATTGCTAACCTACAAAATTTTTACCAAATTATCAATTATAAATATTATAATTATATCCCTCATACATTATTCGTCACCTCTAGGCATCCTATAAAAAAAAAACTCTTATAAAAAACTTACTATAAAAAACAAAACTACTATAAACTGATACTTACTATAAACTGATTTCATACCTACATATAGTAGTTTCTTTCCAAACGGTTGAGGCAGGCCCGCCGAGAGGGGGGGGCCAGCGGGGGCATTGCCCAGGGGCCCGGGCCTACAAGGGGCCCGGGCCCGGGCCTGGTCTAAAATGTAGTATGTAGTATAAGTAGTTATAACGTAATAATATAATAGAGAATATTGCTGAACGTACTTTTTCAATAATTTCACAATCCATGTTGTATTTAAAATAAAACATTTTTAACGTCATATTGATGATTTATGATGAAGATTTATTGATGATAATTGTTACAAAAGTTTTAAGTTTAAGGCTTATTGCGTAAGCTGTGGGGCACTGACACTAATGTCTAATGTGATATTATTACCGACGGCGACGCACGACGGGTGACCAGTGACCATAGAATTTAAACAAACACGGTGTTTATTTAAATTCTATGCGGGTGACGCTCGCTACGATTCGTAGGATTGTATACCCGCCACGGGCAATTTCAGTTTCAGCCTGAGGGAAAAAAGGGAAATTTCGGGCTTTGGCGAGGGAGGAACTGTCGAAGCGAAGTGGAAACACTGTTTTAGTGTCAGTTCATTGTTTTGATTGTGCAGTGAGTGAGGTTAATGTTCTGTTCTGCTGTTTACCGTGTGAGAAGTGGCGTTGCCGGCGTTGGTTTTTCTAAGCTTGTTTTGTTGTGAAATGACGATCGTTCTGTGTATAGGCCTAGTTTATTAATTGAAAAACTGTGCGTTTCTGAGAGTTTTGTAACTACAACTATGGACCCTTATAAACATAAATCGGGGGCCCTTAAAAGAAAAGAACGAGAAAAGCGACTTGAGGCTAGTAAAAAGGGATTGAGGACGTTATTTGAAGTTGGTTTTAAAAAAGAAGATTCTAGTAATGAAGACGTATCATTGGAAAGTGCATCAAGAAGTACAGAAATCTGTTGTAAGAATGATAAAGATGACAATCAAATCTCTTCATTTCAAGTTGAAAACGAACAGCCATCCTCAAGTAGGCCTAAGCCTATTCAGCTTGAAACCCCATTATTAAAGTCACAGAATGCAGAGATTACTCTATGTAAGGATAAAGCAGAAACTAGTACTAAAGAACCATTGCTTCAATTTGAGACTTGTGAGAGTGAGAGTGAGCTGTTTTCGATTGAGGATATTCCACCCGAAAGTAGGCTTCTTTAATTAGGCCTAATTTAGTCACAGACACATTATCTGATCAATATGACCTACTACAACTGCCAGGATGTCCAACTTCAGATCAACTTGAAAGTTATGTCCGTAAAGGGCCTAATTTAATTCCTGAATGTTTACCAAGTGATGGTAAACGACCCTTCCCGAAGGTTGTTCTATATTCCAAATCTAAGAATGGAGAAACCCAGCCTAGGGATTGGTTGACATGGAATAAAAGTAATGAATCACTTTTCTGTTTTCCATGCCGTTTATTTGGTCGTAGTAGGAATGACAGTTCTGAAAAAAATCACTCAGTACTAATGAGCAACGAAGGTTGGAAAAAAGAATATACTTGGAGAAAGTTATATGACAAGCTACCTAACCATGAAGTGAGTGAACACCATAAAACTTGCTATTTAGAGTGGAGAAAACTAGAGAGGCGACTAAAAGAAGGTTCAGACATTGGTTCTCAATTAGACAAAGAATTGAAAGAAAGAACAAAATATTGGAATAAACTGTTAGAACGTATTTTAGCAGTTATTTTGTTTTTGGCTGAACGAGGTTTGCCCTTGAGAGGATCATCGTCAAAAATCGGTGACCCGCAAAATGGAAACTTTTTAGGGATCATTGAACTACTTTCCGTGTATGACCCAAGTGATGGTAAACGACCCTTCCCGAAGGTTGTTCTATATTCCAAATCTAAGAATGGAGAAACCCAGCCTAGGGATTGGTTGACATGGAATAAAAGTAATGAATCACTTTTCTGTTTTCCATGCCGTTTATTTGGTCGTAGTAGGAATGACAGTTCTGAAAAAAATCACTCAGTACTAATGAGCAACGAAGGTTGGAAAAAAGAATATACTTGGAGAAAGTTATATGACAAGCTACCTAACCATGAAGTGAGTGAACACCATAAAACTTGCTATTTAGAGTGGAGAAAACTAGAGAGGCGACTAAAAGAAGGTTCAGACATTGGTTCTCAATTAGACAAAGAATTGAAAGAAAGAACAAAATATTGGAATAAACTGTTAGAACGTATTTTAGCAGTTATTTTGTTTTTGGCTGAACGAGGTTTGCCCTTGAGAGGATCATCGTCAAAAATCGGTGACCCGCAAAATGGAAACTTTTTAGGGATCATTGAACTACTTTCCGTGTATGACCCGGTTCTGCATGAACACGTAACAAAAGTGAGGGAGTGTCAAAAAGATGGAAAAAGAATTCAAGCACATTATCTATCATGGCAAATCCAAAATGAGTTTATAGAAACATGTGCCAATAAAGTAGTAAATGTTATTTTGGCTGAAAGGGAAAAAGCCAAATACTACTCAATTTTAGTTGATGCAACCCCTGATGTTTCTCACGAAGAGCAGATTACATTTGTGTTAAGATACATTTTTGAAAATGAAGACGGTTTCAAAATTTCAGAAAGATTTCTTAGTTATGTCAGTTTGTGTGAAAAAACAGGCCAAGACATTGCAGATGCGATATTAAAGGAACTAGCCAACCATGGGATTCCCTTAAACGATTGTCGAGGTCAAGGTTTTGACAATGGCGCAAACATGGCTGGCATTTACAAAGGAGTACAGGCACTGATACTTCAAAAGAATCCATATGCTCTGTTTTCAAACTGTGCCGCTCACAGCCTTAATTTGTGTGGTGCCAATGCTGCTGAATGCTGCACAGAAGCAGTGACATTTTTTGGAATACTGCAGCGTTTGTACAATTTTTTTTCGAAATCTCCTACCAGGTGGAAAATTCTGGAAGAAGAAATTAATTGTTCTCTCCATAACCTGTCTGAAACACGGTGGTCAGCTAGGGTTGACGCAGTGAAACCACTAGCCCAAAATCTTCCTGGAGTCAAACGAGCTGTTTCCAGATGCACAGAGCTAAATCTGAGCGCTGACGCAAAATCAGAACTTAACGGAATTGAGAAATACCTCCAATCTTTCAATTGTACTTTAATGTGTTCCGTTTGGTACAAAATATTATTGCCAATCGATCACTTTAACAAAATACTGCAGAAAAGAGATGCAACCCTTGATGTTGAGATTTCTAACATTGAAAGCCTATTACAAGAGTTGAAGGATTTAAGAGAAAAATTTTACAAAATTTTGACGGAGACTAAACTTGTTACTCAAGCTATGTCTGCTATAGACAAAAACACAGAAACGACACTGAATGAACGAAGACGTAAAAAAAGGAAAATTTTCTTTGATGAAGAATGTGAAGAAGAAAAAACTGATGATGGAAACGAGGACGAAACCAAGCAAGAAAGAGATTTTAGAATTAATGTTTTTTATACAATTATTGACGCAGTGATAGCTGGATTGACCCATAGATTTAAAACCGCAAGAGAGCTAAATGATATTTTTAAAATATTGTGGCAATACCTCTCATCTACAGAAGAGACAATAGTTGAGGATTCCAACCGACTTTCAGTTACTTTTCCAGAAGATATATCAAAGGATATTAAAGAAGAAATAATCCATCTGAAAACAATCCATCGAACAAATTTAGGAAGCACGGCACTGAAACCATTTGACCTTCTAAACAAATTAAAGGAAATGAAGCTTGATTGTCTTTTCCCCAATGTTTGTGTGGCGTTAAGAATTTTTTTGACATTACCTGTGACAGTTGCTGGGGCCGAAAGAGTTTTCAGTAGTTTGAAACGGATCAAAAACTTTAATCGTTCTACAATGGGACAAGAAAGACTGTGTGGCCTTACAACACTTGCTATGGAAAGTGATCTAGCACGGCAAATTGACTTTAGTGAAATTATTGTAGAGTTTGCAAACAAGAAAGCGAGAAAAATAAACTTTTAGGAAAATGAAAGTTACGCAAACTGCTAACTCATTTTAGTAGGCAATTTAGTAGGTAACTCATAAAGTTATGCAATTCTCCTTACTGTACTTTATGTTGAGAATGAGTAATAATTGTTTATCCATATACAGATTATTGAACGTGTAACCTTTTTCACCTAAAATTGCTTAATGTATGCATTAAAGGGAATATATGTAATTGTTTACTCGAGACCAACTATTAATAAACTAGTAACTAGTTTTAATTTTTAAATTGTGCCTTAATCATGCCTTGAACCTTTGTATTCAGATATTTATTTTTTTTACCATCAAATTATAACCTAGTAACTCTTAGTGGGTTTCTTCGACTAAGCTTGGCATTGGCTTGGGCTTGAACTACTGGGCGTCCGGTAACCCACAGTGAACGTGTTAACAGCAATAAACAGTATTTAAGTATGAAAATATAGATATCTCTAACTAGCTTCTTATTTAAAAAGCTAGAGATCTTTAAATAACAGATCTCTTTCGAAAAAAAAGAAAAGTCCTTTATGGCCTTAAAAATGTATTTAAACTCTGAGATTGTGTGATAAGTGCTATTAATAAGTTTAAGACCATCAACCGCCGCGCCGGCGCCGTTGCGTTTGGGGGATGGGGGAGTGGAGTGGGCCCGCGGCAACGATTGCCCAGGGGCCCGAGATTTCTCTCTGCGGGCCTGGGTTGAGGATAAGATAACTGCAGTCCCCAATAATAATGTTAACGCTAGGCCTATCTACTATTTAACAGGCTAGATTAAATGCTATTAATTTCCACCCACCAAGGTCTCTGCTGGATCCAGCTTCAGGTATTTCTTGATGAACTCTATAACCATACCAATCTTTTTATCTGGGTCCACAGACCACTTTTTCTTTTTCATTATTGGTGCATTAGCTGTAGGTTTCAGGAGGATGTCAACTGTAAAAGGACAAAAGTTATAAGTTTTATTATAAATTCAATAGGATTAGACTCTTTTGATCGATGGAAATGTTACTGTTGTCTTGGAATAATTTAATAAAAACTGAGGTGGTTAAATAGTACTATTAGAACAAAGTATTGTAAAACTGTTGAACAGCAACCCTGGGCCAAGCCTGTGACACTAGAGTAACCATGATTGTGAATCACCATTGGGGAATAATTAGCTGTGGTCAGCTTTGGTTGGATTGTGATCAAATGCAGATTAACTTACCTACCTACTACAACCTCACCTTATAAGTGCCTGTAGGGCAGAGATATCTCTGTCACCAAATCATTCTTAACCCTGGCCAACAACAAACACCTTTACTATTGTTTAAACATCTCCATTGTTTTGTGGTTTCTCTGTACTACACAGTAAGCAGCTGCTTTCTGTAGGCATAGTTTTTTTAGCCCAGTAAGTTATTCTTTAAAGAAAAGGACCGGTAGAGTCAGCTGGAGTAAGGGAAATTTACCTGTCAATTTTGTAATCCCCCGGGCGTAATAGGCTCGCCAAGCAGCAACAATGCTAATATATCATTGGTTTTAATGTGAATCACTTTGATTGATTGAACCCATTGTGAAGATTATTGAAATTAAGTTATTTATTAATTTAGTTACTACAGAATGCATGATGATTCCAAAAACAGCCATGAGTTGGAGTAAGTTATTTCATCTTTTCAAGGTAGCAAAATGATAGAAAATTAGTAAGGCCAATGCTTTGATTCTATAAACTGTATGTAGGCCTAATGTGGGTTGTATTAATCTTGTAAACCAGTAAAGCCTCGTTCGCACGGTGCGAGTTTACAAGCTACTCGCCAGCATGTAAGAAGCCGGCGAGTTGGCGAGTGTGCTTGTAGGCCTATTCGTTCACACGGAGATTGTCCACTCGCCAACGTAAGACGCCGTCGAGTGCACTTGTAGTCGTTCACACGATGTTTTTGAACCAAATCCTCCGACATCTTTGAATAACATGCGCACAAGCACAAGCAACTGTGTTCACACTGGGCTACTTTACACGCCTACTCGCTCAAAAGCTGGCGAGTTGGTGTGTAAAATAGCGGCAGCGTCAACTTTTTACAAGCAGCTTTTGAGCGAGTACTTCGTTCACACTGAGCTATTTTACTAGCTGCGTGTAAAAAAGCCGGCGTGTAGCTTGTGAACTCGCCCTGTGTGAACGGGGCTTAACTTAAACCATGTAGCCTAAGTTATATTTGTTCACTGAGGCAAAAGTATCATACACGTCTCATCTGTGACGGTGTTTACAGTTCGTTTGCATGCTCATAAGCCTACTGTAAAAACCTACTTACTTCCTGGCGTAGTAGCATAATTTTATGTCGTATAAGTGGTTTAACTAAAATCTAATCAAATTTATAATTAGCCTAGATAGGCCTAGGCCTATTAAGTTACAGTTTAAGGCACACCCCAGGGTGCATATTTTAAGGGAGGATGAGTCTAGGCCTATGGATGAATGTGATTACAGCTCTTTTGCTCACTTGTTCATTATCCATGACCAAAAATACCAGCTTACATTACTTACTTTTTTCTATTTTTGACGATTTTGAGACATCTGAAGGTTTATCTACTACATTCAAACCAGTTTCACTGATATCTTCAGGGCTGGCCTCTAAATTTTCCTTCACAGGGGATTCACACTCAGCCATGGTAATATAATTATTTTGAGGATAGGCCTATTCGTAGACGAAGATATATATTTTTCACACTGAAAAATGATTTCTCTATTTTTGGTGTTAATTTAGGCCATACTTCATTTAAACAGCAGAGTAAAACATCCGACTGATCTGAAACTGTATGCTGATTTCAGAAAAGTATAACTTCATCTCGACGTGATTTTGAAAGTTCATAAAAATATAATATTCTATGGTTTCCGTCGTGTTTTGTCAGCCAATTCTTCAATTGTTGGAAGTTGTAATGAAGATTCTGAAGAGGTTATTGCAGATGAAGGTTAGAACATTTTGACAGTACAGTCGAAGTCTTAGTCACTGAGCTATAACATTGTCAAGTCAATTGTCATAGTCTACTTCACTTTGACAACTTAGCTTCTTCTTCTTTTTCTATTCTAGTAGTTCGCTTAAAAGCTCACTTGGTTAAGTTAACATGTAGCCACACTATAAGTTTCAGCATTGATTATAGTCAAGTGGTTTCAGTAATAGAGTAGTTAATATGCAAATGAAATGGGGCATGCTGGTCTAGTGGTAGAGCGTGGGACTTCGGTCCTCGAGGTCCTGAGTTTGAATCCCGTCAATCAACAATGGATTTGATCTAAGTCATCAACGTGATGACTGACTAACTAAGTGGATAGAATACATTTAGTTCTAGCTCGAAGTAATGTAAAAACTAAATAGTACTGTTGTATTTAACATTGGATCTGAATAATTTATTGTCCTTCAGCATTACATACATAAACAAAACAGTGTCATTTTTAACATGCAATATAAGTAAAATATGTAATGAAATGAAATGAAATGAAATGCTTTATTGTCGTTAAAACTGAGTACAAAGTTCATGACAATCGTCAAAAGAAAAAGAAAACAATCAAGATGGCAACTAAAACTAAAACTCTAAACCAAAGTACTCTTCATGTTTATACAGGCAAGCCTGGGTTAGAGTAGTTTTTAAAACATGTTTAAATTTTGAAACACACAGGTTTTTGATGGATGCAGGCAAGAAATTGTACATTTTAACACCTTGGTACTCAAAACTATTTTGAGTGGCTGTATACTTATGCCTTAGTGTAGACAGATTATCTTTATATCTAGTACAATAGTTGTGAACATCAGATATCTTTTCAAAGTGAGAAATGTTTTCTTTTACAACAAACTTGCCAAAACATACAAGGATGGAAATGAGAGAATGTTAAGACTCACGAAAAGGGGCTTACAATGTGTTCTTCTATTCACACTACAAATTAACCTCACCGCCTTCTTTTGTAAAGTAAAAAGCAGCCTGTTAGCATAAAAACTGTTGGCCCACAGTGAGGTACCATAGGACAAATAGCTATGAATGTGGCCATAATATATACAAATAAGGACATCATCTGAAACAGTGGACCTAAGTGCTCTTATCATAAATATGCCTTTTACAATTTTAGATGCTACAAAATCTACATGTGAAAACCACTTCAAGTTTGACTGCAAATGAAAACCTAAAAACTTCAGAGTGTTTACATCATTACCATTACTGCTTAGACTAATAGTCAGGTCCTGAGTCTTATCAGCATTAAGACATAACTTGTTTGCATTACACCAGTCGTTAATAACAGCAGATTTTGTGTCCAATGTGTCTGTAACATCATTCAAAGAGTTACCCCGTACACACAAGGCCAAGTCATCAGCAAAAAGAAAGCTTTTTACAGATAAGTCATTAATATTACAAGGTAAGTCATTTATATACAGTATAAACAGGGTAGGGCCCAATATAGAGCCTTGGGGCACTCCGTGGGGCACTCGAACAGGACTAGAATAAGTGCCATTTAGATAGACTTTTTGCCATCTGTCACTAAGATAAGATTGAAAAAACCTAACCAAAACATCATCAAGGTTATAGCAAGAAAGCTTATTCACAAGGAGATCATGAGCCACTGTGTCAAAGGCCTTAGACATGTCGTACGATCTGAACACTATACCACTTTTGGCCTCTAAACTTTGAAAGCAATTTGATATCAGTGCCTGGGTTGCTTGTGTTTTAGTTAGAAAATATAAATAAAATTAGAAGCTTTAACATTTAAAGTTCAGAAGTTTATTTCCAATTCCACTCAAGACTGAAACATAAACATGACTGATATTGTTTACCTTCAAGCCTTCAACTAACATATGATACATTTAACATATGATGATATGTGAATATAACATTATAATACATCTTTCCCCTTTAAAAAACAGCAAACAAATTTGAAAGAATTAACTAAAAACAATAACCAACCAAACTTCTCCCTTCTTTTAAGACCATTATATTGTATTCTGAAATCTTGATGGTAGCTTGATTTCTCTACGAGGTCTTAGTTGTACTGGCTCGTCTTGCCTTGGAACTGACTGGGAATTGTTTTGTTGAGTGAGTGATGGTTTCAGATGGCGGCGATTTCTTCTTAATATAGCTCCGTTATCACCTTCTACCCAGTAACTTCTTGGAGTTGGTCCTTGATTAACAATCTTTCCCTGCTCCCACCTTCCTTCATTTCTGTAGACAACTCTTTCGTTATTTCTTACAACCCTTAAGTCTTTGGCTGACCGATCATAGTATTTTTTCTGCAGCTGTTGTCTTGTATTTAACTTGTCTTGTACTCCATCATTCAGCGTTGGTTTCAGCAGTTCCTCGGTAACAGGGATTGTTGTCTTACACCTGCGTTGAAACATCAGCTGAGCTGGAGAATATCCCAGATGCTTAACGGGCATGTTCCTAAGCTCCAATAAAGCCATTTTCAAATCCTTATTGTCATACTGTACTTTCCTTATCAACTCTTTGGCTATTCCAACTGCCCTTTCAGCAAGCCCATTGGATTGTGCATAGCCTGGACTGCGTGTCACAATTTCAAAATTCCATTCACGGGCAAATTCCCTCATTTGGGCACTGTTGTAAGGGACATTATCCGCTACCATTATATCAGGAGGGCCAAATCTACTGAAGATGTCTTTGCATGCTGATATTACAGACGTTGCTGATTTACATGGCATTTTAACCAGCTCCAACCAGTTTGAGTAAGCATCCATCATGACCAAGTACACATTTCCTCCATATGAAAATATGTCACATCCGATACGCTCCCATGGTCTAGTAGGTATAGGATACGGCATAAGGGTTTCCTTTGCATTACTCCTGGAAAACCTTTCACATATCCTGCAACGAGCCACAAAACTTTCAATGTCTGTAGCCATTCGTGGCCAATAAAGTATCTGTCGAGCCCTAGCTTTGCACTTTTCAATTCCTCCATGCGCGATATGGATTCGCTGAAGCATGTCCTGTCGTAGCTGTCGTGGCACAATCAGTTTGTGATTTAAAAACAATAAACCATCTTCTTCAGATACCATATGTCTTTGGTTCCAATAGTGGCGTACTATCTCTGGGGTGTCTTGCTTCCTTTCTGGCCAAACTTCTTTGCAGTATCTCTTCACAATAGCAGTTTCTTGGTCCTCTTCAGTGTAACGCTGGAATAATTTCTTCTTCTCTTCAGTCATAGGCAATGAACTTGTTAAACTGTGTACTTGAAATTCTGAAGACACTGTCATTCCTGTGCATTTTAATGCTGCTCTTGACAACGTATCAGCAATAAGTTGGCTACTACCAGGTAAGTACTTTACTTCCAGATCATAATTCAAACACCTTAGTCTCATTTTCTGTAGCCGACCTGGTACCACGTGCAAATCTTGTTGAAAAATATTTACAAGCGGCTTGTGGTCAGTCTGAACTGTTACTTTATAGCCATAAATAAACCTGTGAAACTTCTCAACAGCAAAAACTATAGCTAGAGTTTCCTTTTCGATTTGCGAATATCTCTTCTCTGTATCAGTCAATGAACGGGACATGAAAGCCACTGGCTGCCCACTCTGCAACAAACAACATCCTAGGCCATCTTGAGAAGCGTCTGTTTGTATTTCAAGAGGTCTTCGAGAGTCAAAGTATACCAAAACTGGTTCACTGGAAATTAACGTCTTGATAATCTTCAGAGCATCTTCATGCTCTACGGTCCATAAGAAGTCCACATCCTTTCTTGTCAAATGTCTGAGGGGTGCAGTGATTTTTGCTAAATTTGGTATGAACCTCGATAAATACTTTAGCATGCCCAATAACCGCATTACCCCTTTCTTGTCCGTGGGTGGGTCCATTTCAACTATGGCCTTTACATAATCTGGGTCGGGTTGGATTCCTTCAGCCGATACTATGTGTCCCAGATACTTAACTTCGCTCTTCTTAAATTGCATCTTGTTTGGATTAAACTTGATTCCAAGTTTAAGGGCTGCGTCCAAAACTCTCTTTAAATTTTCGTCATGCTCTTCCGATGTCGTTCCTCCTACAATAATATCATCATGTACTATGTTAACTCCCTTCAGGTTTCCAAAGCATTTGTAGTTATTTTTCTGGCACAATTCTGGACCCGAACAGATTCCAAAAGGAAATCTACAAAATTGATATCTCCCAAATGGGGTACTGACAGTGCACAGTTCACGACTCTCCTCATCTAAAACAATTTGAAAAAACCCATCCTTAAGATCCAAAACAGTAAAATATTTGTAACCACTCAACGTTACCAGAATATCATCAGGGTGTGGCATTAGAAAGTGCTCTCTCATTACCACCTTGTTCAATGGCATCGGATCTATGCAGATTCTCAAAGACTTATCGGGTTTTTCCACGATCACCAGAGGATTGACCCATGCTGTAGGTTTGTCAACTTTTCGAATCACCCCAGTTTCCTCAAGTTGGTCCAACTTTTCCTTTAGTTTTTCCTGTAAACTGTAAGGTACTCTCCGTGATTGTCGAATTTGTGGGATAGCACCCTCCTTAAGCTGAATATGATGAGTGCTTGGAAACTGTCCCAATCCTTCAAAAGCTGTCTTGTAGCCGGTTAAAACATCATCCTTATCCTTAAAATTCAAATATATCGATGACACTCTCTTAATGAGTCCTAAATTGACACAATCGTTCAGTCCTAAAATTGGCAGTTCATGTTCGACATTCACTACAGCAAAATTCACATCTGCAGTTACACCTGTAATTGTTTTACATTGTAACATCACAAGACCTAGTGGTTTGATTTTGAATTTTTCATCTCCCCAGGCTGAGAGTACACAAGAACTACGTTTTACGTGTGTAATGTTCATTTTCCGTACATAACTAGCAGGTAAAATACTGATCTCTGCACCTGTATCTAGTTTAAATTTAACTTGTGTACCACCAACAGTCAAGTTTTCCGTCCACGATTTTTCACTTTGACCTTTCACTCCACTAATGTTTAAGCTTACCGAGCCTAAACTAACATCGCTCACACAAGAGTCTTCATCGTGTTGTTCCTCGTTTGTAACAGCATGAGATTTTATAGTTTTACTCCTACAAACCTTTGCAAAATGATTTTTACCATCACATTTCGAGCATGTTTTGCCATATGCAGGACATTTACCCCGAACATGTTTGTAGCCGCAAAAGCTACATAGATCATTCTGTTTTTCTTTTGCAATACTCCGCGAAAGTTCTTGATTTGGTACATTATTAACAACACATACACTGTATGGATCCGACTTAGTCCCCGAAAGCTTGGTTTCATTGTGCTCTACAATAGTCCTACATTGATCCTTGCTACTCTCTACAATCATACAGAAATCAATAGCTTTCTTCAAGTCAAGTTTTGTATCTCTTAATAGACGCTCTTGAGTACTTTTATCTCTTATACCTAAGACAATTCTATCTCTAATCATATTGTCAGGTTCAAGAAACTCGCATGATTTAGCTGCTATTTTTAACTGCATAACAAACTTACTGAAGTCTTGACCTTCTTCCTGCTTCATTCTATAGAATTTAAACCGCTCAAATATGACATTTTTCAGAGGACAACAGTAAGATTCAAACTTATCAAGTACGCAATCAAAACTATCTTTGTCATTATCTTCAAATTTAAAAGTATTATATACATCTAGGCCATCATCGCCTAACAGATTAAGCAGCTGCGCAATCTTAATTTCATCCTTAAGTTTCTTACCATGACTAGTAGCTATTAAGTACAGTTCAAACTTCTGACGAAATCTTTTCCAATTTTCACTCACATTTCCTTCAAAACTCATAGGTTCAGGCAACCTAAACAATCCAGATACTTCCATTATTTCTTCTAGGTTTCAAAATACACCTGACACCATGTTTTAGTTAGAAAATATAAATAAAATTAGAAGCTTTAACATTTAAAGTTCAGAAGTTTATTTCCAATTCCACTCAAGACTGAAACATAAACATGACTGATATTGTTTACCTTCAAGCCTTCAACTAACATATGATACATTTAACATATGATGATATGTGAATATAACATTATAATACAGCTTGGACAGTGCTGTGTTTGGGCCTAAAGCCAAACTGACTACTTGCTAAAAGGTTACTATCCTCAAGATACTGAGAAAATCTACGATGTACGAGATGTTCCAAGACCTTCGACACTGCAGGGATAATAGATATAGGCCTATAGTTAGCAATGACATTTTTAGGCCCTTTTTTATGGACTGGTATAACCTTAGAAATCTTGAACTTGTTTGGGTAGCAGCCTTGTGTTATACAAAGATTAAATAGGTAAGTCAAAACTTCACTTATGTAACTAGAAGCTAACTTCAAGATGGGGACATTAATTCCGTAAATATCTAAACAAGAGCTATTGTTAAGACTGTTGATGGCTGCATACACCTCTTCTACAGTAAATAGTCCAATCCTAAAAGCATTGTTGTCCTCAATAGTCGGAAGAGCGTTGCAAGAGGTCAAATTTCTAAGATATTGCTCAGGACCATTTGAAGAGGCGGGAACATTACTTCTCAGGTTTTCAACACAGTCGACAAAGTAGGAGTTCAGTCCATCGGCAGTTAGGCAGTCAGGAATAGACAAAGGCTTACTATTACAGTTGCTTATTTCATTAATGATTGACCAGGATGTTTTAGAAATATTACTAGAGTTTAGCAGTAAACTGTTGTTATGGTCAAGTTTGGCTTTCTTGATTTCTTTGCGGTACTGCAACTTTAATGAGTTGTACTTAGTTTTAACTTCAGCAGTCCCTGCATTACAAAACAAAAAATATAGCCGGTCCAGCTCATTTTTCATATTTACAAGTCCTTGATGATACTACCTTTTGTTAGGTTTTGTAACATAATAGATAGGTTCACAACTTTGAAGTAACCCTCATCAAGCTGTTCTAGTTCTTGGTAGGTGTGTAAGGGTCCCTGATATTGTTGGGTCGAGTCAGTCAGCTAACCGTTGTCCTGATGAACCTGTTAGGGTACCGAAATAATTTTCGCCCAAAACTCAGGTTGGATAGACCCGACTCGAACATTTATTTTAATACTTACATTGAAATGGCGACCAAAGTAGGCATTTTAAGCCAAGTATGAATGGAAATGAGTGTAGTGATAAAAAAGCGCCTGTGACAATGTGCCATTGAGAATTGACAATTATTCCTCCAACACGTGTGACGTTCACACTACAATATAGTCTTGTCTTACTGTAGAGACGATGATGACGTTTGCTGTCACCGAAGATGCTCACGATTTTGTCGTATCAGAATAAATTCTGATTCCAAACTATTTTCCTGGTTGAAATTTATTTTGTAATGTTTATGAAAATCAATTATAATTTTGTTATAACTAAAAGCTTCTTACCTAAGGCTACTTTTAAATACCATTAAACTCTTTATGGTTGTTTCTCATTAAATAATAAGGATCTAGGATTAATTTTAGTCAACTCCAATCCAAATCAAACCTATGTGATATTATTCTACGACTGTATATAGGTAGCATTTGGAACACTGATTGCCAAACTCAAATTGAGATCAAAATATTGCCAGTTTACAGACACAGTAAATGATTGTAGTTACACAAATAATTTTTGGAGAGACAAATGAATTTGGACAGTTGTATATAGGTAGCATTTGGAACACTGATTGCCAAACTCAAATTGAGATCAAAATATTGCCAGTTTACAGACACAGTAAATGATTGTAGTTACACAAATAATTTTTGGAGAGACAAATGAATTTGGACAGTTGTAACAGGATAGTTATTTATTTTATTAACAGAAAACATACAGTTTTAAGCAAGAAAGAAACAAAAAAAGTACTCAATAACAGTCAGTTCTTTAACAGTAATATCGTTCAAATCGTATGAGTACAAAATATCATAATACTATGATCAAAATTCAAAACCATGTTAGCACAATTATTTACTTGCAATATACACAGCTAATAACTCTATTGAATGTGTGACAAAGTAGATCAAAACAGTACGGGAAATGATAAACTCATTCAAGCATTTTCATACTAAATACATAGTCTATGTTTTGCTAGCTGTACCACTAACGTTTGTAATCGATTAATGGGAATCAAAACCAGAATTTCATTCACATGGCCATGAATTTATTTAATACATTTTGAATCAATATAAATTTACTATTTCATAGTTCCTTTGGACAATACTTCATTTTCATTAAGAATTATTCTACTGGTGAAAATAGTCTTCTAGCTGAATCTGAAATTGTAGTAAAAGGACTCGTCAGGTTTGAAAGGTAATGTGTAAACTTTTCATTGTTGTACAATTTTCACTATTTCTTTTAATGAAAAACTGAACACAAAAGTAAGAGACATAATTAAAGAGAATATAATTTCATACCCAGCAGTCAGTTACAGTTTTATTTTAGATTTAGTGTAGTTACAAGAAATATCTGTAAGTTATAGCTTAAAACCACCCTTTCCTTTTAAAACAGATCAAAATGTAAAAACAGTGGCTAAAAAGAGGTTATAAATTATTATGTTCAATCATAGATATGTTAAATAGTTCTAAATCGGTGTAGTTTCTTATGATAAAAATATGATAGTTTCGCTTTCAAAGGGAGTTCTCGTCAAAGAAAATTCACGTAAAATATCTAACCTTTTTGATTTTCTAGAGAGGTGGACCTATATCTGGTGAATTAGGTATAGCCAAAAGCATAGACTATATATACTATATATCGGTTTGATTATAGCCTTCCATGATAAAAGTCCTTTTCTTTAACTACTAGATCAGCTCCATCTTTTTTTGCCAAAGCATTTTAATTTTTTAAACAACAAAAGCTAAATTCCTGTAGGTACACAAGAACCCCCTTTTTTCACGACAATGTCACGATTACCAACGGAGTACAAGTACCGTCTTATTAATCACATTCTAACTTACATCTGCTAAGAAAATTCCAATTGTTTTTTATTTAACTGAATGCTTAAAAAACACAGGCTACCAATACCACTTTATTTATAAAAATACACCTATAATCTTAATTTTAAGTATAAATTGCAAAATGAAACAAAATACACAACGTGAGATCAAAAATATCTTTCTTAAAAAAACAAAACTAAATAATACTATAGTATGCAAACGCAAAGTAAAATTGCACATTTCTTGAATATTAATCTTATACAAGAAAATTTATGGGTTAACTTCGAAAATGCCTATAGGGCTGCCAAAAGGACTTAACGATGTTAACCATAAGGAAGAGAATTTAAGTGACAGCTATTCAACAAGGAACCGATTATTGTAATAACAGTTATAAATTGACTTTTTAACAATATTATTGTAGTTTTCCAAACAATACTAAACGCGATTCTGACTGTCTGCGGATGTTGTTACTACAAAGACGAGAGAATTTGTATGAGGTAAAATGTGAATAAAACAGCTATGTAATCTATAAAATTTTACAAGTGGAATTTTTTAGCTCAAACTTGAAAAGCAGTTAACGACTGTTTAACACGTTCGCTGCTACGGACGTTCCGGAACGTCAGCCGGGCCCCGGCGCCAGGAGCTAAGAACGTTCCAGAACGTCACCGTTCATTGTTGTTTAACGTTGCTATGGATAAGCCAGCACGTCACTAGCGTTCTATATTTCTTTGCAGCTCGTGGGGACGTACTTTTCTGACAATAAAAAATATAGTTTCCCAAATCACCACCAGGGTCGTTTGGAACAGGGCTTTGTTTTACCTCTTTCCTGCTAGATAGCGACACTACTTTACCGACTGTAACCTGGGTAGTGCTGCTATCTATCAGAATCACTTAGTACTATATCCAAAGCCAGTTTTATTGCAGAACATTGCCATCCAGTATAACTACTGTTGTTTTTACTGTAATTCAGTGTATCGGTGGCAATGTCACGCAGCGGCCGAGCGTAGTTCAGCAACTGGCGCCGTCCCGGCATCTAGCGCTCAGCAGCGAACGTGTTAAGTAGCTTAAAATGTCTACTTATCATACAAGGAATAACAACCTATAAACATTTAAAGGAATGTATGAACAAGTTAAAATATTCACAGACTAGACTTCAATACTAAGATGACACATCAACATCAGAAATATCGTCGTTAGTTTTCGGCATTTTAAATTACTAAATTAGTACCGTAGAAGCAATGCAATCTACAAAAAATATAGTGTAACAAAAAAAATTATATAGGCCAACTTTGATGTTTACAATAATTGGCATTTCCTGGACTAAAGAATGTATTATGGTTGACCCTATGGCCTATAATAGTCTAGAATAAAATCAAACTAGATTTTTATTTAAATGTGTTTAATAATACAATGCTTAAAAAAATATTTCTGGCACTTGGAACTTAACAAACAACCAATTAATATAAAAATGTGATATTTTCTATGACAAATTTCCATACTAAAAATAACATAGTTAAAAGCTATAAAATAAGCACAACAATACAAAATACAAAACTATCACAAGATATTTATAAAATAAAAAAAGTTAAATAAGACATTCTTTTTAGAGCAATGTGGCAGATAAGAATTTTTTTTCCAAAATGAGTTCGGCTAGTTTATTTTTTGAGTCCAGGGTCTTAGTGATATTCCGTCCAAGGGAAAAATTTCTCAGATTATATTGGTGAGGAATTACGCTCCTTTCACACTATACGATTTTACTCATACGATTGTAAATCTTAAGGGCAGACCATCGTGGGTCAGTTGTTTTCACACTATCTGATTTGTAATCGAATCGGACGATTAAAAAATCAGAACCTCCCACTCCACCGGAACAGAGTTCATTGACACTTCATTGGAGAGTGTTGAGTAGTATGGATTGCGAGCAAATTATTGCTGCTTTGATAATATACCGGCGGAGGAAAAGAAAGAAACGCGCCCGTCTCCACTGGATGCATCTACCCCATGCAGGTGAGTCGGATACCTGCAGTGGTCCCCTACGGTCGCTATGCGGGTGAAAATCGTATACGATTGGTAATCTTATAACCTGAAAGAAGCCATAAGCTACAACGGTCGACTACAAATCAGATTAATAATCGTACAAGCAAAATTGTATATTGTGAAAGGAGCGTTAGTGTCATGTTATACGACAATTTGTTTGTAGCTATACTTTTGTAGGTCTAATTTTCTTAAGTAAACAAGCTAAACTATTTCACATAGAAAAAAACCTGACCACAAAATTGAATAACAAGAAGCTTAATAATGAAACTGCCTATAGATTGTATGTGACGAACCATGTGTATTCGCAAAGAGAATGGTAAAACCAGAGGTGGAGTGAAGAGTTGTGTTGATGCATCATCTGTTTGCCGAACTTGAGATCCGATGACCTTGAACTATGTTGACCTTGAGTTGTTCAACACAGACCCTCATCATACTCGTCATCACTTCCTTTCTTGGCCTGCAGATCAAAAATACATTTGGTGCTTAATCACATATTCAACGTTTATTAGAAACAGAACAAATATTTCTGATCGATCAAAAATTAAACACTGAGTGAATAAAATCAACCCCTAGTCAAAACATTGGAAAAATGAAACCCCATTTAAGATTTCTGAAAAATAAAGATCTTTGAAGGACCTTCGTTCCGAGAGACATTAGGATAATTTGAGACATTAGGATAAATGCTCCAGTTTAATTGTAAAATTTGTAAAGTTAACTACCAATGGGATTTTAAGTTATATTTTAAAGGATAGCCAAGTGGTTGAAAAGAATTTTTTCCATGGAATTCAGCTGGCTTACCTGAGAAAGATAGAGTCCAGGGGCTACAGTAATAGATACACAAGTCACAAAGAAAATATAATTCGTTGTCAAAGGTTGCAAGTGGAGGTGAAAAAAGTGTCAGTGTGTGCCTCAAAAAGATATCCCAAAACTAGGGAATTTGGAGTCAAGACCTGACCATGGATTGTCTGGTAATTAGCGTGGAGGGGGATGGGTTGCTATTGTTTACACACCCACTACTGTTGCTTCAAAGAATCCTATTTTTTCTCTAATTATTAGGTCTCTGGTTAAAGTCTAAGATTGTTACTGGACCTAGATACCATTTGTCATTGAACTATCACTAGGGTCCTAACAAGACCATGGTTTGGACTTTGGACTGTTCTCAAGAAATGTTTAACTAATGCTATGCTAATGTGAATTAACACAAGTAAATAAATAACAAGATTATGTTAATGGCTTTTTATACTTTTTTTAATTTGTGGAGAATGTTTGCAAGACTCCCATTAATCACATAAAGTCACCATCCCCAAAATTGAACTATAAACAAAATAATAAACATGTTTTCAGTCCGTGGTGTGTTTTTATTTCTCAGTATTTTATTTATTTAATTTATCTATTCTAGACAACCCCTGAGTCCACATAGTGTGTTAGTGAGGTTTTCCTGTACCAGACAATTTAGTGATTCACCTCCGAACTTCAATAACAAACTAATTTACCTCTTCGCCCTGGCCACCCTTAGCATTGGGGGAGACGTAGGACGGTGCAGCGCCGGGTATCACTGAAGCTTTAGGTGGCACCACGTCCGGTCCCTTGGGCAGAGACAAGTCACGTGCCAGTCGTGAATACTCCACGTCCATGTGTTTGATGAACGGAGAGTTGAGAGCTCGGAGTGCCGCTTCTGGATCCTCCTCGTCATACGCAGTCAAAAGCATCTCCAGGGTTTGTACCTACAAAAGTAACAAGTATAGTGCATAGTGTTTGGCAAGTATTTGGCCTAGGGCCGTCAGCACTCCTTAAGTGAAGTTAAGAAGTCGCTAAGCTTTTAATAATTTTATTAAAACAACATAGTAACGCTAGTCTTTATCTTAAGGTCTAGATGACTAAACAAAGTTGCTAATTTGAATCAGCTCAAAAGATCCTGACAAAATACGTTTACTTAGATGTAAAATACTTTTACCTCATCCATGTAATAATGCCACAACCTCTAGGCCAAGCCTGAAGGAATGTGAGAAACAGATCCCAGCTAGAGCCTATCGTCCTAGGATGTGAAGGTGGGACATAAAAAGATGGTTTAAAAGTAGCACATTGTTGAATAATTTTTGATACTAAATTACAGTATGGTCTAAATAATCTAGCACTCAATAATGCAGTGTTGTAGTAGTACAAGATTCCATCCCTAAAACAAGCGTGAGGTATTGGAGGAGCAAATAAAGCACATGGAAGGACTACCCAGTCTACTGTACACCCATCGAGCATTTTTCAAACAAAATGTCACCGAGTAATTTCAGTTCTCACCTCGGGTGCTTCACAGCAGTTGCCCCACTCCTTGAAAGCCTTCTCAGCGGCTACAGTGTCTCCACGGGCTAGCTGTACGAGCACCAACGCCACGGCCAGCCGGCCAATAGCTGGTAAGTGCTCGGACTGCTGGTGCAGCCCTATCTCCTGGCGAATGGCGTGGGCTGCCTTATCATACCTGTATCACCAAAGGGTCATGCTACGTTAACCTCTTTCTATGTTCAGATATATAAAATGATAACCTCATGTTGATAATATTGGTTCGGTAAGACACGGTGAAAAGGGTTACTACAGAGAAAAACCCAAATGGTAGTAAATGTAGATGGGTGCAATTCAAATACTTTTCAAGTGACTTAGATTACAGGTATCTCATACCAAGTAACTTCAGTACTGTAATGTAAAACATACAGAGATAAATAATTATAAAACCAGTGTTCAAATTTGAAAATGTTGTTTACTGAAGAAAAGAAAAGAGGTTTTTTACATCTTAAACTTTGAACTCTAACCTGCCAATCATTTAAGCCGAAGGGGTACGGCTACTTTTTCTATTGATTTGAAATAAGTAATAGCACTAGGGTGGAAATTGTATTTTGATCCATTACAAGCATTTCTTTAACAATTTATTTACTACAATAGTTATCTGAGACGAGACAAGTCTTGTGTTTATGTGGTACATCTAAACAAATTGAATATTAAATAGGACCACTTACAATTGCAGTTTAACAAGGATTCTGGCAGTTTTGCTTATATATTCAGCTGCCTGTCTGGTGCTATCTTCGCCCTGCGAATAAAAAAATCCATGTGTAAAAATATACCGGAATTACGAAAAAAAGCTATAACCTATTATAAAAAAATTATGATTGATTAATTACCAAATTGCTATGATAAATTTATTGTAATGAAGCTCTGCTAATATATCCTTTATCTCAAGTAAGTTTTTGAGTTTTTTTGCAATAACATGGTAGTCAATTTAAATATACATCATAGGCTACTTCAGAGTGTGATAAATTTGAAAAATAGGCTATTTAAAACGTTTTTATTAGGTCACTTTCTTGTCCGCTACAAATTTTGCAACCGATTTTATACTAACTTCCCGATGAGCTAGGGACTTGAAACTTGAAACATATCTCACAAATGGAAGACAATGCAGTATTATACAATTTAATTTTCATATTTCCCTTGGACTACGCCCCATGGGCTTGTTTTTATTAAATCGATTTCTTGCAAATTTTGATACTTCCCGATGAGCTAGAGACTTGAAATTTGAAACATAGCTCACAAATGGATGATATTACAATATTATATCATTTAATTTTCATATTTCCTTTCGGGCTACGCCCCATGGGCTTGTTTTTATTAGCTCGCTTTCCTACAAATTTTGATATCAATTTTAAACGATGTTCCCGATAAGCTAGAGACTTGAAATTTGAAACATAGCTCACAAATGCATGACAATGCAATATTCAAATTCAAAATTCAAAAAATTCAAAAATTCAAAATTCAAATTTATTTATTTGTGATAATACAAAATCTGGCCTCGCCAAGTTTGCAAAACTTGTCGGCGAGGTCCAATTGATTCACAAAAATGTAACAAACAAAATTTACATTTTTTTTTTCTTTTTCTTTTTACAAATATAAATATTCTAGCGCTACTAATTCCATGGCGGTTTGTGGCAGGCACCTATCTAAGCTACATAATAATGGCAGCAGAAATGTAAAATTCTAATATGGTTTGAAAAAAATTGCTGATTTATAATCAATGCTTCATTCCGAAGTCTTTGTTCTCCTGGTTCATAGACCAGGGGTTTCCAAATATTGAAGAGGCAGTGTCTAACTGGAGAAAAAAAAGTATTCGTTTGTTTGTCGTTTGTTTCTTGTTTCCTGAAAATTTGATGAATTGAGACATAACCTCTCACTAAGAAAAGTTATGCCCATGCAGGCATTTATTTATACAAAGCGGAGAAAAAATAAAAAAACTAATATGTTTGAGAAGCTTTCTTTGATATTTTCATCCCTAATAGATGTCTTTTGTACTGTGTTTCTGATGTGGTGGGTTTTGTGTGTGTTTGTAAAAATTGTACACACACAAAACCCACCACATCAGAAACACAGTACAAAAGACATCTATTAGGGATTATATCATTTAATTTTCATATTTCCCTTGGGCTACGCCCCATGGGCTTCCAAATTTTTCTTGTTTACATTTTGAAAGGATGTAAATATATCAACTAATTTAAGTCAGCTGTAAATACTCAAATTTGACAGTTCGATGAGCAGAGGTTAAGAGGTACAGGTTATGCTCCCAAGAGATTCTTTATACAAACAAACATTTCAAAATAAAGAAAAACAATCTGATTGCAGGTATCAAGGTGTTTGTAAATAATGTCAATTTTTGTTTATTTAGTATTCTATAAAGTAAACAATAAATATTTCGAGTGAATGCATTGCAGAGAAATTCCATAACAAACTATAGTTGTTAAACTTATTTTATACTGTGAGTTTTCGGATTAACGAACTGTAAACATGTAATAATATCAATTATTTGTGAATATTGCATGATAACTCATATTATGGTCAAGGAGACAGTCACCCAACACAAGCGACGCCTAGAGAAGAAGAAAAAAAAAGACTTGTACCGATTTTGTTGCAAAAGGCAACACATCAATACAAGTTAACGCAAAGAACAGTCAGCTGTTTTGAACAATAGATCAGTATAGACCAGAATGCACCACGCACTAAAGGAGTAGAGGGGATAAGGTCTAGTCGGATGGTCATTTGCTTCCAGCAGTATCAGTTCCTCTCCAAATCTCAACGTAACTAGTTCGGTAAAACTTTCGTTTGTGCAAATTAAATTCATCTCGCGGCGTTTGGTCGGGCAATCTCAAATTTCCTTAAAGTCGTTCAGCCTATATCCCTAAGGGATATAATTGCCTCGCGATCGGAAATTAGAATTTGTGTTGTTGTCAAAAAGTGCAAAAGTTCGTTACCAGCCAAACGCGGTCCGCCATTTGAAAATTTCTCAAACGTTCACACGAGTTTCAATTGATCGCGTCTTGTAGAATACCGACTAGTTACATTTCCTCATCCTGATCCCTTTGTTTGTGTTATATTTGTGGACTTCCAAACTGTAAGTAATTTGTGTTATTTATTTGTTATATATTTAAATTTCAGTGAGTCGCATACTTTGTAAATTTTCCTGTCTTGTTTTGTTAATTCATGTAGAATAAACACATGTTCCCCGGTTCGATCCCAATTCGCTGATTTTCATATCCATTCATATTGTAACAATCCTCTTTATTTATTAGACTGTGGTAATACAATAGCATTAAGAATAAATAGATGAAAATGTTTTTATAGGGTAATTCAGAGTTGCTTTGTAATATTTTTATATAGTATTTGAATTTTGCACAGAGTCATTATTAAAGGTACAATTCATCAAAGAGTGTCACAATCAGTATTTAAATTTGGGGGAATCAATTAATATCAAAGGAGGGATTAGGTAGCTGGTTCGGCTGAATCCGGAAGTGTTATCGGAGGCTGTGCCAGTTTGCATATAGATGAACCGCCAAAGTGTCAAATTAGCCATAAAACAATAAGCGACGTTCCAGTAAATATTATTACGATTAAACGCAATACTGTTTAATCAGTTGACCTTCGAGAATCAACCTTCATATTTACATCGTTGGCCAACGAACAGGACTTGCTTGGCACTGGTCATCTCAAATTAAATTAAAAACCACTCCTCCGTTGACACCTTCGAGATCGGTGTGAAACCGCGCCAAATATTCCCCTTTGATAAATCCATTCAACGTTCTCAAACAAAACAATTCAGTCTGATTGTATCACTCACGGTCATATTTTATATTACATCACACAAACAGAAATTGTCAAACCGAAATCATTGTAAATCTTAAATACTGCTTAATAAATCAAATTGTTACTCACTTTTTAGTTCTCAATAACCTTGGTAATTCAGTATATGCAATAGTATCTAATTGGTAAACAAAAGGTAATTCAGTAAATCATAAGCCACTACAAAAGATTCACCTTTTAAGTGCAACACTAAACACTAGTGTAGTAGTGAGCAAGTAAATTCAGTGTAGAATTAAGACTGGTAAATTGCTCTCATTAAAGGTATTACATTTTTGGAAGAACCATAACAGTACCAAGGGCGTCCCCTAAGGACCTTTGGGGAATATTTATATTTTGCAGGGCCCACACATATTTTTTATAACATCAAGCTTCCACTGCCAAAAGCTCTGTCTGATATTTTTATTTTCTAGAGTTCTTCCAACCTAGGGGCAACCAACATTTGTAAAGAATTCATTAAAGAGCATTGCAAGGAGTAAATATATTTAAATACAATATTTAAATATATAAAAGTAGTAGAAAGGGGAAACCCTTTTCCTTATTTCTTTTTTTCTTTACAGACTAGTTAAGCTTCAACAGGAATCGGAGGTTTGTAAATCGGCAAGACTACTATGTCAGCGTCAGGCCTATGCTCAGTCCACGGCTTATTGGAAGGAGACAGCCTCCCAACGCAAGCTACGGCTAGAGAAGGAGAAGAAAAAAAGACAAGTTAAGCAACATGAATCGAAGACTTGTAAGTCGGCAAGATTAGCCAAATGGCGTAAGCGAGCTACGCAGGTTTGTAAATCGGCAAGACTACTACGTCAGCGTCAGGCCTATGCTCAACGAGAAGGTGATTTCCATCTAACCAAAAACACTTTTTGTGACAAGTGTTGTGATATCTGGAAGAAAAAGTGCTACCCTAATCAGGTTATGAAACAATGTTCTATTTCACCGGAGCCATACATTTTCCACATGCCTCTGTCTTAATCTGATATAAATGCTTGAAATAGATTTAACATGCACACACATTAAAACTAAAAAGTATAAAATAATTTATAAATAAAAAACTTTTTTAAACAAAACGTTTTTAAACGCCCTAAAAAATGGAAAATAATTTACAAATAGTTTATAAATATGTTGAGAGAGTATAAATCCTTGTACGATTTAAAACGAAAAACGTTGGGTGCATGCAATTAATTGATAATAATACATTAGTTCAGTAGGTGAAGGTAAACTATCTATTGCATGCACCCCACGTTTTTTGTTTTAAATCGTACAAGTATTTATACTCTCTCAACATATTTATAAATTATTTGTAAATTATTTTCCATTTTTTAGGGCGTTTAAAAACGTTTTGTTTAAAAAAGTTTTTTATTTATAAATTATTTCATAAAATTTATAAAAGTAGCAGCTGCTCTTTGTATTTTACTGTGAGACTAGTTTAATTGAATATAACCGCTGAATAACATTGCAAACAACATATTTTGTGAAATTGAGGTTTCTAAAGAGCAACAATGCAAATTAAATTCTCTACTGGTATTTTGTTTTTTAAATACATAGGTTAGCTTGGCTAGAACTTTTTTGGTGTTTTCTGAAAAATATTGACTTTATTCACTTGCAACGTTGTTCAACAGAGCTATTAAATTGATTCAGAGACATAATTCAAGATGTTAACTTTACAAAACTAGATGCCATCTTAGTCTTCGGATAAATCCTAACTGAAGTTTCATAACCATTGTAAGATCAACGAATATAGGAAAACCCTGTATGGTGCATAATCTAAATATGTATCGAAATAATTCAATTGATCCCATCCTTTATTCACTTAAGATATTAGTACTTAGTAGTAGTTAAGATATTAGTACTTTCGAGCTCTCTCTTCCTTAGTTGAAAATGCTGTTAGTTACAGTAAAGGATATTTTTTCCCCTTTGAATATAAAACAGCTTATTCCCTCTATGGGAAATTCGCTAAAAGAGGTGGGCGGCCACTTTTAATCTTGTATTTGCCTGTCCACATAGACTATGGAACGTATCCAGCAAAGTAAGGGATGATCTGGTACAATACAGTACAAGGGTGAAGTGTACTGTTAACAAGTAGCGGTAGATACCAGGATCAAAACCTACGACATCCCTGCCTTGTGCCTGAAGTCTATGACGTTACCGACTGAGACACAGACTCACCATGCTTTGTGTATATAGTGTAAATTTGTGTGTTTTTTTGAGCCAGTTTGGACTCTTTCTCATTCAGGTAAGCCTAATAATCCTAATAACCTAGGCTCTTGTGCTCCAATTTACACCCTTATCCTTTTTTACAAGTTTGTTAAGGTTTATTATGGGAATTATAAAACATTAATTTAATCTAAAGCTTACAGTAAGACGGATACTGACCATGCAGACGTCGGCAGCTCGCTGATACAAAGCCAGAGCTGCCTCAGGCTGGGTCTGCTCCAGTATCTTGGCAGCCTTGTCCAGCACTGAAGCACCAGCGTCACACGAGCCGTGCTGCTGGTACAAGCTGCAGGCGCGCTCGGCCATCTGTGTCACCTCCCTCAGGTCTCCCACCTCCTTGCTGACCAACAGCGCCTGCTCTATACACCTGAACACAATGGGAGTGATGTGTACGTTGAAAGATTTTTGTTTGATCAGTTTTTGGAAATAAATACTGTAGATAAAATCGCCATACTATATTTTAGCCTGGTCACACAAATAATTATTTTCTTTTGTAAAGTTTAATGAGGTGATTATTCCAGGTTAAACTTAAGTTTCACTTATGGGAAATGTAAGCACCATTTGAAACATTACATTTAGTTAATATTTATTTTATTACTGAACTGAACATATGCCTTGTATTATCGTCAATAAAAAAGCAGTATCAGGTTTTGGTATCCAAAAGTTTGGTTTAGTGTGCATTTATCATAACGTCATGAATATAATCCGATCACAAAAAAATCTTGAACTGTCCCGCAATCACATACAGACCATTATCGTATCCCTTGCTTGCGAAAAAATCTTGCATATATATATATATCTTTGCGTTAATTTTCCTGTCCACAGAAATGTTATTGTCCTACAGGAAATATTCAAAACTATTTTTATGTTTTGATTTGTTTTAGAGATCTCAAGTTTTTTCAGTCTTTGATATGGGCACACATAGCATTTTGACAACTTATCAGGTCTAAGTACAGATAGGTCTATCTACATTTAAATTAGAATAGATTACTTACTTTGCTGCGTGAAACCATCTGACTTGCAAGTTAAGGAAATAAACTTATTAATTCACAGTTAGACTATCATTATGGTATAGTCAAAATCAGAATGAACAAGACTGAACATGTATAAATCAAGGGTAACGCCCAAAAAACGTTTTATTTGATTAATTGATAAACTATTGATGGTTTGATACTGGACCCAGCTGTCTTTGATCATTGGGCTTTCAATAAATGGTCCTGACTGATGCAACAGCTGATCTTAGTCAGTAACAAAGCTATACAAGGCATGACACACCATTCACTCACCCTTCACCCATATTTAAGTTAAAATACATAGGTGACGTCCCTATCTCACATGGAAATAATACTAATTGAACTTGATAATAGGTGAGATAAAGAAGCATTCACAAAGTAATGTATAGCACAAGGCAATACCAAAGAATGTTAAAGGATACGATCGATTTTGCTTGTGGCATTCGGCGGCTTTCAGCAGGCATTCCTTACACTGGTCGAAAGACTTGGCAATGCGAAAACATGTGGCTGTAACAAAACTAAGTTTAAAGGAAATGTTTTTTGAGTCAAACTTTATGTACTTTATTAATAAATTCACTAAATATTTAATTACAACAACTATTTAAGAAAAGCTGTGTGGTTGTGATTCACAACGCATATGATTGGGTCAGCCTGCATCATCGACTTATCACCAACCAATATTCATTTTAGGTGGTCCTCTTCTATCAAACTCTGCGACGGGCAGTGAACTCGTCGCCAGTTGCAAACTAGAACGCTAGAACTGACTGAAATGGAGTCAACCCTAATCTACATTGCTTTCTTGTGGCCAGGTGCTTTTTAGATCCAGGGTTACACCATTGGTTTGGGAAAAATCAGGACGACCCCCCTCCCCTCCACCTGTATTAACATGGACATAAATAACCACGGGCACAAAGGGGCCAGAATTGGGACTGTCCCGACAAAATCAGGACGGGTGGCAACCCTGCTTAGACCCCTCGGTAATTGATCGGACCAAACAGTCTACCTTTTGGCCATTGGAGATTTTTAAAAGGATTGCACTGGAAACATGTTTTGTGTAATTATATAAAACTTCCCTCGCAAAGTAAATAATTTTTGCTGAAAAGTTCCTGTTTTACTGCTTTATATTAATGATCTTTAAATTTTGGATTAGGGCCTATTTTCTCATTATTACGATTTAAGGTAAGTTAGCCTGTAATATAAAATTATCTTACCTTTTTATTTTTCCATCAAAATTTTTTTCCGGTTAAGATCAGAACTTTAATCAGGCCTAATTAATGTAAGCAATGTTGTCTTTAGCAGGTACTGTTGAAAATTAGGCCTTCATTAAACGTCTATCCTCCAACTAAGGTTAATTGTTAATTCTAAAATACTCCTCTTTTTTTAAAACGTTTTTATTAGCTCGCTTTCTTGTCCGGTACAAATTTTGCAATACATTTTATACTAACTTCCCGATGAGCTAGAGACTTGAAACATAGCTCACAAATGGAAGACAATGCATTATTATATCATTTAATTTTTATATTTCCCTTGGGCTACGCCCCACGGGCTTGTTTTTATTAACTCACTTTCTTGAAAATTGTAATACTTCCCGATGAGCTAGAGACTTGAAACTTGAAACATAGCTCACAAATGGATAACAATGCAATATTATATCATTTAATTTTCATATTTCCATTGGGCTACGCCCCATGGGCTTGTATTTATTGCATACAACATTCAATAATGTTCAGCTCTTTACTAAATCACAACACCAAACAAAGACTGAATCCTACACACATTTGTTCCCGACCTTAAAAATACATTATAAGGGGGTTGATTCACTTATTGGCCTCTTACTGAAATGATGAGCTTATTGATAATATAGAGCTTATATTTACTGTTTGAAAATTTAGATGTAAGCCCAGCAGTTAAGCATATAGTCACTTTTAATCAGTATCTAATATTATTGACCCAATACACGTTTGATTCTCACCTGCTTTGTTGTATTCCTCAGCAGCTAACTCATACTCCGGTCGCCATTTCAGCAAAGATGTCTTCAAACTAAAATTAATTTGTAATTGTTTTAATTATACTACTGCATAGTTAAATCACATCAAATACAGCTTTGAGTTCAAAGATGTACATTTCAAGAGTAAAATACACCTCTACGGCACATAAATTTGGTAAATCGTCAAGTGGGTATTTACTAGCAGTGTTATTACCCGCAGATACAAGCCTTAAACTGTACACATAATAATGCTGTGAATTGTTGTCTGATTTAGTTTCAAATGATTAGCTATAAACTAGAGACTAAATAATTGCATGAAAAAGGATGAAGGCAGAGCCAGTTCTAGACATTTTTTTAGAGTAATCGAATGACATTACGCCCCCCCCCCCACCCAGAAAAACTGACATGGTAGTGCGGATTATCTCTGGATACAAAAATAATTAGTACTTAAATGTCCGGAGCGTGCAAACATCTGACGGACTGCAACAATAGTAGATTACGGACAAGGCGTATAAGACAGTGGGTAAATTAGGCTTTCTCTGAGAAGTATGCTTTCTCCATTATGCACAACCATCACCCTTTTTAGCATTGGGGTTTAGCTTCTTATAGTGTAATCTATATATTTAATACGCTAGGCATATTTTTGTCATAATTGTTTTGGAGTGGTGGTGCTACCGATCACCATGTCCAAGGTGTCTTAAAAGGTGTCAAGAAAGGTCTTAGTATGTAGTTTTGCCATCAAACATAAAAACTTTGGAATTCCATCAGGACTCTGCCCCAGTGGCCTTCAAAGTTCCCATGTTATTCTTAGGGAGGAATACAGCAAGCACCCTTCCGTGTTAGGTTTAAGCGTGCTCTCCAACAGCCGCCTGAAGATTTCACATTCAATTTAGGACCGTTGGATAATCGCTGCATAAGCTGTTGATTTTTTGTTGAAGACAAGGAAGCGGGTAGGACTACATCGGAAACAGAAGAGCGTTGGGAGCAGAGTGTTTTATGTTAACGTTTTAGGTAAACGTTCGGATATATACCTAACATCAGAAAGAGACTGGAACAAGATTGGGAGATGGGCCATAATGAAACGCAGTTTGTCAAAGGACATGGAAAATTTCAAGGCGAATTTGTGGAGATTTCACCAGGTGGAAGAGGAAGTATGTAGATGTGGAGAAATAAAAACCACGAGTCACGTAATAATAAATTGTTCACTTCAGGAGACAAATAGGAGAGAACAGGAAGAAGTTTTGGATAAGATAGGTCTAGAGATGAGAAAATAAATTATGATGAGTGAAAAGGAAACAATTGAGACGTTTAGAAAAGTAGCTAGGGAAATAGGAAAAACCAGGGATACATACAGGCATTAAAATTTATAAAAAGAAACAAACAAAAACTAAGAAAGAAAAGGAATGAAAACTTGCCCATGAAGGGGAGAGGAAAGGTTAGAGCGAATCTCAATGATCCCTATCGCTCAGGGTGGTATGGGGAAGGGAGTCGTGCTGTTAGGCTTTTGGACACATAATGTGTCTGGAAACTTAATGTGGCTATGAGTAAGGCTATTTGTAGAAAACACTATTTAAAATAAATAAAATGTTGATTATATCGATCTGTTATGTACATCTTGAGGATTTCCATAATCTTTGAGTCAAATATTTTAAAGTCATCAGAAATTATGTCTGTTATTCGTTTTAAAATAACACCTGTAATACTTAGCAATTGCTCGAATTTGAGCAACAGGTACACTAGTATGAATTCAATGCCTCTAGTCTTCTTCTTTGATACTGAGCATTGGAAAGCACTTAAGCATGCCCTTTTGCTTGTCCTTGTACTCTGCTTAACCCTTTAAACCGGTCCTGTATAAAGGCATCAGAATAGGCATGACTACTGTAGGGTATAAATTTTGAGTAGGCCTACAGTCCACCCTTGATGTCTACGCCCTGTATAAGGGTGGCCTCCGTATAATACCAAAGTACCGGCATTTTAACCAATAATTTTTTATCAATAAAACCAAGATGCAAATAAACTTAGTAAATATTAAACATAAAGGAGTAGGCCTAATTATAAAGAATAACTTATTGGAACCTTAAATCAGATGCGACATACATAAGGCAAAAAAGTGTTGGGGGATCTCAGAAAAACTTCCCGTCAAACCGCTAACATTTTGTGAAAGGACTGTAACACATCTTAGAGTAAAGCCTAAGTTAGTCTAACTTATAATTACAGAATTAAAATTAAGTAGGCCTTTGTAACTAGGCCTATATCATTAATACATGTACACATCAGGCCTAATTTTAAAATGATTAAGTAGGCTATGTCATGCCTAGCCTATGAAATAAAATTGTTCCCTGATGCAAGATTTCACAACAGGGCAAATTAATGAAAAAAAAAACTACAAATTGGATTATAAGAACTGGCAAACCTAGGACTGTAATTGAACATATTGTTATGTGAATTTAAAAACAATGAAAATTACCAAAATAATTGTTTATTTCAGCAGAATTATACGTCAGGCAGAAAATCATTACTACCATACTTACAACTTTTCTGCGGATTTAATTAGTTCTAGACCCTCTTGAAATTTCTTGTTTGTGTCCGCCATGAACGTATTATTCTAGATACATTAATCAATTATAAATCGTATCCTTGTTGGTAATAATTGATACAAAAGAGACCCGATTTTACTGAGTAACTACACAACTTGACAACTTCAACGTAGCAGACGACTAGGCAAAATTTCGATAAAATACTCCCTGTTAATCCATTGATAATACCAGAAACGTGCTGCCTGAATTTAATCGCCTTTTATATGATTTATACTTGTCATATAGTAAGAACACAAAACAGACTTTATATTTGGAGAAACGTATGGATTATTCCATTATCAGCATTGAAACATGAGAACATTTCAAAGAAGCTATGAATTTAATAATCATACAATATTTGTGAATATTTAATCAATGCTATAGTACTGTATTCATGGTAGGACCTTCCAATCCGGGAGAATACATTTTTATTTTGGAATACCCAAAAGTAAACGCTATGGTTTAGTTTATGATGTAGGCCTCTGTAAAAATAGAAATTTGGCGTATCTTTTGAAAGCATAAAAGTCTTCTCAAGTCAAAATTGTGTGATTTAAGTCACCCAACTATCTACCTTTCCTCTTTAGCCTGATCTTTTAAAACCCTATAATAGCTGTTCAAGATTTCCTAATGACCATAGTGTCCTAGTTATGTCCATGACATATTTTTTTTTTACAGCATCATTTATTTCTGGTTCAATGTATAGACATTATACACAGAAGTGTTAACAAAATTAATAAGAAATTAACTATAATAACATCGTGGGTTCGCCCAAACCTGAGTCACCCTGTAACATAATTAATTTAGAGAATAATTTAATCTTCTTTAGACTTCATTCCTCCAATAGATCTTGAGGGAGCCTTCGACGTAGCCTCCTGTTCGCAGTTGCTTCACCAAGATGAAAAGTTAATGCACCAGGAACATCGTTTAAAGATTTTAGAAATTTTGAGGTGGTTTTTTCAATAAAGGCCGAGATAGACTCCACTCCTAGTTCTTCATGTATATGCCTGTTTCTAACAAACCAGGGAGCATTCACCACTATTCTTAGAATTTTGTTTTGAATCACTTGAATTTTGAAGAGTTTGTTTTTTGATATAGCTAATCCCCAGATAGGAGATGCATATGTAATCAAGGGCCGAATTATTGATTTATAGATTAGAACTGTACAAGCTGGCTTCAGAGTAGATTTCCTATTGATTAAAGGGAAAAGCTTTGCAAGGCGTGCATAACCTTGGGACAGTTTTTGATTAACGTGGTAGTTCCAATTAAGTTTTTTGTCCAGCCATACTCCAAGATATTTTATGGCCTGGTCATCAGGGTTCCAAGGTAGAAAGTTACCATATATTTGAATTTCATGTGGCAATGTATGTTTTTTCAAGGAGAATATTTTGGTTTCACATTTTGTTGAATTTAGGCGAAATTTCCACTTGTAGAACCAATCAATAAGAAGATCCACAGAGTATTGCAGGGAATACGTGGCCTCGTGGATGTCGGAATGCTGGCACAGGATAGCAGTGTCGTCGGCGTAGAGAGCTAATGAGGCGTCTTCTGGAAGAGGGATGTCTGCTGCCATGTATAGATTGAACAATACAGGGCCCAAAATTGAACCTTGTGGAACTCCTGCATTGACTCGCCGTATAGATGATTTGGAAGAACTTATTTTAACAGAGAAGGTCCTGTGACAGAGAAACGATTTTACAATATTGGTTAAATATTTTGGAAATCCAAAATTAATCAATTTAAAGACAAGACCGTCATGCCATACCTTATCAAATGCCTGAGATATGTCAAGAAATGCCGTTACTGTGTGCTGTTTCCTCTCAAACCCTTTGACAATCGTTTCATATATTCGTAAGATTTGATGTATGGGCGAATGTTTTGGCCGAAATCCAAATTGATGAGCAGGAATTATTTGCAGCATCCATGTAACAGGCAATTCGTTTCAAGATGATTTTTTCAAAAACTTTAGGAAGTGTAGAAAGTAAGCTGATTGGACGGTAACTCGATGGAGAAGACTTTGGTTTATTGGGTTTATGAATAACTGATATTTCCGCATGCTTCCAAATAGAAGGGAAGTAAGATTTAGACAAACGTGACATATATTTTCTATTTCAAAAGAAGAGTTTAGCAGCCTCTTTATTTGATGTCCAATTCGCCCGTCCAAATTCTGTTTTACTTACTTCCCCTCGTGTGGAGAAACTACCCATTTGTTTTCGTCACCAATTCCGGAGTGAGTTTTGAGTAAAAAATTAAAATTTACTTTTTAGGTCCCCCTGAATTCTAAAAAATGGTTATCTTCCGAAGTGACGTCTGTGGTTTACAGAGCAAGTGGTCCGATTTCAATGAAATTTGGTATGTGGGTACTTATTAAAAACAGGGGTGCCCAGAAGGGGGGGGGGGGCTGCGCCATCGAGATTTTTTTAGTGGGGGGAGCATGATTTTTTGGGTGGGATTTTGTGTTTTTTTGTAAGGGACTTTATGGCAACAAAAATAAATTATTAGAATCATACACAACAGTAAAAAGTTAAAAAATTCATAGTGAATCCAGGTGTTGATTATTTGTTTGAAATTGTGGTTTTTAATGGTGACTTCCTGTTAAAACTCATAAAATTAAAGCTAAGAAAATGTGAATTAAAAAAACTGCTATTAATAATTTTGATTAAAATCATGTATGTTATTTATACTCCTAACCCAAAACAAAATTGCACAATTCCCATCAAAATACAATATAGGCCTTAAAACTTTTAAGCTTCCTTGTAATAGCAACGTTAAGCACTCTTTGAGCCAAATATAAGCTATAATTTATATTGAAAGTTAATTCATGAATATTTATCTATTAAAAAGATACCAACTAACCACAATAAGCATTGGCAAATGTTATAAAACGATCACTTATACTCCAGTAGCCTATATAACTACTAGCAAACCCGCTGTAGCTTTGCTCACGAAAAATTTAATTGAATAATTAAATGATTAATCTGATAGGCCAGGCCAACTCAGTGGCGGATCTCGAACAGTCATAAGGGGGGGAGGGCGAACCGGGGGGTCTGCCCCCCCTGAAAAATTTGTGTAAACTAAGTCTCCAAAATGGCAATTTTATATCATCTTTTTGTCCAAAGTTAGTGTGGCAAATTATTTTACACGATGTGTATGCACTACTGTATTACATGCAGTAAAAATATTATATATATATGCCCGAGGGGGGGTGGGTCGCCCCCTACCCACTGGTCCCTCTGAATCCGCCACTAGGCCAACAAAAAATTAGAAAAGCAACATATTAGGCCTAAATCCATGTATATATCATCACTTAATTTAGTTAAGCACGTGTGACTAAAGAAGTTAAAACTACGGGAAAACTTCTTCCTTTACAACATTGAACACCTCTCTACAGCTGAATTCGGATCTCAAGAGCCTTAGAGCTTAGCAAAAGCTATTTTCCATCACTAGATGAGTTTCTATGTGTACATTTCTCAATGGAAGAAAGGTGAAATAAACGTTATTTACAGTTGTTATGCAGTTAAATAACTGTAATAAATAGATGTTTACTAAACTTTACAAAACAAACAATAAAACCCTAAGTATCAAATACAAATTCCTTGTCTAGTCTAGTGATCTTTTGATTCCTGGTCAGTCTTCAAAAACTCTTTGTACTTTTCTTCGTTGAGAAGGTCTTTTAACTCATCAGGCTTGCTTAGTTGAACCTTGAAGAGCCAACCTAAATCAAAACAAAAGAAATATCAGTTACCTATATACAAACAATAAATTCATAGTAAAGTTTGACTAAAAGTTTTGTAAAAACCATTTATGATTTTTGTAATAGAATATTAAACAAGAGTCATGGCCAGAAAGAAGGATAGACAGAAATAATAAAAGAAATAAGTAAGTCACTAATGTAAGATTTTGTCTCAAGCAAACTACACACTTACTTACATGTACATTTATTTAGTTAAAGGCAACTTTAGAAGGGTCAACAAATTTAAATTGTAACTCATTACCTAAGATAACCAGAGTAGAAACCAGAAACATTGTGGTTTTTTTTTTCTTGGTAAAAACTTTTTTGATAGATAGCGTCTGAACAAATCCCTTTGGACAGAGACAACCACCATTTACTCAAATCAACATAAGTATAGAAAAACTTTCTAATCTATCTGCGTGACTGAAATGAACCTGACCTGATAGCCTGAGTATAGTATCCATACCAATCATCTATGACACCTCTAAATTACACAACTCAATAAATGTGGAATTGTATGAGGATAGAAAGTAAACGTCGAGGCTTCAAGCCATAAATTCAGAATACAGGCAATCAAAAAAGTACCTTTGTCGTAGCAGGATTGGTTGATGAGAGCTGGTGTGTCTTCCACTTCGGTGTTTTTCTCGACAACTGTGCCCGACACGGGAGAATATAGTTCACTGGCAGCCTTAACACTTTCTAGGGCCCCGACCTCAGCTATAACAAATATAGGCCTTATAAAGTGAGCAACAAGCAAGTGCCTTACACAACTTATAAAGTGAGTCGAATAAAGAAAACTTTGTCAAATTATGCTACATTTAATTGTAAAATTAAGAAACTTATAATTTTCAAATTTTTCTGTCTAAATTAAAATCTGAAACACAGCCTTATGTAATTTTCATCATTGTCTCTCATGCTCGTCCCAGCGGTGTAATTGCCCCCAGGAAGCAATTAGCGACTAAAGTTGTAAGGAAGAGCACACCAGCCACCAGGTTGCAAGAAATCCCACAGAACTATCTAGCATGAGATCTGTCTTTACCAGGAATGTATTAAACTGCTCATCCGAAAACTGCCATATCAAATTGAAACAGAGTCAAATCTGCTTTTAAAGACATGTACGAGTAGATGTTGGATTTATGCTTATGGTTATAGAAAACAAGAAAATCAAGGCATTAACTTATCTAAAAAATTGAGTCACTCACTGTCCTTCCACACACAAATCTTGAATCAACTATCATATAAATTATTTTAATCCCTTAAATTAGTCATACTACTTTAAATTGCACTGTACTAAAATGTATAATTCCTAAACTGTAATCATTGATGTCCCATATACTATTAATTAGGCCTACATGAGTGATTTGATTCCACAAATTGTAATAGGCCTAGCCTACTAATATGATAGAAAAAAAGAATTAAATATAGACTGTCAGCTGTGCTGCGGTTAACATAGATTCTGGCGCACACTGCTGGGAGTGCCGTGTAGTTACAACATAAGCACTACGTAACAACACGGCGCTCCCAACGGTGTGCGCCAGAACCTAGGGTAACCACAGCACGGCTGACAGCCTATTGTCTACGAAACGGCACACGGAAGATTTCTCAGGTGCCGTTTGACGTCACTAACTGCTGACGTCACTTTGACGGAACACCAATACCGCAACGATACGGTTTTGAGCCATCGGCCTCGGTGGTGTAGTGGATAGCGTGGCGGGCTGATAATCCGAATGTACCGGGTTCAAATCCCGCCAGCTGCACTAATTTTTTTTCAAAAATTTTTTCACATAAGCAAGTTTGGTTGGTTTGGTTAGGTTATGACAGTTTAATTTTATAATTAAAAAATTATAAAATTGAATTTTAGGCATTTATAATTTTATTTTATGAACAAAATTATTTTTTAGATTAGTAAACCTTTATTTGATGTTTCCATTATCAGCACGTTTGGTTAGTTTGGTTAGGTTATGACAGTTTAATTTAATAATAGAAAAAATATAAAATTGTCTGTTTCTTCGGACGCAGCAGTTAGTGACGTCAGCAGTTAGTGGTGTCAAACGGCACCCGAGAAATCTTCCGTGTGCCCCACCGCTATTGTCTATGCTAATATTTACAACAGAAATATTTAGACGTACAATCTTTTTCAATCTTTTCTCCAACTTCAGGCAACTGAGCAAAGACTACGTCCCCCAGTGAATCCTGCAAACAAGAATAATTGTATGGGATCAAGAAGACATTTAATTAGGAATACCTATAGGCCTAATGTAAATGATAAAATAATAAATAACACACAAATATTGTCATCAATGAATAATGTCTGGTTTTGTCCCTGGCCAGCCTTGCGTGTTTCAAATATTGTAAAGTAAATAGTAAGTACGGTAGTGTTTTTTTTGTGTGTTTCTACAATATTTGGAAATTATTTTTAAATTTGATAACGGAAAGTGCTGCGTGCGTAATTTATGTTTGACAAGAAGGAAAAGGATTTGAAAATGACGATTAAACCCTGAAACCTGTTATCCACTAAAAACAATAGGATTAATTGACGACAACCTTATTTATGTTAAGGTAAAAAAGTGGTCAGGGTGCTTAGCTAGCATCTAAGGCAAGCACATGTGAAAGTCCTTCATCAATATCTATTTTGATATAAAATTCTCACTAAGATTAAGTAATAAGTGGAAGAAGAAAATTCATTTTTCAAATAGATGTAGGCTAACAATATTATTAGTAAAAAAAATTTTTTTAAACATGAACTGATTTTTTTCAAACATGAACTTTTCACTACTGTACCGTGAAGTGAACCATTTAAGAAATTGGTAATGAAAAAAACTTCACACATTGAGTTTTGACTCTTGTAGGCATTTTTAATGCCAAATCCAAAATACCTTAGGTTTTTTTAGAAACAGCTTTGACCAAACTAAACTTGGATTCGCCATCATTGAGCGAAGCTCTTATACGTCGACTTTTATGCATTTCGTAATACGCAAACTCCTCCTAGACGGCTGAATCAATCGTTTTCAAATTTTGCATGGTGATAAAGACCATACCGGTGAGTGCCAACATCTATATGGCGTTAAAAAAGTCTCTTAGGAATCCGCCCCACTGGGTCTCAACGTTTCAATGTAATCCTTATGAAAGCAGTATTTGACACATAAACAAAGACATATGATCAGCTGTTGACTTTTTAATGCAGTAGATAAATAAATAGCTGATGGCATTATGCCACAGATATTAGAAAATAAACGGTGGTATGGATCATAAATATAATCAAATGACGACACTAGCTTGAGGTCCGTGACGTAGGAAGTGGTGAAGGAAGTAGTTAAGTGAGCAGTCTGGAGTGTGGAAACTGTTTAAGACGATTAGATTTAGGTAGGTATCTGCATTCCTAAAATTCAATGGGAAGGGAGGAAAACGCGTCCGTGACGTAGGAAGTGGTGAAGGAAGTAGTCAAGGCGAGCTGTCCGTAGTGTGGGAACTGTTTATGACGATTAGATTAAGGTATCTGCATTTCTAAAATTCTATGGGAAGGGAGGGAAACGGGTCCGTGACGAAGGAAGTGGTGAAGGAAGTAGTCAATGTGAGCTGTCCGGAGTGTGGAAACTGATTATGACGATTAGATTTAGGTATCTGCATTCCTAAAATTCTATGGTAATGGAGGAAAACGGGTCCGTGACGTAGGAAGTGGTGAAGGAAGTAGTCAAGGCGAGCTGTCCGGAGTGTGGGAACTGTTTATGACGATTAGATTAAGGTATCTGCGATCCTAAAATGCTATGGAAAGGGAGGAAAACGGGTCCGCGACGTAGGAAGTGGTGAAGGAAGTAGTCAAGGTGAGCTGTCCGGAGTGTGGGAACTGTTTATGACGATTAGATTAAGGTATCTGCATTCCTAAAATTCTATGGGAAGGGAGGGAAACGGGTCCGCGACGTAGGAAGTGGTGAAGGAAGTAGTCAAGGTGAGCTGTCCGGAGTGTGGGAACTGTTTATGACGATTAGATTAAGGTACCTGCATTCCTAAAATTCTATGGGAAGGGAGGGAAACGGGTCTGCCACGTAGGAAGTGGTGAAGGAAATAGTCAAGGTGAGCTGTCCGGAGTGTGGGAACTGTTTATGACGATTAGATTAAGGTATCTGCATTCATAAAATTCTATGGAAAGGGAGGGAAACGGGTCTGCGACGTAGGAAGTGGTGAAGGAAGTAGTCAAGGCGAGCTGTCCGGAGTGTGGGAACTGTTTATGACGATTAGATTAAGGTATCTGCATTCCTAAAATTCTATGGGAAGGGAGGGAAACGGGTCCGCGACGTAGGAAGTGGTGAAGGAAGTAGTCAAGGCAAGCTGTCCGGAGTGTGGGAACTGTTTATGACGATTAGATTAAGGTATCTGCATTCCTAAAATTCTATGGGAAGGGAGGGAAACGGGTCCGCGACGTAGGAAGTGGTGAAGGAAGTAGTCAAGGCGAGCTGTCCGGAGTGTGGGAACTGTTTAAGACAATTAGATTAAGGTATCTGCAATCCTAAAATGCTATGGAAAGGGAGGAAAACGGGTCCGCGACGTAGGAAGTGGTGAAGGAAGTAGTCAAGGCAAGCTGTCCGGAGTGTGGGAACTGTTTATGACAATTAGATTAAGGTATCTGCAATCCTAAAATGCTATTGGAAGGGAAGGAAACAGGTCCGTGACGTAGGAAGTGGTGAAGGAAGTAGTAAAGGCGAGCTGTTCGGGGTATGGGATCTGTTTATGACCATTAGATACCATACATAGATTTATGACCGTAGGTATTTGCAATCCTAAAATGCTATGGGAAGGGAGGAAAACAGGTCTGCGAGGTAGGAAGTGGTGAAGGAATTAGTTAAGGTGAGCTGCCCGGAGTGTGGGAACTGTTTATGACTATTAGATTAAGGTATCTGCAACCCTAAAATGCTATTGGAAGGGAAGGAAACGGGTCTGCGACGTAGGAAGTGGTGAAGGAAGTAGTCAAGGCGAGCTGTCCGGAGTGTGGGATCTGTTTATGAGCAATAGATGAAGGTATTTCCAATCCAATAATGCTAAGGGAAGGGAGGTAAACAGGTCGTGACGTAGGAAGAGATGAGGGAAGTAGTAAAGGCGATACCTACTTTGTATGGTCACCATTTCATTGAACAGTATTAACAGAAGGAAGTAGTAAAGGCTGGCAGTGCAGAGTTAGTGAACCGTTTGGGCAGTTAGATAAATGTATCTAATACTTAAAACCTATGAGAAGGGAAGGAAACAGGTCTATGACGTAGGAAATGGTGAAGGAAGTAGTAAGGCTTGCAGTGCAGAGTAGGGGAACTGTCTTTGGCAATTACATTAATGTATCTTCAATCCTAAAATGCTATGGGAAGAGAGGAAAACGGGTCCACGACGTAGGGGGTGTTGAAGGAAGTAGTAAAGGTGGGCAGTGTTGAGTGTGGAAATGGATTAATGTATCTGCAGTGCTAAAATGCTATGAGAAGAGACTGGTTAAAATGATTATGACGCACAAATCGTTACATATTTCGATACGTATTCAGTCGTTTACGATAGAAATTTACAACTGAGTTGACAAAAGCTGAGTTTTACTCAATAGAGGCTGAAAACGAATTTTATTCCTTAAAGAGTAATAATGCTACTTTAGGCCTGCAACGCATGCATCAATGACGACTGTTTTTACTGCAGTATGACAAAAACAATATGATATGAACCCTTGATGACTCTGTCAATTTTGTGGATGCATCTGCGAACGCCACCTAGTTTACTAGTTTATAAAGTTAAAAAAAGAAACAAAACTAAGAGAAGAAATTATGATTTAGTAAAGCTGAAGGATGAAATTCAACTGATCCAATAAAACGAATGTTTGGTTACCTGAGCGTAGTGTGAAATACCAACAGTTCCTACTTCTCCATTGACTTTGATCCATTCATGTTTGGGAGTATAAAGGCAATCTGAAAATTGGATAAGATTGATAAGTCAAGCATTCTTTTCTTAACCACTGAAAAAAACAAATCAATAGACCTTTAATAAACATGTAGAAGGGGGAATAGTTCGATCTAATAACTTGATTACTTTACTGGAATCACTTGGTTTAACCACATACAGTAGAAGCTTGATAATTCGAACCCTTCCAGTAACCTGGCTCGATCCTATCTCTAAAAACAGTCATATCCTATAAGAAAAAGATTGTAACTTAGCCTATGTAATTTCATATTAAAAATAGAAAACAATAGGTACTTCACTACTACGATATACTGTCAAGGGGCAAAAAATTGACAGTCGAGAAATTACACGGAATTCAAATTATGCACGTCTGAAGTGAACCCACACAGTTAAGATGGGTTTGTATTAATGAAATAACTGATAGAAAACAAATCCATTGGTCTTATAGGCCGAATTTGCTAATCTCTACGAGAGCGATCCACCATTTCACAGTCAGGCAGCTCTACCAGACCTGATTGAAACAAATATATGTATAGGCATTTGATCTACAAAGCTGTTATTAGTGTTATTTGCTGGAGTATAACACCTTAAACCGCTCGGCCATTGATCAGAGCTTACAGTCTACATTAGCCTACTAACAATATCAAACCAAAAGACAAACTGCATTAGGGCCTAGTCCTAGTCTTAATTTCACATGTTAGGCAAGGATATCAGTAGTTTTTGTTGAGTTTATTCTTAATTCAACATTAATAGTTGCAAGTTAGTGAAGGTTTGGTTATATTTTTCTTGATAATTGACCTTTAAAATAGCTAAGTTAGTGAGCTAAAAATATTCCCATCCTTGGGCATGGGCTAAGTGAGTTCCTTTGTGATCAACTTTAAAGGCTTACTCCCGAAGGAAAGAATGGTGGGAATTAATTTAACCCAAACAAATAGTGTAAATCTGTAAAATTAGTAAACATAAACTGTAGGACTACGTTTTCTGGGAGTAGGTTTCCGAATGATTAGGTAAATGAAGGTTACCTGGCTGTGTAGAATAGTTGAGGACGGTTCTGAAAAACGATCTTACACTATAAACTGTGGGATGAGAAAGTTTATTTTTATTCACACTCGAAGGTATACAGTTTAAAGAACCTTTCGTTAAACTATTAGATAAAACACAACACAACCTCAAACAAACCATCTTCGATTTTAGTCTGTTCTGTTGCAGACGACAGTGTAAATAGCCACTGCCCTTTGTATCTCACATCACCGAATTGTCTTATGTAACACAATGTCTCGATAACCCAAGATAACCTGACCCCCTGCTGAGGGAAATGTTTTGCCGAAAACTTAATAACCTATTTTTTCAAATGGTTTATCACACATGTGATAATTTAATTGTGTTTTCAAGACGCAATACATTTGTTTATTACAAACTAATACCATACAAAAAATAAGAGTGCTATTGTTACATTGTAGCAGATAGATGTTACTAGGAATTTTAAATTGCAAACTCAATACTTTATTTTTATGACCTGACTTACATTCATGCTAGTTTTTCAAGTTAAATGACTTTCTTACGAGTTGCCATTTATGACCAATGAGAGGTCACGAAATCGACCAACATTTTGAGTAGACATACACATTTATTTTTCCTTTGTCAGGTTTATTTTATACTAGCTGTAACCCGCGGGCTTTGCCCCGTTTAACTTCTTAATTTTCAAGATGATCTCGTTCGCATGGCTCAATCCCGTCCTGGTTGAAGTTCGTTCGCTACGCTCACTCACCTTTAGGTTGGAGCTCGTTCGCTGCGCTCACTTGCCTTCAGGTTAGCTCGTTCGCTACGCTCACTTGCCTTCAGGTTAGCTCGTTCGCTACGCTAACTCGCCTCCAGGTTGAAGTTCGTTCGCTACGCTCACTCACCTTTTGGCTGCAAATTAGCTGTTGTCATAAATTCAAAAAATAATAATAGTGCTGCACCCTGTTGGCAATCCTTATAACTTTAAAGCTATTGAACATCATAGAACAGAACCAACTTGTTTAATTGAAACAGCTGTTAAAATTCATTAATTCCTTTTAAATTAATATGAAAAATCATAAGGTTAACATGGGAAACTCCAGAGCCACTGGGGTGGAGCCCGAGAGTCCGATCAGAATAAAAACAACTTAGTTTTCCTATTTAATGCCTAAAGAATCGGTGTACCAAATTTCAGCCTCCTAGGTAAATGGGAAGTGGGAGAATTAGTGATGAGTGAGTGAGTGAGTGAGTGTGTCAGTGAGGGCTTTGCCTTTTATATATTTAGATATTGACCTTTGGGTCAAAGGGAGTACCTATTATTAATCTTTGATTGTACATAGGTAAAAACACCATTTATTTATTTATACATGCCAACGGCTAAGCCAATACATAGATGAAAAAACAAGCTGAACAATAGTCAATAAATTCAATGCTCAATAGAATGAAATAGTTATTCGTGCAACTAGTGAGAAAAGTGAGCAATTGACTCACTCGAGAGAAATCCTTACCCACGAGCCGTAGGCGAGTGAGGAATGGTTTCTCGAGGGAGGCAATTGTACTTTGAACTCGAGTTGCACATTATACTTTTCCTACAGTTACCATAAAACAAATAAATTGGTGAAGAAACATAACCTATTTTTACACAGAAGTGAGCTTTTAAGGCCGGAGCCACACTTGTAATTTTTAACCAGCGAGACTACTTTTTCCGTTTTCACGTGCGACGCACGTAAAACAGTTTGACCGTGGCCACACTCGTCATACGAGATAGGTTTTTTGGACAAACCAGTGAGACTGATAGAGCATGCCACACTGGCAATAAAAATCGTCCGTGTCCGTGTTCCGGCTCCCCCCTCCACGCTCACTGCAGAGTAACAGACAGGTTAAAACTAGAAACGTCCGTGAAAAAAATCAGTGAGATAAGATGAGTGTGTTCACTCCCATAAGCCGCAATGCCCCGCGACTAGTTTTACGTGCAACGCCCGTGGAATGTTAGTAGAGAATACACGTGCAATTCCTTTGTCAGTCTCGCTGGTAAAACCAGCGAGACTTACAAACGCGTTCACGGACGTTTTTACTCTAGTGTGGCCTGCCCCATATACCGTATGTATCTCTCAAACCCACGGGTAACGCCCGTGGAAAAAATTCACTGCGTCAATTACAACCAAATACATCATCTATGATAAATATAAAACTCGTTATTGAGTATATTTTGCCACTTTAGGCCGTCTTGTTCTTTTAGTTACTTCCTGACAGTTGGCCGATTTTCTGTGAAGCGAGTTCACAATTATGCACCTGATAGCAGGCCCCGCTAGAAAAAGCAGGCCATGCTGCAGGATCCATGACGTAAGATGAAATTTGTATTGGTGTATTCGTATTGGAGCTGTAGGAAGTAGGGGGTAAGAGAAAGGATTATTTCCTTTAATATTAATAACTAATATCATTTTTATTTTTGCTCCTTCCAAAATTATATTTCCTGCATCCCTGTAAGTTTCAGGTTAATAAGTCGGAGCTTAAACTGTGATTTTACAGTTATTTATGCAAAACAACTCAAGACATAGTATTGATAAACTGATCATCACAGTACTGAACAAATAAACCTATCATAGACTCGGATCGTCATTTGTTTTACATGAATATAAAATTGCAACTCTTTGACTAAAAACAATCTTATATATTAAAAAAATTTGGTTTTTCTTTTCCGAGTTCGTTTGGCTCTTCTACCCGACCGATTTTCATGATTGAGGTCTGAAATTGAAGGTATGCACGCACAGATTTGCCATCAAGCATCGGCATATATTTATCTATAATCCCACTCAGTTTATACGTAAACGAAATTTGCTCCACATGTATTTCTTATGGGAGTTAAATTTGGCTTTTCTTTGCCGAGTTCGATGGGCTCTTCTACCCGACTGATTTTCATGATTGAGGTCTCAAATTGAAGGTATGCACGCACGAATTTGCCATCAAGTATCGGCATATAATTATCTATGGTATTACTCGGTTTATACGTAAACGAAATTTGCTCCCCATGTATTTCTTATGGGAGTTAAATTTGGTTTTTCTTTGCCGAGTTCGTTTGGCTCTTCTACCCGACCGATTTTCATGATTGAGGTCTCAAATCGAAGGTATGCACGCACAGATTTGCCATCAAGCATCGGCATATATTTATATATAATCCCACTAGGCTTATACGTAAACGAAATTTGCTCCACATGTATTTCTTATGGGAGTTAAATTTGGCTTTTCTTTGCCGAGTTCGTTTGGCTCTTCTACCCGACCGATTTTCATGATTGAGGTCTCAAATCGAAGGTATGCACGCACAGATTTGCCATCAAGCATCGGCATATATTTATCTATAATCCCACTAGGCTTATACGTAAACGAAATTTGCTCCACATGTATTTCTTATGGGAGTTAAATTTGGCTTTTCTTTGCCGAGTTTGTTGGGCTCTTCTACCCGACCGATTTTCATGATTTAGGTCTCAAATTGAAGGTATGCACGCACAGATTTACCATCAAGCATCGACATATATTTATCTATAATCCCACTCGGTGTATACGCAAATGAAAATTTGCTCCCCATGTATTTCTTATGGAAGTTAAATTTGGTTTTTCTTTGCCGAGTTCGTTTAGCTCTTCTACCCGACCGATTTTCATGATTGAGGTCTCGAATTGAAGGTATGCACGCACAAATTTGCCATCAATCATCTACAAATATTTACCTACAGTATTACACGACCAGAACACATAATTTGATTTATTTTATATTTCTTACTTCAAATTAAGATGTACCTTTACCAGTTATAGATTTATAATCCCATAAATTTTAGTCTAAGAACCTTCAGTTAAATACTGGCTTTCATTTAAGTTATTCAAATCCGACGAGTTTCAAGCAAATGCAAGGTGAATAACCAATATAAAAATTATTTTTCATAATGTTTTAATATGGTTAAAAATCAATAGCTCCAGTATTGTTCCTGTTTTTCTATATGTTTTAGACACAAAATAATCAGTAAATTATAGGATTTAAATTGAGCTATTGATTGTTTGAATCAGTTAAGCTCAAGATACCGTATTACTCAATAAAAAATTATAAATTTGATTATTTCTCGGATATAATAATTATTTTAACGCTGCGGAGCAGCATGGGTCCTCTAGTAAAGTATGAATGTATTACTTACACTAGTTTCTTTAGCAATATAACGTCTCTTTCACACGGCGGGCAGCGCTGTGTGCGGCGCGCATCGTACGACGGGAATGTTGCTGAAAGTCAACAGTCCCGGAAGATCAAATAATTTATACCTGTGCCGCTAGGTCAAAAACTACAATGTTTGCAGTGTCTGTAGATCAAAAGTCCCAGTAAGTCAAATAGTACAGTCCGAGCTAAAAACGTGGTCTATGTTAAAGCAATTGACTTATTGGGAATTTGACCTAATGCAACAGCAGTTTTAATATAACGAAATACGGTAAAATACAAGTTCAGTTTCGCTGAGTCAACAGTGCCGGAAGATCAAAAGCAATAAAAGTGAACGTCGATTCAGTGTAAAGTAGACCTCCTGCAACGCTTACTACACCAACAAAACTTGCTTTTAGTTACTTCGTGTTTTGTCATAATTAGAATAGAGCTAAAATTATCATATTTGGTACATAGCTTATCTATTAATGCTTCTTGCCAACTGTTTGGTCAACACTGTAAATAGTTATAGTTTATGTAATGAAAAGCCTTTCGTCAAAATTTGTGGCATAAAATACACGCAAGGACGATCTGAAAATTTCTGGTTATTATATACGTTTGTAAAAGGAGATCCATTTAATTTTAGAACTATTTTATAAGTTATATTGTAGTCTACACATAAACTGTGTAAATGTATTACGCCTCGGAAGGGTTTAAACCTGTCCAAACTATCATATATATTATTAAAACGTAAATATGGTTTTTTCACATTCTGAATCAACCAGTCGACGGATTTTCATTATTTTTGTGTTGAAAGAAAGATCATTTTGAGAACTAGGGAATGTCAAAGCCATAATTATAATTAAGGGTCCCAGTTTTTTAGAAATTAAGTTTTAATTTTTTTAAAGTCTAGCAGCCGACGCTAACCTTCTAAGCCAGCTTTTAGTACAATATAATTTGCTTAGCATAACAGCTGTAAACATTCAGCATTTGGAAACAAATTTAAAGACATATTTAGAGTTGACTTATTTATACTATGTGTAATGCTGACCATTGATTTAATTCCTAGGTATGAGGATGGCAGATTATTTAAATTTGCATAGAAAAATAGTAGGATGTTCAAATTATTTTTTAAAGGAATCTTTGTAATCATCGATTTGTTTTAGTCCCATATAATTTGTTTTAACTAACAGCTGGTTGAATGTAATATTGTTCTATATAACTATTAGGTTTTTGGCGAATTTCCCATATAGGGAATAAGCTATTACCGTAGTACTTATGGTAACACCTGGACCCGGGACCGATTTAATTTTTCGTTTTGAGGTCCCTAGAGGCCAAAAACACCATCCGTTCAAATTCATATATACAGGGTGATCAACTCAAGGAGGCCACCATTGGGTAGTCGAAAACGGTAAGAATTAGAGAAAACATTAAATGGGGGACATTCCTTTATTTTTTGTGGCAGTTAAAAATATGATTTTAGTTTTTTATCATGTTTTCGGATAGAATATGCAATTTAAAAACTTTTTTAGCCTTGACACTTTTTCGATAAACCCACTCGTTTAGGAGTACAGCCTATGGAAAAATGACTTCCGGTGTACATTTTACATCATGTAGCTCCTAAACGAGTAAGTTTAGAACAAAATTGCAAAAAGTAAATTAGTCTTAGAATTGCATCTTCATTCCTTAAAGACTTAAAGTTTTCCACTTTTCAAGTTTGCCGCCATTTTTTAAAATAATATAATTTATATTTTTAATTAATTTTATGTTCTTTTTGGAATGTGGATGCAATTGTAAGACTTTTTTACTCCTCGTATTTTTGCTTTAAACTTACTTGTTTAGGAACTACAGTACATGATTTAATATGTACACCGGAAGTCATTTTTCCATAGGCTGTAACTCCTAAACGAGTGGGTTTATCGAAAAAATGTCAAGGTTAAAAAAGTTTTAAAATTGCCTATTATGTCCGAAAACATGATAAAATATAGGGTGTTCGATAAGAAATTTCAAATTTGGCCGCCATTTTGGAAAATGGCGGCTGAATTTCAAGCGACTAAAATCATATTTTAAACTGCCACAAAAAATAAAGGAATGTATTTTAAGTTTTCTCTAATTTTTACCGTTTCCGATATCCCAATGGTGGCCTCCTTGAGTTGATCACCCTGTATAGCCTATATTTATTTATTTATATATTTTTCCTGGGGGGAACCCCAAGACCCCCTCCTTTTTGGGGGGTATTCCATACCCCCCAGGCCCCCGGTGACCCCCCCCCCAAAAATATATGTCTATAGGAGCGCCCTTGTCTTCTTTACCTATAAAACACATGGGATACAGCCTTTTCTTCACTGATCACGTAATGCGTGATTTTCTATAAAGTCTTGGAAAAATAAAAGGTAAAATAGATAGAATAAAGGTGTACTGTATGTGGTTTACACACAAATATTCATCAAACTGTGTGATATTTTGTTATTGCAATGAACAATTTGGGAATATCGTATTGTTTAAGTCGATGGAAAATCTCTGTTGATCCTGTTTTACAAGCAAACCAAAAAGATACATTAGTCACCACTCTATGCGACATATTCTAACCAGAAAATTGTAATCGTATGATTCTATAAGCATTGATAGGATTGCAAAGTACTTCACGAACATTATTTCAAGGGTAATAACAGTCACAATTTCCGCCGACTTTAAAAGAGTCAACTAAACTACTATACTAATGGACACACAACTGAAACAACTAATGGAACAACTCACGATGTACATATAACAGTTCGATATAAGCATTGAGTATACACGTCAGTGGATACGTGTACATATACCGTACCCAATGATATAAGCAACGGTTCTTGCAATTTATTGCTTATTGTTTTTTAGAGTTGTTTTCGGACTTACTCTATTTTCGGACGTACTCACACTCGTATAAGGTTGTCCACGTTTGTCATTGATAATGTAGCCATGTTACATGGTTACACCCGTTGTCAAGAATATGGTTACAAGTTTTCCGTCTGTTTTTGAATAGCGATACATTTTTTCACATACTTAAGAACCACCTGATTTTGTGCATTACATGTTCGTCTCAATTTTAATTGCTTTAGTAGGCATTATTTTGGTTGATGAGGACTTCAATCGGTCCTTTCAATGATAGCTCATGAAATATAGTACTTTGTCCATTAATTTTATTGTTTGATAAAATGGATTAAATTATCCTGCAAACCCAAATAGAAATAGTAAATATAGTATTTGAAACAAATCAGTAACATGTTAATAATGTAGCCTACATTATTTCCTTGAATTGCATAACAGCAATTAACTGGGCTGATCCTAATATAAATAAATCAATATGTTCTTCATAGGCATAACATGGGTTCATAACATGAGCCGCTGGGGCTGAGCCCAAGGGATTTAAAAAAATGTAAGGTTGGTTTGCAAATGTACGTGACACGCTCTTTCTAATGAGACATGAATGGTCAAAATCACCTAAGAAATTCGGAGGAGTTCAACGGAAAAATTTCGTGTTGGCGTTATACAGTATGGTTGAAAAGTCCTGGATTGGCTATATTTTTTTTAACAATATAGATAAAGTAGTGAGACTTGGTATATCAATAATATAATAGCCAAAAATATCTACTGTCTTAAGCTATTATCACTGTTTAATCCCTTAAGGGGGATGGACCACAAAGACTAAAACAAAATTCTTATATAATTTTAATACTATTTTACCTGTTTTTGAAATGGCGACCATACAAATGTATGCATTTTAAGCCAAGTATGAATGGAGTTGAGTGTGTGATGAGTGGAGCGATCTTGTTGTTCTGTTAGTGACTAAGGCCGACGTAATCCTTAGACACAGCTGTTAATTAATAGTCCATACAGTCAATTAATAGCAGCAGAGGTCAAGTTTGGTAGGTATCAAATTAAAGGTTTTAATTATAAAAATACATTGCCGCAAACCCAAACTCAAACGACGATGATGATAATAATGTTAATGATGTAGCTAAAACGTATCGTTTGAAATTTAACAGCTGAAAATAAGTTAAATAGAAAAGGTTTTGGTTAAATCCATCAAATTGTTATTGGACACTAGTAAGTACTAGTGCACTTGTTTATATTGATTATATGATTATATTGATTTACTTTGGATTTTAAAAATGTGAACGTTTTATTTTATTAAAGATTTATGGTGATACGTAAATATTGTGGTGTAGTAAAGTATATTATATTGTAGTTAAGTGTTAAATTTTGAAATTTTAGGGTGAATCGAGATGAATCTTTTTTTATAACATGGGTCTCTCCTACCTACATACCAAGTTGGATACATACCAAGTTTCATAAACATCGGTTGGAAAAGTGTAAAGATAAATATTTGTATGTAAAAAATACAAAATGGCGGATATCTGGTTTACGAAACGATTTTGGAAAAATGTTATCCTTCATTTTCTGTTTATTTTGACCCAAGGAATTACTAGGTAAAGTATCTCCCCGCTTATTTTTAACACCCTGTTTATGATGTATTCTTATAAGTGAAAAATGTAAGCTGGTAATACAGAAAGATGTTTTATAAATAATATGAATGTACTGGTGATCTGTATATTCATCTTTTTCTTGTTCTTAGAACTGTAAATTAAAAGTCCACTCAGCAGTCACATCGTACGATGTAGTTCTTTCCATGCGTTGCGAAATGTTAAATTTGCCGTCCTCTTCAACCCAAGTTATCTATTGAACCACTGATTGTAAAAAATTCAAAAAAATATATTTTACGCATCACACTTTTGGCTACAACTTTGCCACAGACCAAACCTCCTTAACCCAAAAACAAACAAAAAATCTCGCATGCTAACTTTTTCATGCTAGAAATCACGATTTAAAACTATTTCACCATACATATCAATTTTTATTAATTAGATCGGTAAATAGTTTAAAGTTCCAACAAAATAGTCATTGAGTAGGACTAACCAAGAAGCTCTGTGCCAATTTTCAAAATTTTAGCACAACTTTAAGTACACCAAAACACGAAATTATTGAAGTCATGCGTCGAGAGGACTATCGCTGTTTTAACAGATTATACTTTTGACCTTCCGGCACTGTTGACTCAGCGAAACTGAACTTATATTTTATCTTATTTCGTTATATTAAAACTGCTGTTGCATTAGGTCAAATTCTCAATAAGTCAATTGCTTTAACATAGGCCACGTTTTTAGCTCGGACTGTACTATTTGACTTACTGGGATTTTTGATCTACAGACACTGCAAACATTGTAGTTTTTGACCTAGCGGCACAGGTATAAATTATTTGACCTTCCGGGACTGTTGACTTTCTGCAACGCGTCCCGTACGACACTCCTGAATATTTATTATTTATTATCTTACTAATAATATAAATGAAAGTTTGTGCGTTTGTTTGTTTGAAGTTCAATCACGCATTAACTACTGGACGGATTGGGCTGAAATTTGGCATGATGATAGCTCACATTCCCGATTAACATATAGGCATATTCTTATCCCAAAAATCCTTTCGGGCTCCGCCCCAGTGGTTCTGTAGTTCCCTATGTTAACCTTATGATAATTCATTTTTAAAGAGAAATAAACTAGGTGGCGTTCGCAGATGCATCCACAAAATTGAGCGGAGTCATCAAGGGTTCATATTATATTATTGTTGTCATACTGCAGTAAAAACAGTCGTCATTGATGCATGCGTTCCGGGTCTAAAGTAGCATTTTTACTCGTTAGGAAATAAAATTAATTTTTAGCCTCTATGGAGTAAAACTCAGCTGTTGTCAACTCAGTTGTAAATTTCTATTTTAAACGATCGAATACGTATCGAAATATGTAACGATTCGTGCTTCATAATCATTTTAACCAGTCTATTCCCATAGCATTTTAGCATTGCAGATACATTAATCCATCCCCACACTTAACACTGCCCACCTTTACTACTTCCTTCACAGGTAAACAGGTCCGTGACGTAGGAAGAGATGAAGGAAAGTAAAGGCGAGTTTTTCGGAGTGTGGGAACTGTTTATGACGATTAGATTAAGGTATCTACAATCTTAAAATTGTATGGTAAGAGAGGAAAACAGGTCTGCGACGTAAGAAGAGGTGAAGGAAGTAGTAAGGTGAGCAGTGTGGAGTTTGGGAACTGGAAACCGTTTGTAGCAGTTAGATTAATGTATCTGCAATGCTGAATTGCTATGAGAAGGGATGGAAGCATGCCCACAAAATAGAAAATGGTGAAAGAAGTAGTAAAGGTTAGCAGTGCGGACCTGTTTCCCCTCCCTTTCCATAGCATTTTAGGGTTGCAGATACCTTAATCTAATCGTCATAAACAGTTCCCACACTCCGAAAAACTCGCCTTTACTGATTCCTTCACCACTGCCTACGTCACGGACCTGTTTCCCTCCCTTTCCATAGCATTTTAGGATTGCAGATACCTTAATCTAATCGTCATAAACAGTTCCCACACTCCGAAAAACTCGCCTTTACTGATTCCTTCATCACTTCCTACGTCACGGACCTGTTTACCTCCCTTCCCATAGCATTTTAGGATTGCAAATACCTTAATCTAATGGTCATTAACAGATCCCATACCCCGAACATATCGCGTTTACTACGTCCTTCGCCACTTCGTACATCGCGGACCTGTTTTCCTCCCTTTCCATAGCATTTTACGATTGTAGATACCTTAATCTAATAGTCATAAACAGTTTCCACACTCCGGACAGCTCGCCTTGACTATTTCCTTCACCACTTCCTACGTCGCGGACCTGTTTTCCTCCCTTCCCATAGCATTTTAGGATTGCAGATACCTTAATCTAATTGTCATAAACAGTTCCCACACTACGGACAGCTCGCCTTGACTACTTCCTTCATCACTTCCTACGTCGCGGATCCGTTTCCTTCCCTTCAAATAGCATTTTAGGATTGCAGATACCTTAACCTAATTGTCATAAACAGTTCCCACACTACGGACAGCTCACCTTGACTACTTCCTTCACCACTTCCTACGTCGCGGACCCGTTTTCCTCCCTTCCCATAGCATTTTAGGATTGCAAATACCTTAATCTAATGGTCATAAACAGATCCCATACCTCAAACATCTCGCCTTTACTACTTCCTTCACCACTTCCTACGTCGCGGACCCGTTTCCTTCCCTTCCAATAGCATTTTAGGATTGCAGATACCTTAATCTAATTGTCATAAACAGTTCCCACACTACGGACAGCTCGCCTTGACTACTTCCTTCATCACTTCCTACGTCGCGGATCCGTTTCCTTCCCTTCAAATAGCATTTTAGGATTGCAGATACCTTAACCTAATTGTCATAAACAGTTCCCACACTACGGACAGCTCACCTTGACTACTTCCTTCACCACTTCCTACGTCGCGGACCCGTTTTCCTCCCTTCCCATAGAATTTTAGGAATGTAGATACCTAAATCTAATCGTCATAAAAAGTTTTCACACTCCGGAAAGCTCACCTTGACTACTTCCTTCACCACTTCCTACGTCGCGGACCCGTTTTCCTCCCTTCCCATAGAATTTTTGGAATGCAGATACCTAAATCTAATCGTCATAAAAAGTTTCCACACTCCAGAAAGCTCACCTTGACTACTTCCTTCACCACTTCCTACGTCGCGGACCCGTTTCCTTCCCTTCCAATAGCATTTTAGGATTGCAGATACCTTAATCTAATTGTCATAAACAGTTCCCGGTACTTACGTATTATACGGAGGCCACTTATTTTACAGCACGCTGCGGCGGTTAGGTTAGGTTGGGTTATCATAAATATGTTTGTAGAACTTTCCTAGTTTCGTTATGAATCGAACTATACGAGATGAGTCATAAAAACTTATATCATAAGTTTTTATGACTCATCTCGTATAGTTCGATTCATAACGAAACTAGGAAAGTTCTACAAACATATTTATGATAACCCAACTTAACCCAACCGCCGCAGCGCGCTGTAAAATAAGTGGCCTCCGTATAATACGTAAGTACCCAGTTCCCACGGACAGCTCGCCTTGACTACTTCCTTCACCACTTCCTACGTCGCGGACCTGTTTTCCTCCCTTCCCATAGAATTTTAGGAATGCAGATACCTAAATCTAATGGTCTTAAACAATTTCTACACTCCAGACTGCTCACCTTTACTACTTCCTTTACCACTTCCTACGTCACGGACCTCAAGCTAGTGTCGTCATTTGATTATATTTTTGATCCATATCACCGTTTATGTTCTAATATCTGTGGAATAATGCCATCAGCTATTTATTTATCTACTGCATTCAAAAACGATTGATTCACCCGTCTAGGAGGAGTTTGCGTATTACGAAATGCATAAAAGTCGACGTATAAGAGCTTCGCTCGCTCCGCTCAATAATTTTGTAAGCTGTTTCAACTAAAAAAGTTGGTTCTATGATATGAAAAGCATTAAAGAATTATAAGATTTAACAACAGGGGGCAGCACTATTATTCTTTTGCATTAATGAAAACAACTACTGTAATTTGAACTAAGCAGCAACAAAAAACTGTGATACACAATGAGAACTGTCAAAGTAGGATTGTTTACAGTTATTTTTATGTTTTGAATTTACAAAAAATTAGTGATATTTTGCGAATTTTTGATAATTTATTTTTCTCTATTGTTAAGGTGAATTTCTAGAACAATATAGCTATGGTAGATGTGTAATACTATAGTATACTGTAAATTTACAGAAGCAAATTTTATCAAACTTTGTTCTCCCCTTTTGCAAACGCAAAGCTTGAGTATAATAGTACAGGTAAAATAATACAAAAACACTCCATATAAACAACAAAATTTGTACATTCATGAAATTTCACCTGTGAGTTACTAATAATATGAGAAATGAAGATCCGATGAGTCCCCAAAACTTTGGGCGTCCTAAGGCCCTTTTTGGGGCCCTTTTTGTCCCGAAGGGCCCTTGTTCCTGAATAATTTTGTTTTTACGTTTAAGGTTGAGTGAGGTGTGGTTTTCGATGGTTTTAGCTATTGTAAATCGATTGGGACTAGTTTTAAGTGTATTAAAGCACACCATACAGGGTGTTTCGAAATATTATCACTTTTTACGATATTTAAACATTTATTCATGAAGTGATAAAATTAGTTACCTCCATGCTCTATATAAAAGGGGATTTTTGAAAATAACTGTAATTCTTTACTATATAAGAGGGAAGGATCACAAGGAGTAAGAGAAAATATTAAATACCCCCGTCACAGCAAACCTGCAGACTAAGCGAATTTTCATTTGCCCGATTTTCAATTAAATCTAAAATAGCATTGAGTTTAATAAATACTTAGGTTTGCTGCTACAAGGAGGGTAATAAAGTGTGTTTATAGTAAAATATTAATAGCCTATACTAGTATAAAACAAATAAATTTGACAAGTTTGATCACAAAATATATCTATTAACAAACAAACAAAATCATTTTACACTATTCTCCTTAAGAATAACATGGAATTTTAAATTTACAATTTTTGAATTTTATTCGTAACTAATACACTTACAAAAGACGTTAATATACTAAATTATTTGTTTTCTTTAAGATCTTTAAAATGCTCTAGAGAAAAAATGGGAAACTTTGTCTTTTGAGGGTCAAAAAATACAAATTTTACCACATAAAACCCTGTTCCATGGACCGATTATGCCGGTTTAATAGCTTATCTCCTATATGGGATGTTCGCTAAAAGGGGATGGATTAAGTTTTACACTATAACATAATAACATAGGTTACTAAGCAAAAATTTCAACTTTTAAGGTGGTGAATAATCTTTCAACGTGTTTTTTTATGCAAATCTATTAAGACCAATTTCAAATTGATATGAATTTTTCTTAGGTAGTTATTTAAGTTATTTTTTTTACAATTATTAAAAATAAAAACAGTTGTATTTGTATAAAACCTTGAATTACATATTAAAATTACGTACCTAAACGAAAGCTATTTTTCTACAATTTCCTTAGTATCTCTCTTTACAATTTCATCATCACAATAACTATTCTCAGACGACTCATTAACAATTTCTTTATTCTTAGCAACTTGTCCATCTTTACTGATTTTGTCCAAGTTGGTGTTCAAGCAGGATTCCCCTTTACAAACCTAAAACCTTGCATATTGCAGAACAGGCAACACCAATCTTAAAGCACGAACAATGTGGTGCAAAAACACATTTCATACATACTGACGTTTGCAACTTGTATCTTAAGTTCCTCAAACTTATTTTCAATCAATACAAGTACGGTTGTCTTTCGTGGTTATGACGACCAGGACAGCACTAAGATATCAGAGCAGCATTGTCGGTACAAGCATGTTTTTACTGAAAAATGGGAACGGGGTTTATGGGGTAAAAATTGGGTTTTCTTATTTACTTTACTCTCAAAACACTAAGTTTCCCAATTTTTCTCTAGAACATTTTAAATAGCTTAAAAATATAAATATAAATAGCTTAAAAATAATTTAGTATATTAACGTGTTTTTGTATGGTTATTAGTTACGGATAAAAATACTAAAATTGTAAATTTAAAATTCCCATGTTATTCTTATGTAGAATAGTGTAAAATGATTTTGTGTGTTTGTTAATAGATATATTTTTATCAAACTTGTCAAATTTATTTGTTTTAAACTAGGCTATTAGTATTTTACTATAAACACACTTTATTAGTCTCCTTGTAGCAGCACCTAGGTAATCGTTAAACGCAATGCTATTTTAGATTTAATTGAAAATCAAGTAAGTAAAACGGAAATTCGCTAGGTCTGTAGGTTTGCTGTGACGAGGGTATTTAATATTTTCTCTTACTCCTTGTGATCCTTTCCCTTTATGTAGTAAAGAATTACAGTTATTTTCAAAAATTCCCTTTTATATAGAGCATGGAGGTGACTAATTTTATCACTTTATGAATAAATGTTTAAATATCGTAAAAAGTAATAATATTTCGAAACACCCTGTATGGTGTGGCTTAAAACACTTAAAACTAGTCCCAATCGATTTAAAATAGCTAAAACCATCGAAAACCACACCTCACTCAACCTTAAACGTAAAAACAAAATTATTCAGGAACAAGGGCCCTTCGGGACAGAAAGGGCCCCAAAAAGGGCCATAGGACGCCCAAAATTTTGGGGACTCATCGGATCTTCATTTCTCATATTATTAGTAACTCACAGGTGAAATTTCATGAATGTACAAATTTTGTTGTTTATAAAACCCTATTTTACCTGTACTATAACTGCAATAAGCATTTTATACTTATATGCCAACCCCGTACGAAGGACGGGTACTCTGCTAGTTATTACAGCACGTTTTTAGTTTAGGTTAAATCCAAACATTGAACGAAATGGGAAACGCTGCACCAGCTGATCGTAGTCGCAATATCTTTGAGTGCTGCCAACTTATTTTCAAGCGTACACGAATTACGTGCATAATAAAAACACGCGGTTTTGTATTTTTTTGGTTGTAATCTTAGAATGCGGCAAAAAAAATGGTGGATCAGGACAATTGGCTATGCTGACCCTACCAACCCTCCAAGTAAATCTCATTAACCACGCCTCAGTGAATACTCCATTTAAGAGTTCAAATAGGGTGAATAGGATAATTTAAAATATAATAAATTTGTCATATCTGAAAATATTGTATTCTAGAAGTCTAAAAAAAAAAGTTTCATTACGTATAAATTAGTAAATTAATACTAAATTAATATTCTCCTCTAGTTATTAAAGGAAAATGTTTGTTTTAATACTTTAAGTTGGCCGATTTGCATGGGATGAACTTAAAAATATATGTTTTGTGATAACTTTAAATATATTTTTCTCTGATACAACAATATATAATTTCTTATTACCCATTGCACCCTCTTGGTCAGGTAGTTTGCATAAATTGAGGCAGCGTAGCACCGCACCGTGTGAAAGCTCCCATAAGAACCAATAGCCCTTCACCAAGTTGTCCGGCGTGGACAAGGCGCGGCGCTGTTGTCCGGCGTGGACAAGGCGCGGCGCTGTTGTCCGGCTGTAGGTACATCCGGCAATAATTCGCGCGCCGGACATAGTGTGAAAGGACTCATATACTCCCATAGCCCTATGCCGGATCCGGCGGGCGCCACGTGAAAGAGGCGTAACTCGTTACATTCTAACTTCTAACTAGAATAATTTCACCTTATCAGTTTTTCAAAATAGTAAGAAGGTATCAAATAAGGACCAAAGTTTTTTTAACAAAATTTATGTCAGTTTTTTACAAAAGAAAAACTTAAAAAAAGCTTTTTAACATATTATTAGGTAGACGGATTTCGTTGAGACCAGTGCCAACACTAGAGTCCGATGTTGTAAGCTCGTCCGTTGGGATTCTGGATGGGAGTGGTTATCGGAGAAGTTATTGTCCACTCGTACCAAACCTCTCTTTTGTTGTGGAGCCTCCAGAAGTGAACAACTAGGTTATCACCTGTCTTTAACGAGACGGGTTCCTAGAAAAATAGGAAGTGAAAATTAAGGATGTAACACAATAGAACAAAAGGGACAAAGTTTTAAAGATTTTCGAGGATAACATGCTGAACAACAATGATAGTGTCCATACTGGCACAAGAAACATAAAACATTACACTACACACAAAGAATGAAAGAATATTTTCACCGACAGCATATTCAACAAAGTGAGTATTGAGTTGGGCAGAAGTTGTCTCCACAACTCAAAGACTTCTACCTTTCTGGGTGTAGTTTAAAGTTGTGTTTCTTTTGCTAGAGTCAGCATTATCTTCTAAAATTAAAACACATTTAAAAAATAGCTTAGTTGAGTCAAGTGTAACTAGAATAAAAAATGTCTCCTGTATTTTTTACTTAGAAGGTAACAAATCAAACTTTATTTCAAAATAACAGCAAAATATCATTTGAAAGCACAAAAGATACGTCAAATAACCATTTAACCCTTATCTATATATCAATAGGCAAGCATGATTCTTTAAAACCTTTTTTTCTCAGCTCGTGTGCACCCTAAGGAAAATCTAAGCATACTGTTGCATATAGAAAGATATTTCAGAATCCCTTTATAAATTGAAATATGCTCAAAGATAAGCATGAATATTAATCAAAAATTTAGAAAAATTAACATGGGCTTTATGGGTTGCCATGCTGGTGACAAAATAACAACAAAATATAAACAAAAAATGAAAACAAATGGAAGAAATTCTAATCACATGTTTTATTTACAGAGTGGGGTGAAAATAGAGAAGTCCCCACCTGATTAGGTATTTTTGGTTGAGTTTTCAACCACTGGATGGCCTCTAGTATTAGGTAATATATTTACACTTATACTGTTTACGCACAAGAAGGTAAGTACATATAAAAGATGGAAAGGGGTGATCGATTTCGATTGGAAACTCCAATCATCTTCAGACCCAATAGGCGATATTATTATAAGTGTTATTTAATGTACCTTTTGTGCTTTCAGGCAAATCAATCACATGTGCGATGCTGATCAAGAAGTTAAAATATCATTTAAACAGTAAGAAAATACAGGTGAAAATAATTAATTTAAAGTATTTTAACAAAATAAAATTGAATTTTCAGTTATCTTATACCACTTTACATTTTATTTTAATCAATGGATATATGGAGTCTTGTACACATAATTCCACTTCCATTCCATCGTCAGCTTGTTGGTAATAGGCCGATGACAACGCAATAACAAATAGCAGAAGGCTACAGAATCAATCCCGCTCAGACCAGATCACCAACTGTTGGTTTGGAAGGCATGCACTATTACCACTTAACTACTAAATAAAATCAAAAGTTATACAGTAGAACCTCTTTAATCCGAACCCCCGTAATCCGAACGTCCACTAATCCGAACGCCTCATTGCTGTACTTTATACACAGTACAGTAGTTCTTTATTGTATACTGTATTTAATGTACCGTTGTACTACGTTTACTACTGTATTAAATAAACACTGTATTTTACTTTATAAATAATTTTTTCACTTTTCCCGTACCAATTACGATCAATTTTAGCCAGGTTTTAGCTATTGTTATGTAAAAACAACAATATGTTCTGTAATCTGAACTATTCAATAGTCCGAACTACCCCCGGTCCCAATTAGTTCGGATTAAAGAGGTTCTACTGTATTAGATACTGTGTTTGAATTTTACAGAAAGGAATTGAATTCCAATGCATTTTTCTCTAGAGTAAACTATTTTCAACAATATTTGCTGAAGAACACTAATGCTGCATGTTAAAAAAAAGTTTTTGTTGAATGCAACTGTGCTGTAGCACCATTGTTTTTGGATTGGAGACAATTAGAGAGTTTGCAAAGAGGCAGCAAAGTAGTTTGCAGTTTCGATACTTGAAATTGAATACTACGTTTAATATTTAATATTAATTTTGTACAACAAGAAATTCCTATACCAAACTTCCTATATGATTTCTAGCTATGCCAAACTCAGTTTTAAAAGGAAAAATAAGGAATTTACATACATCTTAACGATTAATAATACATTTAATTGATTACTGTACTTTGATTGGGAAGAAGATAGGAAACCACGAAACCATTCCTCTGGAGTATGTTGACGGTTCTATGCTGAGCATGACGTCTTTGTACAAGACAGTATCAAAGTAGCCTGTGAAGCCGTGCAGCATGCTGTTGTTCTCAACTTTGAATGTCAGCATTTTGTACCTCGAGTTGTCAATGGTTTTATCTGTAACACAACACAATTACAGTGAACTATATCGTATAACTAAAAGTATTAGCTTCACGGATAAGGTAAATTCATTATTAGTTTTTTACGTACTATGTGAAGCAAGTGTAAAGGAAAGAGGTTTATAGCCACTTAGGAGGCTTATAGGAATGAGTTTAGCCGCAAACCTGAGCCCGTCAGCCGTGCGCACGGTGTTATAATCATAGTTTTATCGTTATTTAAATGTTTCGTACGTGTCGTTTATGTGTAATGAATGTAAAATGTGTTTGGCCTATATATTCGATATATTGACGTTGTTGCTACAAAATCAAAGCGACATAGAAACAGATTCAACCTAGTGACAGTGGAGCTGAGGATGACCTGATGGTTGAAACGCGTACTCCACAGCAATTTATGGATTGATGACGTAAGTTATTTAATTATTTGATAACTCAATCCTTTGTGCTACAATCTCAACATTAAGAGGTTTATGGCTTGTACCGAAAGTGATTTCCCGGTACTTGCACCAATTATTCCTGTCCTCGGTTTCAGCTTGTATGTGAAACGAAACTCACTCTCACATGCTTGGCTTTGCCTCACACATGAAACTTGTGTGCGCACCAGAAATGTAACTTTGGGCACTTGTAACAATTTAAAGGTTTCTTAGGCATTGTGCTATGTGTTGATGTGTGTATGGACCAAGACATTTGTTGGATGTCATCGTCTCTGATTCGATGTTGGATTTGATTATGGGTTGCATGAAAGGAAACTACACACTTTAATTACTTTTTAACAGACTGAAGATGAACAAGGTACACCAATCTTTATCCAATAATGTTTACTGTATGGTTCGCACCTCTGTTAGGGTGATGGTAGGTGAACAGCGGCTGCGTGGGTGCCAGAGGATACCTGTTCTGCTGATGTACCACCCACGGCATCTCAAAGTTCATTGTTTCCGACACCTTGTTCGGGTCTCGGAATCTCGCGGCCACTTCACCCCACAATCTCGGGTTCTGTACTGGGGCCAGGTACGATGTGTAACTGCACGGAATACTGATGCCATCATCTAAAAAACATTCACATTAAACCAGACAGAAGTTTTACTACATAATTATTACACATGATTAATGCCCTTCATTCAACTTTATTTCAGTTTGAGTTTTCAAATCATGACAAGTGGCATCTGAACAGTAAATCAAAATCCTGGTGGCAGTTTTGTTACCAACAGTGGGTTAGATAAAATCAGAATTATAGCATGTAAAGTTGATAAAGGTTCAAAAGGGATGAGTACATAGCTCAATGTATAAGAAGTAAGTCAAAGAGTCAAAAGAGTCAAATTTGAAAAAATCTATAAAATTAAATTTCAAAAAAATCTAAGTTCTAAATAAAGACATTCATATTGTCTTGTAGTAACAACACAGTTGTGAACTTATGAACCGATATTCTTAAACATAAAACTATAAAAAACACTTAAAATAATAATTGATCGAAACCTTTGAGGAACTTTTGGGCGCCGTCCAAGCACTCCGGGGACAGTTCGTTGTCTCCAAACGAACCCAACAGCTCAGAGACCAAGATGTCCGCTAGTTCAGGTGCTTCCCACTCCCTCATGTCACACGAGACAATGGTCACTGAGTCTCGCCAGAACTCTGTTTTGTGTGCCTGCAGTCTGCAACATCACGTAACCGTGTCAATGGGAGTGACAAGCAGGGTGTACAAGGATTCTACCCTCACCACTGTCCCTTTAGTTATCTCTACAATTGATTACCGTTGTATCAATTTAATACCACTATCGGCAAGTATTGACTTTCAAAGTTTTTGAAATATTTCTTTTCATCCCAAATGCTGCTCATTGCTTTCCTGCTTGTTCAAAGGTAGCTGCTATCCTCTTTATTACAAAACGTAAAATCCTTGCCTAAAGCTTTTCCTTGGAAAAAAGGAGGAAATATATATAATTTAAAATGTCCTCACTAAAAAATTAAACAGTATAGGCTAAATGCTACAGTTTCAGACGAGCTCTGAAGCTTGCGACAAGATGTACAATAAGCCTAAAATGTTCTCACAATTGTTTAACTGTACACTACATTGTTGGCACACTTACGTAATAACAGCGTTGGGGTTCTTCTCCACCGCGTAGACCCTGATTTTACGTTCAGCTCTCTGTGCTGCGTTGAGGGCCGCATTGACCAACGGACCGCGACCTGCTCCCACCACCATCACTATCCTGGAAACAACAACTGTTTGATAAAAAAACCACTATTTCTCCTAAATAACAGGTTAAAGAGTTAAGGAGTAAAAGGTTTAATTCAAATTGGTATGAAGGTTGAAAAATCGTTGTTCAAACTTTTTCTCGATTAATGCAAAATTTGTTCTTTAAAATACTAGTTGCTATAACCATGAGAGAGAGGACACAGAAGAGAATCATTTGCTTCTTTAAATATACAGAATGAAATAGTTACACATATCAAAACCAATTTGAACTCTTTGATAAAATCTCTTCACTCCTCACACCATTTTAGTGTAAAATTTCATACCTACATCAGGCAAGGATTTTAATAAGTCGTGACAGCCTGAAAAACACAGTCTCATTTTTTTAACAGTGCTGCTCTGCAACAGCGAGAGGACTCAGATCAAGAGAAAAATTTGGCTCTATCGGCCATTGATAAAAAAAAACAATATTCAATTAATTAAATTTTACCAACTCAGTTAGACTTTTGATTCAAATGAGGGGTAAACTTCCTAAAACGAACGACACTCCATATTTTAAAATACTATTAACATAAAATTTCAAGATCACTTACTGTGTAACAGAATCTTTCTGCTCTGGGGGCACTCTGTCTAACAACGCTAAGTAGATGGCACGTTGGTACTCGCTGTACTTGACAGGGTCTTTCTCAAACACTTCGTACGTCTGGGAGTCTAAGTTGTCCATCAATGGTTGTAGAGGTATCTGCAAATAATCCTCAAACCCTTGACCATAGGACATCAGAGGATCAACTGTGCTGAGAGTCTGCCAAAAATATAGTCAAGGTTACACCACTGAAACTTTACTGATTGATTCTAAAATGATTGAATCCATTCAACTTTAACTACCATAACTACAGTCACTTCTCAATGCCAATGGTTACAATAGAATGATTCAAACCCTGGTTTTGTTACTATCTAACATTGTCTTTTTTTTACATCATAAATTGGTAGCCCGTAGACAAATAATATAATCTAGAGTCTAAAATAGATTCCACTTGTTTACAGTTTTACAGCGTACGATTATTCAAGTGACAGTGTTAGATACAATTGTAAGTTAATCAATCTAGATTACAATTATGTTTGGGTCGCTGATGTATATTTCAAAGCACTCTCAAGTTTGTTCTCAGGCGGAATTTTACCCTGGCGTATTTGTGAGTCTAATTATGAAAATAAACAGAGGGTGATAAATTAGGTTATATATTAAGCCATAAGGACAGGTGAGTCCTTTTTTGAACCAATTGGAGCTGTTCATTTTTAAAGATCGAACGGGCATCTGATTACTAGTGGAGCACTATAACCACTCACCTGCCCAGCTACGTCAAATGTCTCACAAAACAGTTCATGCAATACTTTATCTCCTACCATCATGTATCATATTTGGGTTAAAATATGCACATAGTGGCGTCCCCATCTTAAATGATTGGTATAATTGATGTTACTATTTCTTCAATTCATTGAAATTGCTAAACTCCAATTCCAACTACGATACCATCGGACGGGCAAGCACACCTGGAAGATGTGGTCGATGTATTGCGCATAGTGTTTGTACGACTCGTGTCTCAGGGATCCGCTTATGACCACTTGAACGTTGACCGCAGAGAAAGCTCGGAGGACGGCCTGATGCGCCTTGGTCAACACGGGGAAGCCTTTCTTGTTGGTCATAAACACACTAGTGGAGATCACGATGCATTTGACTGGCTCACCCAACCATCTGGCAATCTAGAGATGAGGAAAAAATTAGTTGCTAAATACATTTAAGTTTTTATTTAACAGGTTTGTGCAATGTTACAAATTTAGATATAAGGGTAGACGTCTCTATATGGACCAGCTGTAGCCAATTTAAAAAAAAACCAAAGTAAAATGAGCCAATTTAAAAATTCTATCTATTGATAATACAAAAATGTGTATGTAAAACATGCTGCTGTTTATGATAAGTTGATCTTTCAGTTTAAATTGGTTAAAAAGTTTAGGTAGTTGACAAAAATCATTAATTTACATTAGCACACTATGTCAGTGGCTAAATTCTTTGTCAATTTTAAGTAAAAAACTGGCTACAACTATACCATGGTAATTTAATGTATAGTTTAATCTTCTATTCATGTGGGACACAACATGGAAGGGTGGAAATTGAGTCTAGTCAAGTCTTCAATAGACTAGACGTAGTGGTAAGGTATAAGGGGAGTAAAAAACGTACAGTGTCTAGGGTAGAATACTCGTTTGCCCTACAGAAATGTTCCCTAAAGTTAGGAAAAAATTGTTAAAAACACTTTTTAGCGAAGGTGGGGATGATATAGCTCCAACTGAGCGTCTGCAGGATTTCCTGAGCGCTTACAAACTCTGAGCTTTCAATTAAATTAAAATAATTAATCAGTCAAAGCCGTGAACAGCTTCGTATTGTTCGGGGCCGACACCCCTGAATTTTTCTCAGCTAATTCTGAGCACTGCGGAGAAGAAATTTGAGTGTGGCTGATTCTAAGGGTAGGCCTAGCCTGACCGTGTGAAGACAAGTTTATTCCCCCCCCCCTAGAATTTTACGTCACAATAGTTATAAGAGGGCGAAGCCAAATATCGATGGCCATGGGAGTAAGAGTATAATTCAGTTATGACGGTCTTACGCCCGACACATTGACTGTTGGAGCTTTAAGGATTTAAAGTGTGAATAATTCATTGAAAATCTTATTACCACGTGAAACAAAACTATAATACTCAGTGGTATAGTTGTAAATTATCTGGTTTGGAAAAGCTTTCTAATGTCTTCGAAAAAACACAGGTCGCCTATAAATTTCTATTTTTTAGAAAATGGCTAAAACACTGTTCTTAACTTACTTGGTTTGACAATTTTACAAATATAACTCAAATGACAATATCAAAATTGTTCACCTCCTCATCGGATGGAAGATCAGTTGTCATCTCCAGCACCGCATTGATCTTCTTATCATGACGACACAGGCATCGGAACGAGTTCCACCTGAAAAACGACCCCTAGTTACAAAATGCAAGATGTGTAAATACAATCTATGAATGCTTGAGAACTTTTTATACAATGTGTATTTCCTCGGGCTTTTGCTCGACTTATTTTTCTGCAGTCTAGTAAGAGATTCACTTTAAGCAATTTTTTTATTTAATAGTTGGCCAAACAAGTTGATTCTAATTTACATTAAACCAATGAATGGCTCCTGTGAGTTTATTTGTGTTTTAGAAACATTGGCCAAATAAAATTAAAAACTTAATCGGCTGGTTGTCAATTTTGGTTTTAAAACACATAAGCTAACGTTTTGACTAACCTAATGGCTCACCAGCTTCCACGTGCTTAGTACTTAATACTTAAATCTGTAGTGTAATGTGTTTATCTTAAAGTATCTTTAAAGCCAAGTTTACCTAGGTGTAAAGCGTAGCGAGAAGTTCGCTCATCTCTTGTCTTAGGCAATTCAACAGTACTGTTTTCCTAAGGCCTACCGCACACGAGAGACTTTTTGTCGGCCGACTATTTAGTCGTAGTCGGGAGTCAAAGTCGGCCCCATAGTGGTAAATCTGAGCGCGCACACGGGCCGACCGCAGCAAGACAGTCGGCAGACTGTCTGCAGACTGTCGGGGCAGTTTGGTGCTGACCGATTTTCCCGCCGACTGCTCCCCGACTCAACTGTCGTGTCTTATTGATAAAGGCACGGAGATAAGTTTGAGCGCGCACACTGACGACTAAAAAGTCTGTCTGTCTGACAGTCGAGTGCGTTGTTATCATGTGTATTATTATTGTTATTATGATAAGTATTATTATTTGTGTGTTATTGTTACCATTATGGCTTCGACAACCACCAGTGCACGTGTTTTGAGGGACGAAAAAGTTGATAAACTTATCGATGAAGTTGAGGCACGGTCCCCTCTTTATAAAAAGACTTTGAAAGAGTATTTGGTCATAATTAAAAAAATACCCCCGCTGCAGCAAACCTGCAGACTAAGTGAATTCCCAGTTGCCTGATTTAATTTATTTTTTAATCTATTTCAATAAAATTAGGATAAACGAGTACCTAGGTTTGCTGCTACAGGGAGGTTATTCAGGATGTGTTTTAGTAAAACATTAATAGCTGAGTATAAAATAAATAGATTTTTCAAGTTTTATCAAAATACATCCATAAACAAGCAAACTACAACAGTTTACTAACTTGTTCTACATATAAATTACATAACAATTTTAACTTTAAATATTTTGGAATTTCCCTGTAACCATTATGATAACAATTAGCATGCTAAATTATTTATTTTTCAAGCTCTGCAAAATGTTTCCTAAAGAAATTGCGGAATCTTTTGTTTTTATAGTAAAAAAATGGGAAACCCCCATTTTTACCCGATAAAACCCTCCATAAACCCCCGTTCCCATAGTCATGCTGGTTTGCGAACTCATTCGAATAAAATACATGTAGATTTAGGCTACACGTTTGTACCAAATTTCATCAAAATCGGATAATTTTGTTCGATTTATCTTGCTAACGGACAAATATATACAGTATATATGTGTGTGTGTGAATTTGAACGGATAGTGTTTTTTAAACACTATGTGTGTATTTGAAGCTGTTGTATTAACAATTAATTGGTAAAAAAAATCAACACTCATTCATGAGCACGTGAAAAATTTGTCCGGATATTTCCTCAAATCCGAGTATAGAGATAAATCTGACCTTTCAAGGTTCTCGGACTATAAATTAGATGCACCCAGTATTTTCTATTAAGTTTTCTTGCACGAAATCTTCTCAGTAACGCACATATGACAGCGGTTTCTGTCATATACATCCATTTGACACTCGAAAGACGACTAAACAGTCGTGTCGTGTGCGCACCCATAGTCAACGACCAAACAGTCTTGACGACTTTTCGATTGTCCCCCCGACTCCAGCCAGACAGATGGCCAACAGTCGGCCGACAAAAAGTCTCTCGTGTGCGGTAGGCCTAAAAGCGGAGTGGACTGCCACTTAACAATGTCTTTAAAAGCAACTTGAAGCTATTAAAACTAAACAAGTTGAACATGAAGATTTCTGAGGTGTTGTAAAAGAGAATTTAAAAAATATCAGAACCAAGAGTTTGTAGCAAACTTCTATAGGCCTAATTCATAAATCATGGATGATATTTTCTCTATAAATTAAATTAAGATTTTTTAAATTCTTCATCAGAAACATAACACTTATAACTTGTACTATAGAAATCAATGAACCTCACCATTCCCAGGTGTCAGGTTCAGGTTGTTGGCTGTCACGGTTCAGGTGGAAACGAGTCTGGACCGAAGGAGCAACCATCGGAACTTGTACCCAAAGCTGAAAATTCAGAATACTTTGTAAACACTGTCAAACAATGTCTAAATTCCCAACTCGTCAAGTTGTGATAGTAGAAAAAACCAACACAATATAAAGTTGAGCTAAAAAATATAGTTATATGAAAATTTAGTAAGGTAAAATTTTAGTTGGACTAAAGAGAAAATCCACAAAAGCCCTTAAGAGTCTTCCTTAGTGGAAGCCATGTTGGATTTCTTCCCCATAAGAACAATGTTAACTTTGGGTCCAAATATCTCATCAGCAAATTGTCATATAATTATGGATAAGGAGTTAAATTTAAGGAATTGCGGTCCTCTAGAGATTGACGTTTTTTATTTCACAATTTTTAATTTGTATAATGAATAATTGATTATTAATTAGCTTAAAATTAAGCTAATTATTGAAAGGAAATGAAAATGGATTTTCGAAATTCAAAAACCTCAGTCACGAGTCTATTATGTTAAAAATACAAATTATAAATTTCAAAGCTATATCTTAACAAATAACGCCATTACGTGTCCACAAATGATGTAATGTTTAACATTGTTCTTATGGGGAATAAATCCAACATGGCTACCACTAAGGAAGACTCTTAATGCCGATCTTGATAATTGTATGTCTTATATTTGGTGAGATATAGCAAGTTAAATAACAGTCAGTGGTGTTTAGAAAATATAATAGATTAAAACTATACATCACAGTTAGGAAGTTAAAACCGAAAATATGAAGGCAAATTTATCTTTCAATTGAGTTCCTTTATGAAATTATTAAATTCAAAAATAATTTATTGTAGGTTATACACTGATAGCCTAATAGGGCAAACTGTATAAAACAAATAACAATATTATCTGTAGGCCTAATTTGGATTTTCTAACAATTTTCACTTTCACCCCCTGTCAAGAAGATGTATATGGAGAAAGTATTGTTTTCGTCAAAATTTTAGTTGGAGTTTTGAGTGGTTTTCGAAGTGATGGATAGATAGATAGATAGATAGATAGATAGATAGATAGATAGATTTATGTAGATGTATGTGGATGTAAATGTATGTAGATGTAGATGTAGATGTATGTGTGTGTGAATGTGTACAGAGCTACAGACCACACATGTAGTCCAATTTTGATTAAATTTGGTATGTAGGTCAAATCAAATCAAATGATCATTATTCATATTTGTAAATACATATTTCATGAATAGTGTCAAACAATTAACACAAATAATTACATGAATAAGTAGGCTACAATCAACATGATTGGTAGGACATTATTGATCACACTACTCCAGGTTGCTGTTGTTTTCTGAATTTTAAGATCTATTATCTGTTCAAAAGTTAAAAAAGTCATCAAATGAATAAAGTGCCCTCTCTGTGCTAATATGTTATACTTTATGGGGCGGTTTGGGAGCTCGAGCTCAGCTAGTACGCGCCTAGTGTTGGACGCGCCTAACTTTAGTCCCCGGACCAGAAACCAGGCTTGGGAGCTCGCGCCTAAGTTGAAATGGTCGTAGATCAAGTATAGTCGCGCCTAAGTTGCAGCGCGGCTAGATGGACAGGGAATCGCGGGGAATTCAGGTTTTGACGTTGGCAACGGCCATTGCAGAACCCGTTACCGTTGACAACAACAAAAGATGAACACTTATTGGAGATGGATACAATTTTATCTTGGTGTATCAACGGTGGCTAATTAGTAGACTATGGTGTATGTTTCTGCATTGTACCATTGCAAAAATGTAGTTTTGTAAGATCGTTGTTTTACGTCCCAATGACTGAAGAACCGTAATTGTTTATATTAAATTCTTTTAAGATCTAACTTTATTTTCACTTTACGATTTATAATTATTTAATCAGTTGTCCTTAAGTACTACTAGTTGTCTTTTAAGTACTACACCTTATAAATACGTACAGAGCAACATAGGATTAACATCGGAAACTCGGTTTCATGCAATAAAAAGCTTCAAAACTAAACAGTATTTCCCAGTATAATATAGGGGTATTGACAAAAAAAAAATAAAATGTAATTGCGGAGGTTATGATTGTGTGAAGCAAGGTAAATGTAAAAAAAATCTTTTAATACAGTACTTAGAAAAAATTGTTGTCAATTTAAAATCTTTTTTTACATGACACTCTTTTATCTAATTTTCCTAGGGAAGTATCTATTACCGTAGGTAGCACTTAGTTCCGGGACCGATAAACTTTTCCATTTTGATGTACCTAGAGGCCAAAAACACTGTTCGTTTAAAATTTTATAAATGTATAGCCTATATATAAATGTATTATATATACGTCCATAAACGTGATAACTTAAGTAATTTTTGTCTGATTTTGATAAAATTTGGCATGAAAGTGCGCGATTCTCCTCAATATTAACCCCTATAACATAAATCTTTGTCTTTAAAATATTTTAAAGAGTAATTTAAAGAGTAAAGAGTATTTTAAAGAGTATAAAACACAAATTAATATCTTAAAATGTTTTGTACGGTTATTGGCTACAGAGACTATTGGTAAAATATTAAATTTTAAATTCCCATGTGATTCTTATGGAGAATAAGTTAACTGTTCTAGTGTGGTCGTTTATGGATATATTTTATGAAACTTGGCAAATTTACTTATTTTTTATAAAGCTGTTAATATATTGTTAAAAAACACCCTTTATTACCCTCCCTGTAGCAGCATACCTACACCGTAGGTAGTTTCAGGTGCTTGTTAAACCTAAAGTTATTTAAATAAATTTAATTGAAAGTTCTATTAGGTTATTTTGAAATTCGCTTAGTCTGCAGGTTTTCTGTAACGGGTTATTGATATACTGTATATATTTTCTTATACTCCAAATAATATAGGTACTCCATTTTGATGTAACTAGCACTTGGTCAATGACACTGAACTGAGCTCTATCACAACGCAATTAAAAGATAACGATTATGACTGTGAGCTATTTGCAGTTTTTTATGTTTTGTTTACTATCTCTTCACTCTTTCGTAGGGGGTGAGTGAGTGGGGGGTATGCATGTGGTTGCTAATTATTTCCTTACTAATAAAATATTTATAATTAAGGTACGGGTGCTTATAGCAAAACTCTCAGTTGAAAGAAATTCTATTTAGGGTCCATATTTGTATTGCAGTTAACAGTAAAAACAAAAACCAAATAATCTTTCGTTAAATTTAGCTTTCTGCAAGATTTTCGTTTTATTTTGAACAACAGAAAACTAAAAAAAGGTTTTATCAAATATACTTTGTGAGTAATGAAAATGTTCGGAATTTAATAACGAATTCCAATATAACATTCTTTTAATTATTATGTAAACAATTAACTTGCTAATGAGCTAATACCGGCATGATGTCGACTTAGACCTGCCCCCTGGCAGGACTAAAGTTGGGGACTAAACTCACTGATTTTTATGACGAAAACATATCTCTTAGTCCCGAAATTGGTCTCCCAAACCCACCGAGACTATCTCTTAGGCTGGCGCCTAAGTCTACTTGACTCCCAAACCAACAATATTTAGGCGCGAGATTATCCCTGCACAAGTTAGGCGCGCGCCTTACTGATCCCGAGCTCACAAACCCGTTTTCGAGGCGGCAGCCTAAAATACCGGAAATATTCGGATTTAGTCACGGACTAGCGCTAATACCGAGCTCCCAAACCGCCCCTATAGGTTATACTCTATAGCACCTTGAGAAAGTATGTTAATTGCAATGTTTGTGTTTTTTCCCTATAAAATATCATAGTTACTCCCATCCTTTACCCATGATAAAGGTTGTTGAAAAGCTTGAGGTGGAAAGTATGTGTCAGATTGCTGATACTGTTTATTTTACATCTCATCTTATAACAACTACAGTAGACTCCAGATTATGAGCCTCCAGAGAAACCTAACCAAGTCAAACTTAATACCTACAGGTTTAGGTAATAAACATTTTAAATTGAATCTACACAACTTTTAACTTTGTTTTAAGACATGTCTATTCTTTTAAACCAATAATATTGTTATATATATAATACTATTTAAAAAAGATGTGACTCATCGATAATAGGTGAAATAAACAACGTCAACTGTCTGCTTGTGTAGTGATAGGCCTTGCTGTTGATTAAAAATAACATTTAACTTGCATAATGTAGTTAATTCACTCGTGGATAAGGCAGGAGTTTACTGAATGAGTTTTATGATAGAATGTCCTTTGGATCGTCTGAATTAACTACAACCAAGTATTTACATTAGTTTCAAAACACATACTCGTTTTTGCAAAAAAGTGTAAAATTTTAAAAGGTACGTAGGCCTACCGGGCTAGAATGTCCTTTGAGCATCTTGGCGTTGATGATGCGCGCCAAGTTGGTGTTGTTGGGCTTAGAGAGGGTGATGTGCGCCATCGCCACAGCCAGGTGAGAGGCATAAGTCAGCTCTTGATCCAGAATGAGCTCGCTTAGCTTCCTCCTGTCCTCCATTGGACTGTCGCAGTCTATGTTCTGGCTGCACATGGCGACGATGTTGCATGACCACTCTGAAAAAATGTAACACTAGCAAAACAAAATGGACGCAGCACTCAAATGTTTATGGAGCTAATATCAACGCTGAAATATTGAATTTCCATACCAACCTGACTAGTAAAATAGGGGTATTTGAGAAGGTATGATAGGCTATCTATTTTTGGGAGAACTGTTAATTGATTATAAGTCTATATTTTAATTTGAATGCAACAACTATGAATGACTGGAGGTCAACGGATAAATACCCTGGTAACCCAATAGACGTATATATAAACTAGTTGTGTTTTACTTCAGTAAGTATTAATAAAACTTTTGATTGGTTAAAGTTAAGCTGAAATAAACTTAAACCGAATACAGTAATACAAACAAATAATCACACCTGATTTTAATCTTATCTTACTAATATTATAAATGTGAAAATTTGTGTGTTTGTTTGTTTGTATGTATGTTTGAAGTTCAATCACGCATAAACTACTGGACGGATTGGGCTGAAATACTTTTAGTGTGGCCTTGGTGCAGCACAATAATTCTTTTTGCTTTTATAAATACAGCTAATTTGAACCATTGACTATTTGAACTAAGCAGGAACAAAAAATGGATATGCAATGAGAACTGTCAAAGTACGACTGTTTACAGTTATGTTTATGTTTTTAATTTCATGAATAATTTGTGATATTTTGCGAATTGTTAATAATTTATCTGTCTCAGTTGTTTAGGTGAAGTAGTCGAACATTTATGGCTTTGGTAGATTTGTAATACTATAGTATACCGTAAATTTTATATAGTAAACAATTTTCTTCAAATTTTTCCTCCCCCATTGCAAACGCAAAGCTTGAGTAGGCCTATAACTGCAATAAGTATTTTATACTTATATGCCAACCCCGTACGAAGGACGGGTACTCTGCTAGTAAGGTAATAAATTGAAAGAATAACATACAAATAAGTACAGCTGAGGTATTTTTTACATTAGGTGTATGGAAAGTTCCCTTTGGCAAGGAATTACGATCTTAAAGGGCAATTCATGAACAAATAGATAGTTTTGCAAATAGAAGGTTTCTCGTCATGTCAAACATTTTAAGTATATGGTTTATGAGGGTGTGACTTGTAGTTTTCTTAAAATTCATGGGTACTTTTGGCTTTATATATGTATAATATATATATATATATATATATATTGAACTTTAGGTAATATTTTAAAGGAGAGCTAAGTGGCTGATTAAAATTTGTTGTAGAAGGGGGTAGAATTTAGCTAACGTAGGCCTACCTGAAACAAGTCAGAGTCTAGGGGCTAATAAGTTCTAGATACACAATAACAAGAAATAAAACCTAACACTGAGGAAGAAGGAATAAATACGTACAACTAAGTTATCTAAGAAAAGAATTCCAGGAACACAAAACACACAAAAAAATCACAGGTTAAATACGGGGATCAGTACTAGGTTCATGCTGAGGAACATCTTACCTTCAGAACTCAGAATCAAATCTGATCTTGTAAAAGGATCGTTGCTAGCAAGGCTCGGATTGAGCAAGTCTCGAAATCTTCGAGGATGACTTATTGGGGTACATATGAAGTCGTAGCTAAAACAAGAGTTCAATTCTCAAAAAATACCAAGATTAATACAAATAAGTCTTAGATTTTCAAACAAAGTTTTGGCTTTAATATCATGTCAGCAGTTTTGAAAGTAATATACAGGCACAGCCAAAAACATGATTGTTCAGTTATTACCTTGACTTCAGAAGACTAGGTATCAGTCTTAGTGGATAGAGACTCGACCTTCTACAGAGCTCCGCTCCTTGCACGATTTTTATTTTAGCAGCGGTTTTTCGATACCGACGAAATGAGAGTTTAAAAACTGAAAAATGAATAGGTTTATAGTCATAACTTAACCTAACTAACCAAAATTGCTGATAATGAAAAAATCAAATGAAGGTTCATTACTAATCGAAAAAATAGTTCTGTTCATAAAATAAAATTATAAATGCCTCAAATTCTAACAAAAGATGTAGGTACAGTTAAGAAATAATCACATTGTAGGCAAAATCTTTGACAAAAACTTAGTGTCCTGATGGGATTCGATCTGGTTACCTCTTGGATATAGGGCGAGGAATTTATCCACTACACCACGAACACCGATGGCTGTATCTGTATCGTTGCGGTAATGGTGTTCCCTCAAGAGAAGAGAGTGATGTCACGCCATGACAGCCAATAGAATGCTCTCCAAGTATATGCGCACACGCGAGTTGAGGATCGGAGCTCTGTAGAAGGTCTAGTGTGGATAGAGCACTGCTGGATTGCAACAGCTTTCTGCCTTGTACTTTGTGACAATGTGAGAGAAGATAAATTTTTTGTGGGTACAGTTCATACCTATCTCAAAACGGCGGTTGGTTCTCACATTTTTTGTCCATCAAACCATTCATTGGACATCCTGGACTATTAAATAATAATAATATATTAATGGCACACACTTTGCAAACATAGGGTATATACTCTTGCAATTAACACAGTATTAAATGCAAGATTTCCATCCTAATATTATTCTAATCCCCACCTGAAAACGGTATAGTGACAAATATTTAAGTTAGGCGTTGAACGACCCTAATTTGAAGTTGAAAATCATATTTGTCTATATGTGACAATTTGATTGTAAATAATTTACACACTTTATTGCCTGTAAACACCCAAACAATAAGTAGGCTATTTCTTATCAAACAAGTAGGCTAGGCCTAAGTTTATTCATTTTAAAAACTACTAAATAAATAACCTAGATAAGAATTTTTTTACCAGTTGGCAGAAGCTGTTTCAAGGGTTAACTTCAAATCAGATGCAAATATAGGATTAAGACCACAGCATGCCCTCCGAGAGTTATTATTAGCTGTAGACATGATGAAGAGGAACTCTGAAACAAACCATGGGCCAAATATTGTTACCAAAGCTTTTGAAACCAAAAATACAATGAAAATACAAATAGTAGCCTAGGATTATACAATTTTAAGGTTCAAAACTAGATCAGTAAGTTATCTACAGTGGAACGAATTTCTACAAATATGTTTGATTAATATAGGCCTAACTGATTATGCTGCATAGATACAATATAAAAATTGTATAGGCCTAACTTATTTATAAAACATAACCACTCTATTACACACACGATTCGTCTTAAACCAAAACCATAGCATAGCCTAGGAATAGTCCTATACAAGAGCTGTTAGCAGGAGCAAACCATGCTATTTTTTCAATGTAAGTTTCATGTTATATGGAGATTTTTTCGTTACAATTATAATTTAGTCTAGACATATCTTAAATCACATAAGGTAATTTCCTCTTTGTTAATTTAGTAAACCTTTGAAAAAACTTCGTAATCTAACCGAGGAAGGGTTTGTGATGATGAACCACAATCAACAGCTGAAGCAAAGGTTAATAGACCAGCTTTCTCATTATTTTAAGGTTTAGTGTTGGTTTCCATTAAAAGCCAAGTTGAAACACTATCGATATAATAAAGAAACTAAATTGATTACTAATTTCCCTGTCAATCACTTGCAAGCATTCGATAGTTTCTCTTGTCACCGGTAACGTTTAAACGTCGTCTGCATCTAGCGATTTTATTTTATCTGACAGTAATCATAGAGTAGTAAATTAAGGAAATGAGAGCCAAAAATGTGGATAACACTCATTTAATGGCCTCCATGTCCACACAACGTTGTAATTCTGTGATAGGGAATGAAACGGCTGCAACCAGCTGTATGAAGCCAAGAAAGTAGGCCTAATTTTTTTGAAAATCTCAGTTTGAAAGAGGTTGTTTCACGTAAGGGGTTGAGGTTATGATAAAAATCACTATCTCAAACAATGTTAATGTAGCGAGAAAAGTAGCTAAAATTCCGCTACAACTACTTTAACACTATTTGTGCTGTCGACATGTTTGAACATAAAAGTTGCATTTATTTCAATGTTAAGCAATTGCGGGAATTCCCGTCATCAGCACCCAACGTGTTAAAATGTAACTAGCTACAGCTAAAGTTATAAAATCTTAAAAATAGCGTAGCTACAGCTAACGCTACAAAAAAAAAAGCCTAAAAGAGTAAGTTAAACAAATCACAAATAGACTAGGTCTAGGTACACTACTTATTCCTTATGTACTTTATTCCTAAATTACATTAAATACCATTAATACTATTATGTACTTTATTCCTAAATCCTTATAGGCCTAATCATATTTACACAATATGATGAATACCGGATTATGAATAACGTGGGCCTAATTAGTTTGCATCACATTCTACAATTTTACATTACATTACATTTGTTGTCATGAGAGCCGAAGCCCCCTGACTGCATACCCGGTACCAATCCTTTAGGACATACCCGGGCCCCATGATGTAGGCCGAAGCTTACGCATCAACCTTTAGCACATCATGGGCGGATGACTTAAGGTCATCAGGCTCGCCGGCTGCCGAAGCAGACCCTTCGGAAAGAGGGTTGCCCCTCAATCCTAACCAGGGATTCCGGCTGCTTGTTTAAGCGTCACTCCACCTGGGTTCCACTAGGTCGGAACCTAGAGGTCCATGGTAGAGCGCCCCGACGCATTTAGTGCAAGCAACACTCGGGACCTATCTAATCCCTGACAGGCAGAACCCGCCATCAATAGCCAGGAGGAAGGGGACCATCAGCACGCTGACGGGGGGAACCCCAACCTCCCATTTACACCGCTGCCCGATCGAGGCCTTACCCATTGCTGGGAAACCAGAGATAACCAGAGCGATAGATCCCCAGATACCCCTGGCGGGCTCGGACCCAGCACCCGATCTACTTCGTTTGCCCGTCAGACCCAACATCACTGCCAGGCCATCAGGGTTTCCCAAAAGGAGGCAGGTATAGAAGTGGGACCCACCCGGATGAACCTATCCACCAGAGGTGGCGACACCCTTGACTCAATTGAGGTTCCGGGAAGAACCCCCCACACTCAAGATAACCATACCGTCCGTGCTTATAATTATACAATTCTAATAATCATACATTCTACAATTATAATAAATAATAAACAATGACAAATAAGATAGCCTACCCTACATTAGTTTGTTATTCACGAGGGCCTCTCCCACCAAGCCCTGCCACATAATTATTCAAACTCTAAAGTTGCAAACCAGACTGGAGTGCAAGCTGCAAGCATATAATTCTTCCTCACTGTCGGTGAGTCCTTAGACCGCTCCTAGACTTTGATCAGACATAGGCTAATGGCCTATTAAATAAAATATGACTGTTAAAGTTATCACTCTAACACAGGGTTACCGCCCGATTCTGCCTAGATAGTCCCGATTTCGATTCCTTATGCCTGCATTTAAGCCTATGTTAATCCAGGGGGATGGGAGCCATGTCCTGATTTTTCCCTAACCTAAGGTGGCAACCCTGCTCTAACAAAGCCTGCTCTCCTGGTAATTTAGTAGGATAACATAGGCTAGGCCTAATAGTTTAAACCTTGCCTAGGCTTCATGTTTATTGCCCATGTCATTAACATTTTTCAGTTATTACGGTTGAGTTGTTTTCGCATAGTTGGTTTTAAAGTACCATATTAAATCCATTTGGGTTTTGGAGGGTTTTAACAAACGGGAGGCGAGAATAGGGCCAGCTTCCCGGCTTGTCAACAGGCTGTGGGCAATACGGGATACTAGGCCAACTAAATCAGTTTGCCTCGTAAATGATTAATCAATATTACAAATTAAAATCAAAATTACTATTAATGCTTACTTTAGTGAGTAACTTACATGATGAATGATCGTCGATTCAAATTAATGTCTTTTGTTCCTAAAACATAATCTAACCAAAAGTAGTTAGTGAGTGAGTGAGTGAGGTTTGAGGTTAGTGTTTAGTTTAGTTTTAGTATTTCTTGTTCTTGGCTTGGTTCTAGATCCGATCGGATCGGATCTGATCCTGATCTGATCTGGCTGGAAAATTGGAATTGGATCGGATTGAATTTTCGAATGTAGTTGCCTTTTTCTTGAATCACAGACAAAGGGAAAGTTTTACCTTGTTTGTGCCATTGTGCTTGATCCTACTACAATTGATTATCGTGGGGTTGCTCCCCGCACATAACCGACATTTTACTAACTGAAAACCCGTGCTGTATCCACGACCACCTTAACTACAGGCCGCGGCCTGGTAGAATTGGCAACGTCGCAAGGAGGGTTGTTTAGTGTCAAACGTCCCTAATTAACATATATATATAGATATATATATATATAATATACATATATAATAATATAATATATATATATAATATACATATATAACATATATATAATATATATATATATATTTATATATGTGTCCCTTAGCCTAGGAGGATTAAACATTAAGGAGAGGGCACGCGAATAGGAATACACGTGTTGCGGTGAAGCCAGCTTTAGCAGAACACTAGAGGGGCACGCGGAGCCGTAGAGTGGCAAAAAGCCTCGGCTATAACATGGGAGAGATAGGGAAAAACGCGACGCGCGCTGTTTCGAATTAAAATTGCCGCTAAACTAAAACACCTGTGTTATTCACCGATGGCATTCTTAAAGTAAATTAAATTTCCTATCGAACGGTGTCAATCATTCCTATAAAAAATATTATTTATTATTTATTATTGAAGATCAAAGTTGAAAGAATTGACCTGGACTTTGAACATATGATTACTTTAATTACGTTTTTGAAAAAAATATGATGTATCTACACAAATTAACAATTTATTCGTGTTCCTTAAGAGTTTCTGGAAATAAAAAATATATATTTACCTATATTTAAAATTGGTATTTAGAAAAATAATTACTAAAGTTTTTTCTTAATTTTTCCAGTTTATAAAACAATCTTACTAATAATAGGTTAAAATGAAAATTTTAATTCGGGTGATGAAATACATTTTAAATTTGCATTTTTCATAGTTTTCTCGATTAGTTAATATAATTTTTTACTAGTTTTAAGTCATTTATGTGCTAGGCAGGTGATTTTAAATAGCCAAAGTTAAGAAAAAATGCAATGCCGGTCTAACTTTTTTTACACCAACAGCCGTTACAATTAAATTACAATCATAAAAAGTAAAACAATTTCTTGGCAATCAAATTCTTGATTTATTAAATATCATATTGAACTATATTTGATCTGTTTACCTAAAGAAACTTCGAGTAAAAAGTGTAAATGTTCAACAATCATCGCGTTTTCTGACCGCCAAAGTGCGTTTATCATTCTTTTATCGGATTAAAACTTATTTTATTTCTTTTTAAGAAAATGTTCAAATACACATACAGTACTACTCATGATTTGAGTTTTAATTTATGAACAGTAAAATCCATTGGTGATATGGCGGGATTTGAACCCGGGACCCCATGAACCGGAGTCCCGCGCTCTGGTTAGAGTATTATAAATAATACACAATACAAGTATGGCAAAAAATAAAAACAAGGACAACGAATTCCAAAAAATAAGTCATCCTTGTGTAAATTACTCACCTTTTAACGTACTATTGGTTCATAAATATGACTTTCCTCTTAATAGGTTCCTAATATTACGGTTAGAATTTAACTTTTTAATTTTCGTAGCATGATGAAGTCTAATTTTTAAATAGTTAATTGATATTTCTGTTACCAAATCTTCCAGTAACGCATACAACGCAGTATGAGAGGGGGGCGGGAGAGTAGCGCTGCCTCCCCCCCTCCCCAGTACGCTGGCTTCAACGAAACTACAGCGTGTCCTCTCCTTAATGTTTAATCCTCCTAGCCCTTAGCGCTATAACTCGAGCAAAATTGATCCCATTTTGATGAAATTTGGTACAAACGTGTAAACTTACATTTATTCGAACGAGTTTGCGAACCAGCATAATCGGACCATGGGATCAGGGGTTTATGGGGGGTTTTATGGGGTAAAAATGGGTTTTTCTCATTTTTGACCTTAAAAACTTTAAATTTCTAAATTTTTCTCTAGACCATTTTGAAGAGCTTAAAAAAACCAAATAATTTAGTATATTGAAGTGTTTTTGAATGTTCATTGACTACGGAGAAAATTAAAAAAAATTTAAATTTAAAATTCCCATGTTATTCTTATGGAGAATAAATAAACTGTTCTAGTTTGCTTGTTTATGGATATATTTTAATCAAATTTGGCAATTTGGTTTATTTCATACCGGTACTAAGCTATTAAATATTTCAATTGAAAAAACACACCTCAACATCTTCCCCGTAGCAGCAAACCTAACTACTCACTAAAATTAATGTTATTTAAATAGGAAATAAATCTGAAAATTTATAGGGAATATTTTAGTAGAAATCAAGCCGGGTAAATGGAAATTCGCTTAATATGCAGGTTTGCTGCGACGGGGGTATTATGTTACATCAATAGCTTAGCTAATTTCAGTGATCAAAGTAAAATCACTTTATATGCAGATGATGTAAATATAAAACTTTCCGGATACCATGCAAATAATGATATAGAAATATCTTCTTTTATAAAACTTAATGCAATCCAACAACATTTAGCTGATCTAAACCTTTTATTAAATAAACAAAAAACTAAATATATAAATTTTCCGCTTCAAATAGGAAAACTAAAATGGAAAAGTGGGTCTGTGGTAAAGAATGTTTGGTTTAATGATTCCTTTATTGATGAAGTTAAGGAAACAAAATTCCTTGGTTTAACTGTTGATAGACTTCTTAGCTGGAACACTCATGTATCTCAAGTTTGTAAAAAAAGTCAACAGGTATTTTCATCCTTAGAAAATGATCACCATTTTGTGATATTAAAACCCTTAAAGCAGTTTATTTTGCTTTTGTGCACTCTCATGTCTCTTTTGGTTTGTCGGTTTATGGTAACACCTCTAATGAAAATTTAAACATGATACTACAAAAAAAAAGCAATAAGAATAATAATGAAACTTAAGTGGTTTGAGTCAGCCAGAGAACATTTTTCATTTAGGAATAATGACAGTTTACAGCCAATTAATCTATGATCTGATTCTGTGGATAAAAAAAATCAAAATAGTCATTGTATGCTAGGTTTTAACCACAGATATGAAACTAGAAATAAGAATAATTTTTGTTTTAATTGACATAAGCTAACGTTTTATGAGAAGAAGCCAACATATTCAGGCATCAAATTTTATAATTCATTACCAGACAACATAAAATGTATAACTGATTTTGGGTCCTTCAAAAAGAAATTGAAGTCATTTATTATTGTTAAACCTTTGTACAGTTTTAATGATTTTTTTTTTAACATATGTTGTCTGTAACAGTTAATTTAATTTCTTACAGTGATTATAATTTTAATTTATTATTGTATTATATATACTTGTACTTACTAGTTTATAATAGTACTTATTGACGCCATTCTGTACTCTATGTGTACATAATGAATAAAGAAAATTTTGATTTGATTGTTTTGGTTTTCAATTATATATATTTTATTTTCAATCTTTTAATAAATTTATGTTCATACATTTAAATTTAAATGAATAATTCGCGAATTAATGAGCTGGTGTCACCTGTCTGCCATGTTTATTTATTTATTTATTGTTTCAACGGCTTACGCCAATGATGATTAAGGTTGTGATACAAATTTAAGGAAACAACAAGATGCAAACGTAATACAATTCAGAACAGTAACAAGCTACGAGATAACAATAAATACAACAATAATACAAATACAACAATAATACAAATACAACAATAAATAGTAACAATAAATACAAGTTGACAACTAGGAAGAAGTTCACCATAACGATCTACTAAGATAAGAAAATTATTAGATAATATAGCATTTGAGTGCAAATCAGAAACAAAAATTATGCATGAACCAAAAACAAGCAAAGCAAAACCCAAACATAACGGAAAATCTTATCTTGTGGGACAGCTAGACAACACCACTTGCAGTGTTGCCAATTCTACCAGGCCGTGGCTGGCGTGGACCCTAGTAGCACAAATATATATTAAATACATATGAATAAATATATTTAAAATCTATTTTATATAGCTCAAGTGTGTATTAATGTCAATTTTATATAATATTTAAAATATATTAAATATATAAAAAAATATGTTTTTGAATATATTAAATATTAAAAAAATATTTTCCGATAATATATTTTAGTGAATAATATTAAAATAAAAAATGTATTTAATATTACTGTCAATCATCCCATGGGGCCTAAACATAAAAACACAAAATAATATAGATTTAGTATGAAAAGCACAATTATCAGTTGTTTAAATTGATTAAATAGTTTATAAAAACAAATTTTGAAAAAAAAACTAGATATCATTTTTTTGGCCCGGATGGGTCTCGAACCTGGGTCCTTCGACTCATGAGCCTCTTACCTTACCTCTGAGCTATCTGTGACTGTTGTTAGTCTTAGTTGTCAAATGGTGAAAGAGTAGCCGACAGTTGCAATGGTTGCAATACTTGAAATATTTTTGATACTACAGTATAATATGATTCTGTTAATCTGTTTTGGCATCAAGTTGTTGAGTTGAATAGTGCTGTAGTGAATAGTGAGTAGTCCCCACAAATACAAATACAGTAATCTACAAAAATTAATTTAAATACTATGACAAATATTATGTAATTTATAACATAAGTAAATCAAATAATTATTTTTAGAACGACATATACAACCGTAATTAGTTTCTTTAAAGGTCGCCAGTCACTAGCATCCTTTTCTAGCCAATCATTCGAGATTTCTATGATCACATTCATTGTCACATACTGACGTGTTTCAAAATATATTTATAAATACTTTAAATATATAATATAGTTTCAAAAATATTTTATATATATATATTTAAAATATTCTCAACACATAATTTTTTTAAATATTTAATAGGAAAAATATACATATAAAATATGTATATTATAGATTCTATACTTATTTTATCAATATATATTATGAATCTCTTTTATATATTCAAAACTTATATTTAATTGATATTTTGCATTGCTTTTTGGTAATATTTGAAATATATATTTGAATATATCAAACTATTATTAAAGGTATATTATTTAAATATTTTATTCGAGGTTCTATCAAATACGACTTTGAATATATAAAATATTTATAAAATACATATTTGTGCTACTAGGGGAGTTAAAGGTGGCCCTGGCTGTACACATTATTGACTGGGTGGGAAACTATGAACATCGTACGCCTATTTTTAACGACCTAAATAGTTGTTTTCCTACAGTCGCTTAACAAAGTTGTCTTCCTTGTACTGTTTATAGTACAGAAAGTTGCTAATTGCTACATATTTATACTTTTTCGTACGGTTTATACTTTGTCGTACGGTTTATACTTTGTCGTACGGTGTATACTTTGACGTACGCATCAGGATTCCAACGAAACAACATTCAGAGACCCAGTGGTATAGTGGGGAGGAAACTTATGGAAATATGCTGTTCCAGCCAGACTTTTTCAAGAATCCCATAAATTATAATCCTATAATTTCGTATACTATGGCTTGATAGCCTAGTTGTTATAGTGCTCGCCCAACAATCAAAAGGTTTGCTGGATCGATCCTAAGAAAAGTAAGTAACATTTTGATGGTTCGAAACTGGACCCAGCTGCCCTTGATCATTCCATAAAATGATCCTGACTATGAAACAGCTGATGCAGTAAGCTATACACAGATCATCTCACACTAACCACACTCATCCCTCACTCATATTTGGGTTAAAAAACCACATATAGGTGGCATCCCCCTCTCAAAAAGATGATGATAATGATAATAATAATTTAGGTAATGGTAAGTATTCCTACATTGAAAAATTGACGAATAGACGACTGACTCCACCTCAAAATAATAATCAAGGTGAATGAAAACTTGACAGTATGACAGTCATCACAATATCAAAGATTAAAAGTAACACATTGCGATATTATGGGTGAGGTAGGCACAATTATTAGATGATATGATATACAGTAAGTTATCTAAGTACTCAACTGATAGATGCAGTTTAATTGTTACTATTGGAACCCCGTCAAAATCGACGGTTAATCTTGAGGTTTTATGTAAATTCAGCTAACTGCGATGGATAGAGTGAAGTCATTAAAATCTTAGTTAAATGAAGGGAAGATAAGCAATAATAAGTATGACAATTGTGTTCCCTAAAAAACGTGATGGATGAATTCGTTTAACACAATATTTCCTACCTTTTTATCGGCTTTAGGTTGCCCAAAAGGTTTTTTAGTACCGTAGTCTTATAATTGTTTGTTCATGAGTTTGTTTCATACCAAAGCCACTTTCACTATATGGGAGAATGAGTTCATATAATTAGTCTATCATGTTACGGAAAGAGTCAATATTTATTACTAACCACTAATTCCATCTGCTTTATAAGTAATATTCATCTTTGGTCATAAAAATACAGAATTCTATCAGCATATTAAATCAGTTTTTTTTTGTTTGATAAAAATATTTGATTCTCCAGAAAGCAGTAATATTCTTACTTCGATGTCAACAATTTTAATTCCTTCTCTTGCCACATCGACCCATGTATTTAATCATCCTGTTCTTACTTGATAATTCATTAACTTATGGGGTAGTTTTGCCTTGGCCATATTGATCACATAAAGCTGTGCATGTATTTCGTGGATTGGAATGAACCATAACTGTAGGAAATTTGATCACAAATATTGAACATTTGCGGAACCAAATCCATAACCTAGTCCAGCCTTGGTAACAAATTATGCAAATGCGATGAGATATGATGACACTGTTGTGTTTCCGAATGTTTTGTATGTAGTGAGGTTTAGATGCGTTGTTCGACCTAGCTACATGTGTACATCAAAGTAAAAACTGTGTACACATTTTTTTTAAATACCTGAATTGACATTAGTTCACCCACTTTACCAAAACCATAGACTCCGTAGTTAGTCTATTCCAAAACTTGAACACAGCTCTCATCCTCAACGTACTCATCTATGACACAATTTTCAACCCGATTATCAAAAACTTTTATACCAATAAATGAATCTCAGGTGTTCTTTCTTGAATTTAAAAATAAATGGTGATTGAAAGTAGGAAAAAAAGGCAAGTGCCAACCTTACAATATACATATATAAGCTAACCCGATAAGGAATAGTTATATGTTCCTTTGAAATTGATATGTTACACTTATTTCATAATTTAAAATTTTCTAAGAGCAATAAAGCATAGATTTTTGAACAAAACTTTTAAAACATATCATAAATTCATCATTTTGTTGAAACTATAACCATTTTGTGGAGAATCCATTTAAAATCATAAATAATAATGTAAACATTTAATTTTGACAGTTTCAGTAGACCTTTGAATACAATTTTAATATTAACAGCTGGTTCATTAAAAGTAGTGTAAAATTATCCATAGGGTCGAAATGTAAACGAAATTGCAGAGTGAACTTTAAAGGCCTCTGGGGCAGAGCCCCAAGGAAATTTACCTCGTTTCTATTTTGAGGGCTCACCTACAGACCAATACCTTTCTTTAGACACCCCTACCAAGTTTCTACCCCCAGCCGATCTCTCAAAATAGCTGTGACAAAAACCTCGTTTTCCTCCATAAGAATAACATGGGATGGGAATTTAAAGGCCACTGGGGCAGAGCCCCGAGGGAATTCTCCATGTTTCTCTTTTGATGGCTCATCTACAGACCAGGACCTTTCTTTAAACACCTCTACCGAGTGTTGTAAGAAAGACTTTGTAAACCAAAAGTATGGCTTTTATTCATTCAAAATTACAACCATGTTTTAGTTAAGAACAAATACAATATTTACAAACAAATCTAATAATAAATATTATCAGGTGATAATGTTCACATCACCACATTCTCCCCCACTATTTTTCAAGGTAGGTATAGCATATGTAATCCTTTAGATATGACGGAGGCTTGACATTCCTCTTTGGACGTAGTTCCCCCACAGCCGTCTCTGAAGTTGGGGTCTGAGATACCGATTGTTGAGTTTCATTTTGAACTTCATTGTGGTCAATGTCTGAATTTATATTTTCAACAATCTCTCTCTCAGTAGTGTTGTCTTCATGAGGTAGATCACCAGGAGGTAGGCCAGCGGGTGCAAGATATCTCAGGGATACTTGTGATTCTGACCCATCTCTTCTTCTGACGAGAGCGTACTGTGGATTCGATTCCAAAAGTTGAACTGGCTCCACAAGGTCATCATATTTATTAGATCTTACAAACTTTCTAAGCAGGACAGGACCAGGAGCGGATAGCCAAGATGGTAAGGAGTCTCCATTGGTAGTTCTTCTGCTATGTATAAAGAATCTTTCGTGCGGTGTGCAGTTTGTAGCAGTGCATAAAAGAGATCTGACTGAGTGAAGTGCCTCCTGTAATACTTCTTCCCATGCAGCAACTGGCAGGTTGTGGTTTTTCAAAGCTAGTAGGATGGTTCGCCATATTGTTCCATTGAAGCGTTCAATCTGAGAGTTCCCTCTAGGGTTATAAGGTGTCGTATGACTTGTAGCTACTCCGTACTTGTGAAGAAAGTCCGTCAGCTCTCCCGACATGAAAGATGAGCCTCTATCTGAATGTACAAAGGACGGGGCTCCAAACATAAAAAATAGATCTGAAAAACATCTGATAACTGTTGCTGAACTAATGTCCTTACAGGGGTAAGCAAATACAAAACGAGAATACTCATCCACCATGGTTAAAAGGTAACGGTTTCTGGTTGTTGATGGAAGAGGGCCCTTAAAGTCAATATTTAGACGTTCGAAGGGAGTGGTTGCCTTTATCAATTTGCCTTGGAATTGGTGAAATCTTGGCTTCACTTCTGCACATGTTTGACAAGCTGACGTCATCCTTTTTACATCATCCAGAGTGTAGTTTAGATTTTTAGTTCTAATCCAATGAAACATTCGAGTGACTCCCGGATGGCACAGAGATTTGTGTAATTCAAACAACTTGGCATTATCCCAGCGAACCGCACATGCCCGAGAGAGCGTATCTGCTTTTACATTCTCCCTACCAGGTCGGTACACTATTTCATATTGATAAGGTGTTAGCTCTAGTCGCCATCTCATAACCTTATCGTTCTTGATTTTGCTTGTATGCCTCTTGTCAAAGATAAATGATAAAGCTTGCTGATCCGTGTATAATCTGAAGTCTCTTCCGATAAGAAATGATTTCCATTTTCGAAGGGCTTCGACAATGGCAACGGCTTCTTTTTCAACAGCTGAATACAGCTTCTCAGATTTGTTTAGAGTCCGTGAGAAAAAAGCAATTGGCCGATTATCTTGACTCAAAGTTGCTGCCACGGCTATGTCAGATGCGTCAGTCTCCACTACCAGTGGCTCTTGCCCATTCCTAGGAGTAATTACTGAGTTTGCAATGTCAAGTTTGAGGGCTTCAAAATCTGCAACCGCTTCCTGTGACAAAGGAAAAGAATTGACTTGTGTCAGGTTTCTTATTTTATCAGAAAACCGATGTATCCATTTTGAATAGTGAGCGAAAAATCCTAGGACTCGCTTTAGTGAAACTTGGTCTTTGGGCACAGGAAGTGACAGTAGAGATTCTAGCCGATCTGGATCAGGTCGAATAGAGTTATGGGAAACTAAATGTCCCAACAAGGTTATTGAAGTCTGGTTGAACTTGCTCTTTTCGTTGTTGATTACAAGTCCATACTTAGTTACAGCATCTAAAAATGTTCTTAGATTCTCATCATGATCCTTTTGATCCTTTCCACATACGGTCAAATCATCCAGATAGGCATACACTCCATTCAGTTTTTCTTTTCTAATGATTTGGTCCATGGTCTTTTGAAAACATGCCACCCCGTTGGTTACGCCAAACGGAATTCTTCTGAATTGAAAAAGACGACCAGCAGCCTCAAAAGCAGTGTACTTCTTCTCTTCGTCAGAAATTGGTATTTGATAGTATGCTTGCTTTAGATCAATGGCACTAAAAACCTTGTTCGTCGCTACAGTGGATACTAGATCATCTATGTTTGGTAAGGGATAGGCGTCTAACAGAGTAAATTTGTTTATCGTTTGCGAATAGTCCACACACAGTCGCTTCTTCCCTTTATCGTTTGTAACAACCAACACCTGTGCACGCCAAGGTGACGAACTAGGTTCAATGATCTCCTCAGTCTGTAGTCTTCCATTTCTTGTATTATAAATTGCATATCTTCATCTGAGTAACGTCGTGATTTTGTGGCTATTGGCTGACAATCTGGAGTTAAATTGCAGAATAGTTTGGGTGGTTCAACTTTGGCACAGGAGCACACTAACAGAGGAGGTTTCTTACCTCCAAACCAAACCTGTATATTTGAGTGGAGTTTCATGATATCATGTCCGATAAGCACGTCAGTACAAAGATCTTCAAGAACAGTCAACTTAAAATTGTTGTAATTGTGATTCAACAGATTTAGGTTGATTTTAACAAACCCGTGGACGTTTGATTTCATATTAGAAGCAGCTAGTGATACTTGTCCACTTTCATTATACATTTTAATTTTGTTTAACTGAACAAACTTCAAGTTTACAAAGCTTGATGTACTCCCGGTGTCTATTAAGCAATTTGCTTTCAGGCCATTCACTTTAGCTTCAACTGTAGAGTCCTTCAATACAGATGTATTATGTGTTGTTGCTATTAGTGCAGCTGATGTACTAGACGTCTTCTGTTTTACTTTAAAATGTTGAGTTGGATTACTTTTACAGACTCTCGCATAATGCCCTGTCTTGTTACATTTCCCACAAGTTGCTTCTCTGGCTGGACAGCGATCTCTAGAGTGTCTGTCATGCCCACAAAAATAACACTTGCTATCAACATTTTTAATAGCGGAAACAGTCGCTTCTTCCTTTTGTTGTATTGGGAATTCGTACTGACAAGCTTGCTTTGCCAATTCATTTGTTGCACAAGTTTGCATTCCGTTCATAGATTTTGGATAGCTCTCGACTTGAGCTTGAGCCATTTCAAGAGCTCTAGACTGTTCCACTGCTTCAGCTAGGTCTAAAGTTTTATTTTCAAATAGTCTCTGCCGTATGTATGACGAGGCTAAGCCATTGATAAAAGCATCACGAATGTAGTGATCCCTGTATTGAATCGCATTAACAGCTTCAAAAACGCAATCTTGGCTCAAAAGTTTCAGTTCCGACACATATTTGTCAATAGTCTCACCTTGTTGCTGTTTTCTAGTCATTACTAAATATCTTGAGAATATTTCATTCTTTTGTTTCATGTAAATTGAGTTAAGAACTCTCAAAGCGTCTTGGTAAGTTTCAGATTCCTTGATAAATCTATAAGTAGTAAAAGATAATCGATTAGTTAGTAGTTTCAGTTTGTCCTTGTCTTCAACGAATTCTGTCATGGTTAGAAAGTCTTCGAATGTTTGTAACCAGTGCGTCCATTCCTCTGAGGCAGTTGGAGATTCCGGGTCAATTTGCAATTTGTCTGGTCTAAGGAATTTCTCCATTGTAATGTAGCACTAACTGAGTTTATCAATGAATGAATAAAATTGTTGTAAGAAAGACTTTGTAAACCAAAAGTATGGCTTTTATTCATTCAAAATTACAACCATGTTTTAGTTAAGAACAAATACAATATTTACAAACAAATCTAATAATAAATATTATCAGGTGATAATGTTCACATCACCACACCGAGTTTCTACGCCCAGCCGTTCTCTCAAAATAGCTGTCACAAAGAAAAACAGTTTCAAATTAATGTATAGATTTTATGAATGTGGTTATCTCAGCATTCTCATAAAATTTTAGGAAGCCAAATTGTCTATGTAATAAAACAGAAAAATTTGTTCTTTGAATATTTCAGAACAAATCTTAAACTCAAATCCAACTTGTTCGTTTGTAGATACAGAACAAATAATTTGTCAAGCAAATTGATGTTGTGTGAGAGTTATAATAAACAAAATTGATAAAGAAACCATTCTTGTTTACACAGTCCTTTCTTGTATTCAACTGAAAGCCTGCATATTAATACCTTTAACTTTAATCTCAATTAATTGCTACATGCCAGTGAATACTTTCTCAGCATACTACAAAATATTTTTCAGTTCATTCTACACTCAACCGGTGTGTGTTTTTCAGTATCAGTGTGATTTGAACATTTTACAGCCTTTTTATTTCTGACAGAAAATTTAATTTAAAATTTATTTGCTTTTTAAAAAATTGTAATAACTAAGCAATTTTATGTGTATAATAACAAAACAAACCCCTTTTTGTTTATGATTTCAAAGAATTCCTAAATTAAATTTAAGTCTCGGGTAATTTGATAGCACACATAAATTATCTTTCCAGCAATACTTTTACTACCATAAATACAATTTAGACCCTTCTAATTTAACGATGTCAATAAGGTACCACCATAGATAAAACATACTCCCTTAGTGTTGCTTAGTCTATGGTACCACATAGACTAGTAACAATGACAGATGTTTAATCATATGAAATTGCTTACGACTTAATTCTTGAGTGTGACAGCAGAAGAGATATTTTAGTTTTACATCCCAACTTATTATGGTATCCAACCAGGAAACACACTTGGCTCTGTTGAATGGAAGTGGTAAACTGCTTGCTTGGTGGAACCACTCCCCACCCCACACTTACGATTGTGTTTGAAGGTTAGCCAAAAGTGGTCTCAAGTGATGTCATATTGCCTTGAGTCAGTGCAGTGACAACAACTAACACCTTGGGCTTTTGGTACATTGACACAGAGGTAAATTAGTATTTTTAAATATTTCATATCGTACACAAATAATAAAGTATGATTCTTGATTTATTCTTTGGTTCCCATTAACTTAAGAAAAATATGTAGCATTTGCAAAATATATCCAAAAGTGTAATTCATATAAGCAGAAGCCAACCTTGTGGATTAGACTGTCAACTTATTTAAAAAGCCAATGAAATTTCGAAGTAAATTTCAATCTATTAAACCAAATATTGTTCTCAACTCTAAATATAAAATGTCTTTTGTCCATCTTTTAGCTAAGATTGTGCAGTGAATTGTCTACATTTTTAAAATAAATATTTTCTATTTAAAAAAGAAGGTATGGAAATACTAAATAATAAAATTAAATAAATAGTATGGTGGCATAAAGGGTTGACTATGAAAATGTAATTATTCCACTGATTGACAGGATTTATGTGTAAAGACATTTAATAAATATTAATGTCAACATGATCTCAACTCAACATAAATTTTGTGTCTCAGTTATTCACTGTGTCTGGAATATGACTGGAATATGACTGTTTACTAAGACTCTTACATTATACCGACATTGAAAAGATTTATCTAAAGATGAAAGAAAGTGACGTTTAAGATCAGGGATCTCCAACCCATGACCATGACCCATGGGCCACACAGGCCCGCAAACAGATTTTTTAGAACCGCGATAATATAAAATAATTTAAAGTGAAGACCGATGATTTTCTCTTGCGGTGGCGGCAACACCTGTGGACATATTTTGCAGTCTCAGCGATATCGTGATCATCTCCCGCAATCACGATTTCATAAGAAATCAAGAGAACCAATTTTACGGTGTTGATTGGAGGTTCAGCCATATACTACTGGCAATTATTCCACAATTAAGGTAGGGTACAGTTAAAGGAATTTTTAACCATCAAATTTAACGTATAATATCCGGATTCCAGTTCAGACAACCTGTTAAAATTTGGTTTGGTTACACGTCTCTTGCTTGCCTTTTTTTTCTCGATAAGCGAAAATTACCTGCACCTATAACTTTCTGCACTGATTGATGGTATGCCAAGTAAACAAAAACCAATACGGTCAACAAGAGATGCTTAGCCATTTTTCAGTTTCAAAACTAAACTTGATTATTCAGCTTTAATTAAACTAGCTGCAACAGGGTGGGAATATAGAAGAGAATAATGTGTTTTTGAATATACAGTTAACACTGTTACACACATCAGATTACAGGAAATTGAACTTATTGTTTATTTAATTTAATGAACATCTCTTTTGTATTTCCTATAAACTGTGTGTCAGAATCAAAGCCGCAGAGGCCTTATTTTTTATTTGAACCACCTTTGTTATTTTAATTAACTATTATAACCTTATTGTAATACAAACATTTACAATGAGGATCAGAAGTTAACCATAGATTAACCAACACAAGTAGACATGCCATTGTAAATTTTGAAGCTCGTTTTTGTGTCTAGTTCATGTCCAGTGACACTGGTGGCCAGAGATGACAAAATTTTTTTTCTATTATTTTAGAGTTCATTTCATGGTTTGTGCACTAGGCCTACTGTTTGGTTACATAACTAGAGGATGAGTTATTGTTTATGATTATATCGTTTTATTTAAACAAAACACGGCATCTACAGTGAACTGGACAGAACTAATGATACAATTTTCTTCAGCTCATCCATTAGGATGGGTAATCTACTAAAGGGAGTATGTTTTATCCATAGCTTAACAAAGGAAAAAGTAAACCTAACAATTAAAACGGCAAAAAATGTAACTGATGATTTATCTTCGGTTTTTTTAATGTGATTGCTCAAAACCCTTTAAGGAGGGTTCTACCCGGTCAATTCAAGATAGCGACTAAACATGTTAATTTTCCTGAACATACCTCTACACTACAAGCTCTCAACATTCTAAAACTAATTTGTTTCCAATGATTGTGTGCTTGATGTGCTCTTAACATAGTAGAGCTTAGTGGGTGGAACAAAAATAGTTTTAACTATTACTTATTTAGAAGTTAAAATCGCATGTAAAAAATACTTATCTATCGATTTCCAAAATGATTTTGTAAATACTGAAAGGAACAGTTACAAGGTTTCAGTTCAGCCAGTACATAGTTTGGATCTTTGTGAATATTTTACAGTTTATTTCAACTCGATAAACACTTAAATAATGCCAGGAGGTTATTTTTTGTAGGACCATGTTTACATGGTAAACAGGCCCTTTTACGTGGGGGAACCCGCTCTAAAATGATGTTTGTGCCCTTAGGAAAGGGTTTATTGAAAAACTGATATTTTTTGGAGAAATTTCTCATCTATGCCTTTCATTTGGCTTTTTGTAAAAAAGATTTCTCAAATTTGTGATCCTTAGCTTCATACTTAGATGACCATGACTAAAAACTCAGATGGCGTCAAGTACAAACATCTCACTCCTCCCACATCCATATTTGATTCAAACTTGGTTTGATAAAGGCACTGCCACTTTTCTATTGCTTATGCTCTTTAGATGAAAATCCCCATTGAATATTACTAATGAGTGAAAATTTAAAAACGTACGTTTTCAGGAAAAGCACTTTGCAAATTCTTTTCCCCTTTTTTCAAAACTTTTATTATTATTTCTATTTCATTAACATTTGAAGTTTCATAAAATGTCCATGGTAACGCAATATCTTTGGTAGTTTTTTTTTAAAAGAGCATCTTTAGTGGAAAAACACAAAATCCTGTCACGACCATAACGGATGTTTAAATGAATATTAAAAATAGTTAATATTATTTTTATAACTTTGTTTTGCTATAAACCTATTTACTCTTATGACCATTATACAATAAAAAGGTCACTGAGCTTTTGGTATATTTGGTTTTTCTGGGAAAAAATAAAAAAACTCAAAAAATTGAAAAAAAGCCAATAAAATCTTTTTAAGTTTGTATAACTCCGAAAAAACTTACCTGGGACCCAAAAAATCGTTATGTTTGTATAGAGGTGTGCTTCTTTTGTGTATAAAACATTGAAATATGACGATATTTTAATTTTTGAATTTTTTATAATAGAAATCATAAACGTGATGGTCAGGGACAAGCGGTACGGTCGTGAATTGTCTGGAATAATCTATATCTTTCTAAACAATCCTTCAATTATCCTGTTAGTTATAATAAAAATATGTGTTTCAATTGAACTAAACTGTTCAATTTACAATTATATTAAAGTTATTGTCACGACCAAACACACTATAATCCATAGGGCTGGATTGGTCGTGAAAAAACCCGCGATGGTCGTGAAACTTTGGTCGTGAAATTACGTGTTATTTGACTCTGTTCTGGCGGTAGCCCTGCACCTCATGTTCGAGGATACAAAGTGGACTTCTAGGTTAATCTAGCAATTGAAATATCTTATAAACAAAAATTAACACCATGTCTACTTCATCGAATGACTACATACGGTCATGGACACACCAAAATTACAAAAAACACAATCTTTCCTTTATTAATCTTGTAATTCCTCCTTTCAACTCGAAACGACCGGCACTACAATCCTAACATACACCCCGAACTAGTCTCTAAAACCAACTGACTCCATCGACGCCAGGCTTGCTACTGTCGTGCTCCAAAGTTGAAAATTTTTCCCAAATGGTCGTGACGCCAAATCGAGGGACAGACTTATTTTGTCATGGTAGTCAGTTTTTAATGACAATAAAATTATAATATGCTCCTTTTTTGTAAGTTTAATAACCATTGATGACATAAAAATATGGCTTTATATATTTCGGCATGAATAATTAGTCTAAAAACAGCGTGAAAGTTGGAAAATGCACCCTAGGGACACGTCATGGTCGTGAATTTCGAGACTTTAAAAATACGAAAAAAATACCTAGAACCTATTTAAAACCAAATAAATGTGTGTAACATGTTGCCCCCGTCCCAAAAAATATTAAAACACATAATAATAAACTACAAATCCAGTATCTACGAAGTAAAAGGCCAGGGACATGAAAACGTACGTTTTTAAATTTTCACTCTACTACACTACTGGTGGTACTAGGAGTATTTTATTTATAAATATGTAGCCTACCTAAAGCTTAACAGTTAAAACCTTCACATTCCTTTTTAGGTATAGATGGAGTCGTCACTTCCCGAATGGGTGACAAAAGAATTTTTTCAACAGAGTCTCCGTAAAGAAGAAGACAACAACAACATTGTGGTAACAAACTTGACCACTTCATCAGCTGTTCCTCCTGGCAACAACTATGGGAGCTTCATCATCAGAGTTGAGCTGGAGTGGAGAGTGGACCAAGATGATTCTGTGGTGAATACTTCAAGATTCATTGTAAAAAATGAACTTACTGAAGGGCCGATGAAAGAATTAGTAACAGAACTTAATCTGTTGGAACCTTCATTCTACTATAACTTTATACCAAAAGCAAAAGAGTTCTGTGATGTTAATTTTGCTGCCAAAAGCTTCTTTTCTCCAAAATCAACTGTGACAATACTTGAAGACTTGAAAGAAAAAGGATTTGTTATGGCTGATAGAACAAAGCTGTTAGACTTTGACCACTGCCGCCTCTATATGCTTGCAGCGGCTTCATTTCACTCGGTGTCTGTTGCGGTTTTCAAAAAGCACCCAGAATTGTTGCAGCCTATTAAAAAAGAAATAATGTTCTCGAATGATTCAAATATCCGAGAGCTGTTTATATCTCTAATTAATGGTGGGATGAATAGGTTAATCAGAGAAATGGAGAAACTGGTTACAATGAAGGAATTTCTCGACACAGTAAAAGACATTACACCGCATCTATGGGATATTCTGGTTGAAACACACAAACCAAGTGGAGAAGTAATTAAGACGATCAAACAAGGAGATCCATGGATAACCAACATGATGTTTAGGTACAAGAACGATACGGTGTGCGACATCAAGATCATTGACTTCCAGGGGACTTCATATGGGTCACCTATATCTGATTTGACGACGTTCCTTTGGTCTAGTGCAAATTTTGATGTGAAGAGAAACAGATTGGACGATTTGTACAGAATATATCTTGACAGTTTTAACGAAAATCTAAAGCAATTCGACTGTGATGAAAGACTAACATATGACCAGATGATGGCAGAGGTGCGAAGGTTTAGTCCATTGGCTCTGTATATCTCTAGTTCTTGGTTGCCTGGTCTCGTACACCCAGATCCGATGGATTTTTCTTTTTTCCTCTCTGAAGACCAGGAATCTAAAGTTGAGAATGTTTTTGCTAAATATTACAATGATGAATATTGTGCAATGTTTCTTCCGAAAGTGTTGGAGTCTTTGGAAATCAATGGAATTTTTAACTACCTGGTCGTTCACAGAAAGTAGTGGAGGTTTTCATCTACATTTTAATCATTTTTAACATCAATTTTAAAATGAAAAGTGTTTTTTCGAAAACCAAAATGACTTTCATCAAATTAAAATAAATGGCAATAAAAGTAATTCTTTTTTTACTGTAGCTGGTAGATTTATACCTCAGTGTCCGTTAAATGTTTAATATTAGATTTGTTTAAATACGTATTACTATTTGTTAGCCTGACGCAGGTAGGATTAAAAATTTATAAACGGTCTGCTTCCAATATTTTTTAAACCCTAAATTTGCCATTTGATAATTTTTTTTTTAATTGCACTTACAATACTTATAATCCTTACTGAAGACCCAATCTATTCTATTGAAGACTTCAATGAAAAATGTGTCAAAATTAAAAAAATAAATTATAACGACTTTAATATTATACATAAGGTAAAAATTAATTAATTATCATGTAGATACAGACAATAAAGTATCTATATTATTAAAAGAATTTGTTGGATTTCTGTGTGCAGCAAATCGACCTCTTAATATACAGGGTTAGTAAAAAGTCTGGAGACCCCCTGTTAATTTTTTAACGGCCTATAATCCGCTGCCATTTTTTACTGGATTGAGATAGAGACCTCTAGTTTGCGTTGTTGGTTTTATATTACCAGGACCTTCAAAATGAGGGGTCACTCGATGGGTCTTACCATTTGAAAGTTTTGAGTTTTGATGTAGTACACCAAGTGGCGGTTATGCCCAAAAAGTACTTCATAACATGCCATAAAGGTGTGCTGAGTTTAGTTTTTTCTAGCATGGGCCGTTAAAAAATTAACAGGGTGTCTCCAGACTTTTTACTAACCCTGTATTTCTATATGCATATTGGGTATCAAATTAAAGCTCTTATTCTCTAGATGTGTCTTTTGCGGGTTTTCATGATATCTTGTGAAAGCCCTTTGTCCCACAGGCTTTTAACATTTCAGAGTTTGTGCTGAATTCTGTTCTCAATCATCTGAACTGCTTCAAGTTTACATTTGTTTATATCAAAATAGATGGCCATAATACAATTTTGTTTACATCCATACGAAAATGGGGTTATCTGTAGTTGATGTTTCAGTGAATTCAAGTAAAATATTGTAACGCTATTTGTATAACATTTAAAGAAGAAAATGACTTCCCGGTACGTTTGATTTTGTGTTATGATAGGATTTTATGTTTTCAAAGCATGTTTTATTTATAATTTAAGTAAAATATTGTAATGTCATTTGTTTAAAATGTAAGTAAGAGATTTTGTGTTTTCATATAGTAGCCTGTGTTTCTTTAGTCTTTGTAATTTTACTGATATTTCTCGAAGAGATCGTGCACACAATGAAATTAATAGCGCACACAATGCAAATAATATAGGGATATGATGAGAAATAATTGTTTTCACTCTTATCAACTATATTATATAAAATATATTACGGATTTTGAAGTGATGAAGTGACGCAGGCTGCTAGTAATTATTATTATTATACAGTAGTTATGGTGCCAAAATATGTAACAAACTACCAGCTGAAATATAGAAATCAATTTCTTTGAATTCAAAGAATCTTTTAGTAGGTAATGCTCTTTGATGAGGTAATTTCAAGTTACCGTGCTAGAGAAGAATATCTGCAGGCTGTTTAAATTTAAAAGTTTAGCTATATCATCTCGTTCGTTTGTAGATTTGTCAAGCAAATTGGTGTTGTGTGAGAGTTGCAAATAAACAAAATGAATAAAGAAACCGTTTTTATTTACTCAATCACACTTGTATTCAACTGAAAGCCTGCATATTAATACCTTTAACTTTAATCTCAATTAATTGCTACATACCAGTGAATATTTTCTCAGCATACTACAAAATATTTGTCAGTTCATTCTACACTCAACCATTGTGTGTAGTGTGTGCAAATGTGCATTATACACAAATATATAAGTACAAGTATCCCAAGTATCAGTGTGATTTGAACATTTTACAGCCTTTTATTTCTGACAGAAAATTTAATTTTAAACTTATTTGCTTTTTAAAAATGGTAATACTTAAGCAACTTTGTGTCTATAATAACAAAACAAACCCCATTGGGTTTATGAAAAAAAAATCTTAAATTAAATTTAAGTCTCAGTTTTGATTTGATAGCACAGATAAATTTTCTTTCCAGGAAAAATTTTACTACCATAAATACAATTTAGACCCTTCTAATATTTACCCAAGTCAAGGTACCACCTAGAATAATAACAATGACAGGTAAATCATATGAAATTCCTTACGACTTAAACCTTGAGTGACAAGTGTGACAGCAGAAGTAGTCTAGTTGCCAAAAGGCATTTTTCACCCAAACCTGAAAGTAAGGTCCACCCAATGTTTTTTAGTGTTTTCTGTTTCTTTAAGACCTACATAATTAAAATCTGCAGGGTGCCACTTTGTCACCCTTGAGCAAATTGAAATATTCAAAATGGCGGCCAAGATGGCTTAAAAACTGTATATTTGCTGTATCTTTCCCTATAGAAGAGACAGGATAATAATTTTTGTGTCTAATTTTATGTTTTAAGGGTCAGAGAATACCAATAATTGATTATCTTCGTAATAAAATACCCCCGCCGCAGCAAACCTGCAGACTAAGCAAATTTCCAGTTGCCTGAATTGATTTTCAATTAAATGTATTTAATTAACATTAATTTTTATGAGTACATAGGATTGCTGCTACAGGGAGGGTAAAAAAGTGTGTTTTTTAGTGAAATATTAATAACTTAGTATAAAAAAAATAAATTTACCAAGTTTGATCAAAATATATCCATAAACAAGCAGACTACAACATTTTACAATATTCCCCATAAGAATAACATGGGAATTTTAAAATAACAATTATTTGAATTTTCTCCGTAACTAATAATGGTACAAAAACACTTTGATATAATAAATTATTTGTTTTTAAGCTATTTAAGAAGGTCTGAAGAGAAATTGGAAAATTTTGCGTTTTAAGGGTCAAAAATTAAAAAATACTAATTTTTACCCCATAAAACCCCGCGTAAAACCCCGTTCCCATTGTCCGATCATGCTGGTTCGCGAACTCATTCAAGTTTATCCCGCCTTACACAGTTTACGTAGGCCCCGCTTACACCTTCAAACCAAATTTCATCAAAATTGTATAAAAATTACTCAAGTTATCGTGTTCACGGACACATATACAGTGTGTAAATTAAGTATGGAAACAAATCTGTATTTTTAAAACCGAAATAGATAGAAATATTCTATTTGTGGCAATAATAGTTAACAAAGATTCCGCAATTTTTCACATGAAAAATATTTTTTTACCCCCCTAACAGGGTAGGTGGTAGGGGGTGACTTATTTTTTTCAAATAGCAACCCCTATTGAGTGACCCCTCATTTTGAAGAGTTTGTCAAAAGAAACACAATGACGCAAATCCGAGGTGAATATCTCACTCCTAGCCCAAATGGCGGATATTCCAAAATTTGATTTATTGTACGTGAAAAGCACCAATTTCACAAATAATGGAAAGAAATCTGTATTTTTAAAACCGAAATAGATAGAAATATTCTGTTTGTGGAATTGATTGTTGACATAGGTTCCGCAATTTTTTTAATCAACAATATTTTTTCAACCCCTTTAACAGGGTAGGGGGTGGGAGTGACTTATTTTTTTCAACAACAACCCCTATTGAGTGACCCCTCATTTTGAAGGGTTTGTTACAAGAAAAAGAATGACGAAAACCCGAGGTAGATATTTCACCCCTAGCCTAAATGGTGGGTAATGAAAAATTTAATTTTTGTAAAAAAAGCCCATTTTGGAATATCCGCCATGTTAGCTAGGAGTGAGATATTCACCTCGGATTTGCGTCATTGTGTTTCTTTTGACAAACCCTTCAAAATGAGGGGTCACTCCATAGGGGTTGCTATTTGAAAAAAATAAGTCACCCCCTACCACCAACCCTGTTAGGGGGGTAAAAAAATATTTTTCATGTGAAAAATTGCGGAATCTTTGTTAACTATTATTGCCACAAATAGAATATTTCTATCTATTTCGGTTTTAAAAATACAGATTTGTTTCCATACTTAATTTACACACTGTATGTAATTTTCTATTGCCTATTATGTTTCAAACCCACTACTTTTTCAGTGTTCTCATGCTCGGATTTTGTCAGATTTTTTTTATACATTGCTTTATATGTATGAGTGTATGATTCCAAAATATGTCTTAAATGTTCTCAAAGCAATTTTTCCCACCTCAAAGTGTATTTTAATCGGATTAGATGTAGTGGTGCAGCACGGCTAGCGTTCCAAGTTGAAGACTATAATAACAATATATCCCATAATATATCTTCAAAGCAATATACAAACTGATATGAGGTTGATAATTGTTCAAAATTTTATGCAGATTCTTTTAAGAGCCACAAAATATGAATTTTCTTATCACCTGAGTTTGTATTTGCAAACATTTAAAGGTTTAAAAAAAACATCTTTGAAATTTGGTATTGTTTCTATTTAAAGCTGTCTCTTTTTAATAAATCAATATTGAAATGGTATAAAGTTATTATTATCTTAAAGTAAACTTGATGAGGAAGCTATTAAGACAAACCGAAGATTGTTAAGAGGATTAGTTGTCAAATTATTGATGTTTTACTAAAAGCTTACATAAATCCAATATGGCGGAAGTTTTTTCAAAAATGGCGGCTTTCCGCCACTTGGATTTTTCTTGATTTTTAGTATAATATTCTTTACACCTTTATTTTGGAATATATGGGGAAGAATATGGGGAAGAAATATATTTTATTTCTTTTACCTTAAGTTTGATGTTGGACCGTTTTTTGACTAGCCTAAAGAACAGTGTTTTTTTCTTAATTCAAGAAAACTATAACTTAAAAAGCAGTTGATAAAGTCATTCACAGTTCCTGAAGAAGGATAATGCACTGTCCACAGTACAGCACAAGCATCAATTAGGAGAACTGCTAGTAAGTTAACTGATTTGATGACTGTGTTCTGTTTGAATGTTGCACTTATCCTCAGAAACCATAGATTTATAATGTTTTAAGTCAAGTAAGTACTTGAAAACATTGTTGATAAGGTAACTTGGCAACAAATTAATGTGGAAATTATTAAAAACTTATATTGATTTATTATTAAGGGTAATTTTCCAATTAAAACATCAAACTAGGCACAAAATGATTATCCTGTCTCTTCTATAGGGAAAGATACAGCAGATATACAGGGTTAGTAAAAAATGTGGAGACCGCCTGTTATTTTTTTAATGGCCCATAGTAGAAAAACTAAACTCGGCACACCTTTATGACATGTTATGAAGTACTTTTTGGGCATAACCGTAACTTGGTGTACATCCCCAAAATAGGGGATTTCGAGGGAAACTCCAAAATTTCAAACACAAAGACCCATCAAGTGACCCCTCATTTTGAAGGTCCTGGTAAAAGAAAACTAACAACGCAAACTAGAGGTTTCTATCTCAATCCAGTAAAAAATGGAAGCTGATTGAAATCTTTAGAAATCGGAAATAACTTGCGATTTTATATTCAATTGGCTGCCATATTTATTGTGCTAAGATAGAGACCTATAGTTTGCGTTGTTAGTTTTCTTTTATTATGACCTTCAAAATGAGGGGTCACTCGATGGGGCTTATCATTTAAAATTTTTGTGTTTCCCCAAAATCCCCCATTTTGGGTTTGGGAATTTATGAGAATTTCAATTGGCTGCCATGTTTTACTGAACTGAAATAGAGACCTCTAATTTGCGTTGTTGGTTTTCTTTTACCAGGACCTTTAAAATGAGGGGTCACTCGATGGGTCTTTGTATTTGAAAGTTTTGAGTTTCCCCCAAAATCCCCCATTTTGGGGATGAACACCAAGTGGCAGTTATGCCTAAAAAGTACTTCGTAACATGCCATAATGGTTTGCCGAGTTTAGTTTTTCTAGTATGGGCCGTTAACAAAATAACACACAGCGGGTCTCCACACTTTTTACTAACCCTGTATAGTTTTTAAGTCATCTTGGCCGCCATCTTGAATATCTCAATTTGCTCAAGGGTGACAAAGTGGCACCCTGTCTATTTTAATTATGTAGGTCTTGAAGAAACAGAAACCACTAAAAAACATCGGGTGGACCTTACTTCCAGGTTTTTTGACCTGCAACCAGACTAAAGAGATATTTTAGTTTTACATCCCAATTTATTATGGTATCCAACCAGGAAACACACTTGGCTCTGTTGAATGGAAGTGGTAAACTGCTTGGTGGAACCACTCCCCTCACTCATGATTGTGTTTGAAGGTTAGCCAAAAGTGGTCTCAAGTGATGTCATATTGAGTCAGCTCAGTGACAACAACTAACACTTGGGCTGTTGATACATTGACACAAAGGTAAATTAGTAGGCATTTTTAAATATCTCATATATTACACAAATAATAAGCATGATTCTTGATTCATTCTTTGGTTCCCATCAGCTTAAAAAAAATATGTAGCATTTACAAAATATAACCAAAAGTGTAATTCATTGAAACAGAAGCCAATTTTATGAGTTAGACTGTCAACTTATTTAAAAAGCCGATACAATTTCAAAGAAAATTTTAATGTATTAAACAAAATATTGTTCTCAACTCTCAATATGAAATGTCTTTTGTCCATCTTTTAGCTAAGATTGTGCAGAATTGTCTACATATTTAAAATAAATACTTTCTATTAAACAAATGTTTTGAAGGTCTGGGAAAACTATAAATAATACAATTAAATAAATAATAAGGTGTCATGATAGATTGACTATGAAAATGTAATTATTCCACCGATCGACAGGATTAATGTATTTTTAAATATATTTAATAAATATTGATGTCAACATGATCTCAACATAAATGTTGTGTCTCAATGTTATTCACAAAATGATGTGACTAGACTAAGACTCTTTTACATTGTACCAACATTGACAAAATTTATCTAAAGATTCAAGGCAAACAGTAACATTAAATTACCTAAGACAAGGGGAGTCCGCTCTCTGCGTTCCTCTCTTTGCGCTCCATTTCCGCGCCTAGGAAAACCCAGCTTTAGATGAAAATCCCCATTGAGTATTACTACTACACTACTGTCATAGATAAAACAATCTCTCTCAGTAGATTTCTCATCCTTATGAAACATTATGCTTAGTGGCCCAGGATCACTTATAGAATAAAATGGTTTATATTACCTGTCCGTCAGTGATCCTATTGTTGTCGTCTTAGGCGACCGGTTTCAGGATAAAAATCCCATCATCAGGCTGTCAAAAATGTCATGTCACTCAAATTGAGGTCGTCGGTAAACATATAAACACACACATACAACACGAAACACGAAAATACGGATTAACATTGCTAGCTACTGGCCAGTACAGGACACTACGACGCGGCACGGGTAGTTGCGTGGTCATGACTGAGGTGTCCTTGCTCCTCTCCCGTTATCTATGGAATGCCGGTGGTATTGTTGTCCTATTCTAATCGCTGCGTCATAGATAATGTTGGATTTGAAAGAAGTCTGTTCATTTAAAATGTGTTGTGGGTCAATCTTGATGGATTTGTATCAACACCATAAAGAAAGAACTAGCAAAAAATGACGTTTGTGTATCATTCAGGGCCAACAATAGACTTAACTCCATATTCAAAGAGCGTAAAAGGAACAGTCTTGATAAAGCCAATAAGACCGGAGTATATAAGATCAATTGTAATGATTGCCCTAAATATTATATAGGCCAGACTACTCGCTCATTTAAGCAACGATTTAAAGAGCACATTCCATCCAAAACAATAGCCCAGCAAAAATCCGCTTTCGCCAACCACCTCGCAGACAGTAACCATAATTATTCTAGCCTTGACCATAACCTACACATTTTACATAGTTACCCTAAAAAAGGACGGTTTTTAGATTGTTTAGAGGAATTCGAGATATACAAATCCATCAAGATTGACCCACAACACATTTTAAATGAACAGACTTCTTTCAAATCCAACATTATCTATGACGCAGCGATTAGAATAGGACAACAATACCACCGGCATTCCATAGATAATGGGAGAGGAGCAAGGACACCTCAGTCATGACCACGCAACTACCCGTGCCGCGTCGTAGTGTCCTGTACTGGCCAGTAGCTAGCAATGTTAATCCGTATTTTCGTGTTTCGTGTTGTATGTGTGTGTTTATATGTTTACCGACGACCTCAATTTGAGTGACATGACATTTTTGACAGCCTGATGATGGGATTTTTATCCTGAAACCGGTCGCCTAAGACGACAACAATAGGATCACTGACGGACAGGTAATATAAACCATTTTATCTTATGAAACAGCTGAAAACAATTTATTGTTAGTTCTGTACGGTGTACTGTAGAGGTCGTGTTTTGTTTACAATTTGTTTCTTGTTATTTCGGTAATTTATAACCTTGTTTAGCCAAATAATAAAATCTAATCATAAACAGTAACCCGTCCGGTAGTTATATAACCAAACAGTAAAGTACATATCAAGAAATTAACCCTAAAATTCTAGAAACAAAATTTTGTTGACACTAGCGCCCAGTGTCACCGTTTATGAACTAGACATTCAAAGATTCGAAAAACGAGCTTAACAATTTACAATGGGATGAAAAGTCTACTTGTGTTGGTTAGTCTACATTCGCCTATTGGGTCTGATGATGATTGGAGTGTCCAATCGAAATCGATCACCACTTACCATCTTTTGTATATTTACCGTCTTGTGAGTAACAGTATAAGCGTAAATATATGTTGTTAAGTGTTACAAGACATATCTTTATTTACTTTCCGTAAATTTAATAACACGTACAATGCTGATCAAGAAGTTATTTATTTTATTTATAAATATAGCCTACCTAAAGCATTACAGTTAAAACCTTGAAATTCCTTTTTAGGTACAGATGGAGTCGTCACTTCCCGAATGGGTGACAAAAGTATTTTTTGAACAGAGTCTCCGTAAAGAAGAAAACAACAACAACATTGTGGTAACAAACTTGACCACTTCATCAGCTGTTCCTCCTGGCAACAACTATGGGAGCTTCATCATCAGAGTTGAGCTGGAGTGGAGAGTGGACCAAGATGATTCTGTGGTGAAGACTTCAAGATTCATTGTCAAAAATGAACTTACTGAAGGGCCGATGAAAGAATTGGCAACAGAATTCAATCTGTTGGAACCTTCATTCTACTATAACTTTATACCAAAAGCAAAAGAGTACTGTGATGTTAATTTTGCTGCCAAAAGCTTCTTTTCTCCAAAATCAACTGTGACAATACTTGAAGACTTGAAAGAAAAAGGATTTGTTATGGCTAATAGAACAAAGCTGTTAGACTTTGACCACTGCCGCCTCTATATGATTGCAGCGGCTTCATTTCACTCGGTGTCTGTTGCGGTTTTCAAAAAGTATCCTGAAATATTGCAGCCTATTAAGAAAGAAATAAGGTTCTCGAATGATTCAAAAGTCCGAGAGCTGTTTATATCTCTAATTAATGGTGGGATGAATAGGTTTATCAGAGAAATGGAGAAACTGGTTACAATGAAGGAATTTCTTGACACAGTAAAAGACATTACACCGCATCTATGGGATATTCTGGTTGAAACACACATACCAAGTGGTGAATTAATTAAGACAATCAAACAAGGAGATCCATGGATACCCAACATGATGTTTAGGTACGACAAGAACGACACAGTGTGCGACATCAAGATCATTGACTTCCAGGGGACATCATATGGGTCGCCTATATCTGATTTGACGACATTCCTTTGGTCTAGTGCAAATTTTGATGTGAAGAGAAACAGATTGGACAATTTGTACAGAATATATCTTGACAGTTTTAACGAAAATCTAAAGCTATTCAACTGTGATGAAAGACTAACATATGACCAGATGATGGCAGAGGTGAGAAGGTTTAGTCCATTGGCTCTGTATATTTCTAGTTCTTGGCTGCCTGGTCTTGTACACCCAGATCCGTTGGACTTTTCTTTTTTCTTCTCTGAGGACAAGGAATCTGAAGTTGACAAATTCTTTGGAAAATATTACAATGATGAATATTGTGCAAAGTTCCTTCCAAAAGTGTTGGAGTCTTTGGAAATCAACGGAATTTTTAACAACCTAGTCGTTCACAGAAAGTAGTGGAGGTTTTCATTTACATTTTAATAATTTTTAACGTCAGTTTTTAAGTTTTTTTAAAAACCAAAACGACTTGTCATTAAATTAAACTTAAAAGGTAATAAAGTTAATTATTTTTTTACTGTAGCTGGTAAATTTATACCTCAGTGTTTGTTAAATGTGTAATATTAGATTTTATAATAGGTACTGTATTACTATTCGTTAGCCTGACGCAGGTGGTAGGATTAAAAATGTATAAACGTTTTTCTGCTTCCATACTTTTCTATCCCAAATTTGTTATTTGATCATTTTCTTAAATTACACTTACAATACTTTATAAAAATTAAAATTGGTTGTCCACAGAGAGGTAGTTTTTGTAATTAATAGACGCAACCAAATGCACCAAACAAGCAAGAGAAAACTTTAAAGTCTAAATGTACAAAAAATATGTACGAAATAATTAACAGTGATTGTGCAGCTATGGAGTTTTGACAATTGCAGTATTTTGAGATGACCTTGAGATAAGATAAACAAAAGACTGACAGATAGTTATAGTGCATAGCCTTCCTCCTTCCATTACTCAGTCCATTATGGTACTCTACTCGAAGGTCACTAAAACTTGTCCTCAATTGTACACCAACTCTGTTAAAATCCATGACTTGCACTATCTCAGTCGCTAACTCATTGAGTGTTTGAAACACCAAAAACAGAAGTAAACAAGAGATAACAGAAACTAACCGTTTAAACAAACTTTCCTCTTTAAACAATTCATTTCTTAATTGTGTAATTCACACAATAACTTTACTCCATAATATTTCATTCATATATAAATCCCAAAGTACGCATGAACTTTTGAGAAAACTAAAAGTCACACCCCTAATGTTCGTCATGACGAGAACGTGCGAGAACCCAATTGCGCAAAACTATCCATTATTTCATAAAGGGCAATTAAGGTTGTAATTCCTTAAGGGAACTATTACATATACCTAATGTTAAAAATACATCAGCTGTACTTGTCCAGGATCTGAAGGGGGTTGAGCATGCATGAAAAGGGTGATGCAATTTGATTTTCATCACTCCTCACCGAAAGTAACTATTTTCGATAACAGCTGACATCAATGAAAGTAGCCGTTTCCCAAGCTCTAATTTAGGGCGAGGGAAAATCGATCAGCTGATTTTCCCTCGCTCTAAATTTACTTTCCCTCGCTCTCAATTAGTTTTCCATTTATTCACTACGCGCGCTAGTGTTTTGTTACGGCTTAACTTAATGATTTAAATCAGCTGTATGTATTGTTCAAAATCGTTTTATTCTTTTATTTTGACGTTTGAAGTATTGAGAAATGTACAAAGGTTTCCTTTAGAATATTTTATTTTATTTGTATGTTTTAAAAATTAAACAAAAATGAATATATAGGTTAACTTTTAGATTTTATTTTTTTATGTTTAAACAAATTGTTTGATAGATAATTATTGTAATATTACTGAGGTCTGCTATTCTGTGTTTGTGTATTTTTGCGTCGTGATGAAAAGTATCGTTCATAACTCGTACCGAAAGTTATTATCCGGCACTTGCTCCATTATTCCCGTCCTCGGCTTCGCCTCGTACGTGAAAATAGCTCTCACGTACTCGGCTTCGCCTCGTACGTGAAATGGGGGTTCCCTGTGTTCGGCTTCGCCTCACACAAAAACTTGAGCGCGCGCCGGAAAATGCCACTTTCGGTCCTAGTAGTGAAATATACTATTCTGATTGTTGTTATAGGCACTATAGTGATCACGAAAACGCATGTCGTCACCCCCCAGCGTGGTCGACAACCCGGGGGGGAGGGGGGCAATATGGCGGGGGGCGCCGTTTACTAAAACGCCTATAACTCAAGAACTATTCTAGGTAGAACATTGCAATAAACGTCAATTTACTCAAAAAATTATGATCTTCAAAGATGTTAATGAAGTGAAATTCGTATCTTTGATGGTTTTTTAGTTATTTTATATTGAAGCTAAAAATCAATATGGGGTTATGGGGTTAAAATAGGTTTTTCCCATTTTTGACCCTAATAACCAAACAATTTGCAATTTATTTCTTAACCCATTTTGTAGAGCTTAAAAAAAGAAATAATTTAGTATAGCAAAGGGCTGTTGTATGCCTAACGGTTATGGATATATAGTAAAAAAAAACTTAAATTCAAAATGCCCATGTTATTCTTACACAGAATCAAAAAAACGGTTGTAGTTTGCTTATATATGGATATATTATAATCAAATTTGGCAATTTTGTTTATTTCATACTAAGCTATCAACATTTCAATATAAAACTCACCTCAATACCTTCCCTGTAGCAGCAAACCTAGGTACTCATTATAATTCATTTTATTTAAATAGGAAATAAAGCTGACAGTTTTCAGGGAATATTTGAGTATAATTTAATATTGATTCTGCAGGTTTACTGCGGCAGGGGTACTTTTTAAAGCAACCGAAATTACAAGTACCAAGAGACACCTTTTAAGGATAAACATAGCTTTTATGTTTGTAGATCTATGAATAAAAAACATTGATGAAAAATCAGGAAGAAATTATAGGAAAAACTGTTCTTTACTTAGGTTATTTTTACTTTACAATTAAATTTAAATAGAAATGCTGGGACATTTCATAATAGTATCATGAGATATCAAAGTGTTGTTAGTTATATTATTTCACATACCGTACCTTTAGTTTGACAATATGGGCTGCAATGTTGATAACAGTGACCGAAACTACAAAAGGAGTTTGAATGTTGTATAAAATAATTTCCTTTAGAATAACGAACAAAATATACTTTATATAAAAAATATTCTTTTTATTTAACAAACTATATTTACAAGTATTGTAATAGTTATACACGTCTTAATACAATTAAAAATATTGTAGATTAAAAATACTTCTTAAAGGTAAATTTGTCATCCTTGTAGATCATCTGGTACCAGAGGTGTGTTTTTATTAAATAAAATTTGTTTCTTGTTATTTCAGATATTTTTAAAACTTATGAAGCCAAATAAATCAATATACCATAAACAATAGCTCGTCCCTTTTTCATATCCGGAAAAAAAACAGTCATCATAAAATCAACCGTAAAACAATAGAAATACAATTTTGTTGACACTAGCGCCCAGTGTCGCCAACATGAACTAGATATGAACAAAGCTTTAGAATTAACTATGAGATGAGAAGTCTACTTGTGTTCGTTAGTCTATGATATTATTCACAATAAATTTCCATAACACTAAACTACTAGTAGTAAATAAATGTACTGAATGTGTTTCATTGAATTAAAATATAAATAACAGCAATTAAATTATACAGCTGATCAAAATTTAAACAATTATGTTCTTCGTAAGGATAACATGGAAACATTCAAAGCCACTGGGGCAGAGCCCAAGGGACTTTAAACAAATTGTAAGGCCAGTTTGCAAATCTACGTGACACGCTCTTTCCAATGAGACGTCAAATGGATAAAATCGGTTAAGAAATGGCGGAGAAGTTCAACCGACAAAGTTTCATGTAGCGTATTAATTATATAGATAGGTTTATGTCATTGATTTACCATTTTTTGAAGCTATAATAATATCTAATTTAATTGAACAATAAATTGATCTGTCAACTTTTTGGAAATTAATTTAATTTTAAATTTAATAATTAGTGCATTAATCCTAAAAATATGAACTATAGTTATCTTTTCAAAGAAAGGTGCAAAACTATAACAGGTCATACAGAAGGCATCCTATGGATTTACTTGTCATGTTTATGATATTATATATTGTTTCAAAAGGATAAAAAATAATTGCTCAAAAACTGATCGCTAAAGGACATGATGTTTATAGTTTGTTGTTAAAAAAAGACAAAAATTGAATGTGTCAAATTTATTGACGTTGCAAAACTTATCGTAACAAGCGACCTTCGGTTTAAGTGCCTCTGATTGCTTGAGTGGTTCAATTGGATTATGGTATACACAATGTCACAACACATTGCCAGTACATTTTGTGACTTGAGAAGATATCAAATATCAGATATCGCAAATCCATATCAGATTCAGTAAGTATACTTTATTTATACGTACAGATGATGATCATCATACCTATAAATATATTGTAGGAAACTATAAAATTTGATATGACGTTGCTCAACAACTGTAAAAAGTCAAGGACACAAACATTTGTTATTAATCTTTTACACTATAAAAGCTGAAATATCAGTATGAGTACCATAGTTAAATGTAACCTGCAACAACTTTATATAGGTATCAATGGAAGCAGCTGAGAATTGGCCTGTGTGCTGCAAACTGGGAGATTAGCTTAGAACTACTTGATGTTAAGGGAGTCATAGGTTAACGGAAGACGTTAAGTGTCTCCCAACTAGACCAAAAGATAACTGTATAAATAAAAATACCCCCGCTGTAGCAAACCTGCAGATTAAGCGAATTTCCATTCGCCTAATTATATTTTCACTAAAACATCTCCATAAAATATCTGATATATTCCCTATTCAAATAGCATTAGTTTCAAAAGTACATAAGTAAAAACAAATTATCCAAATTCGTTAAAAATATGTCCAGAAACAAGCAAAATAGAACAGTTTAGTTATCCTCCTTAAGAAACATAAAAAATTTAAATTTACAGTTTTTAAAATTTCTTCATAACCATTAGCACATAACGACGCTTCAGATGTACTAAATGATTTATTTAAGATCTACCATTGACTATATATACCTGTAGGTATATATAGTCAATGGTTCTACAAAATGATGGTTTGGAAAGAAATTGCTAAATTTTGGGTTTTTGGACATAGCAGGCTACGGTTTTTTTGTTGCAGGGTACGGTATAGTATAAATAAATAGATGGGGTTGTATGCATGTACAGTACTTACAAACAGGGGTTCACCTATAGTAAACCTATTAAGGTATGTTTTTCCAGCTGTTAACGACGACTGTGTTTTCATGCACCAATTTCAAACTAGGCACAAAATGATTATCCTGTCTCTTCTATAGGGAAAGATACAGCAGATATACAGGGTTAGTAAAAAATGTGGAGACCGCCTGTTATTTTTTTAATGGCCCATAGTAGAAAAACTAAACTCGGCACACCTTTATGACATGTTATGAAGTACTTTTTGGGCATAACCGTAACTTGGTGTACATCCCCAAAATAGGGGATTTCGAGGGAAACTCCAAAATTTCAAACACAAAGACCCATCAAGTGACCCCTCATTTTGAAGGTCCTGGTAAAAGAAAACTAACAACGCAAACTAGAGGTTTCTATCTCAATCCAGTAAAAAATGGAAGCTGATTGAAATCTTTAGAAATCGGAAATAACTTGCGATTTTATATTCAATTGGCTGCCATATTTATTGTGCTAAGATAGAGACCTATAGTTTGCGTTGTTAGTTTTCTTTTATTATGACCTTCAAAATGAGGGGTCACTCGATGGGGCTTATCATTTAAAATTTTTGTGTTTCCCCAAAATCCCCCATTTTGGGTTTGGGAATTTATGAGAATTTCAATTGGCTGCCATGTTTTACTGAACTGAAATAGAGACCTCTAATTTGCGTTGTTGGTTTTCTTTTACCAGGACCTTTAAAATGAGGGGTCACTCGATGGGTCTTTGTATTTGAAAGTTTTGAGTTTCCCCCAAAATCCCCCATTTTGGGGATGAACACCAAGTGGCAGTTATGCCTAAAAAGTACTTCGTAACATGCCATAATGGTTTGCCGAGTTTAGTTTTTCTAGTATGGGCCGTTAACAAAATAACACACAGCGGGTCTCCACACTTTTTACTAACCCTGTATAGTTTTTAAGTCATCTTGGCCGCCATCTTGAATATCTCAATTTGCTCAAGGGTGACAAAGTGGCACCCTGTCTATTTTAATTATGTAGGTCTTGAAGAAACAGAAACCACTAAAAAACATCGGGTGGACCTTACTTCCAGGTTTTTTGACCTGCAACCAGACTAAAGAGATATTTTAGTTTTACATCCCAATTTATTATGGTATCCAACCAGGAAACACACTTGGCTCTGTTGAATGGAAGTGGTAAACTGCTTGGTGGAACCACTCCCCTCACTCATGATTGTGTTTGAAGGTTAGCCAAAAGTGGTCTCAAGTGATGTCATATTGAGTCAGCTCAGTGACAACAACTAACACTTGGGCTGTTGATACATTGACACAAAGGTAAATTAGTAGGCATTTTTAAATATCTCATATATTACACAAATAATAAGCATGATTCTTGATTCATTCTTTGGTTCCCATCAGCTTAAAAAAAATATGTAGCATTTACAAAATATAACCAAAAGTGTAATTCATTGAAACAGAAGCCAATTTTATGAGTTAGACTGTCAACTTATTTAAAAAGCCGATACAATTTCAAAGAAAATTTTAATGTATTAAACAAAATATTGTTCTCAACTCTCAATATGAAATGTCTTTTGTCCATCTTTTAGCTAAGATTGTGCAGAATTGTCTACATATTTAAAATAAATACTTTCTATTAAACAAATGTTTTGAAGGTCTGGGAAAACTATAAATAATACAATTAAATAAATAATAAGGTGTCATGATAGATTGACTATGAAAATGTAATTATTCCACCGATCGACAGGATTAATGTATTTTTAAATATATTTAATAAATATTGATGTCAACATGATCTCAACATAAATGTTGTGTCTCAATGTTATTCACAAAATGATGTGACTAGACTAAGACTCTTTTACATTGTACCAACATTGACAAAATTTATCTAAAGATTCAAGGCAAACAGTAACATTAAATTACCTAAGACAAGGGGAGTCCGCTCTCTGCGTTCCTCTCTTTGCGCTCCATTTCCGCGCCTAGGAAAACCCAGCTTTAGATGAAAATCCCCATTGAGTATTACTACTACACTACTGTCATAGATAAAACAATCTCTCTCAGTAGATTTCTCATCCTTATGAAACATTATGCTTAGTGGCCCAGGATCACTTATAGAATAAAATGGTTTATATTACCTGTCCGTCAGTGATCCTATTGTTGTCGTCTTAGGCGACCGGTTTCAGGATAAAAATCCCATCATCAGGCTGTCAAAAATGTCATGTCACTCAAATTGAGGTCGTCGGTAAACATATAAACACACACATACAACACGAAACACGAAAATACGGATTAACATTGCTAGCTACTGGCCAGTACAGGACACTACGACGCGGCACGGGTAGTTGCGTGGTCATGACTGAGGTGTCCTTGCTCCTCTCCCGTTATCTATGGAATGCCGGTGGTATTGTTGTCCTATTCTAATCGCTGCGTCATAGATAATGTTGGATTTGAAAGAAGTCTGTTCATTTAAAATGTGTTGTGGGTCAATCTTGATGGATTTGTATCAACACCATAAAGAAAGAACTAGCAAAAAATGACGTTTGTGTATCATTCAGGGCCAACAATAGACTTAACTCCATATTCAAAGAGCGTAAAAGGAACAGTCTTGATAAAGCCAATAAGACCGGAGTATATAAGATCAATTGTAATGATTGCCCTAAATATTATATAGGCCAGACTACTCGCTCATTTAAGCAACGATTTAAAGAGCACATTCCATCCAAAACAATAGCCCAGCAAAAATCCGCTTTCGCCAACCACCTCGCAGACAGTAACCATAATTATTCTAGCCTTGACCATAACCTACACATTTTACATAGTTACCCTAAAAAAGGACGGTTTTTAGATTGTTTAGAGGAATTCGAGATATACAAATCCATCAAGATTGACCCACAACACATTTTAAATGAACAGACTTCTTTCAAATCCAACATTATCTATGACGCAGCGATTAGAATAGGACAACAATACCACCGGCATTCCATAGATAATGGGAGAGGAGCAAGGACACCTCAGTCATGACCACGCAACTACCCGTGCCGCGTCGTAGTGTCCTGTACTGGCCAGTAGCTAGCAATGTTAATCCGTATTTTCGTGTTTCGTGTTGTATGTGTGTGTTTATATGTTTACCGACGACCTCAATTTGAGTGACATGACATTTTTGACAGCCTGATGATGGGATTTTTATCCTGAAACCGGTCGCCTAAGACGACAACAATAGGATCACTGACGGACAGGTAATATAAACCATTTTATCTTATGAAACAGCTGAAAACAATTTATTGTTAGTTCTGTACGGTGTACTGTAGAGGTCGTGTTTTGTTTACAATTTGTTTCTTGTTATTTCGGTAATTTATAACCTTGTTTAGCCAAATAATAAAATCTAATCATAAACAGTAACCCGTCCGGTAGTTATATAACCAAACAGTAAAGTACATATCAAGAAATTAACCCTAAAATTCTAGAAACAAAATTTTGTTGACACTAGCGCCCAGTGTCACCGTTTATGAACTAGACATTCAAAGATTCGAAAAACGAGCTTAACAATTTACAATGGGATGAAAAGTCTACTTGTGTTGGTTAGTCTACATTCGCCTATTGGGTCTGATGATGATTGGAGTGTCCAATCGAAATCGATCACCACTTACCATCTTTTGTATATTTACCGTCTTGTGAGTAACAGTATAAGCGTAAATATATGTTGTTAAGTGTTACAAGACATATCTTTATTTACTTTCCGTAAATTTAATAACACGTACAATGCTGATCAAGAAGTTATTTATTTTATTTATAAATATAGCCTACCTAAAGCATTACAGTTAAAACCTTGAAATTCCTTTTTAGGTACAGATGGAGTCGTCACTTCCCGAATGGGTGACAAAAGTATTTTTTGAACAGAGTCTCCGTAAAGAAGAAAACAACAACAACATTGTGGTAACAAACTTGACCACTTCATCAGCTGTTCCTCCTGGCAACAACTATGGGAGCTTCATCATCAGAGTTGAGCTGGAGTGGAGAGTGGACCAAGATGATTCTGTGGTGAAGACTTCAAGATTCATTGTCAAAAATGAACTTACTGAAGGGCCGATGAAAGAATTGGCAACAGAATTCAATCTGTTGGAACCTTCATTCTACTATAACTTTATACCAAAAGCAAAAGAGTACTGTGATGTTAATTTTGCTGCCAAAAGCTTCTTTTCTCCAAAATCAACTGTGACAATACTTGAAGACTTGAAAGAAAAAGGATTTGTTATGGCTAATAGAACAAAGCTGTTAGACTTTGACCACTGCCGCCTCTATATGATTGCAGCGGCTTCATTTCACTCGGTGTCTGTTGCGGTTTTCAAAAAGTATCCTGAAATATTGCAGCCTATTAAGAAAGAAATAAGGTTCTCGAATGATTCAAAAGTCCGAGAGCTGTTTATATCTCTAATTAATGGTGGGATGAATAGGTTTATCAGAGAAATGGAGAAACTGGTTACAATGAAGGAATTTCTTGACACAGTAAAAGACATTACACCGCATCTATGGGATATTCTGGTTGAAACACACATACCAAGTGGTGAATTAATTAAGACAATCAAACAAGGAGATCCATGGATACCCAACATGATGTTTAGGTACGACAAGAACGACACAGTGTGCGACATCAAGATCATTGACTTCCAGGGGACATCATATGGGTCGCCTATATCTGATTTGACGACATTCCTTTGGTCTAGTGCAAATTTTGATGTGAAGAGAAACAGATTGGACAATTTGTACAGAATATATCTTGACAGTTTTAACGAAAATCTAAAGCTATTCAACTGTGATGAAAGACTAACATATGACCAGATGATGGCAGAGGTGAGAAGGTTTAGTCCATTGGCTCTGTATATTTCTAGTTCTTGGCTGCCTGGTCTTGTACACCCAGATCCGTTGGACTTTTCTTTTTTCTTCTCTGAGGACAAGGAATCTGAAGTTGACAAATTCTTTGGAAAATATTACAATGATGAATATTGTGCAAAGTTCCTTCCAAAAGTGTTGGAGTCTTTGGAAATCAACGGAATTTTTAACAACCTAGTCGTTCACAGAAAGTAGTGGAGGTTTTCATTTACATTTTAATAATTTTTAACGTCAGTTTTTAAGTTTTTTTAAAAACCAAAACGACTTGTCATTAAATTAAACTTAAAAGGTAATAAAGTTAATTATTTTTTTACTGTAGCTGGTAAATTTATACCTCAGTGTTTGTTAAATGTGTAATATTAGATTTTATAATAGGTACTGTATTACTATTCGTTAGCCTGACGCAGGTGGTAGGATTAAAAATGTATAAACGTTTTTCTGCTTCCATACTTTTCTATCCCAAATTTGTTATTTGATCATTTTCTTAAATTACACTTACAATACTTTATAAAAATTAAAATTGGTTGTCCACAGAGAGGTAGTTTTTGTAATTAATAGACGCAACCAAATGCACCAAACAAGCAAGAGAAAACTTTAAAGTCTAAATGTACAAAAAATATGTACGAAATAATTAACAGTGATTGTGCAGCTATGGAGTTTTGACAATTGCAGTATTTTGAGATGACCTTGAGATAAGATAAACAAAAGACTGACAGATAGTTATAGTGCATAGCCTTCCTCCTTCCATTACTCAGTCCATTATGGTACTCTACTCGAAGGTCACTAAAACTTGTCCTCAATTGTACACCAACTCTGTTAAAATCCATGACTTGCACTATCTCAGTCGCTAACTCATTGAGTGTTTGAAACACCAAAAACAGAAGTAAACAAGAGATAACAGAAACTAACCGTTTAAACAAACTTTCCTCTTTAAACAATTCATTTCTTAATTGTGTAATTCACACAATAACTTTACTCCATAATATTTCATTCATATATAAATCCCAAAGTACGCATGAACTTTTGAGAAAACTAAAAGTCACACCCCTAATGTTCGTCATGACGAGAACGTGCGAGAACCCAATTGCGCAAAACTATCCATTATTTCATAAAGGGCAATTAAGGTTGTAATTCCTTAAGGGAACTATTACATATACCTAATGTTAAAAATACATCAGCTGTACTTGTCCAGGATCTGAAGGGGGTTGAGCATGCATGAAAAGGGTGATGCAATTTGATTTTCATCACTCCTCACCGAAAGTAACTATTTTCGATAACAGCTGACATCAATGAAAGTAGCCGTTTCCCAAGCTCTAATTTAGGGCGAGGGAAAATCGATCAGCTGATTTTCCCTCGCTCTAAATTTACTTTCCCTCGCTCTCAATTAGTTTTCCATTTATTCACTACGCGCGCTAGTGTTTTGTTACGGCTTAACTTAATGATTTAAATCAGCTGTATGTATTGTTCAAAATCGTTTTATTCTTTTATTTTGACGTTTGAAGTATTGAGAAATGTACAAAGGTTTCCTTTAGAATATTTTATTTTATTTGTATGTTTTAAAAATTAAACAAAAATGAATATATAGGTTAACTTTTAGATTTTATTTTTTTATGTTTAAACAAATTGTTTGATAGATAATTATTGTAATATTACTGAGGTCTGCTATTCTGTGTTTGTGTATTTTTGCGTCGTGATGAAAAGTATCGTTCATAACTCGTACCGAAAGTTATTATCCGGCACTTGCTCCATTATTCCCGTCCTCGGCTTCGCCTCGTACGTGAAAATAGCTCTCACGTACTCGGCTTCGCCTCGTACGTGAAATGGGGGTTCCCTGTGTTCGGCTTCGCCTCACACAAAAACTTGAGCGCGCGCCGGAAAATGCCACTTTCGGTCCTAGTAGTGAAATATACTATTCTGATTGTTGTTATAGGCACTATAGTGATCACGAAAACGCATGTCGTCACCCCCCAGCGTGGTCGACAACCCGGGGGGGAGGGGGGCAATATGGCGGGGGGCGCCGTTTACTAAAACGCCTATAACTCAAGAACTATTCTAGGTAGAACATTGCAATAAACGTCAATTTACTCAAAAAATTATGATCTTCAAAGATGTTAATGAAGTGAAATTCGTATCTTTGATGGTTTTTTAGTTATTTTATATTGAAGCTAAAAATCAATATGGGGTTATGGGGTTAAAATAGGTTTTTCCCATTTTTGACCCTAATAACCAAACAATTTGCAATTTATTTCTTAACCCATTTTGTAGAGCTTAAAAAAAGAAATAATTTAGTATAGCAAAGGGCTGTTGTATGCCTAACGGTTATGGATATATAGTAAAAAAAAACTTAAATTCAAAATGCCCATGTTATTCTTACACAGAATCAAAAAAACGGTTGTAGTTTGCTTATATATGGATATATTATAATCAAATTTGGCAATTTTGTTTATTTCATACTAAGCTATCAACATTTCAATATAAAACTCACCTCAATACCTTCCCTGTAGCAGCAAACCTAGGTACTCATTATAATTCATTTTATTTAAATAGGAAATAAAGCTGACAGTTTTCAGGGAATATTTGAGTATAATTTAATATTGATTCTGCAGGTTTACTGCGGCAGGGGTACTTTTTAAAGCAACCGAAATTACAAGTACCAAGAGACACCTTTTAAGGATAAACATAGCTTTTATGTTTGTAGATCTATGAATAAAAAACATTGATGAAAAATCAGGAAGAAATTATAGGAAAAACTGTTCTTTACTTAGGTTATTTTTACTTTACAATTAAATTTAAATAGAAATGCTGGGACATTTCATAATAGTATCATGAGATATCAAAGTGTTGTTAGTTATATTATTTCACATACCGTACCTTTAGTTTGACAATATGGGCTGCAATGTTGATAACAGTGACCGAAACTACAAAAGGAGTTTGAATGTTGTATAAAATAATTTCCTTTAGAATAACGAACAAAATATACTTTATATAAAAAATATTCTTTTTATTTAACAAACTATATTTACAAGTATTGTAATAGTTATACACGTCTTAATACAATTAAAAATATTGTAGATTAAAAATACTTCTTAAAGGTAAATTTGTCATCCTTGTAGATCATCTGGTACCAGAGGTGTGTTTTTATTAAATAAAATTTGTTTCTTGTTATTTCAGATATTTTTAAAACTTATGAAGCCAAATAAATCAATATACCATAAACAATAGCTCGTCCCTTTTTCATATCCGGAAAAAAAACAGTCATCATAAAATCAACCGTAAAACAATAGAAATACAATTTTGTTGACACTAGCGCCCAGTGTCGCCAACATGAACTAGATATGAACAAAGCTTTAGAATTAACTATGAGATGAGAAGTCTACTTGTGTTCGTTAGTCTATGATATTATTCACAATAAATTTCCATAACACTAAACTACTAGTAGTAAATAAATGTACTGAATGTGTTTCATTGAATTAAAATATAAATAACAGCAATTAAATTATACAGCTGATCAAAATTTAAACAATTATGTTCTTCGTAAGGATAACATGGAAACATTCAAAGCCACTGGGGCAGAGCCCAAGGGACTTTAAACAAATTGTAAGGCCAGTTTGCAAATCTACGTGACACGCTCTTTCCAATGAGACGTCAAATGGATAAAATCGGTTAAGAAATGGCGGAGAAGTTCAACCGACAAAGTTTCATGTAGCGTATTAATTATATAGATAGGTTTATGTCATTGATTTACCATTTTTTGAAGCTATAATAATATCTAATTTAATTGAACAATAAATTGATCTGTCAACTTTTTGGAAATTAATTTAATTTTAAATTTAATAATTAGTGCATTAATCCTAAAAATATGAACTATAGTTATCTTTTCAAAGAAAGGTGCAAAACTATAACAGGTCATACAGAAGGCATCCTATGGATTTACTTGTCATGTTTATGATATTATATATTGTTTCAAAAGGATAAAAAATAATTGCTCAAAAACTGATCGCTAAAGGACATGATGTTTATAGTTTGTTGTTAAAAAAAGACAAAAATTGAATGTGTCAAATTTATTGACGTTGCAAAACTTATCGTAACAAGCGACCTTCGGTTTAAGTGCCTCTGATTGGATGCTTGAGTGGTTCAATTGGATTATGGTATACACAATGTCACAACACATTGCCAGTACATTTTGTGACTTGAGAAGATATCAAATATCAGATATCGCAAATCCATATCAGATTCAGTAAGTATACTTTATTTATACGTACAGATGATGATCATCATACCTATAAATATATTGTAGGAAACTATAAAATTTGATATGACGTTGCTCAACAACTGTAAAAAGTCAAGGACACAAACATTTGTTATTAATCTTTTACACTATAAAAGCTGAAATATCAGTATGAGTACCATAGTTAAATGTAACCTGCAACAACTTTATATAGGTATCAATGGAAGCAGCTGAGAATTGGCCTGTGTGCTGCAAACTGGGAGATTAGCTTAGAACTACTTGATGTTAAGGGAGTCATAGGTTAACGGAAGACGTTAAGTGTCTCCCAACTAGACCAAAAGATAACTGTATAAATAAAAATACCCCCGCTGTAGCAAACCTGCAGATTAAGCGAATTTCCATTCGCCTAATTATATTTTCACTAAAACATCTCCATAAAATATCTGATATATTCCCTATTCAAATAGCATTAGTTTCAAAAGTACATAAGTAAAAACAAATTATCCAAATTCGTTAAAAATATGTCCAGAAACAAGCAAAATAGAACAGTTTAGTTATCCTCCTTAAGAAACATAAAAAATTTAAATTTACAGTTTTTAAAATTTCTTCATAACCATTAGCACATAACGACGCTTCAGATGTACTAAATGATTTATTTAAGATCTACCATTGACTATATATACCTGTAGGTATATATAGTCAATGGTTCTACAAAATGATGGTTTGGAAAGAAATTGCTAAATTTTGGGTTTTTGGACATAGCAGGCTACGGTTTTTTTGTTGCAGGGTACGGTATAGTATAAATAAATAGATGGGGTTGTATGCATGTACAGTACTTACAAACAGGGGTTCACCTATAGTAAACCTATTAAGGTATGTTTTTCCAGCTGTTAACGACGACTGTGTTTTCATGCACCAATTTCCTCAAACAAGAGCCAGGGTACAGCCGTTTACCTAGCTGCCAAATTTGGCTGTATGGGGTGTCACGCACTTACACACTGGGGCACTTGCACAACATTCATAACTCCGCTGCTGTATCTAGGAAAACCTACCTGTAATAAAAGATACCTAATAGTATGTATGTATTATGTTTTAGGTGCAATGGAAGAGGCAATACCAGATTGGTTAACCAATGAATTTCTCACTCAGTGTCTCAGAGGAGAAGAGACCAAACGTGACATTGTAGTGATCAATCACAAATTGTCTCCAGTGGCTCCCCCTGGCAACAACTACGGCAGTTTCATCACCAGGGTGAGAATTGAATACAAACATTCTGCTGACAAAGAGTTGCACAGTATATCTCTGATATTAAAATCAGAACTTACACAAGGAGTAGTGAAAGAAGCGTTCGACAATCTAGGCGAACTCCAACAAAGCGAGTATGACTTTTATTACAAATTTATTCCAAAAGCAGCCAAACTACTTGACACATCTTCGTTTGCACCACAGAGTTATCTCCCTCCAGTAAACGGTATCACCGTACTAGAAGATTTGAAAGCGAACGGCTTCGTAATGGCCGATAGAACAAAACAGTTGGACTACGATCACTGCAGATTGTACATGGACGCTGCAGCAAGCATGCATGCTGCATATGTAGCTGTTCACAAACAAGATCCAAATGTCATAGAATCGATAGAAAAAGAGAAAATGTTCTCGAATGAAGTAGGTGGGCATGAAATGTTCTTATCGATGATCAAAGGAGGTATGACTGTTCTGGCTGACGCTACTGAGAAAGCTGATGGGTTTCAAAAGTATGCCAGAGTGTTAAGAGATGCAATACCAGTCTTGTGGGAGGCCTTGGTAGAAATCCACAAACCTTGTGATTACATCAACACCATCAACCAAGGAGACCCTTGGACCACCAATATGATGTTCAAGTATGATGATGAGGGTAACGTCACTGAAGTCAAACTCATAGACTTCCAATGTCTACGGTACGCATCACCCTTCAATGATGTGGTGTTTTTAATTTGGACGAGTGCAAATAACTATGTGCGGACACATAAGCTCAATGAACTGTACCAGAATTATCTTTATACTTTCAACAACAAACTAGAAGAAACACATTGTACCGAGAGGTTGACATACACACAGATGAAGGAGTCGTTAAGAAGGTTAAGTCCCTTAACAATTTTCCTGGCTGCAAGCTGGTATCCTCTTCTCACCCATCCAGATGCAGTAGACTTTGGGAAATTCCTTCCAAAGGAAGGTGAAAACAGCGAAGAAGTTGTCTTGAAGTATTACCAGCATTTTTATAATGAAAAGTTCTGCAAAGAAGAAGTTCCCCAACTTCTAGAACAGATTGAAAAGGAAGGGGTGTTTGAAGATTTGGAGGCTCTTCTGAACAAATGTTGAATCTTTAATAATTCTGTGTAGAATATCTTACAATGGATTTAAAATAGCTTCATCTGTAGGTCTACAGATGTTGAACTAAATTTTATAGTTGTCTTTACATTTACAAATGATATTTAATATTGTTTCATCCCTCTGGTAAAATTAATAACATATACGATGATGGTTTTTTATATTGTATATTCCTATTTTCCTAATATTTGAGATTTTGCTTTATGAGAAAAATCTCAGCTTATAGTTTCTCAATCATTTTAATTATTTAGTTGAATTAATATTCAATAGGTTAATACCTTGGTAATGTTATACTATTTTCTAGGACAAAAAAATTAGTAAAACCAAATTACTTTAACTGACTAATTGATATAATATTAAGTCTACATATGTATCTAAGTTTGACAAAACATTTTCGTCACATTCCGCTGTATCCTTCAAGAAATTTAAATCTAAATTATCTGAGTGGTTGATAAGCAATCCTTTCTATGGCATCCTCATCCATGAATTCCTTAAAACAAAAGTTTTATTTAATTTTGATGTGTTGTATTCTCTATACTTGTCATATTTTAATTAACTAAGTGTTTTGTAAACTTTGTATGACCACAAATCATTTAAATAATAAAATAACTTTTTTCTAACCTCAAACATGTACCTCAGGCGTCCGAACAATCCAAAAATATAAGCTGGGAAAAATCTTAAATAGACTGACGGACACCGCCAGAGCGACTGGCCGACCGACACCGGATGAATGTAGATAGTACAATAAAAAGTCTACTGAAGAATAATTTTTTACTGTGACAAGACTGATGTGACTGAACTGTGACGTACCGGAACTGATGTGTGTGAATCGACCTTCATTCTAACATAAACAGCTGAAAATGAACCTGACTTGTTCTGCAGCCTTTATAGACAAGCTTGGAGCTATTACACTAAAGGGTGTAAGGCTTACCTCGTGTTAGTATACCACACTGTTTGTTTGATCAGAGGCTAACAGTCTAACGGTGTTGTCTCACGTTGTCTGTGGCACAACATAGGTGGAAGACACCCACCCAAAATAAACAACGGACAGCTCGGTTGGAAGTTAACAGAAGAGGTGAGTTCTTTGCACATCTGATCATCTTGCATTTCCACTCATCCTCAATATGGGTTTATCTATTTTGACTAGTAGTATAAGACGTGGATAAATAGGTATGGTTAAATCAATAACTAGGGTGGTCTGCCGTTACACTTTAGACGCATAAATGAGCGAAGCATTATTTAAAGATTGTCAATGGCTAATGCAGCTAACAACCTACAATATGTTCCCTTTCAACAGTGTTCCGGTCGGCCACATTAGTCTCTGAATGTGATCCCTTTGACGAGACAGCGCAATCATAGGCACCGATGTTTCTTCAACTTGGTCTTCTTCGATTTCATCAGGACTTTCTTGGTTTTCACATACACGCGGTACTCTCATGTGAACAAAATCATTGACTGGTAGTTGTGTCTCAGCGCTTCATCACTAATGGTTATGTCAAAAATGAATGGGTTATTTGCCTTCAGCCAAATAAGTGCTTGATGTAGTATTCACGTTGAACTTTGAAATCGATATGGCCAAAGACGCCTTGACGTTGGACAATGATAACTTTAAAGTTTTTGGGCAGTGTATAGGTAAGATAGATGCTATTTCATTAACATCTTGCTCAACATTAATGATGTTACCTTTGTAGTGAAACTGGCCATCCTGACCATTTGCTTGTACTTTGTAAATGCGCATAGCGGGATGTACTCGTGCAATCAACATTTCTCAAAACAAATACAGCAAAACTGTTACTTCCATTGATAAACTGCTACATTCCAACTAACCTAGGATGAAAGTAAACATTGAAATGTAAACAAAACAGTTACAAACAATTAACATATGTTTATCTTATTTAAATGAAACGAGATAAAACCATATGTCATAAACCCAATATAATTTTTCTTTCAACTTACATTAAAATAACAAGCGAAATTGCGTGACCTATAAAATAAAATCCAGAAGGAAATTTTCAAATATTTTTTACCTAAACATTGTGCTCAGTATTCTTTAGCTGTTGGCCAAATTTCATATAAATTGGTCAATCCATTACATTCTGATGCTCTTACAAAGAAGTTACAAAGTGAGGGAAAGTGAGCTTCGCTCAAATATTCAATGGAGATCTAAGGCAAATTCTAAGGTGTGTATTAATAATGTAACTCTAAAACCGTAAAAAAACAACAATCTAATTATTCAAGTTAAATCATTCTAGAAAACTAACATAAATCTTATGTACTAAAAAAACTTTTGCAAAACTTATGTCAGCTAGCCTGACCATACTACTGGGCCGAATTACACACGTTTTGTACCAAATAAAAGATATTTTCCTGTAGATATGCAAAATCCCTTTATAAATTAAAATAGGCTCAAAAATAAACACAACAAATGAATTTGAAATTTTAAAATATGCACATGGGTCTTATGGGTTGCCATGCTGGTGACAAAATATAAACAGAAAATCAAAACAAATGTGGAAGAAATTCCAATCACATGTTTTATTTACAGCGTGGGGTGAAAATAGAAAAGTTTGCACAATACATACTTTTGGTCGGCTTTTCGACCACTGGGCGAGCTCTCGTGCTTAACTACTTTAACTGTTTAAACAAGTACAATAGACCTACCAAGTTTTCCAAAGGAGGACCCCCTGGTCCCACTCTTGGTGTTGGATACCCCTGGTGCGGGTAGTACCCCCTTGAGAAGGTCCTAGAGAACCACCACTGACTAAGATCAGCTGTCTTATTAGCCAGATTTAAAGCCTAACGATTAAAGACAGTAGTATAACACTCATCACTGCTAATTATGATCAGACCATTGGATTCTTTCTATAACTACCATTTCAATAAACAAAATGTAATTGCTCTTTGCTAAACAAGAGCTAGACAACTGGTATACCATTTTCTAAAAAAAATAAAAAAAAAACATTGGTGTTGGCACACAACACTGAGTTGAACAACACTTTTTATGACACACACACAAATTTACCAAACGAAACAGATGTGTGTTTACATTTAGTCATCAACATCAAAATACAGTAAATCGGGTAAATTTGTTTGAACAACTTTAATAAGGATACAATTGGTCAAAGAACTACTTCTTGTGTTTTTGTAGATAACTGAAAACTCCATTGATATCCAGAGACTCCACCACCTGAGGGAATATTTTCTCACAGTAATCTTTTGTGTAATACTTGTCGAAAAATTTGTCTCCCGCATCATCACTCGCATCCTTGGAAAAGAATGCAGCTAGGTCCATGGGCTCGGGATGAAGAAGGCCTGGCAATGACGAGCATGATATAAACAAAGCTAATGGCTTCAACTTTTCCACATCCTGTATCACCTGTTCATAAGTCAACTTTTCAGAACAGTTAAACTTTTTTAGATTTTTATTAAAACTATCAACGTAAATTCTGTACAGTTCGTCAAGTCTGTTCTGCTTTACTTCACTGTTTGCACTTGACCACAAGAAGAACATTAAATCAGTAACAGGTGACCCATACCCTATTCCCTGGAAGTCGATGATCTTGATGTCACAGACTTTGTTGTTCTTATCGTACTTAAACATCATGTTGGTTATCCACGGATCTCCTTGTTTGATTGTGTTTATTTGTTCACTTGGCTTGTGTGCTTCTACCATCATATCCCATAGGTGAGGTGATACATCTTTGATTGTTTTAGAATGCTTCTTGAATCTGTCTACCTTATCAATTTCTTGTACAAACCGTTTCGTACCACTTTTGATCATGAAATGAAATATGTCTCGCATTTTGGACTCATTCGAGAACATCGAGTCATTGGATGACATAAGCTCTGGATTATTTTTATAAACTGGAATAGACACTGAGTGGAACGAGGCAGCTGCAATCATGTAGAGGCGACAATGGTCGAAATCCAACTGTTTTGTTCTATCAACCATCAAAAAACCTGTTTCTTTTAAATCTTCAAGAACTGTCACGTTCGGTTTGGGAGAAAAGAAGCATTTCGGAGCAAAATTTATATCACCACACTGTTTTGCTTTAGGTATGAACTTGTAGTAGAATGAAGGTTCATACATGGCAAATTGAGCAGTCATCATTTCCTGCAAAGGACCTTCGGTAAGTTCAGCTTTGACGATGAATCTTGAAGTCTTCACCACAGAATCATCTTGGCTCACTCTCCACTCCAGCTCAACTCTGATGATGAAGCTCCCGTAGTTGTTGCCAGGAGGAACAGCTGATGAAGTGGTCAAGTTTGTTACCACAATGTTGTTGTTGTCTTCTTCTTTACGGAGACATTGTTCAAAAAACTCCTTGGTCATCCACTCTGGAAGTGAAGACCCCATATCAACCTGTGCATTGAAAGTGAATTTAATTTAGAGGAGTTTTGATAATTTGCTTGATTTTGGAACTCAATATCAATTGTTTTTTTTTTTTAAACAAATCAATAAGTTACCTACTGTCCTACCATCCACACTGGATATAATCAACCAACTTTTTAGAGGTTATAAGCTTACTAGCTCAACTGAGTACAGTGAACACAGTAAAATGTAAATAATAAAAAATATAAACCTCGATTGTGTTCGAGTGGTGGAGATTAGCTCATGCTACTACGTGACATCTGTAAGCCGTGGGAAATACGTTTTTATACATTGGCTTCCAAGAATTGGCCTGATGAACCTAGGACTTGTAAAGACAAACACCAGATATCAGGTGTTTATCTTCAAAATAAAGAGTTGTGATACGTCAATGTAAGAATAAATAACTTTACTAAGTCACACTGTTCTGGCAGCTTGATTTTAATGGCTGGAAAAATCTAAAAATACATTATTTTTTTACATCAGGAATATACCATGTCTCCTTAGTACAGTACTTGTATTTCTTGTGAAAAATTGTCTTTACTTCTGTACAGCCAATCAAAAAGTAAAACAGTTATCACAACAAACATAAAAAAAAAAAAAAAAAGAATCTGACTGATCAAAACATTGGCTTTACTATCTTGCATAAGGGGTTTGGATTTTGAAATGTAACCAATTAAACTAAACAAAATAAGATTTATGGTGAGCTTATAAAATAAATTTTTGATATCTCAACTAAGGAGAGAAAAAATCTTTTCAAAAATAGTACCGTGTCACAGGTATGATAAGCAAATATGTGTAGAGAAGAGTGGATAAAGATATTCTAATGTTGTACAAATAAGGTTATTGATTATCAATTAATTTCACGCAATTGTATTCAAAATCTACTTAAACGGAAAGAATTTGATATGGATTACCATCAATAGTTTGTAATAATATTAAATAAATTACTGATTACTGTTAGTTTGTTATAGCAGATACTACCTTCTTACACCATAATAAAAACCAAACACAACTTCAAGAAAAATATGCCTTCTTCTTCAACTAACAAACTTTATTGAATCGGGCATGTTTAAGAACACTGTTTATATTTATTTTATAAATATTTTTAGATAAAATGCTACAGTTTTTAAATTTAAAACCATTTACTGACCGCTGCAAACTTTAAAAGTTCAGTTCGTCAATGCTTTAGCTAGTTACCTTGAAGAGTGGCGTACTCCCACAACGTTGGCTGAAGGCTGACTGAACAATTTCAGTTACCTGTTATTGAAATAATCACAAGGATTGAGCACTAGCGTTGAGGCCGTTGAGGGCTATTCACACTAATAGAAACAATAAGTACTTTCAGTGATATGTTATTTTTTGAAACGATTAAACCCACTTACAAATCAACAATAACATTGTTTGTTTAAATAATTACAAATCTGCTATGTAATGCTGTCATCAATTTGCAGGATAACAATAAGTAGTTGATGATAGATGTATTCAGGTTAATGATAACGCAATCTTTAGTTTGTACTTGTTGAAATATTTTATGATAGGTGCAAACTGCAAAGATATACTTTTAAGTACCTGTATTTCCTGTGTCTAATCTCTGTAGCTGCAGTTTTATCATTTCTACATTTAAGTGTGAGGAGTCCAAGGCCAAGAGCAAGCTCTAATCGTGATGAAGTGTGCTAGTTCAAATATGACATCACCTCTGAGTATTTGCTCTTTCACTACTATTCTATTCACAACCCATCTATATTTGATCCTTCGTATTATTGTGGAGGCCGATACCCAATACCAACAAAACCAACACCTACCAAAGCATGAATTGATTTATGTGATTTAATTATTTTGTAAAAAGGGTCAACTTCTATTGGAACCCATCAAGGCAAGTCTAAGGAAAAAGGTGTATAGATGTGAACCAATGTGTATAAGTGTAGTGAAGGAAGTTATTTTGAGAAGGCTGTGTACACATTTGATTGACAAGGGCAGCAATAGGGGTTCATTTTCAGGCCCTCCTAAAGGTTAAGAAAATCTTCTTGCAAAGTGCCGTAAGACTCTATAATATATTTCATAGGGTCGAAATTAAGTTTTGCCGGCTCGAGATCATTTTTAAAGTTTGAGACGAAGTTGAGATTTGCAAAACCCTTTCGGGCCGTGGTACGAACGCTATTTTTCACCACACTATACAAAATTTAGAAAATATATACTATATGCACAATAACAGTCAACAAAACTGCAACTTTAAAGTTGTATGAAGAAATATTTAGAGGAATCAGCACAAATAATAAAAAATTGTTGCTAAGCAGCAGTGACAATAAAAGTAGTGTGTTGAAATACATGGATAGAACTAGTGTATTAAATATACAGTCATTAATGTTTTGAGTGAATAAGGGAACAGCTGATTTTCACCCCTAGGACCGCAAAAACCTTCTCAGTCCCCAAATTACAGTGACAGCTGGCATGGACAGCAATACGTAGATTTCAGCCTCTAATTAACGTTATTGCTAAAACATCGTGGTGTGGTGAAAAATATTTTTTGCTATCCCAGTTTCATAAACTGGAATTATATTAGGTTTACCTTTGTTGTTGATGCCCGAGTCTATACAACACTACACTATTTTGACGAACTTCCCACACAAGGATTTTGTACAGAAAACAGCAGTTTGCCACCACCTTAGTCAAATGGGATTTCATTACGTACGTATAATTGAGCGGAGCGAGCGAATCTCTTATACGCCGACTCTTATGCATTTTGTAATACGCAAACTCCTCCTAGACGGCTGAATCAATCGTTTTCAATTTTGCATGGTGATAAAGACCATATCGGTGAGTGCCAACATCTATATGGTGTTGAAAAACTCTCTCAGGAATCCGCCCCACTGGGTCTCAAAGTTTCAATGTAATCCTTATGGAAGCAGTATTTGACACAAAAAACAAAGACATATGATCAGCTGTTGACTTTTAAATGCAGTAGATAAAGAAATAGCTGTTAGCATTATTCCACAGATATTAGAACAGAAACGGTATGGATCATTAATATAATCAAATGACGACACAAGCTTGAGGTCCGTGACGTATAAAGTGGTTAAGGAAGTAGTAAAGGTGAGCAGTCTGGAGTATGGAAACTGTTTATGACGATTAGATTAAGGTATCTGCATTCCTAAAATTCTATGGGGAGGAAAACAGGTCCGCGACGTAGGAAGTGGTGAAGGTAGTAGTAAAGGCGAGCAGTCTGGAGTGTGGAAACTGTTTATGACGATTAGATTAAGGTATCTGCATTCCTAAAATTCTATGGGAAGGAAGGAAAACAGGTCCGCGACGTAGGAAGTGGTGAAGGAAGTAGTAAAGGCGAGCAGTCTGGAGGGTGGGAACCCGTTGTGACAGTTAGATTAATTTATCTGCAATAATAAAATGCTAAAGGAAGAGAGGGAAACAGGTCCACGACGTAGGAAGTGGTGAAGGAAGTAGTAAAGGCGAGCAGTCTGGAGTGTGGAATCTGTTTATGACGATTATATTTAAGGTATCTGAATTCCTAAAATTCTATGGGAAGGGAGGGAAACAGGTCCGCGACGTAGGAGTGGTGAAGGAAGTAGTAAAGGCGAGCAGTCTGGAGTGGGGAAACTGTTTATGACGATTATATTAAGAGGTATCTGCATTCCTAAAATTCTATAAGAAGGGAGGAAAACAGGTCCGCGATATAGGAAGTGGTGAAGGAAGTAGTAAAGGCGAGCAGTCTGGAGTGTGGAAACTGCTTATGACGATAAGATTAAGGAATCTGTATTCCTAAAATTCTATGGGAAGGGAGAAAAACAGGCCCACGATGTAGGAAGTGGTGAAGGAAGTAGTCAAGGCGAGCTGTCCGGAGTGCGGGAACTGTTTATGACGATTAGATTAAGGTATCTGCAATTCTAAAATTCTATTGGAAGGGAAGGAAATAGGTCCGCGACTTAGGAAGTGGTGAAGGAAGTAGTAAAGGCGAGCAGTCTGGAGTGTGGAAACTGTTTATGACGATTAGATTAAGGTATCTGCAATTCTAAAATTCTATTGGAAGGGAGGGAAATAGGTCCGCGACTTAGGAAGTGGTGAAGGAAGTAGTAAAGGCGAGCAGTCTGGAGTGTGGAATCTGTTTATGACGATTAGATTAAGGTATCTGAATTCCTAAAATTCTCTGGGAAGGGAGGGAATCAGGTCCGCGACGTAGGAGTGGTGAAGGAAGTAGTAAAGGCGAGCAGTCTGGAGTGTGGAAACTGTTTATGACGATTAGATTAAGGTATCTGCAATCCTAAAATGCTAAGGAAAGGGAGGGAAAATGTCCGCGATGTAGGAAGTGGTGAAGTAAGTAGTAAAGGCGAGTTGTTCAGAGTGTAGGATCTTTTTATGACGATTAGATTTAGGTATCTACAATCTTAAAATGCTATGGGAAGAGAGGGAAATAGATCTGCGACGTAGGAAGAGATGAAAGAAGTAGTAAGGTGAGCAGTGTGGCCTGTGGGAACTGGAAACCGTTTGTAGCAGTTTTGATGTATCTGCAATGCTGAAATGCTATGAGAAGAACACACACAGGACCTGTCAGTTTGCAGATACATCCATCTGTTTTCCATCCAACACATTGAAACCCAAATATTATGCAGAGTATTTTCATTTAATGTTCATTTAATTTCATTCATAAACTATTTTTTTTTCATCTGGATATATTGGTGAATTGCCACTTATCAAGCAATGCTAGTATTAATTTCTTTAACCAATGTTTGAAAATATTTGTTTGGGTCATTACAAGCTCAAAGACAATATATTGTATTGGCAACCAACAAAGGTTCAATCCTTGGCTGTTATTGGTTTCTTGACACAGACATTATTTATCATTGTGCTTTTTCAATGTTGTAAATCATCTGGCCAAACAAGATAAAAACAATAGTTTAAACGAATACCCTAGGAAACAATGGTAAAAACAACGGCTGCCACGGAACACACAAAATCAGTAATATATTTACATATTCGATGGAATAAGAAAAACTTAATATTTTATTATAAAATCTTTAATGAGGATATGTGTTATAACAACTTAACTACCCATTGTGTTTTTCTAGAGAGCTGAAAACTCCATTGATCTCCAGAGACTCAACCACCTGAGGGAGTATTTTGTCACAGTAATCTTTAGTGTAACACTTGTCGTAAAATTTCTCTCCCGCACTCACATCCTTGGAGACCAAAACCGCCATGTCCATGGAGTCAGGATGCAGAAAACAAGGCACAAAAGAACAAGATATGAACAAAGCTAATGGCTTCAACTTTTCCACATCCTGTATCACCTGTTCATAAGTCAACTTTTCAGAACAGTTGATTTTTTTTAGATTTGAATTGAAACAATCGATGTAAATTCTGTACAGTTCTTCTAATCTGTTATTCTTGACTTCACTGTTTGCACTGGACCACAAGAAGAACATTAAATCAGTAACAGGTGACCCATATCCTGTCACCTGGAAATCAATGAGTTTTATATCACAGACTTTGTTGTTTTTGTCATATTTGAACATCATGTTAGTCAGCCACGGATCTCCTTGTTTGATTGTGTTTATTTGTTCACTTGGCTTGTGTGCTTCTACCATCATTTCCCATAGGTGAGGTGTAATATCTTTGATTGTTTTAGAATACTTCTTGAATCTGTCTACCTTCTCCATTTCTTGTACAAACCGTTCTGCACCACTTTTAATCATGATTGGAAATATGCCTTGGGTCTTAGATTCTCTTGTGAACATTGTGTCTTTTTTTATAGGTTCCAAAAGTTCTGGATTTTTTTTATAAACTGGAATAGACAATGAGTGGAATGAGGCAGCTGCAATCATGTAGAGGCGACAATGGTCGAAATCCAACTGTTTTGTTCTATCAACCATCAAAAAACCTGTTTCTTTCAAATCTTCAAGAATAATCACATTTGATTTAGGAGTGAAGAAGCTTTTTGGAGCAAATTGCACATCGCCAAACTGAGTTGCATATGGTATATAATTGTAGTAAAATGAAGGTTCGTGCATGGCAAATTGAGTTGCCATTTCCTGCAAAGGACCTTCGGTAAGTTCAGCTTTGACGATGAATCTTGAAGTCTTCATCTCAGAATCATCTCCGTCCACTTTCCATTTCAGCTCAACTCTGATGATGAAGCTCCCATAGTTGTTGCCAGGTGGAGCTGCTGATGAAGTGGTCAAGTTTGTTACCACAATGTTGTTGTTGTCTTCTTCTTTACGGAGACATTGTTCAAAAAATTCTTTTGTCAACCACTCTGGAAGTGAAGACTCCATCTGAACATAAACATCAACAGAAATTTTAGATTCTTGATAGATCTTGATTTTAAAACTTTCAATACTCCTGCGCATATGTGTTTGAATCAACCCACTCAGGAGAGAATTGAGGGAAATTAGAATTGTGTCAAATAATCTGGATAAATTCCCTAAAGCCACGTTTACACAAGGACAGTATGCAGGCAGGTTGCTTTGGATAACTTAAATACACTAACTGAGGTATGTAACCTGCCTGACTACTAGCATCGTATAAACACGGCTCAGTAGGTACACTTTAAATATAGTTAATGCCAGACTTAATTTAACGGTAGGATAACATGTTGAAAATTGATTATTAGATGAAAAATATGATAGGATTTTTGGAAATTCATCGATCCGTCTCGAATGACCATTATGGGCAGTGGATGCAAACTAGGAAAGAGTTGCAAGGGAGAGAAATAAAGAAAAATGAGTGTTGTTAGGGTTATAGACACAGTTTTTTTTCTCTTTCAATCACAACTAAAATAAAGTGTTTGTTCTTTTTCCCATATTATTTTGATATTTATGATTTTTTGAATTGTTATTGTAGATGTTTATATCTGGGATTTTAAGAGGAGAAAAGATTGTTTTTGTTGATATTTTAAGTAGAAAATATAAATAGGTTGCAGAAAAGTGCTGAAGAGTTTTATTTTCTTATATAACATACCTACAAAAATGAATTTTAACAGTATATTTCATCACTAGGGCGTAAAGTGACTTTTTTTTACCCAAGCTCAAGTTTTACGAGCCAAAGACAATGAGTGAGGATTGAAAAGACAAATTTTCCCCCGTGTGATGAACTATATTTTTGTCATATATTGTATCATTAATTAACAAACTAAGCTAGAAAATGAAAATACTTTTCACTTAAAGATACCTTTCAAAACGACTTCCAGCTTGTGTTCAGTTCTGCTAATCTTACTAATATTATAAATGTGAAAGTTTGTGTGTTTGTTTGTTTGAAGTTAAATCACGCATTAACTACTGGAAGGATTGGGCTGAAATTTGGCATGATGATAGATCCCATTCCCGATTAACAAGGCATATTCTTATCTCAAAAATCCTTTCGGGCTCCACCCCAGTGGCTCTGTAGTTCCCCATGTTAACCTTATGAGTATCTATCTATCTATCTATCTATATATTAATAGGCAAGCATGTTTCTTTAAAACCTTTTTTCTGAGCTCGTGTGTATCGTAGGGAAAATCTACGCATACCGTTAGAATGCTATTTTCCTGTAGGTGTGCAGAATCCCTTTATAAATTAAAATAGGCTCAAAAATAAGCACAAAAAATGAATTTGAAATTTTAAAAAATTAACATGGGTCTTATGAGTTGCTATGGTGATGAAGAAATAACAACACAATATAAACAGAAAATCAAAACAAATGGAAGACATTCCAATCACATGTTTTATTTACAGTGTAGGGTGAAAATAGAGAAGTTTGTACAAAACATACTTTTGGTCGATTTTTCGACCACGGGGCGTGCTCTCGTCTATATATTAATAGGCAAGCATGTTTCTTTAAAACCTTTTTTCTCAGCTCGTGTGTATCGTACGGAAAATCTACGCATACCGTTAGAAAGCTATTTTCCTGTAGGTGTGTAGAATCCCTTTATAAACTAAAATAGGCACAAAAATAAGAACAAAAAATGAATTTGAAATTTAAAAAAATTAACATGGGTTTTATGGGTTGCTATGGTGATGACGAAATAACAACAAAATATAAACAGAAAATCAAAACAAATGGAAGACATTCCAATCACATGTTTTACTTAACAGAGTGTGGGGTGAAAATAGAGAAGTTTGTACAAAACATACTTTTGGTCGATTTTTCGACCACGGGGCGTGCTCTCGTTCATATTTAAAGGGAATTAAAGAATTTAGTCAGCTGTTTCAACTAAAAAAGTTGGTTCTATAATATGCAAAAGCATTAAAATGTTATAAGGCTTACCAACAGGGTGCAGCACTATTATTTTTTGCATTTTACTAATTTGAACTAAGCAGCAACAAAAAACTGTAATACGCAATGAGAACTATCAAAGTAGGATTGTTTACAGTTAAGTTTATGTTTTTAATTTCATGAATAATTTGCGATATTTCTAATTTTTAATAATTTTTCCCTGTTGTTTAGGTGAAGTGGTATAACATTATGGCTATGGTAGATGTGTAATACCGTGTATACCGTAAATTTTAAAAAGCAAATTTTATCAAACTGTGTCCTCCCCCATTGCAAACGCAAAGCTTGAGCATAACTGCAATAAGCATTTTATGCTAATATGCCAACCCCGTACGAAGGACGGGCATTCTGCTAGTGTATAATAATAAGCAGCTGATAAGTAGTGATTCAATCATTTTGTCTATTACGTTTGTGTGTTGCTGAACATTTTCCCATTGATATGTTGATCTATTGACAAGAATACAACAATAAGCTAAAACCTTACTTAATACTAAGATTCATTCATGCCTTCTATATATTTAATTTTTTGTGAAATGGTGGTTGCCGTTGCAATAATTAAATAAATCAATAAATAATTTCAACCCATGCAATTGCTACAGTTGAAAATAACAATTGTTTACAACAGCCGATCTTTACTCCCTAGGGACTAAAAAAGTGTTTTTACTCCTCAGGGATTAATAATGTTACTTCTATACAGGTATAACACATGTATAAAAAAACGGCTGATTATCAATTATCAATTATTTGAGAAGGTGATGCTACCTAGGTGCATATTTTAATCCAAATATGAGTGAAGGATGAGTGTAGAATGTTGTGAGATAATGTACCTTGTTATTGACCAAAATCAGCTTGTTCATCAGTCAGAATTTTTTTTTAGTTCACAGTATGACAAAAAAGATAAATACCCCCGCCGCAGCAAACCTGCAGACTAAGTGAATTTCCACTTGCCTGATTGGATTTACACTAAAATGTCTCCTTAAAAATATCACATTTATTCCCTATTTAAATAGAATCAGTTTAACAAATACTTAGGTTTGCTGCAACAGGGAGGTTAAAAGTGTTTTTTTTATGTAAAATGTTAATAGTTAGTAAGAAATAAAAACATTTGGCAAAATAATTTGGGCAAAATATGTTAATAAACAAGCAAACTACAACAGTTTACTTATTCTCCATTAGAATAACATGGGACTTTAAATTTACAATTTTTTGGAATTTTCTCCATAACCATTGAGCGCATTATAACGCTTCAATATACTAAATTATTTGGATTTTTTTTTCAAGCTCTACAAAATAGTTTGGAAAGAAATTGCAAAATTTTATGATTTTTGGGTCAAAAATGGGAAACGCCCATTTTTACCCCATAAAACCCCCCATAAACCCCCGTTCCCATGATCCAATCATGCTGGTTCGCAAACTCGTTTGAATTACATGAGTATTTCGAGTAGTTGAGTTGTCGTAGGTTTACACATTTGTACCAAATTTCATAAAAATCAGATCATTTTTGCTCGAGTTATCGCGCTAACGGACACATATATATACTAGCTGTACCCGCGGGCTTTGCCCCGTTTAACTTTATAAGTGAGCTCGTTCGCATGGCTCAATCACGTCCTGGTTGAAGTTCGTTCGCTACGCTCACTCACTTTTAGGTTGGAGCTTGTTCGCTGCACTCACTTGCCTTCAGATTAGCTCGTTCGCTACGCTAACTCGCCTCAAGGTTGAAGTTCGTTCGCTACGCTTACTCATCTTTTGGTTGCAAATTAGCTGTTTTTGTCATAAATGTAAAAGAAATAATAGTGCTGCACCCTGATGGTAATCCTTGTAACTTTAATGCTATTGAACATCATAGGACAGAACCAACTTGTTTTAATTGAAACAGCTGTTAAGATTCATTAATTCCATTTAAATATGAGTACTCATAAGGTTAACATGGGAAACTCCAGAGCCACTGGGGCGGAGCCCGAGAGTCCGATCAGAATAAAAACCGCTTAGTTTTCCTATTTAATGCCTAAAGAATCAGTGTACCAAATTTCAGCCTCCTAATAAATGGGAAGTAAGAGAATTAGTGATGAGTGAGTCAGTCAGTGAGTCAGTGAGGGCTTTGCCTTTTATATATATAGATATACTAGCTGTACCCGCAGGCTTTGCCCCGTTTATCTTCATAAGTATTTGCATGGCTCAATCACGTCCTGGTTGAAGTTCGTTCGCTACGCTCGCTCACCTTTAGGTTGGAGCTCGTTCGCTGCACTCACTTGCCTTCAGGTTAGCTCGTTCGCTATGCTAACTCGCCTCCAGGTTGAAGTTAGTTAGCTACGCTCACTCGCCTTTTGGTTGAAAATTAACTGTTGTCATAAATTTAAAAAAAATAATAATGCTGCACCCTGTTGGTAATCCTTGTAACTTTAATGCTATTGAACATCATAGAACAGAACCAACTTGTTTATTTGAAACAGCTGTTAAGATTCATTAATTCCATTTAAATATGAGTACTCATAAGGTTAACATGGGAAACTCCAGAGCCACTGGGGCGGAGCCCGAAAGCCCGATCAGAATAAAAACTGCTTAGTTTACCTATTTAATGCCCAAAAAAGAATCGATGTACCGAAATTCAGCCTCCTAGGTAAATGGGAAGTGGGAGAATTAGTGATGAGTGAGTGAGTCAGTCAGTCAGTCAGTCAGTGAGTCAGTGAGGGCTTTGCCTTTTATATATTTAGATATATATATATATATATATATATATACATATATATATATATATATAAATATAATATAATATAAATATATATTTATAAATATAATATATAAATATATATATATATGAATTTGAACGGATGGTGTTTTTGGCCTCTAGCGACCTCAAAACGAAAAAAAAAAAATCGGTCCCGGGTCCAGGTCTTACCATGAGTACTACGGTAATAGCTTATTCCCTATATGGGAAATTCGCTAACAAGACAACTTTACTAATGTGTTTGCTATTGTTTTTTTATATCATATATGGTCAAATTAAACTCAATGCAATAAGTTATTAACATTGAACCAAATTATCTATATATATAAAATCCAATGTATGTTTATTGTATGTAATTTGTCCTTTATGGACTCCGAAACCGCTCGACAGATTGTAATGAAACTTTCAGGCATTATTAAGCATTATTCAAGGATGGTTTGTATGTGAATTTTGGTGTAGATCCGTCAAAACGGCTCCGCCCCAGTGGCTCTGGAGTTTTCCATGTTAACGTTAGAAGCTGATAAAAGCATGTTAACTCATATTTAAATTGAATTAAAGAATCTGAACAGCTGGTTCAACTAAACTATTTCATTCTGTGATGATCAATAGCATAAAAAGTTAATAGATTTACCAACAGGGTACAGCACTATTATTTTTTTAAATTTATGACAACAGCTAATTTGCAACCAAAAGGTGAGTGAGCGTAGCGAACGAACTTCAACCTGGATGCGAGTTAGCGTATCAAACGAGCTCACCTGAAGGCAAGTGAGCGCAGCGAACGAGCTCCAACCTAAAGGTGAGTGAGCGTAGCGAACGAACTTCAACCATGACGTGATTGAGCTATGTGAACGAGCTCATCTTGAAAATGAACGAGCATTTGACATAAAACCACATTAGGACAGGACGACGTCTGTCGGGCCAGCTAGTAATCTATAAATTATAAATATGATGTTTATTGATACTTAATCTGATAATATATTGTAAACTCTCTGCGGTACTGTACCCTTTATTATCAATCATTTAAAAGCTGAGAGGATTTTAAATAATCAGTGTAACTCAAATTTTTATTAATCAATCAATCAATCAATCAATAAAATCTTTATTCAATATTAGTACTCTGTACATAGAATGGTGTCAATATTAATGAATACTAAGATACATTATAACTAAGATTGGTTAATACTAAGGCTGTCAAAACAAAAGATATAGTTATATGCATGAAAAGAAAAACAGAACTAAAAACTTTCTTTACACATCATTTTTACATGGGAATTCGGAGAAAGAATATAATGTTAAATCAATAAGATATTTTTTTAGTTGATTTTTGAATTTATTAATATTTTTCTCAGATTTAATGGCTTTTGGTAACATATTATAAAATTTTGACCCCATATACATTGGCTTTTTCTCATAAAATCCAAGTTTATGTTTGTCAATGCCAATTCTATTCCTGAATCTTGTATTATAAATGAGTATCTCCAACAAAATGAAGTTGGTCCTGACGGTTTTTCACAGAAATTATAGTTTCATAAATGTACATTGCATATACAGTCATGATACCAATTTTATAAAAAAAGAGTTTTACCGATTCATTATAATTTAATCTTAATATAATCTGAATTGATTGTTCCTGAATTTTTAGTATTTTGTTCAAATTTTGAATTAATTTACTAATCAGTAAGGTATTCATTTTTTATTGTAATATAAGGTATTCTACTACCTACTGAACTATTTTGGCACCATAAAAGAACAGATCTAAATGTAAGAAAAATATGTTTTCACCTTATTTCACAACCAACTAACTTTTGAATCAATTGAAATACTAATTGACTTACATATATGAGTGCATTTTGCATGTACACGTTGATAACAAAATCAATATTCAAGCAAAATTCAGCATATCCAACTGATACTAACACAGATACATACTGCAATAAATTTGTTTAGTCATTGAGTGATTTAGGACCAGATAGTTACCTCTAAGAGTAGAGCAGTGAAGGACACAGCCTCAATTATGGCTGAAGGCTAACTAAACAATCCAGTCAACTCCCATTGACGTAATCTACTATTTGAGTGATGTTCCCACTCATAGGAAAAACAACCACTCAAGTTCAGTTCTTATCTGTGTCATGTTGTTTTGCAACGATAAAATATTAATTTTTTAGAAGTCCTAGATTTTAGCTCATATTATATTGGTCATCATCTTTTTTGCCTGAATTCAGGATATATTGTAGTTTATCACCCACAATTTGCCAGCATGTGGCATCTTCAAGGGGTCTTATCTTCTTAAATCACTAGCATTAATGCAAGTAGAGTTTAATTAGTAATTTCACCATTAGTCATATTTGCTATTAGTCATATTTTGATGGGGGAGCGAGCTGGCGTAGTGGCTAGAGCGCGGGACTTCGGTCCGTGAGGTCCCGGGTTCGATCCCCGCCAAGTCACCAATGGATTTTATCTAAGTGATAATGCCGCAACCCCTAGGTCTAGCCTGAAGTAATGTGAAAAACAATCCCAGGCTCGTGCCTAGCGTCCTAGGACAAAAAAAAAAAAAAAAAAATTAGTCATATTTGCAAATGGTTCTTGGATCCCTCCCTGGTTATAGTGCAGTCTCCATTATTAGCCCCTGTATTTAAATGATTGATGTAAAAGTAGAGGTTTTTGAGAGACGGTTTTTATGGCATTTTCTGACAATAACATGGTTTTATGCGAAGGTCATTTGCTACAGGGGAGGAATAACTAATACAGTAGCTTAAATGCAAGCCAGTATTTCACTGAAGGTTCTTAGACCAAAATATATAGGATTATATAACTATAAATGGTGAAATACAACTTAAATTGAAGTAAGAATTTGAAAATTTATCAAATCTATGTTTTTTCGGTCGAGTAATACAATAGATAAATATATGCCGATGCTTGATGTAACATCTATGCGTGCATACTATCAATTTGAGACCTCAATCATGAAAATCGGTTGGGTAGAAGAGCCAAACAAACTCCGAAAAAAAAAAAAACAAATTTAACTCCCTTAAGAAATAGATGGGGAGCAAATTTAGTTTACGTATAAGCCGAGTGGGCAGTGGCGGATCTAGAGCAGTCACAAGGGGGGGGGGGGGTGATCCAGGGAGTCAGGGGCGGTTCGGGGGTACTCCTCCGAAAAATGTGTGTAAACTAAGTCTCCTAAATCACAGTTTTTTACCATTTCTTTGTCCAAAGTTAGTGTGACAAATTATTTTACGCAATTTGTATGCACTACTGTATTACATGCAGTTAAAAATTTATGTATATGTATGCCCGAGGGGGGGGCGGTCGCCCCCCTCGCCCCCCCTCTGGATCCGCCACTGCGAGTGGGACTGTAGATAAATATATACCGAAGCTTAATATGAAATCTGTGGGTGCACACCTTCAATTTGAGACCTCAATAATGAAAATCGGTCATAAGAAATACATGGGGAGAAAATGTTGTTTATGTATAAGCCGAGTGGGACTGTAGATAAATATACCCAGATGCTTGATGTGAAATCTGTGCATTAATACCATCAATTTGAGACCTCAATCATAAAAATCGGTCCGGTATAAGAGCCAAACGAACTCGAAAAAGAAAATAAATTTTTTTTTATAAATATATTCTAACTATCATTATATTTTTGTGTTTTTCCGGAACATGCTGTAATCCACAAGGGGCAAACACCTAAAACCTTAAAGTACATGTCAATACGAGCACAAAAATGTGTATTTAAAAAATTACCACCAGGGGGGAGGGGGAGTATAGACCAGCCTCCGCTCTATTTGTTTACACTTCCAGCTGCGACATTAGGCCTAGTGATTTCATTAATTATTGCAGTGTGAAGACCAAAACTAGATATTAGGTTTTTAAGTTCAACATCTAATGTAAACAAAGCTAAGTATAATGTACAACAAACAAACAAGTTCCTTGCTATGCCTTTTGATGAAAATAATGTAAGTGATCCTGATGATGATTTTGTCTTTCTAAAACGTAAACTTACCTTTTCTTCCTCTGAATCTCAACCGAAACGATATGTTTGAGATTCCAGTGAACTATGTAAAGGCAATAAATATCAAATTCTATCTGAACATTCTTACAGTTCTAATGGTAATGGCAATGACGTGGATCAATCACACGAGATGGATGATTCTACTTTGGAAAATCAAGTACATGACCCAAAGTTAAAAATCCCTCCTATATTTTTGCACAACGTAAACAACCACCAAGAAATAATAAAAGATGTCCGAAATATTGTAAAGGCAACTTTTTCAACTCAAGTTCGAGGGCAGTCCCTTATAGTGAACTTGTCTAATATAGATGACTTTAGAAATTTGACAGCCTTTTATGATTCTTCTAACATTAAATATCATACTTTTCAACCCCTACATGACAAAAAACTAGAAGTGATTGTCAGGAACGTCCCTACATCATTATCTGAGAATGAAATTAAAACTGAGCTAACAGATCAAAACTATCCTGTCATTAGAGTCACTAGGTTACTCAACATAAAAATAAATGCTGTAAGAAAAGAAAAGTTCCTGGACTTCAATGCTGTCAGACAGGAAGTTTATGTTAAAATCACCTGTGCAAAAGAAGTCAAGTTTCACACCATGCATAGTTTAGTTGAGAAGACATCATGCAGTTTATCCAGAAATAAAGAAAAATTACCTGAGGGTGGTCTGTAGAAGTTTACGATCACTGTTTTGTACTTAACATGATGTACCTCCACTAATATACTCAAATTTAACTTATTGTAAATTATAAAGTCTAGGTTCTCTTTTACAAGTATTGCAGATCCACCATGTGTTGTGTTTGTTGAATACAATTGATCTAGCAAAAGAGGTTGCAACTAAGTAGCCTCTTAGGCGTTATTAATATCATTTTGTGAGACCCAGTTCAGTCAAACAAATCACATCCACACTGTCTACTAGTGCAGTAGAAATAATTGAAAATATAGCTTAAGGTGGAACTAATTGCAACACAAATGATTCTTGCTGTGAATGGTAGGTAGTATGCTTCTAATCAACATACTAAAAATATACATCCGTACATTGGCGCAAAATACGGTTTTTTGGCCGCCATCTTGAAAAAAGGGTAAAAATTTTAATATTCGTAAAAATAACTTTTTGGGTATCAAATTATAGGAAATTTAATGCTGAAAAATTTTATAATAGTGGTTAGAAGCACTCTTTAGAAATACGATCGTAGTAAAAAATACCCCCGCCGCAGCAAACCTGCAGACTTAGCGAATTTCCATTTGCCTGATTGGATTTAAACTAAAATGTCTCCTTAAAAATATCACATTTATTCCCTATTTAAACAGAATTAGTTTAACGAGTACTTAGGTTTGCTGCAACAGGGAGGGTAAAAAAGTATTTTTTATGTAAAATATTAAAAGGTACTGTGGTTTAGTAAGAAATTAATGTATTTTCCAAATTTGATCAAAATATGTTCATAAACAAGCAAACTACAACAGTTGACTTATTCTCCATAAGAATAACATGGGAAATTTAAAATAACAATTTTTTTGAATTTTCTCCGTAACAGTTAGGCGCATAATAACGCTTCAATATACTGAATTATTTGTATTTTTAAGCTCTACAAAATGGTTTGAAAAGAAATTGTAAAATTTTGTGTTTTTAGGGTCAAAAATGGGAAAAACCTATTTTTACCCCATAAAACCCCCCATAAACCCCCGTTCCCATAGTCCGATCGTGCTGGTTCGCGAACTCATTCAAGTTTATCCCACCTTACACCTTCAAACCAAATTTTATCAAAATCGGACAAAAATTACTCAAGTTATCGTGCGGATGGACACATATATATATATATATATATATATATCTATATATATATATCTCTATATATAGATATATAAAAATTTGAACGAATGGTGTTTTTGGCCTCTGGGGACATCAAAATGAAAAAGTAAATCGGTCCCGGGCTTAGGTCTTACCATGAGACCTACGGTAATAGCTACTTCCCTATAGGGAAATTCGCTAATACCCCCGCCGCAGCAAACCTGCAGACTAAACGAATTTCCATTTTTCTTAATTGATTTTCAATTAAATCTAATAATTCAGTTTTAAAATCTTTGTACAACTAAATCTAGAGTTCTATTGGACCGATTTTATTATTGTAAGAATATATTACTTACGTCAATCAGCTCATTAAGTCGTGAGTTTCACCTCAGTACATGTTTCGACACATTGTCATCATCAGCTGAGTTAGTACTTGTGAAGGTTTAATTCACCAGATGGCTTCGTCATGTTGAATAAATTAACACGTAACATGTAACACGAATACGACACGACACATATACATTTATAACACGTAAAACTTGAAGACATGCAGGCCTGCTCGAACAAGTCTTCAAGTTTTACGTGTTATAAATGTATATGTGTCGTGTCGTATTCGTGTTACATGTTACGTGTTAATTTATTCAACATGACGAAGCCATCTGGTGAATTAAACCTTCACAAGTACTAACTCAGCTGATGATGACAATGTGTCGAAACATGTACTGAGGTGAAACTCACGACTTAATGAGCTGATTGACGTAAGTAATATATTCTTACAATAATATCCACAGCTCAGGGGCTTAACAATGAATTCAAACGATTTTATTAACTAATGGGTCGTTGGAAAGCTTAATTTGTGTAGATTTTCAAATAATTATGAAAGTTTGATTTTTTTTAAGATTTACTAGGTGAAACCCGTCAACATAGACAGTTAGCCTACTGTTGAGGTTGCAAGCGAAATCTTTTGACTATAAATCGATGTTAAATAACTCCATTTTTAAACAATTTGGATTGTTTGTGATTTAGCAGTGTGCTTTAGGTACGTCCGATCTTAATAATGAATAATTCCAATGGAAGCTGGTATTTCACTGAAGGTTTTTAGATAACAACGTATGGGATAGTGTAACATCTTGAATACATCTTTAATTTAAGTAAAAATTTAAAAAAATCCAATTTAAATTTTTTTGTAGATTAATACATTTGATAGATTAATGATAATGCTTGAAGACAAATATGTGCTTGCATAGCTTTGAGACCGAAATTATGATCGGTCGAGTAGAAGTGTCAAACGAACTAAAAAAAACACATTTAACTCACATAAGTAATGTACAGGGAGGCAGTTTGTGCATGACTCGAAATATACATCAAAATGAATGCCGATGCTTGATGGCAAATCTGTGGTGCGTCCATACCTTTATTTTTAAAGCCGGATTTACACTATGTAGAAAAACCTGCTACATATATAACTGCTAAAGCCTATAACATTTTTATATAACTTTTGCTATATAACATTGCTATATAACTTTTGCTGTATAAAAAATTTACAGACAATTTTAGTGATTCTGGTGCTCGTGCTATATGCTATGTAGCACAACCTCATTCGCATTCCGTATCGAAATGTGCGCTGAAGAGACTTGTTCGTGACAGCTATCGCGGTGATCTTGGAAGTCAGAGAGAGAGAGAGACGGAAGTAAAGATTTTAGCAAGTTTTAGGTTCATCCGCTTCTTGCTTCGAGAAATAAGTAGAGTGTAGCAGATTTATTACGGGACCTTAATGATGACGCATGCGCTGACAATCCAAAATGAAAACGCAAAATAAGGCGACGGTAGCTTCAAAAACGTTTTACGTATGACCACAACACCGGTTGTCACCGGTTGTCCACGGAACACTTCAATTAAGTTTATAATTGCATCCCAATAACATTAGGTTTAACGAAACGAGTACCTTGGTTTGCTGCTACAAGGGAACTAATTAAGTGTGTTTTTAGTAAAATATCAATTATTTAGTATAAAATAAATAAATCCGCAAAGTTTTATCGAAATATATATCCACAAACAAGTAATCTACAACATTTTACAATATTCTCCATAAGAATAACATGGGGATTTTAAATTTCCAATTATTTTAATTTTCCCCGTTACCAATAACCGTAAAAAACACTTATATATACTAAACTGTTTGTTTTTTAAGCTCTTTAAAAAGGTCTAGAGAGAAATTGGAAAACTTTATGTTTTAAGGGCCAAAAATGAAAAAAACAAATTTTAAAAGTAGGTATATTATACTTTTAAGTTATATATGATACTTATATATTTAAGTTATGTTATTAACATAACTTATAAATAAACAACTTTTTAAATGCCACGTTTTTAAACACAATTTTTTTAGTGCATCACTGTTAACAGTATATTTTAAATTCAACCATTATATTCTTTTCCAATATGAAATTTTCAATAATTTGATACAACACCATCAATAGTAGTACCTACCATTTCTAACTGGAATAATTTATGTTGCAATTAGTTCCACCTCCAACACTATTTCTACTGCACTATACTGTCATACGCAAGCAATCGTAGGTAATCTAGTTTGTTAGTAATGGATTGAATATTCCACAGGAGGATGTGGGAGGATGTTTAATTTTTCAGCTGACCTAGATAGTATTTTATTAGATGACTGCTGTAAGCAAATGTTAGAGGAGTTCCCAATCGCTTTGTTATGCTATGAGAGTTGTGTGTCAGAATTATCATCAGTCACTTCAGACTCTACGTTAAATTTACAGAGTTGGGGGGAGTTTCTAAAAAATGTTCCTGACACTGAGCAGTGCTTGTTGCTTTTTTAGCAAACCTGAAGGCATTTATATATGCCCCAGTCAGTAGGCCAGAATTCAGGCAAATATATTTTGTCCCACAAGTGAGCATGAACCCCTACCTTAAATGTTCGATAGCCTGGAAACCTGTTCCTCATTTGTGTGACTTTGTAATCACCACTAATTTCGTCACTTATAACGGACGTTGTCTTAAGCTTATTTTCAATAATAGAAATTGCTATGACTATTGTTTAATCGTCTATGCTCATACCAGACGCACAACTTACTGCTAATGTCTTTAATTGACTGCCCATGTAGCACAGATGGTTGGGCCAACGTTGGCCAACTGTGGAACAGTTGGTTGATGGTTGGTTGGAGCTTCCACAACCAACCAACCGTTGTCCAACTGTATATCTCGTAGTTGGGCCAACCAATATTTACAACTGTGGACCAACATTGGTTCATTGTTAATGAAATACATTAATATGCATTGCTGGGTATCATACATCAAGCCAACCGTTGTCCAACCGTTTTTCACTCCGCTGGACCAACAAAAGATACTTTTGTTGGACCAACGATGGTCCATAGTTGAGTTTACACGACTTTCATTCCCTGGGTCTAGCTTTCACAACATAATTATAATAAAATATCTGGTTTTACAATACCTTTATCAGTTCCAAAAGTTTCCAAAAGTTTTTGGAACTGATAAAGGTATTGTAAAACCAGATATTTTATATATTACAGTTCCGGGGCTACAACAATGAATTTTAATAATTATAATAATGCAAATATTTTTTAAATTAATATTCTTTAACTTATTTGCAACAATTTAAGGGGAAAGAGTAATTAATCATATAACAGTTAATTATAATAGCATTAATAATCTAACGGTAATTAATTAATCTATATTCAAATACCAGTATCCTCTCTAACTCAAAAAAAAAAAAAAAACTACTTATGATGCCTTAACAGATTAACAGAATAATATTATACTGTGTAGTATCAAAAATGTTTGAAGTATTGCGACCATTGCAACTGTCGGCTACTCTTTCACCACTTGAAAACTCTCTAAATCAACAATCACAGATAGCTCAGTGGTAAGGTAAGAGGCTCATAAGTCGAAGGACCCGGGTTCGAGACCCGTCTGGGCCAAAAAATTTTGTTCTAGCTTTTTTTCAAAATTTGTTTTTATGAACTATTTAATCAATTTACTCAACTAATAATTATGCTTTTTGTACTAAATCTTTATTATTTTGTGTGAAATAAAACGGTTGGGCCATTGTTGGACAATGGTTGGCTGGAAAACAGTTTAAAGAGGTGACATTTCTACCGTTGGCCAACTGTGTGGCTCCACAATTTACCAACGTTGGCCCAACCATCTGTGCTTCATGGGTGATCTGTATGAGGATGATAAAAGCAATCTGTAGGAACGTATTCATTTTTATTCTCTCAAAAATGTTAAATGCTGGCACCTAATTAATTAGGCCTGAAATGTCCAAAGCTTTTTTTACCGTACAAAAACCATTGTGGGGGCACTCATCAGCGGCTGAAGATGTGCTGATCTTTACAAAAGATGGACTTTGAGGATTTTATTATAGGTAGATCAGCTGGGTTTGGATCACTGCCGGTCAATCTTCAAGGACCTAGGGTACTCACAGTGTACAAGGCAAGAAAGGCACTAAATACTAATTTATAGGCCACTAGCTGTAGGGACTCATTGAAAGATAACTTGAGGATGAGTGTCTATATCTACTTTGCCAATCCGTTAAACGTCCATGTTTTAAAGTGTATAACCTTGGGGAGTATGTTTTATCTATGGCATAACTCTGTAAATGTTGTAAATAATGTACGTTGTTTTAATACTTTTACGTTTTTAAATACTTTATTTTCATTGAACTGGCAACCATACAAAGTAGGGACTTTAAGCCAAGAATGAAGCCACCGTCCCGTATGACGCAATATATCGGACTGCAAAGATGAATATTTTAAGTATCAATTTATTAAATAAAAATATAATACTATAATTATTTATTTGTGATAAGGAGTTTTGTTTTAATTTTTTCTATATGATGAAACCCTGTAACTTAACAGTCAATGGGAAATTGTCATGTTTTAATCAACAAACAAGCTAATGCAGAGATCATATACAAAACATATAATTATTATAGAATGTTTGTATACTATTTTGAGATATAAGAAATGGCTGTGTTAAAGGGCTTTGAAAAGATCTTTGGAATTCAACTTTAAAGGGGTTTGGATGGTCGTTGCCAACGCCATTTTAAAACTGTGTTAATGTCCTTCTGGTTTCAGTTTCAGTTATATATGGCGTTGATGCATATTGATTGTCATATACATGTAATTTGTTCATTGTATCAGGGGGATAAGACAATGTTATAAATATTTATTTTCTCTCTATAAGCTTATTTAAATCATCACAAATTTATCATTGTTTTGTAAACTATAATTTATTCCCAGGATAATTTGTTTATTATAGGTAAAGTTTTATTAATATGGCTGATGTTAACAGTTCAGAATATTTGCCATCGAGACATAGAAGTTGCTTTGTTTACGGATGTTTTTCAACAGCTGCTGCTAATAAACCTCATCTTGGGTTTCATAAATTTCCTAGTAGAGGCAAAAGAAATATTGTGGTTGTCAAAAAGAATGGTGATAGATGTATTTATGATAGGCGCCAATTATGGATTGATTCTCTCAATATCGGGAGAGAAGCTGCATCAGCTATTGATGGAGTTGCCGTGTATGTCTGTTCTTTGCATTTTGCAAGAGAAGATTTTTACTACAACCAAGGTAAGCATACAGTAGGTAGGGCCTAGGTCTAACTCGTTATTTTTACAAGTGTTTTGTTCTTGGCTAACAAAAAGTTATGCCTAGCTGAGCTAAACACCTCGTGTTCTCTGAATTTAATTAAGTCCTAGGCTTAGCCTAATGACTGGGTGAAGTCAATTAAAAAAAATCTCAGATGGTTTTAGAATTAATTAATTCATGGTAGACTTTCATATCTTGCCTAGGCTAATTCATAATCGGCCTAGACTAGGGGTATCCGGTACAGTTTCTTAACTGGGCTACGCTACCCTAATAGCAATTGAAACTATCGAATTGAAAATATTGATTAATTTGATAATATTGATTAATTTGAAAATATTGATTAATAATTTATATTTAAAAATAATCTATATAAAAACTATCATTACCTAACCTAACCAACCAAACTTGCTGATGGTGAAAACATCGCATGAAGGTTTACTAATCGAATCGATAGTTTCAATCGAGGGTACAGTTTCTTAACTGGGCTATATGCTAATATTGATTGAAACTATCGAATTGAAAATATTGATTAATGATCGATATTTTAAAATATATCTATTATAAAAAAAAAAAAACTATCATAGCCTAACCTAACCTAACCAACCAAACTTGCTGGTGGTGAAAAAATTGCATGAAGGTTTACTAATCGAATCTTTAGTTTCAATCAATAGGCCTATTTAGCATAGCCCAGTTAAGAAACTGTACCCTCAATCGATATTAGCGTAGGCCTAGTCCAGTTAAGAAACTGTAACTTACCCTAGACTAGGCCTACTAGGCCTATTTGATAACTTGAAAAACTTTGAAAGCTGCGTAGTACAACAGTGAAAG